>NC_141057.1:40621566-41226566 GCF_041138505.1 Cibotium barometz | reverse complement strand
AAATAACAATGATTGGAATGAGAACACACACACTTCCCTTGTCAATTTTGGAGAGCTCTTGCATTCTATTGCTATCCTCTTGCTCTTATGTGATTGAGAGTGTGTGAGTGAATGAGACAACATTTGGTTATCTATCTCTATGCCATGGCAACTATGCTATGAGGGGATAGTGCCCAATGTACTAAAACAGTGGAATGATGATGGTAGAGCGGTCTACATCAATTAGTTGCATTATGTGGTTGGAGGGCCTCCCTTGGGAAGCTCTAAACGAGCATCACCAAGCATTCCCATGATAAGTAAGTCTTTTTACTCTAATCTCCATTAATAGCCTGTCTTTCTACTCTAATCTCCATTAACAGACTATCTATGTGAGTACAATGCATCCTAGTGTGTTCTTGGGATTTGGGTTTTTGGCTTAACATTGGCATTATTGCTTGGGGAGGCACAGTTTGCCTTAGCTTGTGTGATTGTTCATTGAGCTTATGTTGCATTTTCTCCATTTTTTGAGGTCTCTAAGTAGACATTATAGAGGATAAGGTTGGAGGAAGGTGAAGGAGAAGGGTGGAATTTTTTTATGATTTTGGTTTTGATTTGTGTTTAGGAGCATTTTAATTTGTAATTTTTGGTTTTGATTTGTGTTTAGGAGCATTTTAATTTGTTTTTTATTGTAGATGGTGTGGCTAGTTTGTGAGCTTTAGGTGTGTCGATGGGTGAAAAAAAGAAAAAAAGAAGGGAAAAACGTTTTTCTTCTCTTTGTTAGTTTACTGACATTGTCTAATTAGTTTAAAAATTGAATAATTAGTAAAAAAATTAGTCTAATTAGTTGCTATATTATCTTTTAACTTTGCATTAGGATCGTTCTTAGTTAGTTTAATCTTGCATTTAGGCATTTAAAAATTAATTAATGAATTCTTAAACTCTTACAGAATGAGATTAGAGGGGATAATATCTCCTTCAATCTTTCTCGCAATTCAAAACTAAGCATAGATTTTGATTCTCGACAATGAGATTGAGCTAGTTATAACTTCAAATCACATTTTAGGGCTAGCGGAGATTAATGCAAATTACACTGTAGAGAATAATTAAGTGCTCATAGGTCCTTTAGAAAGCCTCACATTCTAAAACTAATTACAAAATTGGATTCCTTGTATCGAATTGAGTTATTAGAAGCATGACTTTTTAAGACTTTTGAGCATTGGTTGCTTCCATGGGATTTAGTGAATGCTTGAGATTGATGTCATTTTAATTTAGTGAATGCATGAGATTGATGACATTTTGATTTCTCTAATTCCCATTTGCACTTGAAAGGTTTTGTGAGTTTTTTCAGGTTTTTGCATAACTCTATTAACTCATAACAGTGACGAGAGAAGGAAATTCTCGAAGCTCATAATATTTGAATGAATGCCATTGTATTCAACATGACAAATTTCACTTACCATACACCTCTCATACATGCTTAATCTCTTAGTTAAAAAATTATTAATTCTATGCATAATGGTTTAAATTCTACATGTTTATGTATTTTTTCAGCTTGCATTTAGCAAATCTCAATGAGGATCTTGAGGGACAAGAGCAGGTGTTTGTGTCATATACGAACAACTACTAGCAAGGTCCCTAAGAAGCACCACAACATCCACAAGTTAGTTGACAAGTGTGAAGAAGGGTTGGTAAGTGGCAATAAGCATTTATATTCCATTCTCGCATCCACTTGCACCCAAATCATACCAAAAGTTAGTAGCATATTGTTTTGGGTCATCGTTTACAAGTCAATACAAAGTCTCTTGTGTACCCAAATCATACTAAAAATCTACCAAAATTTCTAAATTTTTCTTGAGAAATTTGATTTTGGCAGGGTTGGATCTTACACCTGTAAGAAAGGAAGAGATTTTAGCTTGGACGACCTGCTTATGAGAAGGGTGCACGAGACGATAGGAAGTGCTGACCCTGTTTCAAACATCTCAATGGCATCAAGGAAACTTCCACCACATCCAAGTAAGTTATAAACGTTAAACCCTTTATATTGGTGGTCCCTTGGCATATCTTGAATCATATCAACACTTAAAAAATCACCGCACAACAAATGGGCGAAGTAGGGTTCAAGGGTATGCATTTGTAAGAAGTAGGAATTCCCTGAACTATTACAATTTTTGTTATTCAGTCTAGAATCAAAATCCAATTATAAATTTGAAATCCTCATTTCTTGAAGATAGATTTTGACTATAAGAACATCAAAATCGAAGTCCTAGAACTCCAGATATGGCCCAAACAGGGTGAGGCAATGTCAAAAATATAAAAAATGCATGACCCATTCTCCCTCACCATTTAGGATTTGGAATTCTGAGCCTAGGTTGTATTGAACCTACATTGGCCTACCCCATAGTAAGTTTGACCTGAAACAAACTTACCCTCATAGTAAGTTTGACCTGAAACAAACAACTTTAATCCCGGACCCTCTTGGACAGGACTAGACCGCGCAAATTCTGTTAGTGCTTGTTTTTAGCAATTTTTGTGAAGGTTGATGTAACATTTACATTGAAATCTCACACTCCCATAGTTGGCAGTGGAACAAAACCTATTAGGCCAAACGACGTTGGGCTCAGAACTTGGCTACTACAAGCTGAGTCAAGTAGTGTCTGATCACTTATCCATTTTGAGTGAAGACTCTTGGTTCCAAGGTATTGTGCCAAAAGCCGAGACTTTAGTTTCCAAACAAAAGGGCTCGATGTCTAGTAGTAATACCAACCCATTCATTAGACCTCCCAAAGACAATGGAGAATTTTTAAGACAAACTCTAAGTGAACCTCCACCTCTAGATCGGGCAAGGTACTGACCCCATGACCAACGTTATCACAGTGGGCTTGGTACCAAGGGATATAAAACAAATAAGATTTTGGAGGCCTTTGTATCGCTTGGTACTGACCCCATGACTCACATTGGAGTCGGTACCAAGCGATATAAAGTAAACATGATTCTGCAAGCCTTTGAATTGCTTGGTATACTGACCCCATGACCAACGTTATCATAGTGGGGTCGGTACCAAGCGATATGAAATAAATAGGAGTCCAGAGGTACCAATATCGCTTGGTACTAGACGCGTGGGCAACATCAGCCAAGGGGGTCAGTATTAAGCGATATGGGACCAGAAGGACCCCAATGAAACCCTGAGCGCTTTGTACAAACACTATTATCAACATTCACAAAATAGATAGCAAAAACGACCACAACAACACGATACGGGGTATACTTGCTCGTAGAATGACCTATTATCATGTTGTGGTTGTAAGATTCCTCCCCAGCCCCTCAAGATGTCCAGTTTCTCCCCCTGTAATCAATCCCCTTTTCATAATAATAACAGATCTTGTTTCTATCTATTTTGGCTTGGAGAGAGAAAATGTCTAGAGGGAGGTAATTCAAAATTGAGATAAATTTGGATATAAAAATCCTCCTAGTGTCTAAAATTATTTTCCCTGAAAAAAGAATTTCTTTATGCATCTATTTATGCATAAAAATCAATTTTATTAAGAATAACACTTTTGTAAGATGCATAATGGAATTTTTTTATTATAAAATTGTTATTCTTATTAAAATTGATTTCTATGCATAAAAAGATGCATAAAGGAAATTTTTTATTACAAAAGTGTTATTCTTATTAAATTTAATTTCTATGCATAGAAAGATGCATAATGGAAATTTTTTATTATAAAAGTGTTATTCTTATTAAATTTGATTTCTATGCATAGAAAGATGCATAATGGAATTTCTTTTTATTACAAAAGTATTATTCTTATTAAATTTGATTTCTATGCATAGAAAGATGCATAAAGAAAATTTTTTATTACAAAAGTGATATTCTTATTAAATTTAATTTCTATGCATAGAAAGATGCATAATGAAATTTTTTTTATTATAAAAGTGTTATTCTAAGTAATATGATATAGACAAAATCCCTTATTTGTGACATACACGCATTGCTCATCACTTGTTTCTGTAAACATATCCCAATTAATTGCCTTCTATACGAAACATTGATATAGTCACCACTTGTTAACTATGATGAGAGTATCATTATGTACACATCATCTAGCATGGTGTGAGTTACCACTTGTTACCCTCCAATGAGCATGGCACATCAATTGCATAAACCACTTGTTTCACTTTGACTGTGTGCAGTTGTCTACCAATAGTCCACTTGTTTCACTTTGACCACAATACACTTGTCAAGTATGGCACTACTTGTTACACCTCAACAACATGCCAATACCACTAGGTAATCAGTATTTAATGTGGAGTCACTCATGATACCAATTCACTAGGATGGCACACTAGCATCCGGGCATCCTCGTACAACTAAAGGGTGGACATTATTAACATTCATCCTGCTTGGACATTATTAACATTCACCCTGCTTGGATACGTAACTGACCTCAAATGCGTGTTTGCTTATTGCAAGCAAAGGAGATAATTTGTCTTATAATATATAAATTTGAGTATGTTCTCTAATTATAACAAAAGAAATTGTATCAAGGAGAAATGTGTAATAAATATGTAATAATATTTAAGGAAATCATTTATCTTATAATATATAAACTCAAGTATGTTCTCTAATTATAACAAAAGACATTGTATCAAGGACTTCTATGTGTAATAAATATATAATAATATTTAAGGAGATTATTTGTCTTATAATATATAAATTCGAGTATGTTCTCTAATTATAACAAAAGACATTGTATCAAGGACTTCTATGTGTAATAAATTCTAGTGTTCCATACCACTAGAAAAAATTATCCCACATAGATCTAGAGATAAGTGTCCCATACCACAAGCCTAATACGTAATGAAAAAAATTCATAAAGTATAATTCAAGATGAAAGGGCCAATTCCTTCAAGAAGTTCTACTTTTGATGCATAAAAACTCTCCTTGAAATTTATTAAAAAGTGTTAAAAATCAAATGAAATAAATATGTTACCCCTCAAGATTCGGAGTAGTTGTCGTGGTATTTTTCTTCATTATAATCATTGATCATATTGAGTCCTAGTGAAATAAACTTTTGACTTTCGTGGACAATTTGATGCAATATGTCCAATCTCGTTACACCTATAACACTTCTTTAAATCATATTTATTAGCTTTTTGTGAATCATCTATCTTAGTGTCAATACTTGTGTTTTGTAACAAAGTCGAATGGTCTCATAGGAATAATGGGCCCAAGGCCAATTGACCATGCCCATGGACCACACTTAGGGTAGTGTGAAAAGGAGGTTCTTATATATAGGCCACATACACCATA
Organism: Cibotium barometz; assembly: GCF_041138505.1. Taxonomy (NCBI): domain Eukaryota; kingdom Viridiplantae; phylum Streptophyta; class Polypodiopsida; order Cyatheales; family Cibotiaceae; genus Cibotium; species Cibotium barometz. Next base: position 41,221,276 of record NC_141057.1, on the reverse strand, counting down.
TTTGGTACCTTTTTTATAATCAAGAAATATACAAGACTTATGCTCTCTTCTCTCTCTAATCATAGGCTAATATCCATAATCTAAGCTAATCTAAGGCTAATGAGACTAATTAGGCTAAATCTAGGTTGCCACTTTCTTTCATTGGTCCATTTTCTTCATGATTTCAAGAAAATTTGAGAAGTTTTTGGATTTGTTGATTTTCTTAGACTTTCTTAATTTTGTTGATTTCTTGATCAAGAAATGGGCATGATGATTGTGGGATGATGGAAATCTCTTTGATTTTTCATTTGTTCGAAGCTTTTTGGGGCTATGGATCACTGTGGACCAAAATTTGGGATAGTCTCTCCAAATTTGAAAAGAGGGGACCAAAATTGGAGAAAGACTATTATTAATCTTGATTAGCACTAATCAAACCATTTGCATCTTTTCCCCTTTCTTGGTGCTTGATCCTTGATGGCTATGTATCCCTTTCATGTGCTTCATCTTTGCCATTACCTAGCTTTGTAGACTAGCCATGCTTAGAGCTTTACAATGAGCCTTCTTTTGGCCCTTAGATTCACGATTTCATGCCGTTATGCTGTCACTAGGCCACACTGCCCTATGCTGCGTTTCTCCAAGTGATTGTGGAATTTCATGGCTATTAATAGCCAAAACTTAAGCCTAATCTTAGTTTAGACCATCATAGAGGTGGCTATGGCACAAATCGTGTCCGAGAGGATGCATTCAAGCAGCACACTATTCGTGGAGGATGGAGCTCAAAAATTGATCTCAAAGGAGGGCAAAAACACTCAAGAAGATTTCTTAAGTGTGTAAGACAATCTTCAATCCATTAATAGTGTGTAAGACAATCTTCAATCCATTAATGTTACATTTCTTCCCTCTTTTGCATGGTTGGGAGTTCATGGAGAAATTAGGGTTTCTTATAAAAATTTTCAAAATTTTCTTCATCAATCTTCTTAATCATGCTTGGATATGTGCATATGAGTGATCAATTTGTGCGTTAGTAAAGGGACTTCATGAGTAATTTCCTCTTCTTGCAATTTTGAAATGTCTTAAAAATTAGGGTTTCTTGCATGCTTTCAAGCGATCCAGGGCATTCACTTTTATCAATGACCTTCCTCTACCCTCCTATGTCATTCTTGCATCAAAATGAATAGGGGAATTAGGGTTATTGGAGAAACATGGTTTCAGGAAAAGTGCTCTAAAATTATGGAATGCCTTGGACTTTTCTTCATTTCACATGCATGGACATATTCCCATAGGTCTCATTGATCATGTTCCCATAGGGGAATTAGGGTTATTGGAGAAACATGGTTTCAGGGAAAGTGCTCTAAAATTATGGAATGCCTTGGACTTTTCTTCATTTCACATGCATGGACATATTCCCTCTAAGATTCCTCCCCAGCCTCTCAAAATGTCTAGCATCTTCCCTTGTAATCAATCCCCTCTTTAGAAATATAAAAGATCTTTTCTCTGCCTATTTTGACATAGAGAGAGAAAATATTCTAGAGAGAGAATATTCAGATTTTGAATATTTTTAGATAGAAAAATTTCTCATATTATTAAAATGAATTCCCCTGAAACAGAAATTCAAAAGGAACAATTGGAATTTATTAGAAATGGGTATAAAGGACCTTAGCCTAAGGGTCTAGATTTTCAGAAATTTTTGGATTATGGTCCAATTAAGGTTCCTATGGGCCAATAGCATCAATCCATGTGTAGGGAGGAGATAAATCTAATTTGTAAAAGAAGATACCCAAAAATGAGTAAACGCTCACATAAGATGAAGAGTTGAAAATGTACAAGGTTTATTAGTAAAAAACTATGAGCAATATTAAAAATATGAGATATTTTGGGTATCCAAAAAGGAGTAAATGCTCACATAAGATGAAGAGTTGAAAATGTACAAGGTTTATTAGTAAAAAACTATGAGCAATATTAAAAATATGAGATATTTTGGGTATCCAAAAATGAGTAAATGCTCACACAAGATGAAGAGTTGAAAATGTACAAGGTTTATTAGTAAAAAACTATGAGCAATATTAAAAATATGAGATATTTTGGGTATAATGATTCCATTTTGACACATATGTAAGGAAGGGGAATTCTTTAAAGGAGGTGCATATTTCACATGCTTGAATGAGTTTTAAACTCTAAAATAATGTGATATTTTTATCTCTCCTCTCTCTTGAACCAAACCAAATCAAAATGGAGCCAAATCGAATCAAAAAGTAACCAAACTAGGTCCAAATCTAGTCTAAATTCAACCAAACTGAATTTGGAAAATTCTAGAATTCAGTTAGCTTTGGTTAGAGCTTCCCTCTCCTATAAATAGAACATGAGTCCTTTGAAAAAAAGAGAAGAATTTTACTATACTAGAGTTATGCTGAAATAATGCTAGTTTCTACTATTCTCTAAAATTCTCTCCAAATTGAAGAAATTGGAACTTCCCTCTTTCTTCAATCCCCATTGGTGGCTCCATCAACATACTTAACCAAATAATTGGTTGGGGGCCTCTACCGTGAACAAAGAATCAAGCAAATTGTAAGGTAAATGGTAAATTTTGATCTTTTCTATAATTCCTCAATGTTTCTCTCTTCTCAACCCCTCTCAAGCTTGAGAAGCTTAATTGGAATGGTTTTTGAATGCTATTGAATGGTAGTGAAGAGTTACATAATTTGATGAATGCTATTGAAGTTAATTGATTAATGATAGTTAAGAGTTACATAAATTTCCATTTATGCTTAATTCTAATGGTTTTTATGTAATTTCTCTCTCTCACTCAAGAAATGGTCATACTCATGACCCATTCTCAATCCAAATGAAGCTTTTCATAAAGTTTTTCCTTAATCCAAGATTAATCTATACTTGAGGTCAAATTAATGGCTTTTTTCTATGCTTTTAGTTTATGTATTTCATGAATATTGATGATTCAATCCATTATGGATTAATGATCCAATTAGGGATCATTCTAATTATTTTCTTAATGATAAGCTTTATCCCTTAGAAAAATTGAGATTTATCAGTCATAGCAGCGGAGCTATGGCAAAATTTTTATAAAAATTACGCATAAAATAATTTCATTCAAAGCATGAAAAGAGGACTTCCTACCATATTCTAGGAATTATCATCCTAGATTAATTGAAAGATATTCATTGTAAGCCTAGAGAAATTGATTTTTATATTATGCATAATTGAATTTCATGCATAGAGGTATGCATAAGAGATGAATATTTTATTATAAAAGAGTTACTTTTAGCATAATTGAATTTCATGCACAGAGGTATGCATAGAAGATTAAAGTTGGCCGAGGTCTTGACCAGCCTCGGTTCGATTAAAATGGTGAGCTTCCGGTACGGTGGATGAGGGACCAAGGAAGCGGCCTATGAGTGAAGCGCTAGGTCACCTGCGAAGGATCCTAGAGGGTGCTGACCATATGGTGCTTGGGCTCTGGGTCGCCTAGGATACCCACGCGTGCGTCGAGAAAGATATTGGAACAAGGAGTAAGAGTTGTTTTGTGAAACCGGGCATGGATCTGGTTGATTGACCTTGCTGGTCTTCAATGGATGAGTCCATGGCTCTTTATATGGATCTGTTGGTTGACCTTGCTGATCTTCAACGAGAGTCCATCTTGATTTTTATAAGTGATTATATTGCCGAGTATTATGGGCTAGGAACTATTGAAAAGGCCCCTGAGTGGACAGGTGGTGAGCATTCTAGTTGCCAATGATGCCATAGATAATCTGGCTGAAGGAATGATGGGAAAATTGAGAATCAACCGGATAATTTGGAAAACTGTGATCAGTGGTACTATGGTTTCATTAAAGGATTGTTTTAAAGTTAGCTGATGCTAAGAAAAAGGCAATTTCATATTGGGTGTGTAAGTGGTGTGCCTAATTTTATGTTTTCTTAGCTGATGCTAAGAAAAAGGCAATTTCATATTGGGTGTGTAAGTGGTGTGCCTAATTTTATGTTTGCATGAACTTTCGGCTAGGGGGCCTTGGAACTCTTTTCCTTGGTACCCGGGACAAAACCTAACCAAATTCCAAATTGGATCCCATCACTACAGTGGTTGGGCGGTTGGCTAACCCATGGGATCGGATGGGGTTAGGCTGGACTGATGGATCCGTAAATCGAGACTCAATTTCTGTTATTATGATAGATGAAGTAAATCCCGGATAGTAATTGTTCTATGGATAGGAATCAACGGCTGTGCCTCTTGAATGGGAAAAAAAGCGTTGATCCCAATGATCCAAGTGCAAGTTTCTTCCTTCTTGATCTGATCAAGTATCTTGTAGATGCAATTAGATCAGCTTGATCAGTAATGGTCTTGACTACGTTAGAGTAAAAAGTTATCCTGGTGGAATCGCCCGTGCTTTCCGGGTAAAGGAAGTTTTTCCGGGTTCGGTTTTGGAACAACTGTTGGATTAGTCTCTTGTCCGGATATCCGTGGGTGAGGCCCCGAGTGTGGGACCCCTATCCCGCGCGAGAAGTGCTACTTCCGCTGCTATTACCCCCCGAATCAGTTGCTCGGTGGGAACAGGGATCTCACAGTTGGTATCAGAGCTTTTTGGTTAATGAGGATCAACCGAGAAGCCAAATATATCAAAAATTTATCAAGAATCAAAAAGATTGTGATTGTGTGATATAATTCATACAATTTGATATTCAAACTGAAATTCGTAATTTGGTAATTGGGTCTTCAAATGGAAGTACCGCAATTATATAGAATCCCTGACTTGCTTGAGGCCTAGACATGATGGTATTTACCTTATAATTCCAAGGGTCGTGACTACCCGTATATACCGAGAGTATAACTGCAGCTCTTTACTGATAGTATATATGAGTAAATCTAAGACTTGAAATTATAAGTGTTAATGCTATCCAGATGATGATTTTGAATGTGGTTGATATGATTTTTAATTCTGTTTTTGAGAATTGATGAATTGATTTGGATTCTGATTGAAAAATGGTGATTTCTGAAATTTAGTTGAAATATAATAACCTGAGCGAAACCACAATGAGGATGAATAGGACGAGTCCCTGTGATGATATTCATAACTGGAATGATGTTAATGAATTCAGCAAATCACTATGAGATTAGTAGATTGTGCTGTCAGATTGCTACTGTTAAACTTGACCGGTAGATCAAGTTAAGGGATGACAAATTGAGAACTTACTTGACGGAAATTCCCGTGGAGGAATGTTCAGAAGGAAATTTTTCGGTCTAATGGACCATTATCATGTTAATGATATGAATGATATGATCTGAATGAATTGTTATTCAATGATGAGTTCTATATAAGGGATATTTATCCCAGTATTCTGTTGGGTTGACCAGAATATAAGGAACCCCAGAATAAAATTGGATCTTAAGAAAAAGAGTTGTCCTCTACCTTGCGAGATGAGGACATCTCGCACTTTTTTAAGTGGGGTAGAATGTAAGATTCCCCAGCCTTCGAGGTATACAGGAGTAAGAATCTCCCTTTTTGATCTTATAATACTGGGATATTTATCCCAGTATTCTGTTGGGTTGACCAGAATATAAGGAACCCCAGAATAAAATTGGATCTTAAGAAAAAGAGTTGTCCTCTACCTTGCGAGATGAGAACATCTCGCACTTTTTTAAGTGGGGTAGAATGTAAGATTCCCCAGCCTTCGAGGTATACAGGAGTAAGAATCTCCCTTTTTGATCTTATAATTATTCCCTCTCTAAAATAAAAGAAAGATTCTGTTTAAAAAAGGAAGACCCTCTCCCTAGAATACTTCTCATCAAGAGTCACGCTGTTTTAAGGATTCAGAACAATGAGTTCAGTAGTGAAAATCGGTGTTTTGGATACCAAGGTTTTGGTTTTCATTCGAGTAAGGCCCAAAAGAAGTTCTTTATCTCTTGGGGAGTATAAGAAGTTATCCCCCAGATATTGTGAACCTTATATCTGAATTCAATGAAAGTAGGTGACTTAGCCTACAAGCTTCTTTTACCTCCTCATCTCAAAGTTCTTAATGTATTTCATAGAAATATGTACCAAACCCAAATCATGGAAAGACGGTAAAACTTCAGTGGCAAGATACCGTTGGCTTCTAAGTTACGCCAGTTCCTTCCTTTATATAAGTCGTAACTTTTACCTGTCGCTCACAATAATCTTACTTCCATCGATCTCCCTTCTTCTTAATCTCCTTCATGGCTTGGCAACAGGAATTAGTTTTATCCGTGATGATTTCTCACCTTCAAGACGCAAGCGAGTCTGTGAAGAAGGATTTTATAAAAGAGTAGGAGCGCTCACTTTTTCCTCACTTGGGAACTTCTGTAGCTCAGACCAAATGGCGGACCTATCAAGACATAACTAGGGTAACACCCTGGGGTCAGCAGCACTTTCGTAACAATGTCCGCTTGGCCATGGTTATTGAAGCCTTGGGTTTGGGTCCCCGATACTACTGCGTCATGAGATCAAGGCATCTTGGGTTTTCTGAGCGGGTCTTCTTACTGGCGTGTTTTCTTCCTCATCAGAAGATATGCCTTTACCCCGTTTTTGGCTTGCCTCTCAGAGGTCCTTTTGTTAGATCACCTCATACCACTGAGAGGTGCGGCAATAACCAACAGAATTATTCCCATAGATGAGTTACCTTATACGTGCGCAGCTTGTGAGTACTAATTTTGTGACCATATGATGGACGGGCTTATGGAAGTGTAAAGAGTTCTTCTATCTTTACTGTATATGTTCCGAGAATGAATAAAGTTTAAATCTTGTTCTTATCTTGAATCTTGCTCTCTTTGAGAGTTTTTTATTTGGTGGTTAATCTTAATTAAATTTTTCTCTAAGTCTCATGTTCGTGCATCTTGCGAAATTATCCCAAGTTTGCGAGATGAGGACATCTCGCGTTTTTCAAGTGGGAGAGAATGTAAGATTCCTCCCCAGCCTCTCAAAATGTCCAGCATCTTCCCCTGTAATCAATCCCCTCTTTAGAAATATAAAAGATCTTGTCTTTGCCTATTTTGACATAGAGAGAGAAAATATTCTAGAGAGAGAATATTCAGATTTTGAATATTTTTAGATAGAAAAATTTCTCATATTATTAAAATGAATTCCCTTGAAACATGAATTCAAAAAGAACAATTGGAATTTATTAGAAATGGGTATAAAGGACCTTAGTCTAAGGGTCTAGATTTTCAGAAATTTTTGGATTATGGTCCAATTAAGGTTCCTATGGGCCAATAGCATCAATCCATGTGTAGGGAGGAGATAAATCTAATTTGTAAAAGAAGATACCCAAAAATGAGTAAACGCTCAAATAAGATGAAGAGTTGAAAATGTACAAGGTTTATTAGTAAAAAACTATGAGCAATATTAAAAATATGAGATATTTTGGGTATCCAAAAAGGAGTAAATGCTCACATAAGATGAAGAGTTGAAAATGTACAAGGTTTATTAGTAAAAAACTATGAGCAATATTAAAAATATGAGATATTTTGGGTATCCAAAAATGAGTAAATGCTCACACAAGATGAAGAGTTGAAAATGTACAAGGTTTATTAGTAAAAAACTATGAGCAATATTAAAAATATGAGATATTTTGGGTATAATGATTCCATTTTGACACATATGTAAGGAAGGGGAATTCTTTAAAGGAGGTGCATATTTCACATGCTTGAATGAGTTTTAAACTCTAAAATAATGTGATATTTTTATCTCTCCTCTCTCTTGAACCAAACCAAATCAAAATGGAGCCAAATCGAATCAAAAAGTAACCAAACTAGGTCCAAATCTAGTCTAAATTCAACCAAACTGAATTTAGAAAATTCTAGAATTCAGTTAGCTTTGGTTAGAGCTTCCCTCTCCTATAAATAGAACATGAGTCCTTTGAAAAAAAGAGAAGAATTTTACTATACTAGAGTTATGCTGAAATAATGCTAGTTTCTACTATTCTCTAAAATTCTCTCCAAATTGAAGAAATTGGAACTTCCCTCTTTCTTCAATCCCCATTGGTGGCTCCATCAACATACTTAACCAAATGATTGGTTGGGGGCCTCTACCGTGAACAAAGAATCAAGCAAATTGTAAGGTAAATGGTAAATTTTGATCTTTTCTATAATTCCTCAATGTTTCTCTCTTCTCAACCCCTCTCAAGCTTGAGAAGCTTAATTGGAATGGTTTTTGAATGCTATTGAATGGTAGTGAAGAGTTACATAATTTGATGAATGCTATTGAAGTTAATTGATTAATGATAGTTAAGAGTTACATAAATTTCCATTTATGCTTAATTCTAATGATTTTTATGTAATTTCTCTCTCTCACTCAAGAAATGGTCATACTCATGACCCATTCTCAATCCAAATGAAGCTTTTCATAAAGTTTTTCCTTAATCCAAGATTAATCTATACTTGAGGTCAAATTAATGGCTTTTTTCTATGCTTTTAGTTTATGTATTTCATGAATATTGATGATTCAATCCATTATGGATTAATGATCCAATTAGGGATCATTCTAATTATTTTCTTAATGATAAGCTTTATCCCTTAGAAAAATTGAGATTTATCAGTCATAGCAGCGGAGCTATGGCAAAATTTTTATAAAAATTACGCATAAAATAATTTCATTCAAAGCATGAAAAGAGGACTTCCTACCATATTCTAGGAATTATCATCCTAGATTAATTGAAAGATATTCATTGTAAGCCTAGAGAAATTGATTTTTATATTATGCATAATTGAATTTCATGCATAAAGGTATGCATAAGAGATGAATACTTTATTATAAAAGAGTTACTTTTAGCATAATTGAATTTCATGCACAGAGGTATGCATAGAAGATTAAAGTCGGCCGAGGTCTTGACCAGCCTCGGTTCGATTAAAATGGTGAGCTTCCGGTACGGTGGATGAGGGACCAAGGAAGCGGCCTATGAGTGAAGCGCTAGGTCACCTGCGAAGGATCCTAGAGGGTGCTGACCATACGGTGCTTGGGCTCTGGGTCGCCTAGGATACCCACGCGTGCGTCGAGGAAGATATTGGAACAAGGAGTAAGAGTTGTTTTGTGAAACCGGGCATGGATCTGGTTGATTGACCTTGCTGGTCTTCAATGGATGAGTCCATGGCTCTTTATATGGATCTGTTGGTTGACCTTGCTGATCTTCAACGAGAGTCCATCTTGATTTTTATAAGTGATTATATTGCCGAGTATTATGGGCTAGGAACTATTGAAAAGGCCCCTGAGTGGACAGGTGGTGAGCGTTCTAGTTGCCAATGATGCCATAGATAATCTGGCTGAAGGAATGATGGGAAAATTGAGAATCAACCGGATAATTTGGAAAACTATGATCAGTGGTACTATGGTTTCATTAAAGGATTGTTTTAAAGTTAGCTGATGCTAAGAAAAAGGCAATTTCATATTGGGTGTGTAAGTGGTGTGCCTAATTTTATGTTTTCTTAGCTGATGCTAAGAAAAAGGCAATTTCATATTGGGTGTGTAAGTGGTGTGCCTAATTTTATGTTTGCATGAACTTTCAGCTAGGGGGCCTTGGAACTCTTTTCCTTGGTACCCGGGACAAAACCTAACCAAATTCCAAATTGGATCCCATCACTACAGTGGTTGGGCGGTTGGCTAACCCATGGGATCGGATGGGGTTAGGCTGGACTGATGGATCCGTAAATCGAGACTCAATTTCTGTTATTACGATAGATGAAGTAAATCCCGGATAGTAATTGTTCTATGGATAGGAATCAACGGCTGTGCCTCTTGAATGGGAAAAAAAGCGTTGATCCCAATGATCCAAGTGCAAGTTTCTTCCTTCTTGATCTGATCAAGTATCTTGTAGATGCAATTGGATCAGCTTGATCAGTAATGGTCTTGACTACGTTAGAGTAAAAAGTTATCCTGGTGGAATCGCCCGTGCTTTCCGGGTAAAGGAAGTTTTTCCGGGTTCGGTTTTGGAACAACTGTTGGATTAGTCTCTTGTCCGGATATCCGTGGGTGAGGCCCCGAGTGTGGGACCCCTATCCCGCGCGAGAAGTGCTACTTCCGCTGCTATTACCCCCCGAATAAGTTGCTCGGTGGGAACAGGGATCTCACAGTTGGTATCAGAGCTTTTTGGTTAATGAGGATCAACCGAGAAGCCAAATATATCAAAAATTTATCAAGAATCAAAAAGATTGTGATTGTGTGATATAATTCATACAATTTGATATTCAAACTGAAATTCGTAATTTGGTAATTGGGTCTTCAAATGGAAGTACCGCAATTATATAGAATCCCTGACTTGCTTGAGGCCTAGACATGATGGTATTTACCTTATAATTCCAAGGGTCGTGACTACCCGTATATACCGAGAGTATAACTGCAGCTCTTTACTGATAGTATATATGAGTAAATCTAAGACTTGAAATTATAAGTGTTAATGCTATCCAGATGATGATTTTGAATGTGGTTGATATGATTTTTAATTCTGTTTTTGAGAATTGATGAATTGATTTGGATTCTGATTGAAAAATAGTGATTTCTGAAATTTAGTTGAAATATAATAACCTGAGCGAAACCACAATGAGGATGAATGGGACGAGTCCCTCTGATGATATTCATAACTGGAATGATGTTAATGAATTCAGCAAATCACTATGAGATTAGTAGATTGTGCTGTCAGATTGCTACTGTTAAACTTGACCGGTAGATCAAGTTAAGGGATGACAAATTGAGAACTTACTTGACGGAAATTCCCATGGAGGAATGTTCAGAAGGAAATTTTTCGGTCTAATGGACCATTATCATGTTAATGATATGAATGATATGATCTGAATGAATTGTTATTTAATGATGAGTTCTATATAAGGGATATTTATCCCAGTATTCTGTTGGGTTGACCAGAATATAAGGAACCCCAGAATAAAATTGGATCTTAAGAAAAAGAGTTGTCCTCTGGGTTGTTGCAAGATCAGGGTGTCCAGTTTTATCCAGTTTATGCTGGACTGGGACAATGCTTGGAGAGCAAGTTTTGGGGGGCAAGGTACTTAAAATGAGATCAAGCAAATAATAGAATATACGCTTGTCCTTAAATTAACCCAATATAACTTAAATTAATATAAATTAGTCTAATTAATCAAAATTAATCAAAAATACGATGAAATGATTAAAAAATGATATTTCCATACTTAGAGTGATCCAATTTATTTTTCCATAGATGCACCATTACAAGCACACTAGTCCCTATAGGTTTTATATGATTCACATCAAAAATGTAATTTTACTAATTAGATTATTAATATTTGCAGGCCTTCTGATAGTCTGGAAGAATTTTGAAAAAGAGATCATTAAAAATCCAACCATTGGATTTGTAATTTTTACTAACCACCACATTCTACTAATGTCTCAGTATCTACCCACTCTTTTGATCTACAAGATTGAGGATTTTAAGTGGTAGCTATTGTGGGTACAAAAAGTGGCATATATTATAACACTTTAAAGACCTTGAAATATTTAAAGAAAATAGACAAATATCTTAAAATTTTCTCAAAAAATCAAGTTAAGCTCCATATTATGTGAAGATCTAAGGTACAAAGTAGGAATCTCATATGAGTTTATATGTAAAAGATATTAGCATTTTATGGAATCAGTTCAAATTTGGGACAGGGTGCATACATTGACTTTGTACCTAAGAAAATGAGGACTTTTGACTATCTAATGCTTAATTAAATTATGCAACTATATTTCCAACTTTGAATATGATGTTCCAACAAAAGAACTTGAAATGAAATTCCTTCATTTACTAGGAGAGATTAGCCACTAAAGATAAACAAATGCCTGTTTTTTTACTGTTTACAGGGTGCCTGAGTGGACAAAACTGGGCACCCTGATCTTGCAACCACCCCTCTACCTTGCGAGATGAGGACATCTCGCACTTTTTTAAGTGGGGTAGAATGTAAGATTCCCCAGCCTTCGAGGTATACAGGAGTAAGAATCTCCCTTTTTGATCTTATAATACTGGGATATTTATCCCAGTATTCTGTTGGGTTGACCAGAATATAAGGAACCCCAGAATAAAATTGGATCTTAAGAAAAAGAGTTGTCCTCTACCTTGCGAGATGAGGACATCTCGCACTTTTTTAAGTGGGGTAGAATGTAAGATTCCCCAGCCTTCGAGGTATACAGGAGTAAGAATATCCCTTTTTGATCTTATAATTATTCCCTCTCTAAAATAAAAGAAAGATTCTGTTTAAAAAAGGAAGACCCTCTCCCTAGAATACTTCTCATCAAGAGTCACGCTGTTTTAAGGATTCAAAACAATGAGTTCAGTAGTGAAAATCGGTGTTTTGGATACCAAGGTTTTGGTTTTCATTCGAGTAAGGCCCAAAAGAAGTTCTTTATCTCTTGGGGAGTATAAGAAGTTATCCCCCAGATATTGTGAACCTTATATCTGAATTCAATGAAAGTAGGTGACTTAGCCTACAAGCTTCTTTTACCTCCTCATCTCAAAGTTCTTAATGTATTTCATAGAAATATGTACCAAACCCAAATCATGGAAAGACGGTAAAACTTCAGTGGCAAGATACCGTTGGCTTCTAAGTTACGCCAGTTCCTTCCTTTATATAAGTCGTAACTTTTACCTGTCGCTCACAGTAATCTTACTTCCATCGATCTCCCTTCTTCTTAATCTCCTTCATGGCTTGGCAACAGGAATTAGTTTTATCCGTGATGATTTCTCACCTTCAAGACGCAAGCGAGTCTGTGAAGAAGGATTTTATAAAAGAGTAGGAGCGCTCACTTTTTCCTCACTTGGGAACTTCTGTAGCTCAGACCAAATGGCGGACCTATCAAGACATAACTAGGGTAACACCCTGGGGTCAGCAGCACTTTCGTAACAATGTCCGCTTGGCCATGGTTATTGAAGCCTTGGGTTTGGGTCCCCGATACTACTGCGTCATGAGATCAAGGCATCTTGGGTTTTCTGAGCGGGTCTTCTTACTGGCGTGTTTTCTTCCTCATCAGAAGATATGCCTTTACCCCGTTTTTGGCTTGCCTCTCAGAGGTCCTTTTGTTAGATCACCTCATACCACTGAGAGGTGCGGCAATAACCAACAGAATTATTCCCATAGATGAGTTACCTTATACGTGCGCAGCTTGTGAGTGCTGATTTTGTGACCATATGATGGACGGGCTTATGGAAGTGTAAAGAGTTCTTCTATCTTTACTGTATATGTTCCGAGAATGAATAAAGTTTAAATCTTGTTCTTATCTTGAATCTTGCTCTCTTTGAGAGTTTTTTATTTGGTGGTTAATCTTAATTAAATTTTTCTCTAAGTCTCATGTTCGTGCATCTTGCGAAATTATCCCAAGTTTGCGAGATGAGGACATCTCGCGTTTTTCAAGTGGGAGAGAATGTAAGATTCCTCCCCAGCCTCTCAAAATGTCCAGCATCTTCCCCTGTAATCAATCCCCTCTTTAGAAATATAAAAGATCTTGTCTTTGCCTATTTTGACATAGAGAGAGAAAATATTCTAGAGAGAGAATATTCAGATTTTGAATATTTTTAGATAGAAAAATTTCTCATATTATTAAAATGAATTCCCTTGAAACAGAAATTCAAAAAGAACAATTAGAATTTATTAGAAATGGGTATAAAGGACCTTAGCCTAAGGGTCTAGATTTTCAGAAATTTTTAGATTATGGTCCAATTAAGGTTCCTATGGGCCAATAGCATCAATCCATGTGTAGGGAGGAGATAAATCTAATTTGTAAAAGAAGATACCCAAAAATGAGTAAACGCTCACATAAGATGAAGAGTTGAAAATGTACAAGGTTTATTAGTAAAAAACTATGAGCAATATTAAAAATATGAGATATTTTGGGTATCCAAAAAGGAGTAAATGCTCACATAAGATGAAGAGTTGAAAATGTACAAGGTTTATTAGTAAAAAACTATGAGCAATATTAAAAATATGAGATATTTTGGGTATCCAAAAATGAGTAAATGCTCACACAAGATGAAGAGTTGAAAATGTACAAGGTTTATTAGTAAAAAACTATGAGCAATATTAAAAATATGAGATATTTTGGGTATAATGATTCCATTTTGACACATATGTAAGGAAGGGGAATTCTTTAAAGGAGGTGCATATTTCACATGCTTGAATGAGTTTTAAACTCTAAAATAATGTGATATTTTTATCTCTCCTCTCTCTTGAACCAAACCAAATCAAAATGGAGCCAAATCGAATAAAAAAGTAACCAAACTAGGTCCAAATCTAGTCTAAATTCAACCAAACTGAATTTGGAAAATTCTAGAATTCAGTTAGCTTTGGTTAGAGCTTCCCTCTCCTATAAATAGAACATGAGTCCTTTGAAAAAAAGAGAAGAATTTTACTATACTAGAGTTATGCTGAAATAATGCTAGTTTCTACTATTCTCTAAAATTCTCTCCAAATTGAAGAAATTGGAACTTCCCTCTTTCTTCAATCCCCATTGGTGGCTCCATCAACATACTTAACCAAATAATTGGTTGGGGGCCTCTACCGTGAACAAAGAATCAAGCAAATTGTAAGGTAAATGGTAAATTTTGATCTTTTCTATAATTCCTCAATGTTTCTCTCTTCTCAACCCCTCTCAAGCTTGAGAAGCTTAATTGGAATGGTTTTTGAATGCTATTGAATGGTAGTGAAGAGTTACATAATTTGATGAATGCTATTGAAGTTAATTGATTAATGATAGTTAAGAGTTACATAAATTTCCATTTATGCTTAATTCTAATGATTTTTATGTAATTTCTCTCTCTCACTCAAGAAATGGTCATACTCATGACCCATTCTCAATCCAAATGAAGCTTTTCATAAAGTTTTTCCTTAATCCAAGATTAATCTATACTTGAGGTCAAATTAATGGCTTTTTTCTATGCTTTTAGTTTATGTATTTCATGAATATTGATGATTCAATCCATTATGGATTAATGATCCAATTAGGGATCATTCTAATTATTTTCTTAATGATAAGCTTTATCCCTTAGAAAAATTGAGATTTATCAGTCATAGCAGCGGAGCTATGGCAAAATTTTTATAAAAATTACGCATAAAATAATTTCATTCAAAGCATGAAAAGAGGACTTCCTACCATATTCTAGGAATTATCATCCTAGATTAATTGAAAGATATTCATTGTAAGCCTAGAGAAATTGATTTTTATATTATGCATAATTGAATTTCATGCATAGAGGTATGCATAAGAGATGAATATTTTATTATAAAAGAGTTACTTTTAGCATAATTGAATTTCAAGCATAGAGGTATGCATAGAAGATGATTATTTTATTATAAAAGAGTTACTTTTAGCATAATTGAAATTCATGCATAGAGGTATACATAAGAGATGAATATTTTATTATAAAAGAGTTACTTTTAGCATAATTGAATTTCATGCATAGAGGTATGCATAGAAGATGATTATTTTATTATAAAAGAGTTACTTTTAGCTTAATTAAAATTCATGCATAGAGGTATGCATAAGAGATGAATATTTATTTATAAAAGTGTTACTTTTAGCATAATTGAAATTCATGCATAGAGGTATGCATAAGAGATGAATATTTATTTATAAAAGTGTTACTTTTAGCATAATTGAAATTCATGCATAGAGATATGCATGACTTTCAATTATAAGAAGATGAATATTTTATTATAAAAGTGTTACTTTTGGCATAATTGAAATTCATGCATAGAGGTATGCATAGAAGATGATTATTTTATTATAAAAGAGTTACTTTTAGCTTAATTAAAATTCATGCATAGAGGTATGCATAAGAGATGAATATTTATTTATAAAAGTGTTACTTTTAGCATAATTGAAATTCATGCATAGAGGTATGCATAAGAGATGAATATTTTATTATAAAAGTGTTACTTTTGGCATAATTGAAATTCATGCATAGAGATATGCATAAGAGATGAATATTTTATTATAAAAGTGTTACTTTTGGCATAATTGAAATTCATGCATAGAGGTATGCATAAGAGATGAATATTTATTTATAAAAGTGTTACTTTTAGCATAATTGAAATTCATGCATAGAGGTATGCATAAGAGATGAATATTTTATTATAAAAGTGTTACTTTTAGCATAATTGAAATTCATGCATAGAGGTATGCATAAGAGATGAATATTTTATTATAAAAGTGTTACTTTTAGCATAATTGAATTTCATGCATAGAGGTATGCATAAGAGATGATTATTTTATTATAAAAGTGTTACTTTTAGCATAATTGAATTTCATGCATAGAGGTATGCATAAAAGATATGGGAAGTGATAAGATATGATAAGATGCATATGAGATGAGTTAGGATGTGATAAGATGAGTTAAGAAGTGATAGGATGTGTATGGGATGAGGTAAGAAGTGTATGTGATGGGATAAGATGTATATGGATTGTGATATGGTGAGAATATGGATGTGAATGTGGATGGGTATGTATGGATGTATGCGTGTAGATGTGAATGTGAATGTGGATGTATGGATGTAAATGAGGATGTGGATGTAGATGCATGGATGGAGATGTGGATGTGGATGCATGGATGTAAATGTGGATGTGTATGTATGGATGTATGCATGTAGATGTGAATGTGAATGTGGATGCATGGATGTAAATGTGGATGTGTATGTATGGATGTATGCATGTAGATGTGAATGTGAATGTGGATGTATGGATGTAAATGAGGATGTGGATGTAGATGCATGGATGGAGATGTGGATGTGGATGCATGGATGTAAATGTGGATGTGTATGTATGGATGTATGCATGTAGATCGGATGGATCCCATCACTACAGTGGTTGGGCGGTTGGCTAACCCATGGGATCGGATGGGGTTAGGCTGGACTGATGGATCCGTAAATCGAGACTCAATTTCTGTTATTACGATAGATGAAGTAAATCCCGGATAGTAATTGTTCTATGGATAGGAATCAACGGCTGTGCCTCTTGAATGGGAAAAAAGCGTTGATCCCAATGATCCAAGTGCAAGTTTCTTCCTTCTTGATCTGATCAAGTATCTTGTAGATGCAATTGGATCAGCTTGATCAGTAATGGTCTTGACTACGTTAGAGTAAAAAGTTATCCTGGTGGAATCGCCCGTGCTTTCCGGGTAAAGGAAGTTTTTTCGGGTTCGGTTTTGGAACAACTGTCAGATTAGTCTCTTGTCCGGATATCCGTGAGTGAGGCCCCCGAGTGTGGGACCCCTATCCCGCGCGAGAAGTGCTACTTCCGCTGCTATTACCCCCCGAATCAGTTGCTCGGTGGGAACAGGGATCTCACAGTTGGTATCAGAGCTTTTTGGTTAATGAGGATCAACCGAGAAGCCAAATATATCAAAAATTTATCAAGAATCAAAAAGATTGTGACTGTGTGATATAATTCATACAATTTGATATTCAAACTGAAATTCGTAATTTGGTAATTGGGTCTTCAGATGGAAGTACCGCAATTATATAGAATCCCTGACTTGCTTGAGGCCTAGACATGATGGTATTTACCTTATAATTCCAAGGGCCGTGACTACCCGTATATACCGAGAGCATAACTGCAGCTCTTTACTGATAGTATATATGAGTAAATCTAAGACTTGAAATTATAAGTGTTAATGCTATCCAGATGATGATTTTGAATGTGGTTGATATGATTTTTAATTCTGTTTTTGAGAATTGATGAATTGATTTGGATTCTGATTGAAAAATGGTGATTTCTGAAATTTAGTTGAAATATAATAACCTGAGCGAAACCACAATGAGGATGAATGGGACGAGTCCCTCTGATGATATTCATAACTGGAATGATGTTAATGAATTCAGCAAATCACTATGAGATTAGTAGATTGTGTTGTCAGATTGCTACTGTTAAACTTGACCGGTAGATCAAGTTAAGGGATGACAAATTGAGAACTTACTTGACGGAAATTCCCGTGGAGTAAGGTTCAGAAGGAAATTTTTCGGTCTAATGGACCATTATCATGTTAATGATATGAATGATATGATCTGAATGAATTGTTATTTAATGATGAGTTCTATATAAGGGATATTTATCCCAGTATTTTGTTGGGTTAACCAGAATATAAGGAACCCCAGAATAAAATTGGATCTTAAGAAAAAGAGTTGTCCTCTACCTTGCGAGATGAGGACATCTCGCACTTTTTTAAGTGGGGTAGAATGTAAGATTCCCCAGCCTTCGAGGTATACAGGAGTAAGAATCTCCCTTTTTGATCTTATAATACTGGGATATTTATCCCAGTATTCTGTTGGGTTGACCAGAATATAAGGAACCCCAGAATAAAATTGGATCTTAAGAAAAAGAAATGTCCTCTACCTTGCGAGATGAGGACATCTCGCACTTTTTTAAGTGGGGTAGAATGTAAGATTCCCCAGCCTTCGAGGTATACAGGAGTAAGAATCTCCCTTTTTGATCTTATAATTATTCCCTCTCTAAAATAAAAGAAAGATTCTGTTTAAAAAAGGAAGACCCTCTCCCTAGAATACTTCTCATCAAGAGTCACGCTGTTTAAAGGATTCAGAACAATGAATTCAATAGTGAAAATCGGTGTTTTGGATACCAAGGTTTTGGTTTTCATTTGAGTAAGGCCCAAAAGAAGTTCTTTATCTCTTGGGGAGTATAAGAAGTTATCCCCCAGATATTGTGAACCTTATATCTGAATTCAATGAAAGTAGGTGACTTAGCCTACAAGCTTCTTTTACCTCCTCATCTCAAAGTTCTTAATATATTTCATAGAAATATGTACCAAACCCAAATCATGGAAAGACGGTAAAACTTCAGTGGCAAGATACCGTTGGCTTCTAAGTTACGCTAGTTCCTTCCTTTATATAAGTCGTAACTTTTACCTGTCGCTCACAGTAATCTTACTTCCATCGATCTCCCTTCTTCTTAATCTCCTTCATGGCTTGGCAACAGGAATTAGTTTTATCCATGATGATTTCTCACCTTCAAGACGCAAGCGAGTCTGTGAAGAAGGATTTTATAAAAGAGTAGGAGCGCTCACTTTTTCCTCACTTGGGAACTTTTGTAGCTCAGACCAAATGGCGGACCTATCAAGACATAACTAGGGTAACACCCTGGGGTCAGCAGCACTTTCGTAACAATGTCCGCTTGGCCATGGTTATTGAAGCCTTGGGTTTGGGTCCCCGATACTACTGCGTCATGAGATCAAGGCATCTTGGGTTTTCTGAGCGGGTCTTCTTACTGGCGTGTTTTCTTCCTCATCAGAAGATATGCCTTTACCCCGTTTTTGGCTTGCCTCTCAGAGGTCCTTTTGTTAGATCACCTCATACCACTGAGAGGTGCGGCAATAACCAACAGAATTATTCCCATAGATGAGTTACCTTATACGTGCGCAGCTTGTGAGTGCTGATTTTGTGACCATATGATGGACGGGCTTATGGAAGTGTAAAGAGTTCTTCTATCTTTACTGTATATGTTCCGAGAATGAATAAAGTTTAAATCTTGTTCTTATCTTGAATCTTGCTCTCTTTGAGAGTTTTTTATTTGGTGGTTAATCTTAATTAAATTTTTCTCTAAGTCTCATGTTCGTGCATCTTGCGAAATTATCCCAAGTTTGCGAGATGAGGACATCTCGCGTTTTTCAAGTGGGAGAGAATGTAAGATTCCTCCCCAGCCTCTCAAAATGTCCAGCATCTTCCCCTGTAATCAATCCCCTCTTTAGAAATATAAAAGATCTTGTCTTTGCCTATTTTGACATAGAGAGAGAAAATATTCTAGAGAGAGAATATTCAGATTTTGAATATTTTTAGATAGAAAAATTTCTCATATTATTAAAATGAATTCCCTTGAAACAGAAATTCAAAAAGAACAATTGGAATTTATTAGAAATGGGTATAAAGGACCTTAGCCTAAGGGTCTAGATTTTCAGAAATTTTTGGATTATGGTCCAATTAAGGTTCCTATGGGCCAATAGCATCAATCCATGTGTAGGGAGGAGATAAATCTAATTTGTAAAAGAAGATACCCAAAAATGAGTAAACGCTCACATAAGATGAAGAGTTGAAAATGTACAAGGTTTATTAGTAAAAAACTATGAGCAATATTAAAAATATGAGATATTTTGGGTATCCAAAAAGGAGTAAATGCTCACATAAGATGAAGAGTTGAAAATGTACAAGGTTTATTAGTAAAAAACTATGAGCAATATTAAAAATATGAGATATTTTGGGTATCCAAAAATGAGTAAATGCTCACACAAGATGAAGAGTTGAAAATGTACAAGGTTTATTAGTAAAAAACTATGAGCAATATTAAAAATATGAGATATTTTGGATATAATGATTCCATTTTGACACATATGTAAGGAAGGGGAATTCTTTAAAGGAGGTGCATATTTCACATGCTTGAATGAGTTTTAAACTCTAAAATAATGTGATATTTTTATCTCTCCTCTCTCTTGAACCAAACCAAATCAAAATGGAGCCAAATCGAATCAAAAAGTAACCAAACTAGGTCCAAATCTAGTCTAAATTCAACCAAACTGAATTTGGAAAATTCTAGAATTCAGTTAGCTTTGGTTAGAGCTTCCCTCTCCTATAAATAGAACATGAGTCCTTTGAAAAAAAGAGAAGAATTTTACTATACTAGAGTTATGCTGAAATAATGCTAGTTTCTACTATTCTCTAAAATTCTCTCCAAATTGAAGAAATTGGAACTTCCCTCTTTCTTCAATCCCCATTGGTGGCTCCATCAACATACTTAACCAATTGATTGGTTGGGGGCCTCTACCGTGAACAAAGAATCAAGTAAATTGTAAGGTAAATGGTAAATTTTGATCTTTTCTATAATTCCTCAATGTTTCTCTCTTCTCAATCCCTCTCAAGCTTGAGAAGCTTAATTGGAATGGTTTTTGAATGCTATTGAATGGTAGTGAAGAGTTACATAATTTGATGAATGCTATTGAAGTTAATTGATTAATGATAGTTAAGAGTTACATAAATTTCCATTTATGCTTAATTCTAATGGTTTTTATGTAATTTCTCTCTCTCACTCAAGAAATGGTCATACTCATGACCCATTCTCAATCCAAATGAAGCTTTTCATAAAGTTTTTCCTTAATCCAAGATTAATCTATACTTGAGGTCAAATTAATGGCTTTTTTCTATGCTTTTAGTTTATGTATTTCATGAATATTGATGATTCAATCCATTATGGATTAATGATCCAATTAGGGATCATTCTAATTATTTTCTTAATGATAAGCTTTATCCCTTAGAAAAATTGAGATTTATCAGTCATAGCAGCGGAGTTATGGCAAAATTTTTATAAAAATTACGCATAAAATAATTTCATTCAAAGCATGAAAAGAGGACTTCCTACCATATTCTAGGAATTATCATCCTAGATTAATTGAAAGATATTCATTGTAAGCCTAGAGAAATTGATTTTTATATTATGCATAATTGAATTTCATGCATAGAGGTATGCATAAGAGATGAATATTTTATTATAAAAGAGTTACTTTTAGCATAATTGAATTTCATGCATAGAGGTATGCATAGAAGATGATTATTTTATTATAAAAGAGTTACTTTTAGCATAATTGAAATTCATGCATAGAGGTATACATAAGAGATGAATATTTTATTATAAAAGAGTTACTTTTAGCATAATTGAATTTCATGCATAGAGGTATGCATAGAAGATGATTATTTTATTATAAAAGAGTTACTTTTAGCTTAATTAAAATTCATGCATAGAGGTATGCATAAGAGATGAATATTTATTTATAAAAGTGTTACTTTTAGCATAATTGAAATTCATGCATAGAGGTATGCATAAGAGATGAATATTTATTTATAAAAGTGTTACTTTTAGCATAATTGAAATTCATGCATAGAGGTATGCATGAATTTCAATTATAAGAAGATGAATATTTTATTATAAAAGTGTTACTTTTGGCATAATTGAAATTCATGCATAGAGGTATGCATAGAAGATGATTATTTTATTATAAAAGAGTTACTTTTAGCTTAATTAAAATTCATGCATAGAGGTATGCATAAGAGATGAATATTTATTTATAAAAGTGTTACTTTTAGCATAATTGAAATTCATGCATAGAGGTATGCATAAGAGATGAATATTTTATTATAAAAGTGTTACTTTTGGCATAATTGAAATTCATGCATAGAGGTATGCATAAGAGATGAATATTTATTTATAAAAGTGTTACTTTTAGCACAATTAAAATTCATGCATAGAGGTATGCATAAGAGATGAATATTTTATTATAAAAGTATTACTTTTAGCATAATTGAAATTCATGCATAGAGGTATGCATAAGAGATGAATATTTTATTATAAAAGTGTTACTTTTAGCATAATTGAAATTCATGCATAGAGGTATGCATAAGAGATGATTATTTTATTATAAAAGTGTTACTTTTAGCATAATTGAATTTCATGCATAGAGGTATGCATAAGAGATGATTATTTTATTATAAAAGTGTTACTTTTAGCATAATTGAATTTCATGCATAGAGGTATGCATAAAAGATATGGGAAGTGATAAGATATGATAAGATGCATATGAGATGAGTTAGGATGTGATAAGATGAGTTAAGAAGTGATAGGATGTGTATGGGATGAGGTAAGAAGTGTATGTGATGGGATAAGATGTATATGGATTGTGATATGGTGAGAATATGGATGTGAATGTGGATGGGTATGTATGGATGTATGCGTGTAGATGTGAATGTGAATGTGGATGTATGGATGTAAATGAGGATGTGGATGGAGATGTGGATGTGGATGTATGGATGTAAATGTGGATGTGTATGTATGGATGTATGCATGTAGATGTGAATGTGAATGTAGATGCATGGATGTAAATGTGGATGTGTATGTATGGATGTATGCATGTAGATGTGAATGTGAATGTGGATGTATGGATGTAAATGAGGATGTGGATATAGATGCATGGATGGAGATGTGGATGTGGATGCATGGATGTAAATGTGGATGTGTATGTATGGATGTATGCATGTAGATGTGAATGTGAATGTGGATGTATGGATGTAAATGAGGATGTGGATGTAGATGCATGGATGGAGATGTGGATGTATACATGTAGATGTAGATGTATAGATATGGATGTGAATGTGGAGGTGGATGTATGCATGTAGATGTAGATGTATAGATATGGATGTGAATGTGGAGGTGGATGTATGCATGTGGATGTAGATGTATGTATGTGAATGTGAATGTGGATGTGGATGAATGCATGGAGATGTGGATGTATGCATGTAGATGTAGATGTATGAATGTGGATGTGGATGTATGCATGTAGATGTAAATGTACGCATATAGATGTGGATGTATGGATGTGAATGTGCATGTAGATGTGGGTGTATGGATGAGGATGCATGAATATGCATGTAGATGTGGATGTGAAAATAGATGCATGGATGTAGATGTGGATGTATGGATGTGAATGTGGATGTGGATATACGTATGGATGTGGATGTGGATATATGTATGGATGTGAATATATGATACGTGATGTGAAGGAATCTGAAGTGATGAGATGGAAAATGATGTGATGGGATGAGTACACATTTAAATGGAATGTGGAATAGGTAATGTGGATTGATGAGGGATAATGTGAAAAAATGAGAGTTAAATATAGAAACTATATTTGTAAATTGTTTGTAAATGCTGTTTGTAAATGGCTGTTTTATGTCAAGAATGCTGGGGAAGCATTTTGACCGTCTTGTGATTAAAGTCGTGGAGACCTAACTGATAAAGTTGCAACTGCTGACGGAGAGTCAATGGAGGACGTCTCGCGTAGCAAAGTCGGCCGAGGTCTTGACCAGCCTCGGTTCGATTAAAATGGTGAGCTTCCGGTGGTACGGTGGATGAGAGACCAAGGAAGCGGCCTATGAGTGAAGCGCTAGGTCACTTGCGAAGGATCCTAGAGGGTGCTGACCATACGGTGCTCGGGCTCTGGGTCGCCTAGGATACCCACGCGTGCGTCGAGGAAGATATTGGAACAAGGAGTAAGAGTTGTTTTGTGAAACCGGGCATGGATCTGGTTGATTGACCTTGCTGGTCTTCAATGGATGAGTCCATGGCTCTTTATATGGATCTGTTGGTTGATCTTGCTCATCTTCAACGAGAGTCCATCTTGATTTTTATAAGTGATTATATTGCCAAGTATTATGGGCTAGGAACTATTGAAAAGGCCCCTGAGTGGACAGGTGGTGAGCGTTCTAGTTGCCAATGATGCCATAGATACTCTGACTGAAGGAATGATGGGAAAATTGAGAATCAATCGGATAATTTGGAAAACTGTGATCAGTGGTACTATGGTTTCATTAAAGGATTGTTTTAAAGTTAGCTGATGCTAAGAAAAAGGCAATTTCATATTGGGTGTGTAAGTGGTGTGCCTAATTTTATGTTTGCATGAACTTTCGCGGCTAGGGGGCCTTGGAACTCTTTTCCTTGGTACCCATGACAAAACCTAACCAAATTCCAAATTGGATCCCATCACTACAGTGGTTGGGCGGTTGGCTAACCCATGGGATTGGATGGGGTTAGGCTGGACTGATGGATCCGTAAATCGAGACTCAATTTCTATTATTACGATAGATGAAGTAAATCCCGGATAGTAATTGTTCTATGGATAGGAATCAACGGCTGTGCCTCTTGAATGGGGAAAAAAGCGTTGATCCCAATGATCCAAGTGCAAGTTTCTTCCTTCTTGATCTGATCAAGTATCTTGTAGATGCAATTGGATCAGCTTGATCAGTAATGGTCTTGACTAGAGTAAAAAGTTATCATGGTGGAATCGCCCGTGCTTTCCGGGTAAAGGAAGTTTTCCCGGCAAGTGTCGGATTAGTCTCTTGTCCGGATATCCGTGGGTGAGGCCTCGAGTGTGGGACCCCTGTCCCGCACGAGAAGTGCTACTTCCGCTGCTAGTACCCCCCGAATCAGTTGCTCGGTGGGAACAAGGATCTCACATTCCCATAGGTCTCATTGATCATGTTATGCATTGGTTGCATCAAAGGGAAGTGCATATACCCAAGTGTGGATCATTAAAGTCAAATTGTCCTTCTCTTTTGGAGTTTCCTTATGTATCCTGCATTGAATGTGCCCACTTGGAGCAATGGGAATTGATGACATCAAGGAGCACAAGTGTATTCCCAAATAACCTCTTCTGTGACATTAACCTCATACATTAGATAGCTGTGGCATGCAACTATAAGTGCCAGTTGTAATTCAATTCATATACACTGTGAGATCCCTGTTCCCACCGCGCAACGGATTCGGGGTACTAGCAGTGGAAGTAGCACTTCTAGCGTGAGGTAGGGTCCCACACTCGGGGCCTCGTCCACCACCACGGATATCCGGACAAAAGACTAAACTGTCGGTTTTTCCAAAACCGAACCCGGAAAAACTTCTCTTATCCGGAAAGCACGGGCGATTCCTCCAGGATAACTTTTTACTCTAACGTAGTCGAGGCCATTAGTGATCAAACTGATCCAACTGCACCTATAAAGATACTCGGTCAGATCAGGGAAGAAACTTGCACTTGGATCATTGGGATCAACGCTTTTTTCCCCATCAAGAGGCACAGCCGATGATTCCTATCCATAGAACAACTACTATACGGGACTTACTTTATCTATCGTAATAACAGAAATTGAGTCTCGATTTACGGATCCATCAGTCCAGCCTAACCCCATCCAGTCCCACGGGTTAGCCAACCACTGTAGTGATGGGATCCAATTAAGAATTTGGTTAGGTTTTGTCCCGGGTACCAAGGAAAAGAGTTCCAAGGCCCCCTCTAGCCGGAAGTTCATGCAAACATAAAACTAGTCACACCACTTACACACCCAATATGAAATTGCCTTTTTCTTAGCATCAGCTAAGAAAAAGGCACACCACTTACACACCCAATATGAAATTGTCTTTTTCTTAGCATCAGCTAAGAAAAAGGCACACCACTTACACACCCAATATGAAATTGCCTTTTTCTTAGCATCAGCTAACTTTAAAACAATCTTTTAATGAAACCATTATGTCACTGATGACAATCCTCATAGTCTTTGGTTGAATCCTTATTTCCAGTCATTCATTCATCGGTATACTTATGGCATCATTGGCAACCAGAACGCTCACCACCTGTTCACTCAGGGACCTTTTCCATAGTTCCTAGCTCATAGAAACCGGCAATATATTTATATAACAGAATGGAATCTCCATGGAAGATCAGCAAGATCAACCCACAGATCCATATAAAAGAGCCATGGACTCATCCGTTGAGGACCAGCAAGGTCAATCAACCAGATCCATGCCCGATTTCAGAAAGCAACTCTTATTCCTTGTTCCAATATCTTCCACGACGTACGTGTGGGTATCTTCGGCGACCCAGAGCCCGAGCACCGTATGGTCAGCACCCTCTAGGATCCTTCGCAGGTGACCTAGCGCTTCACTCATAGGCCGCTTCCTTGGTCCCTCATCCACCGTACCGGAAGCTCACCATTTAAATCGAACCGAGGCTGGTCAAGACCTCGGTCGACCTTGCTATGCGAGACGTCCTCCATTGACTCTCCGTCAGCAGTTGCAACTTTAACAATTAGGTCTTCATGACGAGCCTGAGCATGGACATCGACACCCTGGATCGATCGACCATTCGAAGGATTAGTGTGCCCAAACAAGAAGATGGTTACAGCTGTGGGTGGAGGGTTGCACTTAATGCATTGTTGCTGCTACTACGGAGCATTTTTTAGCTCCCTTTAGAGGATGTATGCATTTTTCAGCTCCCATACGCATGCGTACTCTTGTTTATCTTCTTGTATATTGTCATGTTGATCTTATTTATGCCTTGATGAATTGTGATGGCAGTTTCCATCCATGTCTCGCTACGTGGACCTAGACGTCTAAACGTTTAGGGAGGAAACGATTGCGAAATTGATCGAGGTCGCAGAAGTTATGCCTCCAGATGGCCCAGTGGACTTCATCCCACCCAATCCATGAGGGAGGATAGGCCCCCCTGAGCCTCTTACATGGGCTCCGTACTTGGGAGAAGAGCCATGAAGCCGAGTCCTATGGGTTCCAGTAATAAATAGTTTTTTCCTTCTTCCAACAAATGTACGTTTGTAAATATGCGCTACACATGTACATTTATATTTTTTTGCACATATTTAGTGTTATTGGAGAGAGAACATCAATTGTAAATGCACTTTTAATTTGAAAATCAGAGAATCAAATTTGCTACTGTGTTCCTTCACTGCTTGTTTTCTTACTTTAAGCCGTTTTTGTGTACATAAAAATTCAATTGGGGAATTTTCACCTTCAATACATTGTTTTAAACAATAAAGCATTACAAAAGCAATGTTCTGAATAGATAAGTTTATTGCATATGGAAAATACATTGTCACCATATACATGGTCACATCATATATCTTCTAGTGCCTCCAATTCATGTGGGGCTGCAACAAATGATCTGATGCTCTCTTCTTTTACTTAGCTTTCGACCATCGAGCTTGAAGCAAAATTGATCTGGAGGATTCTGAATAGCTACTTCTAATTCCTTCCTAACATATTCGAGAGTCCAATTCTCTTCCACTTCTAATGTCAATGATGGGTGACCCTGTCGAATCATAACTATATCTATCAAGCAAGAGTGGCTGCCATCTCTTGTATCTTGGTCCATGCTTTCCCAGTTGTTGTTGATCCATCGCCACCTTCTATAAGTAAATGACATGCACAGATGTTGCCTGGCAATATAATATCTGATTCCAAAATATCATTAGGATAATTTCTCGAGTATAATCAAATAAGCGTTGTAACTGTTTCACAAAAATACATTTGAATGTTATAACACTCACCGAAATGCAATGTCGGAGGTGTTCAATCGACATTCGATCAAATCATCTCCCTTTGATGATTTCACTCTCTAACCTTTGTCAAATGATCAAGCCAGGCTTCATCTATATCTTTGCACACAAAAGTTGTTCTACTTTTTCTCAATTGTTTACAATCAGAAAATAAATCAACAAAGCATGCAATTAGAACAAACAAACTTAAGTGGACATTTCTTGCACCAATGCTAGGCTTCATAGCACATTTAATATCATTAAACATTTTGGTCCTGTATGACTCTATCACTTCTGTATCAAGCAATAGCCACTCACGACTATCAAGTGCAGGCAACGGAATACGTTCCAACTTTCCATGTCGACTCGATTGAGTGGGCAAGGTATAAAATGAGTCATAGAAATATGTTCTACTTCTTGCGAGATCACCGGTAGTGGCCACATTTTCCTGGCTGCATAGTGACCCAAGAGTACTTCTTGTATACTTGGGGAATCCATTCTTCGTTCTCGTCTTTTATGTTATACAACACAACAGATGAGATACTTCTCCTTGCTCGTTTCAGTCCACTTTCGGGTGCCATGAGAGATTAACAGACGTATGAGAAAGAAGAAGTAGCAGAAAGTGGATGACTGAGCTAACCACTTTTGTGGATCAAGGAGGGAAGAAGAAATGAGGGACGGTGTGTTCTTTTGGGCGCCAAAGATGTTTTGAGATTCAAAAGTGGAACCAAGTTGAGGGAATAACCAGGAGAATGTGTATCTTTCTATTCCAAGCATTCAAGCTTCATTAGTTCTAGGGGTGGTGGAAAGAATTTTTTAGTGCTCCACGTCTAACACAGGAATGTGGAAAACATTCTTTTATTGTGTTAGGTGCTGACAAAAAAACGGTTTAAAATATTTTAAGACAAGGTGATGGTTTTTTTTAATATTTCATGAAGATAAGAGTTTCTCCACGTTTTAGGTGGGTTTGTACAGAGGTCCCACCACGGGTGAATATCGTTCGTAGATTTCATGTCACTCAATCTATGTGTTCATGTAGATCACAAAGCACTCTTGTACCTAATAAACAAACCAGACCTTTCAGTGAAATTGGCTAGATGGATGCTTTTGTTATAAGAGTTCAAGTTCAACATAAGGCACACCCTTGGGAATAAGCAGGCAACAGACTTCCTTTCAAGACTGGAGTCAAGAGAAGAACCAAGACTGGAGTCAGAAGGGATGGAAGATGATTTCCCGGATGTGCAACTCTTCCTCACAAACGGAGAAAAACCCAACTGGTACAATGAAATGATACAATTCTCGTCTTTGTCCTTTCTCGAGTAATACGTGCCCAGAGATTAGAGAAAGGAGTTGACTCTCTGAACCAAGTCATTCATGGTGGTAGCTAGACAACTACAAGATGGGCATTGATTAGATATTGAGAAGGTACATCCCCGAACATGAGCAACATGCTATGCTAACAGAAGCGCACCAAGGAATAAGCAGAGGACACTTTTTCGGAGAAGTCAAGGGACGGAAGGTGTTCTAGGCAGGATTGTGGTGGCCAACGGCATTGAAGGATGCACACAAGTTCACAAAGGAGTGTGATATGTGCTAGAGGCTAGGGCGACCGAATGATGTAGACAGAATGCCACACACCCTAGTATTTCCCTTAGAGCCATTCTGGAAGTGGGGTTTGTGTCAGTCCATTCAAGCCAAGAGCTCAGAGAACAAGAAACAAATACATTCTGGTGGCCATAGATTACTGCACCAAATGGGTAGAGGCCAAGGCTCTGAAAGACTATAAGGCATCGTCAATAGCGAGGTTTCTCTATGAAACTATAATGACAAGATTTGGATGCCCAATAGAGATAGTCAGTGACCAAGGGACCCACTTCTTAAATGAAGTGATCAGGAAACTGACAAAGTAGAACATGATAATACATAAGAAGTCAACAGTCTACTACCCACAAAAAAAATCATGAAGGGAATACTGGTCAAGACAGTAAATGAGAATAGGACCGACTGGGACACAAACCTGCACTCAACATTGTGGGCATTTCGACAAGGTATAAGAATGCAACAGGTCAAGATAGTGAATGAGAATAGGACCGACTAGGACACAAACTTGCACTCAACATTGTGGGCATTTCGACAAGGTATAAGAATGCAACAGGACTTACACCTTTTAGCATGGTGTATGGACTAGAGGTAGTGGTGCACATGGAGTTCCTAACACAAAGCCTTAGGATAGCCATAGTAGAAAGTCTCTCTCTCTGGAAGAATCACAGTAGTGCACAAGATTGAAAAACTCCTTAAGTTGGATGAAAGGAGAGTACACAGTGCATGGACAGACAAGATCGTGCAGAAAAGGATAAAGTTGTAGGTGGACATGAACACAAAATTCAAGATCTTTGAAGAAGAAGATG
Source organism: Cibotium barometz (assembly GCF_041138505.1). NCBI lineage: Eukaryota > Viridiplantae > Streptophyta > Polypodiopsida > Cyatheales > Cibotiaceae > Cibotium > Cibotium barometz. The sequence continues at coordinate 41,191,012 of NC_141057.1, read as the reverse complement.
CAATCTTGCTGTTCTCATCAAGAATAGGACCCCACCCAAAAAAATTAAAAATGAGATAGATGGGCCCATTCAGAATTGTAAGAAAAACGAGGATAGGAACATTTGAACTGGCAAGCCTAGACAGAGAAAGCCTAAGGAAACTGGTGAATGGGTATAGGCTGAAGCCTTATTATGGAAAAATGCTAGAACTAGCAAAACAAGCATGTCTTAAAGGAAAAATGTGTCCAGATCTAGAGCCAGATCTGGAGAACCTAAGGAAAGTGCATCCAAATCCAGATCCAAATCTGGAGAATGTCCAACAAGCAACGGTGTGTCTAGACCAAGATCTGGACATTCTCCAGATCCAAATCTGGAGAATGTCCAACAAGCAACGGTGTGTCTAGACCCAGATCTAGATATGGAGAATTTCCAACAAACAAAAGCAGCATTTAGAAAGGATCTAGAAGATGCCCAAGATGAAGAGTCCAAGTCTAGTTTGGATCAAAAAGTAGGACATAATTCTAGAGAAAAGAAAATATAACAAAATCTAAAATTAGGATGTACATATGTGAATATGATTTTAGTGTGCACAAAAATCGAGGAGCCAGCTAGCACTGGCATGGAGGTTGCCACCCCGAAAAGGGCACATGGATGGAAAGCGCACGTGTCGCGTCGCCATTTCCTATTTTTAGCCCAGTCATTAATGACCTCGCAAAGGGTGCAACAGGCACTCATGTTCAGATTGTGAAAAGGATTTGGGAAAATCTTGGAGATGTCGAGAGTTATGGCTGTACCTAGGGAAGGCGTGCAACATGACAACGGTCAGCTACCTCTCCATCAAAAGCCTAATTTGAAAATCACTGTGCAAAACTTTCTCGCTACCCTATGCTCTAAGCACTACTGTTTCTAAACTCTGCTTCCACCCACACCTTCTATCGCCATATTAGCTCGAAAAAAATCCTAAAAGAAATAAGAAGACAAGAACAGTTCTATTAAGAGATAAGTATCTCCAAAAATAGAAATTCAAATTTAGGTTTTAGAGTATTTTTACATATTTAGAGTCCATGCACACTAAAAATGTGGAAAAGCAACACGTTTCTAAAGATGCCACGTTTGCGACTATATACTGATGTTTTCGCCTATTCTACCTACGCTAGCTTATAGACCGCTAGCTTATAGACGAGATGCCTTCCGGTTCTTTTGACTAGTTATACAATCATATTCTGAGTTTTTATCAGAGAGTTATGACCAAAACCATTTTCCGATTCTGTTAGGGTCTCCACATAGGAAAACTGTAAGAAAGTCTCAAGGTAATCCTGGACCTTGAGATGTATATATCCCTTCATTCTTATCTAATCTCTTAGAAGAGAAGGCTATATTGCTATGGTCTTTCGGAGGAAGAGACCACAATTCCATAGTTTTCTTTTAAAGGAAGAATAGTTTGCCATAGTTCTATGAGAGAGAAGGCTACTTTGCCATAGTCCTTCAAAGAGAGAAGAGTCAGAGTACGAGTGAGAGGACATTAAGCTCGGGATGGTCGGATAACTCCATCTCTACGAGAAGGTATTAGGAGACTCTCCATTCTCCTATTTCAAGTTTTGAAGCTCTTGTTAACGAGCAAAGGCAACGATAAACGATAATTTTTTACATAGTTTCTATAAGGTATATATATATATAATTTTTCAAATATATATCATTCTTGGGGATTGAGGTATGGCCTCGGCTTCTTGATTAATTGCTAGTAGTGATCTATTTAATTGATTTACTAGTTAAAGTTTAATTAAGATAAAAAATATTATAAAAATAGCATAATGAATTATTGAAAAGAAAAGATTTTTTTTCTCTTGATTTCTATGGATATGTTTGCTGGTCTTATTGCTATGGGTATGTTTGCTTGTTTTATTGCTAATCTGCCAGGTACATCTTCTCCCCTACTTCGCTAACTCCGCTCTAGACTTGCATAGTCATAGGCGGAGGCAGTAGCAAGCCCGAGAGTCGGCCCAAGGTAATCCCCTCCTATGCCATTGGGAATTGGATTTCCACCCCGTGAGGGTGGACATGTGATTATGATGTTGTCTAGTTATGAGGGCCCAGGCTAGTGTGATGAATAAGCCCACTCTAGCGTGTAGACATCCCTCTGAGGGGCGGGAGGATCGAGCAACGGAGCCTGAGGGGGCGACAGGCCGGCTTGATTCCTTGCCACAGTGGGCCGACGATGATGTGTATGGTCCCGTAGGGTTTTGCCCAACATGTAGAGGCTGGAAGGCCAAATTCTAGATCATCGACAGCATAAAGAAAAAGAATAAGAGAACCGGTTTGGCTTGTATGGAATTGATTCTTGTATATATTTTTTAAAAAAATCTTGTCTTTGGCATTATCATATTGTGGAAAGAGGCTATTTTAACGAGCCTTGTAAAAAGGACCTTAATTAAGGAACATGTTTATTTATGTCAAACAGAGTGGTAGGATTAATTAGAAAACAAATTGACGTGTGAGTAGGGTGGAAAGTGGGAGGATGGAATGCCCCGACGGCACCATCCTACAGACGGGTGGACCCGATTAGTCCGGTAGCTTTCCAACAGATTAAGTGAAAGCCCTACGCTAGATAAATAGATTCTCGGGCAACTCTATTCTAGAAGACTAGGCCAGCGGCTGTGCCTTACATGAATGAGGAAAAAAGCATTGTCTCTAGGAAATCAAGATTAGTAGTTGCCCAAATTATAATCTAAATATATAAAAGTTATGCTTTTTCTTGCACGTCGCTCTCTCTGTACCCAAAATAAAGAGATCTTAAATATTAAATTACTTGGGAAAGCTTTTAAGCTTTACAAAATAAATATTTGCATGTCTATGATTCAAGTCTAAGCTTGTAGAAATAAATAAATGGATGTGCACAAACGCTAGCACATACATACATAGCTTGTTCACAATTATGTACGCCTTCCAAAAATAATAATTTATGCGATGCCATCTCAATCTTTCGAGTCCTCTTCACCTATAAAATATCCAACAATAAATTGGTAAACAATTGTTCCATAGGCATACAAACCATCACTACACACATGTTCATCAGGCCTAAGTACTCCTTGAATCGCCTTGCTATACAAACCAACTGTAACAAACATAGGAAGCCGCAAGCATACATCAATGTGTACCAAATGTATTAATGTTTTAAATGGCATCACCTACGATATTAACATAATTTGGCATGATGCAAAGATAATCTAGGCATCCTTGAATTATCTAAGAGGGTAGAATAATATTTTTAAGAGGGCTTAAAATACATTCACAGTGTATATATATATATCTCTAACTCTCTCTCTCTCTCTCTCTCTCTCTCTCTCTCTCTCTCTTTATAACTCTAACTCTCCAATTCTCTAACTATATAACTCTATAAACGAAGAAGAAGGGGGAGTTGCCACGTGATAGCTTCCAAATAAGATATTTGACAAGAAGATCTATCTATATCTCTATTTCTCAGGGGGTTCACTATATGTAAACTCTCTTTATCACGTGCGTTCAAGGCCTAATTTAAAAACCCCTTATCTGTAATTTTTCATGAATAAAACACACCCTTTTTCTATTCAATCTATAAACACCCCCTTTAAATGGTATCCTTTTGTATGTAAAAAGGGGATTAAAAAAACCCCTTCTGTTGAACCCACGTGCTATGCCTTGAGTGATCCCCCCGAGCTCTATTTTTAACTATTTTTCTCTCTCTAACTCTATCTATCTCTCTAACTCCGTCTCTTTGTCTCTGTCTAACTCTCTCTTCCTCTCTGTCTCTCTCTCTCGCTCTCTCTGTCTCTATCTCTCTCTCTAACTCTCTTTTTCTCTGTCTCTATCTCACTAATTCTCTCTCTCTCTCTCTCTCTCTCATGCTATTTTCACTCTCTCTAACTCACTCTCTCCAACTCTCTCCTCACTCTCTAACTCTCTTTCTCTCTCTCTAACTCTTTCTCACTTTACTCTCTCTCTCTCTCTCTCTCTCTCTCTCTCTATCTTTCTCTCTTTAACTCTCTCTCTTTCTCCTCTAACTCCTTCTCTCTCTAACCATGTCTCTCTCTTTGACTCTCTAACTCTCTAACTCTCTCTCTCTCTCTCTAGCTTTAAGTCCAACTCTTCCTCTCTCTCTCTAAACTCTCCAACTCTTTTAAGAGGACACAAGCACCACTTCCTACTTTTTTCAGGTTAGTAATCAAGAATTTAAAAGCGTTTTTTTTAACATGTTTTTTTTTTTGGGTAATGCGAGATTTTTTTATTTTTTTCTACACTACGAACATACCAAGTAGTGCGACCATTTTCATATAAGCGTTTGTTGAGCTCACTGCCGCTTCGACCACGGAGGAGGCATGTGCGCAGCGTTTCGAACAGTCGCAGCGCAGGGAGTGGACGCTTTTAATCTTAATCTCAGCCCGCATCGCATGGCGGGTGATGATGGGTGGGAGACAAGGGCTGCCTCCAGCCTACTACTACGCTCATTCATATCATCGAGAGGAACACGTTTTGTGTTATACACAGAATCTCTGTTGTACACCAATTGATGGTAAGATAACAAACCCTTCTCCATTCCTTGAGCTTGCAAGGCCCACATGGCTAGCGACGGAGTTCCAGTTCCGGCATGGTGGTTTTGAGTAGCTATGCCCTTGGCGAGAATGCCTTCAGTGTGGTCCGAAAACTCTGTGAGAAAGGATGGATTAAAGAAGCACTTCAAGCCACCGACCTTGTTTATCTGCAGAATTCCCATGTGTGTAGTGACATTCTTTATTGTCTTCTGCAAGAGTGCATCCACAGGAAAGATTTGGCCGCAGGAAGAAAAGTGCACCACCATGTTGTTATAAGTGGATTTGATGCAAATGCCTTTCTGGGGAGCCACCTGATCCGCATGTTTGCAGTGTGTGGAAGTCTGCTGGAAGTAAACCAAGTGTTTAGCCAGCTGCCTAAGCCAACTGTGTTCGCATGGAGTGCAATTATCTCTGCACATATCAAGCTCGGGCAAGCCAAGCAGGCTGTCAAGTTGTATCAACAAATGCAACTGTCAAAGTTGAATCCAGATCAACACGTCCTTGGCGCTGTTCTCAAAGCATGTGCCAACTCAGGAGCTCTGACAGAGGGCAAGCTGATTCATGCCCAGATTATACAATGTGGGTCTCTTTCCAATATCATTCTAGACAACACTCTCATGGACATGTATGCAAAATGTGGAAGCTTGGAGGATGCATCTAATTTGTTTGAGAAATTGTTGAACCGAGATGTGATCTCATGGACTGTAATCATTGAAAGTTGTGCTCACCATGGTCATGGTCAGGGTGCTGTTCAATATTTCCGACAGATGCAGCAGGAGGGCATTAATCCAGATGATGCGACATTTGTCTGCCTCTTAAAGGCATGCTCCAATGCAACTGCCATAGATGAGGGTAAGACTGTTCATTTACTTGTAGAAAATACTTGCTGTGGGCCGAGCAATTTTGTTGGCAATGCACTTATTGACATGTACGCCACATGTGGTAATATGTACGAAGCTTGTAGATTGTTTGAGAAACTGCCAAGCCGTGATATCATTACATGGAATTCCATGATCCTAGGGTTTGCTAAAAATGAACATGTAAGAGAAGCTTTTGAGATGTTTTCACAAATGCTTCAAGAGGGAGAACAGCCAGATGTTGTCACCTATGTGGGTGTCCTGAAAGCATGTGCTAGAAGAACATTCTTTAAGCAGGTGCATTTGATTCATGCCCATCTAATTGAAGGTGGTTTTGAGTTGGACATACTCCTTGGTAGCACCCTTATTGACTTGTATGCCAAATTTGGGGACCTTGAGGATGCCCAGGTTGTGTTTAGCACATTGGGAAAACGGGATGTGGTTACATGGACAACATTGATTTCTGGGTATGCTCAGCATGGCTGTAGTCAGAAGGCTCTCCAATTTTTTGAGCAAATGCAGCAAGAAGGCATGGACACAGATGATATCTCGTGTGCCATCATCTTGAAAGCATGTTCTTGCATGGTCGCCATAGACCAGGGCAAGCTAGCTCATGCCTTCATCGTTGAACGTAGGTCTGAGCTGGATGCACATGTTGGAAGTTCACTTATAGAGATGTATGTGATGTGTGGGAGCCTTGATGATGCATGCAGAGTTTTTTCCTCTTTGTCAAATAAGAATGTTGTGACATGGAATTCCATGATTGCAGGATATGCTCAGCATGGCAATCATAAGTCCGCCTTGCAATGCCTTGAGGACATGCAATGTGATGGTGTGAAGCCAGATGAGGTGACCTTTTTGATTCTTCTATCTGCAAGTAATCATATGGGGATGGTGAATGCAGGCAGTGTTTACTTCAGTCAAATGACAAAAGATCACGGTTTTACTGCATTTGATGAGCATTATTCTTGTACTGTTGACTTTCTAGGTCGTGCAGGTTGCCTCACTGCAGCTGAAGACCTGCTGCAAGCTATGCCATTCCAAGCTGATGCTTTGGCTTGGACTTCCTTGCTTAGTCACTGTAAGACATTTGGCAATGTTCAGCTGGGGAGAAAATGTTACAATCACATCATTGCCTTAGATTGCAGTGACGCTACCTGCTATGAACTCATGTCAAATATTTTGGGCAATGCTGACGTGTTGGTTGCTGCTGGCTCAACGCAAAACTTAAGAAAATCTGCTTATGCGTTGAAGAGTCCAGGGAGGGACTTTACAGAGATTAACAACAAAGTACATGATTTCGGTGTGGGAGACGAGGAGGCATTAGGTTATCCATTGAGAAGGGAAGGATATGTCTCAGGAAGTGATCTAATTCAACAGTCTGCTGTTGTTAGATGATGGCAAGGAGGAGGTCTCGCTGTTATTTGAGATCTCATTCAACAGCTAGTCAGTCATTATCAGACAAGGGCAAGGAACAGGCCTTGCACCTACTAGGAGGGATGCCAAAGCTAACAGTTTAAGTTACAGAGAAGAGTTACTCTGCTACTGCCAGTTTGCCATTTCTTTCAGAGGTGAGACAGTTTTAGTGATAGTCTCAAATGAGGGTGCTTCCTGTTGATACATCTAAATAATGCTTGCTACTTTTATAAAAACCAGGACATCTTCAGAAGGCATTAGTGTGCTAACTTGTTCTGTTTTCTATGTTTTAACAGGATTTCAACATCTGTTGGTTGTGCTATGGTCGCCATGAATCAGTAGCGTTAATTTACTGCTGGTTCTTGAACAAGAACGTCATAATTTTGTATGCTGGTTTATGCCAAAATGACAGACATCACTGAGGATGGATGTGTGACCAAAGGCCTATTCAACTATTGATTGGAGTTGTGCAAGTTGATAGCCAAGGCTCCAAATCCAGTGGCTAGAAAACAATCTGGCCAACAAGCATTTCAAGCCAACATTTGAGCTGGTAAGAAGAGGCCTAATAATTCTGTACTTGTCCCAGCTGACCGATCTTGGGTAAAAACTTGGGAAGCCATGTGCCTGGAACATAATAGTGCGAAGTAAAGTTGTATTCCAGATCTCTTGGCAAGTAATGCTTCCCTTTGAAATAGTATACCTGCCATGTAAGGTGACTGCATATTGCCTGACTGTCCTTGGCTGAGTTTACTTGTCCAAAGCACCTTAGCTATTGGCATTAAACTGTGCGAAGGAATATATGGTCTCTTTATGCAACTTATCTTGTTCATACTAAAGTAAAAAGATCATCAGCAGGTATGCAATAATATTTCTCTTGATTCTTACTTAATATGTAAGTCAACAATGTGTGCCTCTGGAGAAATGATGGAAGAAATAAGGTTGAGAGAGAGAGAGAGAGAGAGAGAGAGAGGGATTTATTAATGTCTACTAAAAACCTGAGGCTATGAGATTAAAAACTGTTACAGAAGTTCTAGCTCTCTGTACAATCTGTGCTCTCTCAGGGCTAATGCTCACTCCCATTTGCCTAGTCTATGGCGGTAGGCTAAAACCCATTGTCAACAATAACAGTAATAAACCCACAAGTCACTTCTTGCTGCTATAAATAACCAGCTAGTCATAAATAGCAAAGGTTTTACTAATACTCCACCACCTATCAGCCTGCCCTAATCCCAAGGCTCCCTCAACCCTTCCGGATCAGGCCACTAATCCCTAGGATTGGGGTTAGGTACATAATATACTTCCCCTCTCAAGATATTTCCACTCTTGGAAAAAGAAGGGAAAATCAAACTATATTTGACAGTTGCCTGCATAATCTGGTGCAAACACATCTAATCTTTCCACATAGTTACCTATATAGGAACTAGCTTAGTCATAAGCCACAGCTTCTACAAGACCATCTCTATGGAACAAAAGACAAAATCAAAACCAAATCAAAGTCCTAAAAAAACCAACAATCTCTCAACCTCCAACTCCCATGGAATGGAATTGTGAGAAAGAAGAGATGAGAGAAGAGACAATGTACTCAAGAACTCATCAATGAACCACTAGTCAACTTAATTAGAGATGAATTACAATGCCTCATATATATAGGGACAAGATGAACGGATCTCTAGAAAAGTTCTTCCACCCTTTGCTCCACCCAAAAATGTGTAAATAGGAAAAAATGGAAATGAATGCTATAAATCCAAAAATGCTTAGAGGCTAAAGAGTGTGCTACTAGCCGTGACACCATCTGGAGATGACACCTATCCAACACCTCCTCTTCAGGTCCAGATGGGAGGACCAACGCCAATGCGCTGAAGAAGATAATCTAAGGTAGGTCGAGGAAGAGGCTTAGTAAACAAATCAACAACATTATCTTTGGTAGGACAATACTCAAGCTGAATGTGACCTTCAGAAATCCAATCACGAACAAAATGAACATCAATGTGTTTGGATCGTCCTCGAATAACTGGATTTTTGGCTAAAGCAATAGCACTCTGTGAATCTCAGTAGATGAGTGTCGGAGTAGATGAACATCCAAGGTGATTCAGAATTTGCTGAAGCCAAAGTGTTTCAGAAGTGGCATCAAGATATGACTTGTACTCTGCTTTTGTCGATGAAGAAGAAGTAATTCGCTGCTTTTGACATTTCCAAGAAACAAGTCCTTTACCAAGCATAAAACAATAGCCTGACATGGAACGCCTAGCATCAATACACCCTGTCCAATCAGAATTTGAGTAACCAATAAGTGTATCTCCACCTGCATAAGAAATGCCATACTTAAGAGTTCCATGAAGATATCGAAGAACCCTCAAAGCTGTCTGCCAATGAGATCGACGAGGCTGTGAAGAGAATTGGCTGAGAATACTCATAGCATAGGAGAAATCTGGCCGAGTGTTAACCAAATAAAGTAGAGTACCAATAAGTTGGCGATACTCTGTAGAATCAACCTCAGGGGAATCATCATCTTTGGATAATTTTGAATTAGGATCCATGGGACAAGTGAGTGATGCACAATCATGCATGCCATATTTCTCAAGCAACCTTAAAGTATACTTCTTTTGACAAAGAAAGATGTCAGAAGCAAATTGCCACACTTCTAAACCAAGAAAATAGTGGAGTAGTCCAAGATCAGTCATGGCAAATGATGTTGTGAGTTGAGTTTGAACCCATTTGAGTAGGTCCAAATTAGAGCCAGTGAGTGTCAAATCATCCACATAAAGCACAAGAATGCATATATCATCATCCACAATAAGCACATAAAGATTAGGATCTGCATGAGTCCTCTCAAAATGTAGAGAAAGGAGAAAACTGTCAATCTTCTGATACCAAGCTCGAGGAGCTTGCTTAAGACCATAAAGAGCTTTCTGTAATAAATACACATCATGTTCATGACTCTGTGCACAATAAAACCTTCAGGTTGTGCCACATAAACTTCCTCCTCTAAATCTCCATTCAAGAAGGCAGATTTTACATCCATTTGATATATAGGCCAGGCAAAGTGTGCAACAAGAGCAAAATTAACACAAATAGTAGAATATCTGGCAGTAGGAGCAAAAGTTTCATCAAATTTCACCTTCTTTTTGAGCATAACCTTTAGCAACAAGTCGTGCCTCTTGTACTTATCAAGAGTACCATCAGAATGAAACTTGACTTTGAAAATCCACTTAACACCAATGACCTTTTTATATGAAGGTTGTGGAACTAACTGCCATGTGTTATTAGATTCAATAGAAGAAATCTCTGCTTGCATTGCTTCACACCAATGTGGTAAGGAAAGAGCTTCCTTAACTGTTTCAGGCTCAAACACATCACCAATATGAGACATCAAGGCAATATTTACTGAAGGGCGTGTACGTAAGACACGTGTAGTAGATTATTGAGCATCTGAAAGTGACCTGAATCTTGAAGTAGAGAGCGAACCCATTTTGGAGGATCAGAAGTCCGTGTAGAATCCAATGAAGTAGTAGGTGTCGCAATCGAAATGGATGGAGGGGATGAAGTAGGAACTGATGGTGTAGATGAGGATGAGACTGTAGGGAATGAGAGAGGCTCAAGCTCAAGAGATAGAAATGGATCTGAGAGAGATGTAGAAGGTGGTAACTCATCAAGACCAAAAACATGCTCATCAAAGATGGTATCACGTGAAAGAACAATATCCTCACGAGAAGGATCCCAAAAACGGAACCCTTTGGAGCGAGAAGCATATCCTGTGAATATCATAGGTTTGGACTTAGCATCAAGAGTCCTCCTCTTAGAAGAAGGCACATGCACATGAGCAACACAACCAAAGACATGAAAATGAGAAACAGTAGGCTTGTGGCTTGTGAAAGCCTCCTTTGGAGTCATGCTGTCCACTGCTTTCATAAGAGAGCGATTGAGAGATAAACTGAAGTAGCTATAGCCTCACCCCAAAAGGAGGAAGGTAGCTTCGCATGATGTAAGAGGGAGCGGGCCATTTCCTTCACCGTTCTATTCTTTCTTTCAACCACACCATTCTGCTGAGGAGTGTACGGTATGGTGGTTTGTCGTTGTATGCCTTTTGAAGCTAGAAAATCCTCAAATGCTGTAAACTCACCTCCATTGTTAGTCCTGAGAAAAGATACCTTTTGACTTGCTTGATTCTCCATTTGGGCAAGCCAAACCTTGAAATGAGAAAGAGCATCAGACTTCTTAGGTAAGAAATAAACCATGATTTGCGAGAGGTCATCCACAAGAAGCATATAATACTTGGATCCACCAAGCAATTGTACTTCCATAGGTCCTGCAAGATCAGCATGAATAAGCTCAAGTATGCGTGTGGCCCTATGAGTAACCTCCTCTGGAAAAGAAGCCCGATGTTGCTTTCCTTGAGCACAAGAAGAACAAATGTGATGGCGAGGTTTCTGAAGCTTTGGTAGACCTGTAACCATGTCATGTGAGACAAGATGTTGCAAAGTAGCAAGAGGAACATGGCCAAAGCGGAAATGCCATAGATCACTATCTTCATTAGAAACAAGTGCTTTAGGAGAAGCAAATAATTGATGAAGATGAGACTCATGTGGTGGCAACTGTGCTCTGTAAAAGAGCTTATATGATAAAGCCCAGCATTTTGATAGCCATGTGCCACACAAGAAAGTGACTGTCTATCAATGATTTCAATCACTTCATCATCAAAGTAAACCCGAAGACCTTTAGAAGTAGCCTTAGAGATAGAAAATAAGTTGGTAGACATCTTAGGCACATGCAAAACATCATGTAAGATAGCATCTCCAAAAGAAACATCACCAATACCAATCACAGGGAGAGACGAAGCATCACCAATGTGTACTGATGAAGAGATAGACTTATGGTTTTCCAATAAGGAAGAACTATTCGTCATGTGAGAGGTAGCACCACTGTCAGCAATCCACTCATCCGCAATATGCGTATCAAGATCTTTGATTACCACAAGTGATGTGTTACATGAAGAAGTAGAAGACATAGCAGCATATGCAACCTTGGCGTTACCGTCTTCCTTCTTGTCTTTGTCTTTGTCGTGAGAAGATGTGATGTAGAAGAACCCTTAGATTTGGATTCAAGTTCAGCTTTTACCTTCTTGGATGCCGCCTTCTTAGTAGCAAAACAACGATCCTCCGTATGGCCACTACGACCACAGAAAGTGCACTCCTTGTTGGAAGAATCCTTTGATTTGTCCTTGTCGCCTTTGGTTGAAGAATCTTTAGCATTGGAATTAGAGCCTTTGCGTTGATCATTCCCCTTGCCTTTGCCTTTTCCCTTGCCTTGTCTTACAAAAGCCGAGTCCTTTTTGTTTTGCTTGCAAGCAAGGCACTTATCATGAAGAAGACCCTTTACCAAGTAGCTTGTGGACCGGATTGCTTACCAATGTACCAAACTCTTCAAGTTGCCGCCGCTTGATTCGATTGAATTCTCCAAGCTTCTCCACTATGTTGTCAGATTCAGAGATAGAAAGCTTATCCAAATCTTCTTCCAACTTAGCCATCTTAACCGTTGAAAGTCTTCCATATTGCATTTGTATAGCGTGCCATAATTGTTGAGCCGTACTCCTTGTAGAAAGAAATTGAGATACAACCGATGTAGACATGCCATGCACAAGTAAAGCTTTGGCCCGTGCATCCATATAGGTTTGATATTGAGAAGGCACCATATGAGGAGAAGTGATTATAGACCACACCCCGGCACTTTCCAAAAGAAGTTGCATAAACAAGGACCAAGTGTGGTAGTTGTTTGGGGTAAGCTTTTGTGAATCAAAAAGACTTGGAAGGCTCAAAGATTGAGTGAATGGGTTAAAGGGCTGATATGATTGAGTGGGGAGAGGAGTAGTAGTGGAAGTAGTAGAAGGAGGAATCATAGTCGATGAAGTTGCCATAAAAGGCATAGATGATATAGGGGGATATACCATAGAGGGCATAGAAGTATGTGGATAGGAAGGCATAAAGGACAAAGAAGATAGAGAGAAAGGATCCGTAGAAGGTAATGGATATGACGGAAAAGAGAAAGTAGAAGCACCTACCGAAGAAGGAATTGCACCAACTTCCGTTTGTAGTAGTTGCCGGTCCAAGCGTCGTAGGAGATGTAGGATCCATAGTATCTTCAAGTTTGCCTTTGTCTTTTGGAGTAGAGGACTTCCGAGATCCCATAGGGAGAGGAGGGTGGGAAAACACATGGGAAGAAGTGTTGTACCTCCAAAAACGCAGCCAATAGATGGGCTGTCCACCAAGGAAGTATCTCCAAAATATGCACAAAGATAGTGTAAAAACGCAGCCGATATATGAACCAATAGACTCCGTAGAAACCACCAAAAGAGGGCTGAGAATGTAGCCCTAGGTAGAAGGAGTATGGAGGAGTTGATTGTCCACAAAAACGCAAACACAAAGTGTGTAGCAAAGTGGAATTTTCAGCCGGTAGAAAGGTGTAGAAAAGAGGATGAATATGTACCTCAAAACACCATGAAGAGGGCTGAAGTTGATGATGAAAACGCAACCAAGAAATGGCTACAAATCTCTCCACAAGAAGCCTCCAAAAAAACGCTACCGCATGTAGGGAAAACTAGTTGGCAATGCAAGCCTCCTATCCTGGTCCTGAAGCCGGCCCACACCATGGCCAGCGTCAGGTCGACAATCATGATAATCTACCTTGAGCACATTTTCACTCATGGGAGGAATGAAGAGGGGAAGTTCAAACTATATCTGACAAACTGACTCCATAATCTGGTTTTCACACGTCTAATCTTTCCACATAATTACCTATATAGGAACTAGCTTAGTCATAAGACACCGCTCCTACAAGACTATTTCTGTGGTGGAACAAAAGACAAAATCAAAACCAAATTGAAGTCGTAACAAAACCAACAATCTCTCAACCTCCAACTCCCATGGAATCGGATAACCTGAAATCACAAAGACATTATCGTAGCTAATCATATTACCTATTCACACTTGGACTGGGAAATTCATGTTCCTTGTACCTAGGGGATCTATCCTTGTCTGCAATGCCTTAGAACTTTCAGGTGCTCTCAAATACACGAGTATTCCCTTGGAAAACGTCCTGAGTGAGAACTTCCTACCAGCGTAAAACTACACTCTATCTTGAGCACATGATGCCTTAACATAAGTTTACAAGCAAAAGATTGGATGTGTCTCACTTGAAAGTGTTTGGGTGTATTACATATGTGCATGTTCTTGATGAAGTAAGAACAAAGTTGGATCCAAAGGATAAGACTGGATGTGTCTCACTTGAAAGTGTTTGGGTGTATTGCATATGTGCATGTTCTTGATGAAGTAAGAACAAAGTTGGATCCAAAGGCAAATAAATGTATCTTTATTGGTTATTCTATAGAGCAGAAAGGTTGTAGATGTTATAACCCTACCACGCGAGATGCGATTAAGCAAAGATGTCTTTGATGAGATGAGAAGTTGGTCACCACCGGTGAAGCTAATAGAAGATGCAAAATGTAGATCAATATTTTGTGCTTGATTTATCAGTAGGTCACTTATATGTGGATGATGATTCTAGTGGCTCTGGTAGATCCTTTATGAGGAGCTTGGCATTCCATCTATGGTTACTCTTGGTGTAAGGAGAACCAGGGTTGTTTTGAGTGAGGACACCTGGTAGTGATCCAGGCGTATGCACGTCTAAGAGAGGGCTAGGTATCATGTTGAAAAACTAAGATATGATGGATATACAGCCAATCATTATGCTTACATGGTTAAAGCAATACAAGAGTTGGAGTCCACTTGTTTTGAGTAGGCACTTGGAAATAAGAAATGGGAAGATGTTATGAATGAGGGGATGGTAGCATTGGATGTAAATGCAACATGGGAGAGTGCCTTTGCCTAAGGAAAAGAAGGCAATTAGATGTAAGTGGGTGTATAAAGTCAAGCATAACACTGATGGTGGTTGAGTGAGCAGGTATAGGGCAAGAGTGGACTTATGGCATTGACTCTGAGAGGAGATATTTGCAAGAATGGCAACCATAAGAATTTTCATTGCTGTGGCTGCAAAGGGTTGGTCTTTTTTTTTGCATGGTGATTTGCAAAGAAGAAGTATACATGATGCAACCACCAAGTTATGAGAGTGATACACACCCAGATTTTGTGTGCAAGCTACATAAAGCCTTGTATGGCTTGAAGTAGGCACCTAGAGCATGGTCAAACAAAATCAGAGAGTATCTTGTTACCATTGGATTTCATGTATCCAATGCAAAATTTTCACTTTATTGTGAAAAAGATAGATAGAGGGATCATGCTATTGTCATCTATGTGGATGCATTGATTATCTCAATGGTGCTGACATACATGATGTTAGGAGGCTTTTGAAGTAAAAGTTTGAGATGAATATTTCTTGGGCATAGAGGTGGGGTGAGGTCACCTGATGGAATTTTGTTATTGAAGAGGTAGTATGGCTTGGACATGTTGTCCAAGTATCGTATGACAGGCTGTAAGCGTATTTCAGTGCCATTGGAGCAAAACACAAAGATTTTCACTGCGCAGATACAAGTGAGCTTTTGGAGGAACCCACTATGTACACACGCATAGTGGGTAGATTGATCTATATGACCATTACTAGGCTTGAGCTATGTTCTTGGACTTGTGAGTTAGTTTATGCAGGCCCCTAGGAAGCCACACTTGGATGCGACTAAACGGATTCTCAGTTACATAAAGTCCACAGTTGATTATGGAATTTTCTATGAGGCTGGTATAGAGATACAACTACATGGTATAGATGTACAGCTACATGGTATAGATATACAGCTACATGGGTACATAAATTCCACAATTGATTATGGACTTTTCTATGAGGCTGGTATACATATACAACTACATGGTATAGAGATATAACTACATGGGTACATAAAGTCCACTGTTGATTATGGACTTTTCTATGAGGCTGGTATAGAGATACAACATGGGTACATAGATGCTGATTGGGTAGTGTTGCAGGCATGAGATTTACTATTTGGGAGTGCTGTTGTGAGTTGGAGAGTAGTAAGAAGTAGCCAAGAGTTGCCTTGTCAAGTACGAAGGCAAAGTATAGGGGAGCTGCTATGGTATCTTAGAGGATCAGATGGTGGCTGACATCTTCACAAAGGAATTGGGCATAGAGAAGCTCCATAGGTTTAGGATCTTACTTGGAGTGCAATGTGTACATTGAGGTGCACTATCACTTTGTGAGGGAGAAGGTTCTCGCTAGGTGATGTAGATCTAGTATATGTTAGCACAGAGGATCAGATGGCTGACATCTTCACAAAGGCATTGGGCATAGAGAAGCTCCACAAGTTTAGGAGCTTACTTGGAGTGCAGTGTGTGGAGTTAAGCTTAAGGGGGATTGTTGAGATATCAAGCTCAACTAGTCCTACGAGACGGACATTGATGACCCGCCTAGGCGATAGCTTCTGCACTTATGCCACTAGCATGGTTGGCGAGATTATGGTTGATATGCCGCCAGTAGACGACAGGCTATGTGATAGCCACTTTGGAGTACTAGAGTTATGGCATAGTTATAGTGCCAACTCATATAGTCACGTTCACACTACTATAGACTGACCATTGTATGCTATTGTAGGAGAGTACTTTCCCTTTATGTATGTACTCTTATCTTTCAATTATACAGTTGTAGAGAAGAGAAGAAGATAGAAGAAAATTCAGCCATCCATCTCTCTCTCTCTTGTGTCTTCTTGCACTCTCTTGTGTGTGTGTGTGTTTGCTTTGCAAGGAACTCAAGCTCTCTCTCTCTCTCTCTCTCTCTCTCTCTCCCCCGCATTCTCTTTAACTACCCTCCTTAGGAATCAAGTGATGCTTGTCTACAGTCATAAGAAACCTAGACCAGATGTGGTGGTAGTGGGTAATCTCTAGCTATCTCTGTAACAAGACCTGGTGGTAGGTTTGGGTCCCTACTGAATCATCAAAGATGATATCACATAGCCTAGCCTGAGGGACATGTATTACAACCTATGGAGCAGGACCTCTCCTCACTTCATCATCATGGGAGAAGCTTTAGCTATACCAGGGCTCACTAGTGCTTGACTATGTGATGCAGCCTACATAATAAATAAATGATACAAGTAAAAACTACCATGATTTTTTTATTAGCATGAGATGAAGAGTAAGAAGTATACAAAGTCATCTCATCGAGGATGAAGTTGTGCTATGCTAGAGCATCCGCACAAACGCACAAAGCCTCTCTCGAGATCATGCTAAGTACAAATATGGCTGATGTGCTAATAAATAAGATCCTTGTATTAGACCACATAATATCATATCCATGTTTGCTCAAGTCTCTATGGTACGATGGACGAGGGCCGACGAAGCGGTCCCTGAGTGAAGTGCTAGGACACCTAAGGAGGATCCTGGAGGGTTCTGACCAGGCGATGTACGGGCTCGCGTTGCCTAGGACACCCATGCATATGTTGTGGAAGATTGTATGATGGACAAATGATTATTGTAATCTATTACTGGATCTCGTTTTTGCTGACCAGCTGGTCTCACAGAGAGTCCAGAGTGATACTGCTTTTTTTTTTAGAAACAAGGATTGGATGGAAATTTTGAGTTATGACATCTGTAACCAATAATTGTTTGTCAATGGACTATTTTATAAGTTAAGTTTTAAAGAGGAGTGTGTGCGTATCTGTATTCGAAAGCAAAAGTTAAGAAAGGGATATTGAGGCCAAATCTCTAGATGAGATGCAAGTATTACCTCAAATCGACTCATTGGAAGAAGATGATGAAGAAAACAATTTAGGAGGCCAATCAAGAGCATGAGGAACACTAATCCGAAGAAGATGATGAGTTGCCTATCGATCATGATAATGCTTCATTGGATACTGATAGTGATATTGATATGGAACCCCATCTTTTCATTGAGCCTCCATTTAGATATAGATATTGATGAACTAACACCTATCGATATATACAAGATGAGATAGATTCATGATCTTGACATTGTTTTCCTTCAAAAGTTTTCAACTACCTTTATTGTTTTTTGAAACATGCTAAGGGTTTTGATGGATGTTTTTTTAAAACTATAACCATTTCTATATGTATGTGACATGTGTAACTTAAATTCATCAACTTATGGAATTTTATGCAGTGAGAGTAGTAGCGAAATCTCGCTACCACTGTCGCTGTTTGAGCAGTGAAATTACATTATAGTAGCAAATTTCAGTGCTATTGTCGCTGCTCATCAGGAGTTAAATTTTACTGTTGGGCAACGAAACAACATCAAAATTTTGCTACTGCTATGGTCGCTGTTGAGTAGCAAAATATTGCTGTTGAGTAGCGACATAATTCCCCGACATCCCAAAAGCCTAAACGTTGCTATGCCCTCGACGTGTTGTAGTGCTACAATGAGTTGCACAATCTCCTTCCCGTCTTCTAAGAAGAATCTATGTTTCACCAATGGTCGAGTTCTCATGAGTGTAAAGTTCTTACAAGAGTAAGTAGCCCCCATGTTATTCTTTGGATTGGAGATTCAATAGTAAATATTAGGTCCCAAGAGTTACAGTCCCACTAGAGCCAACCTCTAATTATTAAGGGGATGAATTCTATATACTTGAAGACTCTCTTTTTCAAACAATTACTTTGAAATGGTTGACGCTTCATTAATCTCAAGCTCACAAACAATAGCCATCTTAGATAGCTCACCCAGAGGACTTCCAACTCAATCAAACATGATAGATTTATGCAGCCTCCTAAAAGACAACAACAAAATTGGTGCATCAACCTCAACCAAAGTTGCAAGAGGAGAGGGTAAGAGCATCTTGGAATACCTTTGGAGCATGAATAAGAGAAAAACATTAACAAAGCTTTTGTTAAATGTCAAAGAGGTTGTCAAGGTCATGGAGATTCCTAGGCAATATAATGGTGATATCACATTTGAGTTCCCACCAACCATGTGATCATTTAGGAATGGACTCCATGGAGCATAAGTATGATCCCTACATGGTCAAAGCCACAAACCTCTTAACATTTCCTTCCTTGGAGAGTGTAGGAGAAGCCATTTCCGCCTAGGTATTTTTAAGTGTGTGAATGAGCTTTGCCCCGCGACAAACCATAGGGTCTCAAACACATCACATTTTAGTGGGAGAATGCTAAAGCCACCGACTAGTAGGAGAGGAGTGCAATAGTGCATCTGGAAGGCTCCTTTGCCATTACTACTACTCAATGCCTACAATGTGTATCGATTCATGCAATTGCTACATCTATTATGTGTTGCCATCCGATGAGAGGAAGAGCCGAAGGTTACATATAAATAAGGTTCACGAGACTTCAAATAGGAATACCTAAGCAATGGTTAATATGAATTAAAGTTAAAGTAAAAAGGGAAGTAGATGGTGCACAATGGAAGCCCAAGGAACACATGGGTAGTTGAGGAGGCATTGGCCAAGGAAAAGGTAATGTCTAGCCAATGAAAGGCCAAGGGATTGAAGTTGGAAGGTCATGCACCATCTAGGCCTATATAACATGAGGTAAGAGACTATTTGGGTTATGGTTATCTTCTGAGATGGTAATAAGGTGAATCAAAGAGTTGAGGAGAACTCTTTTTCATTTAAAATGGGGAAAAGGTGAATCTAATCATTTTCCAAAGTATTGTGCTTGAAAGATTGAGTGTGATCAAACTTTAAGAGAAGGTTGGCATGCTCAAAAAGAAGTTACCCAGTTTTGTTTTCGAGAGGACAAAAACTTTTCTTTCAAGGAGGATGAAATGTTATGAGACTTACATGTAACACTAAAAGGTAAGACTAGGAAAGATTATTTATATGTAAAAGGTTGCATATACATAAGGTTCAGGGGATTTCAAATAGGAAATACCTAAGCAATGGTTAATAGGCATTAAAGTTAAAGTAAAAAGGGAAGTATATGGTGCGCAATGGAAGCCCAAGGGACACAGGGGTAGTTGAAGAGGCATTGGACAAGAAAAAGGTAATGTCTAGATAATGAAAGGTCAAGGGGCTGAAGTTGGAAGGTCATGCACCATCTAGGCCTATATAACCATGAGGTAAGGGACTATTTGGGATATGGTTGGGTGGACAATCAAGGTTCTAGTCTTACAAGTCCTCAACCTTATGATGCAAGGAGAATTACACTTATAAGATTGAGGACTTGTAAGACTAGAAACTTGATTCTCCACCCAACCATATCCCAAATAGTCCCTTATCTCATTGTTATATAGGCCTAAGTAGTGCATGACCTTCCAACTTCAGCCCCTTGACCTTTCATTGACTAGACATTGCCTTTTCCTTATCCAATGCCTCTTCAACTACCCATATTATGTCCCTTGGGCTTCCATTGTGTACCATCTACTTCCCTTTTTACTTTAACTTTAATGCTTATTAACCATTGCTTCGGTATTTCATATTTGAAATTGCTTGAACCTTATTTATATGCAACCTTTTACATATAAATAATCTTTCCTAGTCTTACCTGTCAATCTAAAAACATTTCCTCCCCCTTGAAAGAAAAGTTTTCATCCTAAAAAAAAATCGGGTAACTTCTTTTTTAGTATGCCAAGCTTCTCTTAAAGTTTAATCAAACTCATTATTTTAAGTATCGTCAAATATCTCAAAACCTTCAAGTAGGCACAAATGTAATGCTCCTTGCATTACAAGCTTGAGGACTTGTAAGACTAGAACCTTCATTCTCCACACAACCATATCCCAAATAGTCCCTTACCTTATGGTTATATAGGCTTAGATGGTGCATGACCTTCCAACTTCAGTCCCTTGACCTTATGGTTATATAGGCTTAGATGGTGCATGACCTTCCAACTTCAGTCCCTTGACCTTTCATTGGCTAGACAGTGCCTTTTCCTTGTCCAATGTCTTTTCAACAACCCCTTGCCCCTTGAGCTTCTATTGTGTACCATGTACTTCCATTTTTACTTTAACTTTAATGCATATTAACCATTGCTTAGGTATTTCCTATTTGAAATCCCCTAAACCTTATTTATATGCAACCATTTACATATAAATAATCTTTCCTAGTCTTACCTTTTAGTGTTACCTGTCAGTCTCATAACATTTCCTCCCCCCCCCCTTGAAAGAAATTTTTTTGTCCTTGAAAACAAAACTGGGTAACTTCTTTTTGAGCATGCCAACCTTCTCTTAAAGTTTGATCACACTCAATCTTTAAGTATTGTCAAATATCTCAAAATCTTGAAGCACAATACTTTGAAAAATGATTAGATTCACTTTTTCCCCCTTTTAAAAGAAACAGAGTTCTCCTGAACTCTTTGATTCACCTTATTGCCATCTCAGAAGATAACCTTATGTTTTTATACTTTACCTCTTTTCAAGAGAGTACTTTTACTCTCTTATACTAGAGCATGCTTAAGCTTGATGACTTGTAATACTAGAACCTTGATTCTCCACCCAACCATATCCCAAATAGTCCCTTACCTCATGGTTATATAGGCCTAAGTGGTGCAGGACCTTCCAACTTCAGCCCCTTGACCTTTCATTGGCTAGACATTTCCTTTTCCTTGTCCACTGCCTCTTCAACTACCTTTGTGTCCCTTGGGCTTCCATTGTGCATCATCTACTTCCCTTTTTACTTTAACTTTAATGCATATTAACCATTTATTAGGTATTTCCTATTTGAAATCCCTTGAATCTTTTTTATAAGCAACCTTTTACATATAAATAATCTTTCCTAGTCTTACCTTTTAGTGTTACTTGTCAGTCTCATAACATTTCCTTCCCCTTGAAACAAAAGTTTTCATCCTCAAAAACAAAACTGGGTAACTTGTTTTTGAGGATGCCAACCTTCGCTTAAAGTTTGATCACACTCAATCTTTTAAGTATTGTAAAATATCTCAAAATCTTTAAGCACAATACTTTGGAGAAAGATTAGATCCTTTCCCCCTTTTAAAAGAAGCAGAGTTCTCCCTGAACTCTTTGTTTCGCCTTATTGCTATCTCAAAAGATAACCTTCTCTTTTTTAGGTCTCATGCGTCACTTCTTTTCAAGAGAGTACTTTTACTCTCTTATATTAGAGCATGCTTAAAGTCATAATAGAAATATTGTTTAAAGATTTCTAACTTTTCCTTTTAAATCAAACTTAAACAAGTCTTCAATTTGGAATAAGTTGTCTTTTATAAGTATTTCAGTTAGAGAAACACTTCCTTTAGTAGAGGAATATTACTTCCTCGTTCACCAGCTCTTCTAGGTGACAACCAGAAGAGTGAAAAATAGATCATCCCAACACCTGTAATGGGATACACCATACCTTTTTTTTTCCAGAAAGAGACTTCTATTAAGTATGAGAAAAACAATAACAATCACAGCTATAAGCCGGAAAGAATAGAATCACCCCAATATATAAGGTGATTTCAACCACTGATGAGGAGCATCATGATGCCATGTAAGACCTGTGGTACTAGAGGAAAAGAAGATGCGAGGTGACTTAGCCTACGAGCTTCTTTTACCTCCTCATCTCAAATTTCATAATGTATTTCATGTAAGCCTTCCAAAGAAAAATGTGCCAAACCCAATTCATGGAAAGACGGTAAAACTTCAGTGGTAAGATACACTGTCGGCTTCTAGGTTACGCTAGCTCCTTCTTTTATATAAGTCGTAACTCTTACTTGTCGCTCGCAGTAATCTTACTTCCATCGATCTCCTTTCCTTCTTAATCTCTTTTATGGCTTGGCAGCAGGACTTGGTTTTATCCATGATGATTTCTCACCTTCAAGATGCAAGCGAGTCTGTGAAGAAGGATTTTATAGAACTGTATGAGCGCTCACTTTTCCCTCACTTGGGAACTTCTGTAGCTCAGACCAAATGGCAGACCTATCAAGACATAACTAGGGTAACACCGTGGGGTCAGCATCACTTTCGTAACAATGTTCGCTTGGCTATGGTTATTGAAGCTTTGGGTTTGGGTCTCCGATACTATTGCGTGATGAAATCAAGGCATGGTGGATTTTCTGAGCGGGTCTTCTTACTTGCGTGTTTTCTTCCCCACCAGAAGATATGCCTTTATCCCATTTTTGGCTTACCTCTTAGAGGTCCTTTTATTAGGTCACCTCATACCAATGAGGTAGGTGCTGCAATAACCGGCCGAATTATTCCCATAGATGAGTTACCTTATACGTGTGCTGCTTGTGAGTGCTGCTTTTGTGACTATATGATGGACGGGCTTATGGAATTGTAAAAAGTTTTTCTAGCTGTATATGTTCCAAGAGTGAATAAAGTTGAAATCTTGTTCTTGTCTTGAGTCTTGCTCTCTTTGAGACTTTTCTTGGTGGTTACTCTTAATTAAATTTTCTCTTAGTCTCATATTCGTGCATCTTGCGAAATTACCCTAAATTGCGAGATGAGGGCATCTCGTGTTTTTCAAGTGGGAGAGAATGTAAGATTCCTTCCTAACCTCTCAAGATGTCCAGCATCTTCCCGTGTAATTAAATCCCTCTTCAGAAATATAAAAGATCTTGTTTCTAACTGTTTTAACCTAGAGAGAGAAAATATTCTAGAGAGAGAATATTCAGATTTTTAATATTTTTGGATAGAAAAATATCTCATCTTATTAAAATGAATTCCCCTGAAACAAAAATTCAAAAAGAACTTTCCAATGTGCAATTGGAATTAATTGGAAATGGGTATAAAGGACCTTAGCCTAAGGGTCTAGATTTTCAAAATTTTTTGGATTATGGTCCAATTAAGGTTCCTATGGGCCAATAAGATCAATCCATGTGTGGGGAGGAGATAAATCCAATTTGTAAAAGACATTATCCAAAAATGAGTAAATGCTCACATAAGATGAAGAGTTGACTATGTACAAGGTTTATTAGTAAGAAACTATGAGTAATATAAAAAATATGAGATATTTTGGGTATAATGATTTCATTTTGACACATATGTAAGCAAGGGGAGTCCCTTCAATGCTCACATAAGATGAAGAGTTGAATATGTACAAGGTTTATTAGTAAGAAACTATGAGTAATATCAAAAATATGAGATATTTTGGGTATAATGATTCCATTTTGACACATATGTAAGGAAGGGGAGTCTCTTAAAGGAGGTGCATACTTCACATGCTTGAATGAGTTTTAAACTAAAAAATAATGTGATATTTTTATCTCTCCTCTCTCTTGAACCAAACCAAATAAAAAAGGAATCATACCGAATCAAAAGGAACCAAACTAGGTCCAAATCTAGTCCAAATTCAACCAAACTAAAATCTAGAAAATTCTAGAAATCAGTTAGCTTTGGTTAGAGCTTCCCTCTCCTATAAACAGAACATGAATCCTTTGAAAAAAATAGGATAATTTTACTATATTAGAATTATGCTGAAATAATGCTAATTTTTACTATTCTCTAAAATTCTCTCCAAATTGGAGAAATTGGAGCTTCTCTCTTTCTTCAATCCCCATTGGTGGCTCCATCAACATACTAAACCAATTGATTGGTTGGGATCCTCTACCATGAACAAAGAATCAAGCAATTTGTAAGGTAAATGGTGAATTTAGATCTTTTCTATAATTTCTCAATGTTTCTCTCTTCTCACCCTTGTTGAAAATACAAGTGAATAGGGTGTGTGCGGGAACAAGCTCTTGGTTAGAGGCTGTAAAAGAGGAGATGTAATTGTGAAAGAACCTGTGAAAAGGTGAGAAGAATCTATTGGGAGAGAATAAAGGGTAGCATGAGAGAATTTAGGAGTGTGGAGTTATTCTCGGAGATATTCAGGGAAAAGAGAAGAGGTTGAGAGAATCAGGCAAGAGGTGGAGATATTCTGGGAGTGAATCATGGAGAAATCAATGGGATTTGATGCTTGATGTAAACTCTATAAATTGAGGCATAGCCCTAATGAGAATTTGCTAGTTTTTGAGTATCCATGCCTACATTAATCTATTTGCTAATTACCCACTAATTACGTCTTAATCACTTTGTTAATGATGTTGATTCTAGTGTTTGATCCACCATAGCTCATCATTATGCTCAAATTTCAACATGGTATCAGAGCCATGCCTAGAATCAATTAGGTTTATGAGCCCATTAGTTAATTAATTAGGATTAGTAAATAATTAAATTTTTACTTAGTTTTTCACTTCCCCCTTCACCCCCAGCCAGTGGAGGACTCCATTCTCCTTGCACACATAACATTAGGCTAAGCCCTTTTAGATGCTCATAGTAGACTCATAGGGCTACACACACCTCAAAGCATGTGGGCCAATTCAGCGCAGAACGGCGGCGGGAGCTCGATTTGCAGGCGCCATTTTTCTAAAGGGAATTGAAGATTTCTTCTTGCTCAAATCAAATGTCTCTAATTCCTCTTAGCCCAAGGTGTATTCAAGCATGCTCTACAAGCTAGTGAAGACAGAATTCAATTTTATCAAGTCTACATTGAGATCCAAGCTCTTCATCAAATCTGCAGGTGACTTTGGTAAAACAGAGATTAAAAATATTTGGTCAAATCTTGTGTTTCTTGGCTTAATCCTCTACTAGACTCATTGCCATTAATGCCTTTGAAAGCATTTGAGCTCATTTGAAGTGGAAGGCACCAGATTTGGACTCCCCGCATACTCTGTTTTTTGCACACAAAACAGAGCATTAATTTGCTAATCAATGATTAATCAGTGCTAATCACTATATTTTAGTACAATTGAGGGTTCAAATTAACCATTAGGTATCTGATACAGATCCCTATAGCTTCAGATGGCAATTCGGAGTTGGTTTGATACTCCAACCATCCCGTACAAATTGGTTACCCTTGATTTAGTGTAATTTCTGGTGATTTTATGCTGATAAAATTGTTGTAATCATCTATTAAACACCAGATTGAGTTGTAAAAGGGTAGACAGTGCCCTTGAATCTTGAAATTGGATCAAGAGGTAAGACCCCCTTCACATCACCATGAGTTCAGCACAGGAAATAGCCAAATTTAATGGGGAACAGTTTTATACATGGCAGACAAAAACCATGTATTTGCTGATGAGAAAAAATCTGTGGGGATTAGTTGAAGGGAGAGATGAATGCCCAGAGAGAGGGAAAAATGAGTGGAAGAGCAGGAATGAAAAAGCATTGGGACTTATTGCACTCAGTTTAAATGATGAAATCATTCATCATATCATAAGGATACAATGGGCAAAAGATGCATGGGATGAACTCAATAAATTATTTGGTACACAAGCAAAAAATTCAAAGATAAATCTGTTAATGCAATTCTACAAATTGGACATGAAGGAAAGTGAACCTTTAATCACACACTTGAACAAATATAAAAGCATTAAGCAACAGCTGGCAGCTATTAGCAAAAAGGTAGAAGATGATGAAGCATTAGCTGTACTTCTGAAGAGTGTGGACAAAGGAGATTATGAAAACATTGTAGCAACACTAAAGAATGTACCTGAATTGAATCATTTGCTAATCACTTTGTTAATGATGTTGATTCTAGTGTTTGATCCACCATAGCTCATCATTATGCTCAAATTTCAACAAACCCCTCTCAAGCTTGAGAAGCTTAATTGGAATGGTTTTTGAATGCTATTGAAGTTAATTGATGAATGGTAGTGAAGAGTTACATAATTTGATGAATGCTATTGAAGTTAATTGATTAATGATAGTTAAGAATTACATAAATTTTTATTTATGCTTAATTCTAATGGTTTTTATGTAATTTCTCTCTCTCACTCAAGAAATGATCATACTCATGACCCATTCTCAATCCAAATGAAGCTTTTCATAAAGCTTTTCCTTAATACAAGATTAATCTATGCTTGAGGCCAAACTAATGGCTTTTTTCTATGCTTTTAGTTTATGTATTTCATGAATATTGATGATTCAATCCATTATGGATTAATGATCCAATTAGGGATCATTCTAATTATTTTCTTAATGATAAGCTTTATCCCTTAGAAAAATTAAGATTTATCAGTCATAGCAGCGATTATTTTATTATAAAAGAGTTACTTTTAGCATAATTGAAATTCATGCATAGAGGTATGCATAAGAGATGAATATTTTATTATAAAAGAGTTACTTTTAGCATAATTGAATTTCATGCATAGAGGTATGCATAGAAGATGATTATTTTATTATAAAAGAGTTACTTTTAGCTTAATTAAAATTCATGCATAGAGGTATGCATAAGAGATGAATATTTATTTATAAAAGTGTTACTTTTAGCATAATTAAAATTCATGCATAGAGGTATGCATAAGAGATGAATATTTTATTATAAAAGTGTTACTTTTGGCATAATTGAAATTCATGCATAGAGGTATGCATAAGAGATGAATATTTATTTATAAAAGTGTTACTTTTAGCATAATTGAAATTCATGCATAGAGGTATGCATAAGAGATGAATATTTTATTATAAAAGTGTTACTTTTAGCATAATTGAAATTCATGCATAGAGATATGCATAAGAGATATTTGGATTTCATGCATAGAGGTATGCATAAAAGATTATTATTTTAATGTAAAAGTGTTACTTTTATCATATTTGAATTTCATGCATAGAGGTATGTATAAAAGATAATTTTTTATACTAAAAGTGTGATTTTCATCATAAATGGGTTTTATGCATAAATAGGATACATAAGAGAAATTCTTTTATTCTAAAAGTGTAGTTCCTACTAAATTGGATTTATGCATGGATAGATGCATAAAGAATTTAAATTAATCCAAAAAGTGTTATTAATTCTTAATTTATGCATAGGAAGATGCATAAAAGATTGAATTTTAATTTAAAAATGTCATTCTCATTTAAAATAAATTTATGCATAAGAAGATGCATAAAAGATTGATTTTTAATTCAAAAGTGTCATTCTCATTTAAAATGAGTTTATGCATAAGAAGATGCATAAAAGATTGATTTTTAATTCAAAAGTGTCATTCTCATTTAAAATGAATTTATGCATAGGAAGATGCATAAAAGATTGATTTTATTTTGAAAGTGTTATTCTCCTTAAAATGGAATTTATGCATAAATAGATGTGTAAAAAATCTTATATCAAATATAAGAATTCTCTTGTATTCTATAAATAGATATTAAGATGTGATAAGATGCATATGAGATGAGTTAGGATGTGATAAGATGAGTTAGGATGTGATAAGATGCATATGAGATATGATAGGATGTGATAAGAGGTGTATGAGATGTGATAGGATGTGATAAGAGGTGTATGAGATGTGATAAGATGTGATAAGATGCATATGAGATGAGTTAGGAAGTGATAAGATGAGTTAAGATGTGATAAGATGTATATGGGTTATGATAGGGCGAGAATGGATGTGATGTAAAAGAATAGATGTGAAGGCGTATGTGGTTATATGAATGGGAATGTGAAAATGGATGTATGAAGGTGAATGTGGATGTGCGGATGTAAAAATGGATGTATGCATGTAGAAGTGGATGTATGGATGTGAATGGGAATGTGGATGTGGATGTATGTATGTGGATGGGAATGTGAATGTGGATGTGGATGTATGTATGTGGATGTGGATGTATGAATGAATGTGGATGTGGATGTGGATGTATGAATGTGAATGTGGATGTGTGGATGTGGAAATGAAAGTGTGGATGTTGTTGAAATGTCAAGCTCGTATACAGCTGGAGGATAGCACATGGGTGCTGACAGAGTGACAGTATGGTAGATAGATATCGTGTGGTGTGTTTATGACCGCGTCCAGCTGGTCATGTGTGTGTGGACATTACATTAGGTTTACTTTGTAGTGTGGACATAACACTATGTTGTGTTCCTCTTTGTGTGTGTGAGAGAGATGGTGACTATGCTTCTCTCCTTCTTTATGATTGATGGATATGGATTAGGGTTTGCTTCTCTTGTGTGTGCTACCTCCTGCTTCTGTTTTTTATCATGGTATCAGAGCCTAGAGCTCATTAGCTGTGTTGTGAGAGTGAGTGAGAGAAGAGGGAAGAAGAAGAAAAAGCTGTGAAGGAAGCCATTGGAGCTTGGAGCATAGGAGAAGCTGTGGAGCACACATCGGCATCAGATCTGAGAGCTAAGGACCATTGGTAAGTGTAGCAAGACCCCCTCTGCGGATTGCAGGTATCAAGAGCAAGTGTAAGAGAAGATTAAAGGTGCAAAAGCAAGCAGAAAATTTCTGTTTTGAAGCTTTAATGGAAAGCTTATGAAGGAGTGTGTCTTGGCAAATGTATTGGATCAAATGCAAAGCAAACATTGAGGCTCTCATGTATTGTGAATGAACACATGTATTAGCAACTTTGGGGCAAGTCATTGCATGGAAAATTGATGCATTACAGGCAATTTGTGAAAGAAAAAATTCTGGTTTTTTGGACTCTACAAAAACAGAGAACATATGCTCGGTGGAGGATCGAATGCGGAAGATTGAAGCAAAATTGAACCAAACCCTTCAAGCACAAGTTGGTTTAGGTCATTGCTAAGAATATTATCAACTCAATTGTGATTTGCCCTCCTTCTACAGCCCTCAGGAGCAGGCGGCACATCTCTGTGCAGAATTCTGGAAAGTCTCATTAGATATTATGCCATTCACTCATTTCTAATCCATTTGATGCCATTCAAAGCTTGGGGAGTTTAGCAAAGACATTGCTAAGGCCTTGTGATGCTTGGTTGCAGCTCAGGTGGTGCATCCTCGTCGAGCAATGATGAGCATGCAAGGAATCAGGCTTTTTACTCATCTAGAGGCTTTCGAGACAGGGGGAGATTTACTCCTCGAGGCCGTGGAGGACGTGGTTGGAATGACAGGTCTACTCAACCACAGTCAAATCAGAATTTTCAGAATTCACAGTCATCATTTGGATCACGTGGAGGTCGTGGTTTTCAATCCCATAGGGGGAGAGTTGGAACAGGTGCTCATGGGGTAGAGGACGATGGCAAGGTCCTCAACAAAATTTGAATGGGATTGAATGTCACGATTGTGGCAAACTTGGACATATGGCAAAAGATTGTTACCAAAAGCAGAATGATGTCAGGAATGGAAGACCACAACATGGAAATTATGCATCTACTAGTAACAATGATGGAAGTTCAAATCATCTTTTTGCAATGAAGCACATTATGGGGACAATGGATTCTCAGGATGCTGGAGATGAGTCATGGTATATGGATTCAGGTGCCTCAAACCACATGACATGTCATGGTGAGTGGTTTGAGAAGATGCAACCATTGGGTACAAATGGTTATGTGGTCACAGGAGATGATACTCAGCATCTTATAACACATGTTGGCAGTGTGCCTTTGAGGATGCATGATGGAAATGTTGAGATAGTACACAGTGATGTATGGGGCCCTGCACAAAATCCATCTATCAAAGGAAGTCTATACTATGTGACATTTATAGATGACTTCAGCAGGATGACATGGATATACTTTCTGAGAGAGAAGAGTGAAGTGCTGGAAAAGTTCATGGATTTCAAAGCTCTTGTAGAAAAGCAATATGGCTGTTGGATTAAATGTTTGAGAACAGATGGAGGTGGTGAATACACCTCAAAAGCTTTTGAGCATTTCTTGCGGAAGCATGGGATAAGAAGACAGTTGACATGCAGGTATACACCTCAGCAGAATGGTGTGGCTGAGAGAAAGAATCGAGTCATATGTGAAGTGGCAAGGGCAATGCTCAATGAAAAGAGCATGCCAGATTACTATTGGGCAGAAGCATGTGCTACTGCAGTGTATATCCTGAACAAAACACCTATAGTAGCCATTCATGGAAGCACGCCAGAGATGCGGCTTACAGGTTACAGGCTAGACATTGGACATCTCAAAGTCTTTGGATGCGTAGCTTATGTTCATGTGCCTGATGAAAGAAGACGGAAGTTGGATCCTAAAGTAGAGAAATGTGTATTTGTTGGATATGCACAGGATCGAAAGGCCTACAAATGTTATAACCCTCAAACTAGACAAGTAGTCATCTCACGAGATGTGGTGTTTGATGAGCTTGCTAGTTGGTATAAAGCAAAAGATGAGGGAGTCATTGACTCACTTGAGGCTAATGTGCCTGAACTTGCCATCACAAGCAAGTTCTAGTTCTACTACTATGTCTGAGCCAGCAGAAGCTGAGAGAAGCAGTGTACGTCCATGGTCAGGACGTTTGAGGCATGAGAGTGTGAGCACTGGGAGTAGTGCTATGGATAAAGGCAAGAAGAAAGTCGAAGGAATTGGAATCATAGGTTATGAGTCATCTAGTTCTGAGAGTTTGGATGAGGAGCTCAGCATACCTGCTTTACGCACACCTGGTGCTAGGCAGGACAGATATGTGCCACCACATGCTAGAGTTACAGGTGTACAGAGTGACCCGCATGCATTGCGGAGATCCCAGAGAGTCAGATATCCAGTTGAAAGATTGACATATCGAGATTTTGCTATGCACTATGCATACATGACATCTATGGTGAAGCATGTGGAACCTACATGCTATACAGAGGCTATTGGAGAGCATGTATGGCAGAAAGCCATGGATGCTTTGGACAAAAATGATACATGGGAATTGGCTGAGTTACCTCAAGGAAAGAATGCAATTGGTTGCAAATGGGTGTATAAGGTAAAGTGCAAGTCAGATGGCAGCCTAGAGAGACATAAGGCAAGGCTGGTTGCTAAAGGATATGCACAAACTTATGGTCTTGATTATGATGAAACTTTCAACCCAGTGGCAAAGATGGCTACAGTGAGGTCTATCATTGCACTAGCAGCACAAAAAGGTTGGGCTTTACATCAAATGGATGTAAAAAATGCTTTCTTGAATGGTGAACTACAAGAAGAGGTGTACATGGAACAGCCAGAAGGATATGTACATCCAAAATATCCGACTTTTGTTTGCAGGTTAAAGAAAGCAATCTATGGTTTGAAGCAAGCACCTCGTGCTTGGAGTGACAAGATCAGCAGATATCTTGTCAGTATTGGATTTGTGGTTGGAAATGCAGACTCTTCACTTTATGTGAAGAAGACACATGATGGTATCGTGATGATAGTCATTTATGTTGATGATTTGATTATCACAGGTGATTGTGGGAAAGGCATTGATGAGGTTAAGGCCTCTTTATGCAAAGAATTTGATATGAAAGACCTTGGTGATTTAAGGTTCTTTCTTGGCATTGAGGTGATTAGAACAAGCCAGGGTATATGGTTGGTGCAAAGGCAATATGCACTTGACATGCTGGCAAAGTATGGTATGACCACATGCAAACCAATGTTGACACCATTAGAGCAAAACATGAAGCTTAGGGCTGATTTGGGTGATGAGCTTGATGATATCACCATGTACAGGAAAATGGTTGGTAGCCTTATCTACATGACCATTACGAGGCCAGATCTCAGTTATGCAGTTGGTTTGGTGAGTCAGTTTATGCAGAGTCCTCGTAAACCTCACTTGGATGCTGTGAGACGTATTCTGAGATACGTCAAAACTACCGTGCATTATGGTCTTTTCTATGAGGTAGGAAAAGACATGCATGTCTATGGATATACAGATGCAGATTGGGCCGGTAGTGCATATGACAGGAGGTCTACCAGTGGCTATGTTTTCAGCCTTGGTAGTGGAGCTGTGAGTTGGAGCAGTAAAAAGCAACCTACAGTTGCTTTATCTACCACAGAGGCAGAGTATCGTGGAGCAGCCATAGCTGCATGTGAGGCTATGTGGTTGAAGAAGTTGCTAGATGATGTCAGGTTACAGAGTGATATGCGAGTTGTCATTCATTGTGACAACATGAGTAGTATTCAGCTTGCTAGCAACCCAGTTTATCATGCCAGGACCAAACATATTGAGGTCCACTATCACTTCATCAGAGAGAAAGTGCTAGATGGGCATGTTGATTTGACATATGTACAGACAGATGAGCAGGTTGCAGATATCTTTACCAAAGCACTTGGTAAGGATAAGTTCGAGTATTTCCGTACTAGATTGGGAGTCCTAGAGATGGACATGTCAAGCTTGAGGGGGAGTGTTGAAATGTCAAGCTCGTATACAGCTGGAGGATAGCACATGGGTGCTGACAGAGTGACAGTATGGTAGATAGATATCGTGTGGTGTGTTTATGACCGCGTCCAGCTGGTCGTGTGTGTGTGGACATTACATTAGGTTTACTTTGTAGTGTGGACATAACACTATGTTGTGTTCCTCTTTGTGTGTGTGAGAGAGATGGTGACTATGCTTCTCTCCTTCTTTATGATTGATGGATTAGGGTTTGCTTCTCTTGTGTGTGCTACCTCCTGCTTCTGTTTTTTATCAGATGTATACATGTAGAAGTGGATGTATGGATGTGAATGGGAATGTGGATGTGGATGTGGATGTGGATGTATGGATGTATGAATGTGAATGGGAATGTGGATGTGGATGTGGATGTATGAATGAGGATGTGAAAATGGATGTATGTATGTAGATATGGATGTATGGATGTGAATGTGGATGTGGATGTGGATGTGGATGTATGGATGTGGATATGGATGTGTATGTATGAATGCAGATATGGGATTGGATGTATGATGTGGATGTACGAACATGGATGTGTATGTAGAATAATGAGTGTGAATGTGTATGTGAAATAATGTGTCGTCGATATGAGTGAATGGATGAGAATGAGTACACATATGAATGGAATGTGGAATAAGTAATGTGGACTAAGGAGGGATAATGTGGAAAGACGAGAGTTCGATATAGAAACTGTATTTTGATAATGTGGAAAGCCGAGAGTTCGATATAGAAACTGTATTTTGTGACCTATTTGTAAATGACTGTTTTATGTCAAGAATGCTGGGGAAGCATTTTGACCATCTTGTGGATTAAGGTCATGGAGACCTAACTGAGATAAAGTTGCAACTGCTGACAGAGCTTATCGCATTATAATAATCTTGCCTAATCCTTTATTATCTTACACAAAACTTTCATCCGTCATCATGACATATTTCTTGGCTTGTAGATGGATCCTTTCAAGATTGAGGTCGAGTCTGATGCTGGCCCTCAAGATGAAAAGTTGTTCGACTTCCTTTATAAAGTTCAACAACAGCATCACCATCCTAAAATCTCACACATGTTTAATTTCAATTTCTCCATCAAAGACATGATCGTTTTTGCACGTTCGTATCTTGAGGAGAAAGAGCAGCAATTTCAGCAGATCACTTCAAGTGGTACAGTCATGTTTGACGGTGTTCAGTACGTGTACGTGAATGATATTGAGCCTTCAAAAACCCTAAGACAAAAGTAAAATATGAATGTTTTAAATGTGCTAGATGATAAGAAGAAGACACAAAATAAGTGCCCCATTCACAATCGCAAGTGTCATCTCGTCGCCTACCACTGTGGATTTATCTGCTGCCTGCATGCTGCTTGAGGATGAAAAAGCTACAAATGAAGAAATTGAGGAGAAGGCAGAGGAACCTCCAAGAGAAGAAGATGAAGTTCAAGAGATTGCGGAGGAGATAAACTTGGCTATGGAGAGGGACCTAAGTGAGCAGTTGGATATTGATGCGCAGTTGGATATTGAAGATGGTTACAGGTGACAAGCAGCCCTCTACGATAGAGGAGGCAGGGGACATTCCAACCCCACTCCTCCCCACATTTCCTATTGGTGGTGACAAAGAATATTTGTTAACTACAGATATTCAAGCTGTGTTTGATATAAGGGAAGACTACTGTCTGGCCATCATTGCACATAATCTTGAGGAAGATGAAGATTTTGTCGATCCAGATTTGGATAAATATCTCTTATTGGATTTAAATGTCAAGGACAGTGAGATCCATTCTGCTACTGCTGCCGACACATTATCTATGATGTACAAGGATGTAGAAAGCTATGAATCCAACCTTCCCACTGAAGAGGAATTTCAGGCTATTCAGCAAAGACATAATATTTCACACATGGGAAGGAAAGGGGCGTCCTCATCGATTGTCCAGGACACCAACTCAACAATCAATATATGGACATATGATTTACTTATTAATGACGAAAATCAAAAGGTGTGTTTACTTGTTATTTTTACTGACTTTTTATCGTGCTAAGTAGCTTATTCTATTTATTGTGTTGGCTCATCAGGAAAACATTGTTTTGCAGCTAGTTGTGTTTGAGGATAAGTTTCTTGGGCGCGGAGTAGGTAAACGCATGGGAGGATTTGGAATGGACTCAGCAGTGGGAGAGTACATAAACTGATTGAAATTTCCACAATTCATTATATTCCACAGAAAATTCTCGAAAGACAATTCATTATATTCCACAGAAAATTCTCGAAAGACAATGCAGAATTTTCTTTTTTTGAAATCAAGACATTATCCAGATACCTTGGGGCATATCTCGTCATGTGGAATGCAGACAAAGTCATGCTTTTGGAGAAGTAGTTAGCGTTGCGAAGGCTTTGGGTAGGGCCCTGGAGTCTATGCGCTAAGGAGTAAATATTTCTTAGCCTATATTGCTTATGGATTGGCATGTGGGGTTAAGGATCCCAATATGCTAAGTGATTATGGCAAAAGGGAGCTTCTCAAATTCACAAAACCGAGGGTTCCTCCAGTTTTACAGTTACAAGATGTTGCAGAGCCATCTTCAAAAAGGGCAAGGCTTCATGCACCCAAGGATGTTAGTGAGCAGGTTAAGGAGTAGTAGGATATTCCTATCTCTTGTAATAATATTACCTCTCATGTAATGTCATGACACTTTTGCATATGATCATTTTTGAATTTGAAATGTTACTCACGGACCTATGGGTATCCAAATCATTCCATTTCTTTGTTTTCTTCCTTGCCATTCTGCATGCTTTAATACTTGCATTAGATCTCCTCCATATCTTGTTTTCTTTCTTTATTCACAAGTTTTACTGCTTGATTAATTTCGGATGCTTTGAAAACTGCTGCTTCTTTTTGGCTTTGTGTACAAGCTTCCTATATGTCCCACTGATGTAATTCCTCTAAACTGTTAGCTTTTTCTTCTCCTCCACCATGCCTTGTATGATTGAAATACCCAGAGCGTGC
This sequence comes from Cibotium barometz, assembly GCF_041138505.1. Classification (NCBI taxonomy): domain Eukaryota; kingdom Viridiplantae; phylum Streptophyta; class Polypodiopsida; order Cyatheales; family Cibotiaceae; genus Cibotium; species Cibotium barometz. The sequence continues at coordinate 41,155,260 of NC_141057.1, read as the reverse complement.
TTGATAATGTTTTTTCTCCATTCCCTAGGTTGACCATATTGATAAACTACCATACTTCTTTGCAAACCAAGGGGTATGATGGTATATAATATGCTTCAAGAGAATAAAAGAATACATTAATTAGTATATGTTTCAATATACAATTTAAAAACTAGTTCAATGCATAATCAATCTAATACCATGTAGTGGGTGATGTGTTGATCCGTCCATGCATCAATCATTGATCTCTTGAACTCATCTAGCACTGTTTGAAATATCTCATGGTCCTTCTTCGTCCACATTTTCTTATCATAGAACTTAAACATAGTGTTGAGATTTCCACACCTTGGCTTTCCGTGTTCTTGCTTAACCATTGTCTGCATGGTCTACTACTGCATTGTGAACGCACTTCCATCTATTGTATTTTACGATTTACACTGATCGTCTTCTTCTACGACCTTGTGGTGTTGGTTCAAATAGAAATCTTCTTGCTTTAACATCCCTAATGGAAGGTTTCTTAGGTACATTCTTCCAATCCTTAGACCTTTTTTCATCTTGTTCAATTTTTGCATGTCCACCATGTAAACCAATGTCTGATAGAACTTTCTCTAGTGCTTTAATGGATGTAACCTTTGCTGTATTGGGTTGTAGAGTCCATGCAAACATATGTATAAAAACAAGAGTTTTTCAATGATTCTGCAAAGAGCATTGTACAAATGTGGACACTTGAAAATGGAATATCGAGAATTGGCTTGAAGTTTGGGTCTTTCAATATCCGGTGCCTTCTTCCAATACCTCTTATCAAACACCTTTGCACTACACGTTTAATATAAGCAGGGACTTTTTGAATTGGCACCCTTTGACACATTGTGCATACATTTCAGAGTTTTAAGATCACCCCGCCATATGCCACTCCACCTTATATTGTCCCATGCCTTCCACATCCAAGATTTTGCCATTTCTTTGCTCCGTTGATGATCTCGGGTATCGATGTCTTATGAAAGACCCAATGCAGTACATAAAAATTCTCTGATTCTACTTGCAATATATAAGAAACATAGGAATGCAACACCCATCAGTGTTTTTTATATGTAATTCTTTTTTCACAAACATATCTGAGTCTAATAAATTTTACCTCAAACGATCCCAAAGACAATATATTGTTTTCAGATTGAACACTAAACCATCTAGGATCATCTTTTAGAATAGATGTATCAAGTGCCCTGTTCATCAGTGTGATGGGGGTAACCCTTTCTAACTTTCTCTCCTTCACAATTTGACACTCATCAAGCTTTAGCACAAATTTGAGGACACCATCATATTCTTCATCAGGAGTAACTTCAAACAATTGAACAACATATGATTTTGAGGCCTTAAAGTTGTGGAAAATATTATTGTATCTATCGTAGACTACATCTCTTGCTACTGGTGCAGCATAGGTGTCTTCAATATGAAATGGGGTTCCCAATTCTTGTAGTACCTCTTCATTTACTTGTTTACGCATTTTTTTAAAACCAAAGAAGGATTTGGCAATAATGATCCTTTCAGACTAGAATCCTTCATCTTTTCCTACAAAGTCCTTTAAATGGCTGAGTACCCTCGGTATGATATACCAGCCTCATCAAGTATTGCCTGGATGTCCTTTGGATTGAGTTGATTCTCTTTGAAAAATTCATCTATTGGCTTTTCTGATGCCTTCTAATATTTCTTCTCGTTCATCAGTGCTTTTGCATATTGGCGATCTAAAAGAAGTCTTAAATGTGCGCCAATCCAAAATTGAGACATCTTTGGATATAAAAATCCTCCTAGTGTCTAAAATGGATTCCTCTGAAATAGAAGTTTAAAATGAACTTTCCAATGTGCATTAGGAATTAATTAAAAATGTGTATAAGGGACCTTAGCCTAAGGGTTTACATTTTCAGAAATTTTTGGATTATGGTTCAATTAAGGTTCCAATGGGCCAGTTGGATTAATCCAAGTGTTGGGATGAGATAAATCCAAAATAATAAAAGAAAATACCCAAAAATGAGTAAATGCTCACATAAGATGCATTGACTGAGTACAAGTTTATATGAGATATTACTAAAAAAATAAGATATTTTAGAATAATGATGAATTTTTGACACCTTGGTAAGGAAAGGGGGACTCTTGAGGTAGGCGCTTCTTTCACATGTGTGGAAGGATTTTTAATTCAAAAAAATTGTGATATTTTTTATCTCTCCTCTCTCTTGGATCAAACCAAATAAAAAAGGGAGCTAAACTGGTCCAAATCTTGTCCAAATTGAGTCAAATTGAACCTGGAAAATTCTAGAACCCAGTTGGATTTGGTTAGTGGCCTCCCTTACCTATAAATAGACCCTCATTCCTTTGTATGTTCATATTGGAGCTATACCATGCCAGTATTATATTAAAATAATCATATTTTCTATTATCCCTTAAATTTTCCTCTCTTGGGAGCTTGGAGCTCTCGCTCTCTACAACTCTTGGAGTTGCTCTTCTCCTCTTGGTGGACCAATTCCCATGATATTTGAGATCCAAGTAATACAATGGTAAAAGAGAATTTTTTTTTGAGTGTATTTTTCTAAACTGGTCACACCTTCTTTCCTCGTCGAAACTGACGAAAGAGTTTGGTCTTGGTCATAGTCTGATTCAAGGTTCGAGTCGGATAAGATTTTTCTTGAACTATATTTCTCGAAAAGGTTTGATAATTATGTTACTATTTTACTGAATTTTTTTCTTTGAATATTCAGTTTATTGATTTCTAAATTAGTTACGAATTCCAATGAGGAATAAATTAATCATTTATCTAAATATTTCAATCTCAATAGATTTCTTGAATTTTCTTTTTACAATCCGTGTGAATATAAAACGATAGAAATTTCTCTCTTAGAGTATTTAATTATTCATTTATCAAATACTCATAGAATTTAAACATAGAATTTAAACATAGAATTTAAGAGACTTCTAATTTTGATATAAAAATTCTTTATGCATAAAAATCAACTTCAATGGGAATAACACTTTTATATAAAAGAAAATCCTTTTATGCATAAAATCAAATTTAATAGGAATAACACTTTTAAAATAAAAAGAATTTCTTTATGCATCTATTTATGCAGAAAAATTAATTTTTATAAGAATAACGCTTTTATGATAAAAAATTCCTTTATGCATCTTTCTATGCATAAAAATTAAATTTAATAAGAATAACACTTTTATAATAAAAAAATTCCTTTATGCATCTTTCTATACATAAAAATCAATTTTGATAAGAATAACTCTTTTGTAATAAAAAAAATTCCTTTATGCATCTTTCTATGTATAAAAATCAATTTCAATAAGAATAACACTTTTATAATTAAAAAAATTTCCTTTATGCATCTTTCTATGCAAAGAAATCAATTTTAATAAGAATAACACTTTTGTAATTAAAAAAAATTCCTTTATGCATTTTTCTATGCATAGAAATCAATTTTAATAAGAATAACACTTTTGTAATTAAAAAAATTCCTTTATGCATCTTTCTATGCATAAAAATCAATTTATGCATCTTTCTATGCATAAAAATCAATTTTAATAAGAATAACACTTTTATAATTAAAAAAATTATTTTATGCATCTTTCTATGCATAGAAATCAATTTTAAAAAGAATAACACTTTTGTAATAAAAAAACTTCCTTTATGCATCTTTCTATGCATAAAAATTAAATTTAATAAGAATAACACTTTTGTAATAAAAAAATTTATTTAAGTATCTTTCTATGCATAATAATCAATTTTATTAAGAATAACACTTTTATAATAAAAAAATTTCCTTTATGCATCTTTCTATGCATAGAAATCAATTTTAATAAGAATAACACTTTTATAATTAAAAAAACTTCCACTATGCATCTTTCTATGCAAAAAAATCAAATTTAATAAGAATAACACTTTTATGATAAAAAAATTCCATTATGCATCTTTCTTTGCATAGAATTCAAATTTAATAATTAATATCAGTGATATCCATGTATATTCATAGGTGAATATGTACATGGAGTAATTAGAATATTTCTTTTAGATGCAAAAATGGTGGGAATTACTCTTTTGGAATAACATGAAAACAAACTTTCTTTTTCACAAAATTTTTGAAAATTTTGCCATAACCTCCTTTGTATGGCTGACCATTTCTCATTTTTATCTATCTACACTTAACTTAATTAACCCAATTTAGAATTATAGAACTCTAATCTATATAATTTTCTAAATTCAAGAGAGTAAACAATAAGAAGAGTTTAATTAATCTCTTAGTTAATCTTTCTAGGATTAAGAAAGGCAGGAATGTAAAGAAGAGAAGGGGGTGGCCTTTTCATCAAAGGCATAGCATTTGAATTTAATTCAATCAATTGCAAAACATAAAAATCAAGAAAACCATAGATTTTTCATTAAAATTCTTAAAAAAAGTAAGAAAATTAGCTTACATGGAGCTTGTAAGCTCTCCTTTGGCTTGAGGGATTGAGGGTTCTACTCTTGTTTGAGGCAAGAGTGGCCACCAATTCACTTTGGAGAGGATTAGGCCAAAAACAATCGAATTATTAAAAAATTCAATGTAGATGGCTCAGGACAGGAGTAGAGTAACAGTGCATAAACACCATTAAGCTTTTACAAAGGGGTGGATTCTATTTATAGGAAAAAGTGAGCCTCTAACCAAGCAAACTGATTCTAGATTTTTCCAGATTAGTTTTGTCAATTTTTGACTATTTTTGGCTCAGTTCAGCTTACTTTATGGATCTAGTTTTAAAACAGGAGAGAGGAGAGATGAAAATATCTCATTTTATTGATTAAAAATTAGGGGTAATGATGAGAAAAAGGCACCTACTTTATGAGGGGAGATCCCCACTCTGAGGTATCAAAATTTAATTTTTTAATTCTTTTATTTGGTCCTTAGTCCACTCTTCATCTTATGTAAGCATTTACTCATTTTTGGGGATTTTTATTTTATTCTTCAATTTATCTCCTCCCTACATTTGGATTAGTCTTATTGGTCTATAGAAACCTTAATTGGACCATAATCCAAAATTTTCAGAAAATCTTGACCCTTAGGCTAAGGTCTTTTGTGTACATTATAATTTATTTCTAATGCACCTTAGGAGTTTCTTCTTAAACTTCTGTTTCAGAGGAATTTATTTTAATAAGAAGGGATATTTTTCCATCCAAAGATATCTAAAAGCTGAATTATCTCTCTCTAGAATATTTTCTCTCTCTAGATAAAAACAAGTAAAAATAAGATCTTTTATTATTCTAAAAAGGGGATTGATTATAGGGAAAGAAACTGGACATCTTGAGGGACTGGGGAGGAATCTTACATCCTCTTCCACTTGAAAAATGTGAGATGTCATCTCGTAAACTGGGGGTAATCCCGCATCAGTTTGGCTTCTTTCTCCCAGGTGGCATCTTTAAAAGGATAGAACTTCCATTTGACTAATAACTCTCTTAGAATTTTGTTCCCCTCAGAACCTTCTCTCAAACATCAAGGATTTCTTCAGGTTGGAGTTCTATCCACCCTTGGGTTGAAGAAGTTAAGAGTTCATCTCATTAAGCATATGATTCGGGCTTGGTACATACTTCTTAAGTAGGCTGATATGAAATACATTATGTACTTTGAGATGAGGAGGTAGAAGAAGTTCATAGGCTAAGTAACCTACTTTCTTTGTAATGAGATATGGCCCACAGTATCTGGGGGATAACTTCTTGTACTTCCCAAGAGATAGAGAACTTCTTTTGGGGCGTACTCGAATGAAGACCATATCTACTTCTTTGAAATTTCTGTCTGACCTCTTCTTATCTGCATACTGCTTCTGTCTATCCTGGGCAGCTTTTATATCCTTATGGATTGACTACATCTATTGCTCCATGTCGTCAAGCATCTCTCTGGACATCTTGACCCTAATCAATGGGTCGGACCAAGTTAATGGTGTTAGGCAATCTTGTCCATACAGAGCTTTAAAAGGGCTCATCCCAATACTTCGGTGATAAGAAGAATTGTAGGCAAATTCGACTAGGTGCAGATAGCTTAGCCACTTCTTGGGTTCCCTGCCACCACAGCATGACTGCAGTATATCTTCGATTACTTGGTTCACCCTTTTTGTTTGACCATCGGTCTCAGGGTGGTAAGCTGTGTTGAGATCCAAGAAAGTTCCTACTGCTTCAAAGAATGCAGTCCAGAATCTTGACATGAATTTGGGATCTCGATCACTTACTATTCTCCTGGGGGTAGGCCATGCAATCTGAAAATTTCCTTGAGGAACACTCTGGCCACATCCACTGTAGTGTAGGTTTCTTTTACTAGAATCTGATGGGGCAACTTTGGTGAGTCTGTCAACTACCACAAAGATGGAGTTGTAACCTAATGCACTGAGTAATAAAATCCATACTGATATATTCCCACTTCATCTGGGGGATGTCTAATGGATGTAACTTCCCAGGCATTTTTACTCTCTTCGCTTTGACTTTCTGACAGATCAGGCATTGACGTACATGATTAAGTACATCCTTTTTCAGTCCAAGCCAAAAGAGGCTTTTCTTTATAAACATGTAGGTCTTGATGAAACTTGGATCCATAAGGCTATCATGGGCTTCATTCAGAATTTGATCCTTAGTTCCCTCATCATTGGGAATGCATAGCCTGCTATTATAATACATAATTCCTTCATCCAGGCTATACCCTTGAACTCGATTCAACTCCTGAGGAGTTTTTCTTTCCTGCATAATTAGGGTAGCAATAGGGCCAAAGAATCTATCCTGCATGATCTTCTCTCTTGCTTCATTAATCAATGGATTTGACACTACTGTGATTGCAAGCAAGGAGGCTTTTCTTGAGGGCATCTGCTACCACATTTTCTTTGCCTGGGCAATACTCAATTTCAAAATCAAATTCTTGTAGTGTCTGCATCCACCTTCTTTGGTGGATGTTGAGATCCTTCTGAGTGAAGATCCACTTTAAGCTCTGATGATCTGTCACTCATCAAAGTGAATCTTTAACCCAGTAGGTAATGTCTCCCAACTTCAGGGCATACACTATTGAAAGCAGCTCCAGGTCGTGGACATCATAATTTCTCTCATGCGTTCTAAGTTTTTGGGATTCATAGGCCACTACATGACCTTCCTGCATGAGCGCACCTCCCAGGGCAAAACCACTGGCATCAATTTTACTACCTCAAAGGGTAGAGAGAAATTTGGCAACTTCACACAATGGGATTGGTTACCGAGGCGGTCTTTAGCTTATCAAAAGCGCTCTGGCACCTCGCAGACCATTGAAACGGGATATTCTTCTTGAGAAGATTAGTCAGGGGGAAGCTATGAGAGCATACTTAGGTATAAAAATTCTATACCAACCAGTTAACCCCAAGAATCCCTTGACTTCTTTCACTGTCTTTGGTTCAGGGGGGGCAATCTATGACTGCTTGGACTTTTGTGAAATTTGGAGAAATTTTATCTTTGGATACCAGAAAGCCTAAGTATTCAGCATGGTCAACACAGAAAGTGCATTTGATCTTTTTTACAAAGAGTTGGTGCTTCCTTAGAATCTCAAGAACTTTACGGACGTGAGCTTCATGGTCAGCTGCATTCTTTGAGTAAATCAGAATATCATCAAAGAAAACAAGAACAAAATCATCCAAGTATTCTCTGAGAATGTCTTGCATTAGGCGATTGAATGTAGCTGGGGCATTTGTCAATCCAAAATGCATGACAGTAAATTCATAGTGTCCATAGGGAGTATTGATGGCTATCTTCGGGATACCTTACTCATTAATCTTAATCTGGTAATACCCTGATTTGAGATCTATCTTTGTGAAGATTTGGGCTCCATTTAGCGTGTCTAGAAGCTCATCAATTCTGGGGATAGGATACTTATTCTTAACTGTCAGCTGATTGAGACCTCTGTAATCCACACATAGTCTTAATGTTCCATCCTTCTTTTTCTGAGAGACTGGGTCTTACAAACCCTTGTTCTAACAGCTGCCTAAGCTGTTCCTTGAGTTCAATGGCTTCAAGGATTGGCATTTTGTACATGCGCTGGGCTACTGGCTGAGCTATGGGGGTCAATTCTATCTCATGATCCACTTCCCAAATCGGAGGCATCTCAGTTAGCTCTGCTGGGAATAAATCATCATACTCACTTAACCATTCTGGTTCTTTAGCCCTTTAACTTTGTGTCTACTGGATTCATTTTGACAACATAAATGAGCTGCTTCTTTCTAAGTCCTCTCAGTAACCTAGAAGCTTTTACTAATTGTAGATCTGGGGATCCAAAATTCCAGTTCCTTGAACTTTGTTCCCCTGAAGGTCACAGAAGGAAATGGTTCCATTGTGACAGTGAATGTTAGCTTGATTTTTATGGAGCCAATCCATTCCAAGGATTCCGTCAAAAACTCCCAAAGGTAAGACTTTAAACTGGCATTCAGTTACATTTCCATCTAGATTAAATAGAATACAATCTGTCTCATGGTGAGAAAAGAATCTTCCCACTGGCCAATCCAACTTGCATAGGTTTCCCTCATTTCTGTTCTAAGACTAGCTTATGCAAGCATCTTGGGGAAATAAATGAATGAGTACTGCCTGAATCAATTAAAAGCTTAAATGGCTTACCCTTATACTCAGCTGGAGTATGGATGACAGAGAATTGACGATTTGGCCCTTGGTTTTTAATCGCGGCATAAATCTAACCTCTTTCCTCTTCCACTACTTTTGCTATCGCATAACTGCTCATTTTGGCTTCTAGGAAGCTCGGAGAACAAAACCTCTTCCTCAGGTAAGCTTTAAGATTTGACCAGGTCTGGGTATTTCGGTCGAGATGGTTTGTCTTGCAATGGTTTCTCCATGCGACCTTGACTGTTTCCATAATTTTAAATCTGGCGAGAGCCATCTTGCTCTTCTCGTTATAACCATCAAAATACTCTTCCTGTAAGATTCCTCCCCAGCCCCTCAAGATGTCCAGTATCTTCCCTTGTAATCAAATCCCTCTTCAGAAATATAAAAGATCTTGTTTCTACCTATTTTGGCTTAGAGAGAGAAAATATTCTAGAGAGAGATTATTCAAATTTTAGATATTTTTGGATGAAAAAATATCTCTTCTTATTAAAATAAATTCCCCCGAAACAGAAGTTCAAAAAGATTTTCAGAAGGTGCATTAGAAATAAATTATAATATGTTCAAAAGGAGGATAAGGGTCCAGATTTTTTAAAAATTTTAAATTAAGGTTCTAAGGGGCCAATCAGATTCATCCAAATGTATGGAGGAGACAAATTGAAGAAATAAATAAAATCCCCCCCAAAAATGAGTAAATACTCACATAAGATGAAGAGTAGACTAAGGACCAAAGGAAATACTAAAAAAAAGAAATTGACACCTCAGAGTGGGGATTCCCCCTCATGAAGGAGGCGCCTATTTCACATGTGTGGTGGAGTTTTAAATTCTCAAATATTGAGATATTTCATCTCTCCTCTCTCCTAATTCAAGTCTAGTAAGTAAGCTAAACTAACCCAAAAATGGTCAAAAATTGACCAAACTGATCTGGAAAATTCTAGAATCAGTTTGCTTGGTTAGAAGCTCACTTTTTCCTATAAATAGAAGCCTCCCCCTTTGTAGAAGCTTAATAGTATTTTATGCAATGTTACTCTACTCCACCCCAGAGCTAAAAATAGTGAATTTATTGATAATTCATTAGTTTTTGACCTTTTCCTCTTCAAAAGAATTGGTGGCCACTCTTGTTGCAAACAAGAGTAGATCCCTCAAACCATCAAGCCAAAGGAAAGCTCACAGAAATTCAAGTAAGCTAGAAGTCGTACTTTTTCTTTTTCTTTTTAATGATTTTTTAATTTTTATTTTCTTTAAAATAAAAAATGATGTTATGCCTTGTTAGAAAGGCTTTTCCCCTCTCTTCATTCTTAAATTCAGCCTTTCTTTATCCTAGATAAGTAATCAGATTGTTAGAATTAAACTTTTCATATTGTTTCTCTTTTAAAAGTGGAATTTGATTACTTTAGAATGCTTTAAATCATTTGGGATAATATTTAAGTAACTTGAGGATAGAAAAAATTAAAAAATGGTCAGCCATACAAAGGAGGTTATGGTAAAATTTTCTTAAATTTTGTGAAATAAGTTTTACCTTTTATTATTCAAAAAGAGGAAATTCTCCCATTTGCGTATTCTAAAAGTGTTATTTTCATTAGACTATGCATAGAAAGATGCATATTGGATATTTTTATTATTATAAAAGAGTGATTTTTATTATATTTAATTTCTATGCATAGAAAGATGCATATTGGTTATTTTTTTATTATAAAAGAGTGATTTTATTAGATTTAAATTCTATGTATAGAAAGATGCATATTGGTTATTTTTTTATTATAAAAGAGTGATTTTTATTAGATTTAAATTCTATGCATAGAAAGATGCATATTGGTTATTTTTTTATTATAAAAGAGTGATTTTCATTAGATTTAAATTCTATGCATAGAAAGATGCATATTGGTTAATTTTTTATTAAAAAAGAGTGATTTTCATTAGAATTAAATTCTATGCATAGAAAGATGCATATTGGTTATTTTTTTATTATAAAAGAGTAATTTTCATTAGATTTAAATTCTATGCATATAAAGATGCATATTGGATATTGTTTTTATTATAAAAGTGTGATTTTCATTGAAATTAAATTCTATGCATAGAAACATGCATATTGGAAATAATTTTTATTATTATAAAAGTGTTATTTTCATCAATATTGATTCTTATGCATAAAATGATGCATAAAAGGTTTTTTTATATAAAAGTGTTACTTTCACCAACATTGATTTTTATGCATAAAATGATTTTTTTAATTATGAAAGTGTTACTTTCATCAATATTGATTTTTATGCATAAAATGATGCATAAAAGATTTTTTTTATTATAAAAGTGTTACTTTCACCAATATTGATTTTTATGCATAAAAGATTTTTTTAATTATAAAAGTGTTACTTTCATCAATATTGATTTTTATGCATAAAATGATGCATAAAAGAATTTTTTATTATAAAAGTGTTACTTTCACCAATATTGATTTTTATGCATAAAATGATGTATAAAAGAAATTTTTTATTATAAAAGTGTTACTTCATCAAAATTGATTTTTTTACATAAATAGATGCATAAAAGAATTTTCTTTTATATAAAAGTATTATTTCCATAGAAGTTGGACTTTATACATAAATAGATGCATAAAGAATTTTTATATCAAAATAAGAGTTCTCTTTAATCCTAATAATGTTTAAATCCCATGAATATTGGTAAATGAATAAGTAAATACTTTGTGAGAGAAAATTCTATTGTTTCATATTCTCTAGGATGGTAATGAGAAAATTCTACTGTTTCATATTCTCTAGGATGGTAATGAGAAAATTCAAAAAACTATCGAAGTCAGAATTTTAGATAAATGATTAATTTATTCCTCATAGGAATTCATGATTAGTTTTAAATTCAATTAAGCAAAATACTCAATGAATAAAATTCAGTAAAGTAGTAACTGAAATATTATCCTTCAAGAAAGTTAGTTCAGGGAGAACCTTTCCAGACTCAAACCCTAAATCAGACTATGACCAAGACTTAATCTCCTTCGTTAGTTTCAAGAAAAGATGATGTGACCAGTTTAGGAAAATTTCACTCAAATCACCCACCAAATCTGAAATCAAGTTAAGACACTTGATTCTGATATGAGGATCAAGGTTATAGAATTCAGGAAATTCTATTGGAATTTTAGACCTGTGATCTAGAAGTATTGGGATACGGATTTAAGATATACCCATTGTATTCAAAAGAAAATCAAAACTAAAAACTTGCATAGAAACCCTGTTTTCTTAAAGGACTGTCTTACGCCAGAATGCTAGTGGAGGGAGCATTTGGTATATGTGTTTTTCTAAGGGAAGTTCGGTTGCAATAGTTGGCGGGAAGTGTTCAAAGGACGGCTCACGTGGCAAAAACCTGCCCAGGTCTTGACCAGCCTGGGTATGGTGAAAAATGGTGTGCTTCCGGTACGATGGGCGAGGGCCGATGAAGCGGTCCCTGAGTGAAGTGCTAGGACACCTAAGGATCCTGGAGGGGCGATGCATAGGCTCGCGATGCTTAGGACACCCATGCGTATGTCGTGGAAGATATATATTGTAATCTGTTACTACTGGATCTCGTTTGCTGATCAGCTGGTCTCAACGGAGAGTCTAGAGTGATACCTGTTTTTGAGAAACAAGAAACTGGATGGAAATTTTGAGTAATGATATCTGTAACCAAAAATTGTTTGTAAATGGATTGTTTTATAAGTTAAAGTTTAAAGAGGAGTGTGTGCATAATTGTATTCTAAAGCAAAAGTTAAGAAAGGCATTCACTTATGGTCTGGTCCTACCAATTCCAGTGGTTGGGCGGTGGCTAACCCATGGGGCGGATGGGGTTAGGCTGGAATCAGTAGAGTTTTAATAATAAAATTGATTGATAGGAATCCGTTTAGAACTCGAGTAGTTAATAAAAGCCTGAAGACTTCTCTAATGAATAGATTAATGGCTGTGCCTGATTCAATTAGGAAAAAAGCATTGATCCCTTCAAGTTAAGTCTGTAATAGTTTTCCTTCTATCTGGTTTATTTAGATGAAGGTTAGTTTAGTATCTTGACTTCATTTAGAAAAATTTGTTAAGAAAATAAAAATGGTGGAATCGTCCCCGTTTTTTGGACATGGGAAATTTTACCGGTTTTGGTTTTCGGAATGACCCCACCAGCTTAGTCTCATGCCCAGACATTTGAGGGCGAGGCCCCGAGTGGGAAACCCTGCCCCGCGCATGAGGGAGCTGCTTTCGCTGTTACCATCCGGGAATCCGTAGAGGGGGCAGTTGGGATCTCAGAGTTGGTGTTAGAGCGCTGTTGTAAATTTATGTAACAACAACAGAAATTGCTTAAAATTTTAGAGTAAATCTGGGAAATAATGTTTTCACTTGTTAATATTATGTTGAATGAACTTCAAAAATTGAAAACTCATAAATTGAATTGGAAATTTATAGATGGATACCCAGAATCTATCTGGCATTCCTGAACTCTCATAGAGTCAAGATATGATAGCCTTTGCATTCGAGCACCTCATCAACTCTGCTACAACCCGAATAAGTAGAGTGAGACTCGCACATCATTTTGAGAGTCTTTACTTTCCTAATTCTATTGAGCGACGTCGGTATATGTGGTTCTCTGGAGGACGATGTATTAATGTTAGTACCAGTCAGCATCAGAGGCTCAAGCAAAATATTTCCTTAGCTAGGATTCTGATAAGGCTAGGGCTTGTTCAGCATGTACAACTCTTTGATCATTCACCCACGAACTTCAGAATTTCATGCTGAGTTTTTAGGCTTCTTAGCCGCTTTATCCCTAGAAGTAGAATTACAACACCTCATTCTGTAATGAATCGTGTGTACCATGGTATGTCTCCTTCGTAGTTTTGCTTCTTTATCCGTACGTGATTGAGGTAGTGATTTTGGGAGCCGTGATGCTCTATGTATACATTAGGGGAAGGTTGAGGTCTATAGGGGCCCTTTAAGATGCCATGTGATTAAAAGGTTATTAAGGAAAAGGGCCAATCATGTGATGCCATGTATACAAAAATGTTGGGTGATTAAAGGTGGTCAAAAGATTCTCTAGAAGATGCCTTTTTGTACTTTTCATTCCCAAAAAGTGGGAGGGAAAGTTTTTGAAATTTCGGACATCCATAACTTCTACATATATGAGCTCAAAATTTGTCAGAGATTAGAGATCCAGAATCTACTTGCTGAGCTCTTTCCATAGATATGTCACATGATATGGTTTTTCCCACTCAGGGAAACTTTGAAATTCAAACTTCTAGCCATTTGAAGAATAACAAGGTATCTAAAGTCAAAGAAACTTAACATTTTAACAAAAAGTCATTAAAATCATAATATGGCAGCTTAAAGGGCCCCTATAGACCTCAACCTTCCCCTAATGTATCGAAAACTTTTGATGATAAACGATGTTTTGCAAAAAAATTCGAAATTGTTTTCATGATGTGAATATGGTTAATAAAATTATAAGAGTAAATATTGTTTCATGAAGTATCATGAAATAATTATCTGCTTAAAGAATAAATTACAAAAATTAAATAATCATAAATCTGTTGTCAAAGTTAAGTTGACAAAAATCTTGTTTTGTCAAAATCATGAGGCGCGCGGCCCGTGCAAGGCAACCGGATCCTTTAACTAATGGCGAAGAGTTAGATCCGGATGTTCAAAAAGCCTTGCATAGATCCTAGCATGGTCCCTTCAAGGGTGAAGGGGAGCACTTAGGTGAAGTAGTGGAGAAGTGGATTGAGGCTACCTTGATGTAACTGGCTACAATGAGAGAAGCAAGATGGCTCTCGCCAGGTTAAAGATTGTGGAATTAGCCAGGGTCGCTTGGAGGAATCACTGCGAGACTAACCGTCTCGACCGGAATGATGAGAAAAATAGATAGAGGGAGAGGAGACACACATAGAGGAGCAAACCCTAATGTATATTGCAAACCCTAACCATAGAGGGAAGCCATCTCCCTTCTCACACAATGCATAAAGCCATAATCCATAATACACAACACACACTATGTGTTGTGTCCACACACAGCTAACCCTAGCTAATGTCCACACACTATGACCAGCTGGACGCGGTCACTTGTCTCACACATGTTCCTACCTAACATGCCAGCACATAGCGCAGCTGGACGCGGTCATTTATGTCTCACACATGTTCCTACCTAACATGCCAGCACATAGCGCAGCTGACACAAGCTGACATCGAGCTTGAATCTCAACAGCCCCTCTCAAGCTCATGATGTACTGCCATAGATGAAGATGTAGATGAGCTTGGGCTATCAAAGCTCTCAACACCCCCTCAAGCTCATCCCACGTACTCCCAACACATAGTACGAAAGTACTCAAACTTCTCCCTGCTAAGTGGCTTTGTAAAGATGTCAGCCACCTGCTCTTCAATCTTCACTACTGCAAATCCACTGTACCATCCAACACTTTCTCTCTGATAAAATGATAGTGGACCTCTATGTGTTTGGTCCACAGATGAAAAACTGGATTCTTGGATGCTACTCATGTTGTCACAATGAATGACAACCTCGCCATCAATAGGCTCACCCAAATCAGCTAAGAGACTCTTTAACCATACTCCTTCACATGTAGCAATGGCTGCACCCCTGTATTCAGCCTCTGTACTAGATAAAGCAATAGTAGGCTACTTCTTGCTATTCCAACTCACCACTGCACTTCCAAATGTAAAGGCATAACCACTAGTAGACCTCCTGTCATACGAGTTACCTGCCCAATCTGCGTTTGTGTAGCCATGTACATCCAAGCCTTTATCATGCTCATAAAGAAGACCATAATGTGCAATGGTCTTTACATATCGCATAATGCGTCTCACTGCCCTGCATCCAAATGAGGTTTTCTGGGGCTCCGCATAAATTGGCTTACTAGCTCCACAGCATAACTGAGATCCGGGTGTGATAGTCATGTAAATAAGACCGCCACCATCTTTCTATACATAGATGGATCATCCAACTCTTCACCAAAATCAGCCCGTAGCTTTACATTTTGCTCCAAAGGTGTACTCATTGGCTTACACCCTGTCATCCCATATTTTACCAACATATCCAATGCATATTGGCGTTGCACTAACCATGTACCTGCATGGTCTTTGATCACTTCAATCCCAATAAAATATCTCAATTCACCAAAATCAGCCCGTAGCTTTACATTTTGCTCCAAAGGTGTACTCATTGGCTTACACCCTGTCATCCCATATTTTACCAACATATCCAATGCATATTGGCGTTGCACTAACCATGTACCTGCATGGTCTTTGATCACTTCAATCCCAATAAAATATCTCAATTCACCCAAGTCTTTCATGTTAAACTACCCACTCAATGCCTTCTTGACATGCATAACATCTATAGCATGATCTCCTGTGACAATCAAGTCATCCACATAGGTGACAAATAAGACAATCCCATGATCTGTTTTCTTCACATAGAGTGAAGAATCTGCTGAAGAAACCTAAAATCCAAGGGAGATAAGATATCGGCTTATCTTATCACTCCAAGCACGAGGTGCTTGCTTCAAACCATATAATGCTTTCTTTAATCTCCATACATGAGTGGGATACTTCGAGTGTACATATCCTTCTGGCTGTGCCATATAAACTTCCTCTTGTAGATCACCATTTAGAAATGCATTTTTCACATCCATTTGATACATTTTCCAACCATTTGCTACAGCCATAACAATGATTGCTCTCATTGTTCCCATCTTTGCAACTGGACTAAATGTTTCATCATAGTCCAAGCCTTGGGTTTGTGCATAACCCTTAGCTACCAATCGCGCTTTATGGTGCTCAATGGAACCATCTGGCTTGCATTTCACCTTGTAGACCCATTTGCAACCAATGACACTTTTGCCTTGTGGTGGTAAGGCAACCAAATCCCATGTTTCATTAAACCAAAGCATCCATCTCAACATCCATTGCCTTCTCCCATACATGCTTCCTAATAGTTTCTGTGTATAGCATGTAGGTTCTACATACTTCACCAAAGAGGTCATATATGCGTAATGCATAGCAAAGTCACGATATGTCAACCTGTCAAACTGAATACCTGACCCTTTGCGATCTCTGTAATGCATGCGGATCACTCTGAACACCTGTCACTCTAGCATGTGGGGGTAAATATCTATCCTGCCTTGCACCTGGTGTGCGTAAAATTGGTATGCCAAGTTCCTCATCCAAACTCTCTGAACTTGATGACTCATAACCTGTAATGCCAATTTCTTCAACCTTCTTTTTCCCTTTATCCATAGCACTACTCCCAGTGCTCACACTCTCATGCCTCAAGCGTCTGGACGTATAGTGCTACTCTCAGACTCTGTTGGCCCAGACATAGAAATAGAACTTGCTTGTGACAAGGTCGCATGCACATCAGCATCAACGGAATCAATGACACCCTCATCCTTTGCCTTGTACCAACTAGCAAGTTCATCAAACACCACATCTCGTGAGATAACCACTTGCCTAGTTTGTGGATTATAGCATTTATATGCCTTGCAATCTTGTGCATATCCAACAAACACACACTTTTCTACCTTAGGATCTAACTTCATCCTTCTCTCGTCAGGCACATGTACATAAGCTATGCAACCAGACACTTTGAAGTGTCCAATGTCTGGCCTAAAACCTGTAAGCCGCATCTCTGGCGTACTTCCATGTATGGTTGCTGTCTCTGGGTGTCTTATTAAGTACATACACCACTGTGGCACATGCTTCTACCCAATAATAGTCTGGCATGCTCGTTTCATTGAGCATCACCCTAGCCACATCACAAATGACTCTATTCTTTCTCTCAGCAACACCATTTTGCTAAGGTGTGTACCTGCAAGTTAATTGACTTCTTATGCCATGCTTTCTCAAGAAATTCTCAAAAGCATGTGTGAGGTGTATTCACCACCTCCATATGTCCTCAAACATTTTATCCAAGAGCCATATTGCTTCTCTGCAAAAGCTTTGAAGTCCATAAACTTTCCCAACACTTCACTTTTCTCTCTGAGAAAGTAAATCCAAGTCATTTTGCTGAAATCATTAATGAATGTCACATAATACAAGCTGCCTTTAATGAATAGGTTTTGTGCAGGACCCCATACATCGCTATGAACTATCTCAAGTGGCCTGCTACTCATGTTGCCTTCTTTAGGAAACGGAAACCTCGCCTGCTTTCCAAACTGGCAGGCATCACAAACATGCATATTCCCATCATACTTGAATCTAGGCAGCCCACTAACAATGCCTCTTGCCTGCATGTTCTTTAACCTTTGTATGTTCACATGTCCAATCCTTTTATGCCACATGTCAATGTCCTGTACCACATTTTGGCTTTTAGAGAATATGACTAATTTTAACTTAGGATTCCCAGCATCTAACTTAAATAACCTGCCTTCTTTCTTGCCTTTGGTAATGACTCTATATCCATTTTTGAAATCCTCAACAACGAAGCAACCATGCTCGTTGAAATGAACCTGTAAACCCTATTCCACCATTTGAAACTTTTTGTAATAGAAGGCACATACAAGACATCTGCCATAGACTTTGTTTCACCATTGTGCATAACCAATGGTACACTTCCAACATGTGTGATAGCATGTTGGGTATCATCTCCTATCTCCATATAGCCTTTCACATCCATAGGCTTCATATGCTCAAACCATTTGCCATGACAAGTCATATGGTTTGATGCTCCAGAGTTCATATACCAAGTTTCATCAGTTTCACCATTTGTCATCATAGATCCCACAACATGTTTCATGGTGGCAAACAAGTGATTTGCGCTGCCATCATTATTGCTTGATGCATAATTTGCACCACTTGCATAATTTCCACCATGTTGTGCTCTACCCCCTCTCAAATCATTTTGTTTGCGGAAACAATCACATGTCATATGACCAAATTTCCCACAGTAATGGCATTCCACATTTTACATAGATGTTTGTTGGCCTTGCCAACGTCCTCTACTACCACGAGGATTACCTCTGCCTCTTTGAGGTGTATATCCACGACCACCTCTAGCACCATATGTAGGTTGAAAATTCTATTGTGGTGACCTGTCCTACCATCCACGACCATTACCACGGCCATGTGATGCAAATCTTCCCCTGCCTCTAAATCCCCTTTCTGCCATTATCATCATGGCTAGTAGATGCATCATGAAAAGAGTCATTGAGTTTGATTTTCTCAACAAGCAAGAGTGAAACCAACTCATCAAAATCTGGTAAATCTATACTCCGAACCGAGATAGATGTATCAAAAGACTTATACTCCTTGCCAAGACCATGCAAGGTAATGTCTACCAAATCATCATCAGGCATGGGGGCATTGATTGTTGCCAATGCATCTGCATACTTCTTTATCTCTTGTACATAATCAAGGATGCTCCTTCCTTTCCGTTTCAAATTATGAATCTGTTGTCTCAACTGAGACTTGCGAGAGCACTAGTGTCTGTATCAAACAGCTTTACCAATGTATCCCATGCATCCTTGGGATTCTCAGCATCATGTATATGTATGAGTATAGCATCCGAGATACATATAGACAGGTAATGCAAAACTTTGTATGCTCTTTCTGACCATTGCTTATGAGCTACAACCTATTGTTGCTATGTAGGTTGTCAGGGTAGTTCTGGCTCTGGCTCCACACCTATAATAAGGTTCCAAAAACCTTTTCCCTTCAGAAAGCTTTTGATCTTGTACTTCCATGACTGGAAGTTCTTCCTATCCAACTTTTCACCCACAATTTGTACTGGGTTGTCTGACATATTTGGTCAATGCAAATGCACCTTCCACACATGTCCAAATCTGTAAACAAGCCTTTCTCAACTCAACCACACTCTAATGAGTGTTCCAGATACTCCAAAGTACTTAACAAACTTCACTTTTGATGTAGAGAATCAAACTGATTGCATCCAAAATGAACTAGCATATGCAGTCCAAGGTACCCTGTTTTGGCACGCTTTCCAAGGCTTCAAATTGCAATGTAGTGGTTCAATCAAGTGTGGATAACTTGCATTGACACCTAAACAAGCTCAATGTTGCATATCAACACCAACCAAGGTGTGTACATACCAAATTTGTCAAATCCCCTTCTCTGTTTTGAGAAAAACTAGTAAAACCAAAAAAGACCAGTAGTAAAATTGCTCTAATTCCTTTGATTCTTGTCCAAATTGAGAGACCAGGCATTCATTAGCTTATCATTGATGTCTACTAGCTCCATGTAAAAGGAATTAGACCAATTCTTTAAGATGAGAGAGTAATTAGCCGATTAATCACCCTCTGTTTCACTAATCACAATAGACAGCCTGTTTAATCAGCTCATTTCCAGCTCCATAATGCATAATTGCTTCAACCAATCATATAGCAACCTCCTCAAGTATGTGTATCACACAATTGCTAAGCAAGTTTTGGGTTTAATCAATCACACCAGTAGAATTCGGCCTCCACTTATAAAAAATATAAGAAAACTACTCTGTTTCTGCATATTTGCCTACGTCGCCTGCTCCTGAGGTGATTTGAGATGATTATAGTGGCTATTGAGAGCATAGGTGAGTTCCCAACACTCTTAGGCATGTACACTATCCATAAATTGAGTGATTTTTGCAAAAAACCGGTGTTAATTTCATCCACAATGAGCATCACTTCTCTGTTTTTGTGAAGGCTTCAAACCAGTGATTTTCCTCTCACATAAATGCATCAACTTGGCTCCAAATTCAATGTAGGGCTCGCACTTGAGTTGCCAATACATTAATCCTTATCACATACATGTTTATTTGCTAGATTGCATCCTTGTCACATACATGTTTATTTGCTAGATTGCATCCATGTCACTGCTTTCAAGCTCCAATGGAAAGCTTCCCAAAAACCAAAATTTTCTTTTGCTTTGGGCAACCCTGATTTGCCTTGTCTGTGCTTGAATCACCTGCAATCCGCTCAAGGGTGTTTAGTAGTCCTTACCCCGGTAGGCCAAGCTCTCAAAGTTGATAGAAATCGGTGTGTTCCAAGCTTCACAGCATCATCAATGGCAAGCTTCACATCTTCTTTTCCCTCTTCTCTCACTCACTCATAAACCCTAATAGAGAGCACCAGGCTCTGATACCATGATGAAAAACAAGTAGAGGGAGAGGGGACACACACACACACAGGAGCAAACCCTAATGTATATTGCAAACCCTAACCATAGAGGGAAGCCATCTCCCTTCTCACACAATGCATAAAGCCATAATCCATAATACACAACACACAGTATGCGTTGTGTCCACACATAGCTAACCCTAGCTAATGTCCACACACTATGACTAGCTGGATGTGGTCATTTATGTCCACATAGCTACCCCTAGCTAATTTCCACACACTATGACCAGTTGGAAGCGGTCATTTATGTCTCACACATGTTCCTACCTAACATGCCAGCACATAGTGTAGTTGGCACAAGCTAACATCGAGCTTGAATCTCAACACGGAATACCCAGACCTGGACCGATCTTAAAGCTTACCTCAAAAAGAGGTTTTGTCCTCCGAGCTTCCTTGAAACTAAAATGAATGAGTTCTTGGAACTAAAGCAAGATAATCGGACAATTGAAGAGAGTACCATCAAGCTTTTGCCCTTCTCCTCAAATATTCCCCGCAATTGGATGAAGAGCAGCTGATGGCCAGTTTCATTCGAGGAATGAACGAGCCATTGGACACCTTAGTGAAGAATGCCAAACTTGTCTCAATGGGGCCGAAGTAGTAAGAATGGCAAAGAACTTTGCCAAAGCCTTTGTTGTTAAGGTCCCGCCAAAGCCTTCACCCTCTAACTTTAAAAGATTCCAAACCCCAGGAAGTACTTCAAACTTTCCTCCCCCAAAGAGGTAGCAAGGCCCAAATCAGAATCAAGATACTGGGAGATTTAGAAGTGAAGGAAGACCCTTCCCACTGAACACTTTCTCAAGAGCCCCACCTCTTTCAAGGATTCAGAGGGATGAGCTCAGAAGTGAGAACCAGTGTCTTGGATGTCAGGGTTTTGGTCACCAACAGCAGCAACTGAAAGACTGCCCAGCCGACTCTTGCCATGTCAAGGGGACAGGGAAGTCAAGGACCGAAAGTGCAGAGACCAGTCCCTTCCTATCAGTCAAATCCGGATCCATCTCGTCAAAATCAAGGCAATCCCAGGAGAACTCCAGCTTAGCCATCTGCCTCTGTAGTAGCCTCAGAACTCCTTCCCAAAACTGGGGCAACCAAAGAGAAAGAGTTCCGCCTCTCAGACTGCAGTAGAGCAGTCACAAAAGTAAAGTAGTGGAAGAGGAAAGAGGATAGATTTATGGAGTAATTGAAAACCAAGGGCCAAATCGCCAATTCTTCATCATTCATACTCTAGCTGAGTATCAAGGTAAGCCTTTTAAGCTTTTGATTGATTCAGGTAGTACTCATTCTTTCATTTCCTGAGGATGCTTGCGTAAGCTAGTCTTAGAACAGAAATCAGGGAAACCTATGCAAGTTGAATTGGCCAGTGGGAAGATTCTTTTCACTCACCTTGAGACAGATCGTATTCAGTTCAATCTAGATAGGAATTTAACTGACTGTCAGTTCTGAGTTATACCTTTGGGAGTTTTCAACGGGATCCTTGGAATGGATTGGCTCCACAAAAATCAAGCTGACATTCACTGTCATAATGGAACCATTTCCTTCCGTGACCTTCACGGAAATAAAGTTCAAGGAACCAGAATTTCAGGATCCCCAAGTCTGCAAAAAGCTTCTAAGTTACTAAAAGGACTTAGAAGCTTCTAAGTCACTAAAAGGGCTTAGAAAGAAGCAGCTCATTTATGTTGCCAAAATGAATCCAGTAGACTCAAAGTTAAAAGCTAAAGAACCTAAATGGTTAAGTGATTATGAGGATTTATTCCCAGTAGAATTAACAGAGATGCATCCAATTCGGGAAGTAGATCATGTGATAGAATTGACCCTCGGAAACCAGTGGTCCTGCGCACATACAAAATGCCAGTTCCTGAAGCCATCAAACTCAAGGAACAACTTAGACAGCTGTTAGAACAAGGGTTTCTATGACCCAGTGTTTCACCTTGGGGTGCGTTAATTCTCTTTCAGAAAAAGGAAAATGGAACGCTAAGACTTTGTGTGGACTATAGAGGCCTCAATCAACTGATAGTAAGAATAAGTATCCTATCCCCAAAATTGATGAGCTTTTGGACAGGCTAAGTGGAGCCCCAGATCTTCACAAAGATAGATCTCAAATCAGGGTATTATCAGATTAGGATTAATGAGCAAGATATCCCGAGACAGCCCCATCAATACTTGGTATGGGCATTATGAATTCACTGTCATGCTGTTTGGATTGACAAATGCCCCAGCTACATTCAATCACTTAATGCAAGACATTCTCAGAGAATACTTGGATGATTTTGTTCTTGTTTTCTTTGATGATATTCTGATTTACTCAAAGAATGCAGCTGACCATGAAGCTCATGTCAGAAAAGTTCTACAGATTTTAAGGAAGCACCAACTCTTTGCAAAAAAGAGCAAATGCACTTTCTCTGCCGAGACCATGTTGAATACTTGGGCTTTCTGGTATCCAAAGATGAAATTTCTCCAGATTCCACAAAAGTCCAAGTAGTCATAGATTGGCCTGAACCAAAAATAGTGAAAGAAGTCAGGGGATTCTTGGGATTGAGTGGTTGGTATAGAATTTTTATACTAAAGTATGCTCTCATAGCTTCCCCCCTGACTAATCTTCTCAAGAAGAATACCCCGTTTCAATGGTTTGCTAGGTGCCAGAGTGCTTTTGATAAGCTGAAGACCGCCTTGGTAACCAATCTCGTTCTAAAGTTGCTAGATTTCTCTCTACCCTTTGAGGTAGTAAGTGATGCCAGTGGTTTTGCCCTAGGAGGTGCACTCATGCAAGAAGGTCATGCAGTGGCCGAAAACTCAGAACGCATGAGAGAAATTATGCTGTCCATGACCTAGAACTACTTTCAGTAGTATATGCCCTGAAGTTGTGGAGACATTACCTATTGGGTCAAAGATTCACTTTGATGTGACAGATCATCAGAGCTTAAAGTGGATCTTCACTCAGAAGGATCTCAACATGCGCCAAAGAAGGTGGATGAAGACCCTGTAGGAATTTGATTTTGAAATCAAGTATCGCCTAGGCAAAGAAAATGTGGTAGCAGATGCCCTCAGCATAAAAGCCTCCTTACTTGCAATTACCGTAGTGTCAAATCCTCTGATTATTGAAGCAAGAGAGAAGATCATGTAGGATAGATTCTTTGGCCCTATTGCTACCCGACTTATGCAGGAAAGCAAAACTCCACAGGAGTTGAACCGAGCTCAAGGGTACAGCGTGGATGATGGAATTATGTATTATAATCATAGGCTATGCATTCCCAATGATGAGGGAACTAAGGGTCAAATTCTGAATGAAGCCCATGATAGCCTTATTGCAGGACATCTAGGTTTCATCAAAACCTACATGTCTGTGAAGAAAAGTTTCTTTTGGCCTGGTCTAAAAAAGGATGTGCTTAATCATGTACGTCAATGTCTGACCTATCAGAAAGTCAAGGTCGAGAGAGTAAAAATGCCTGGGAAGTTACATCCATTAGACATCCCCCAGATGAAGTGGGAATGCATCAATATGGATTTTATTACTGGACTACCTTCAGTGCAATCAGGTTACGACTCCATCTTCGTGGTAGTTGATAGACTAACCAAAGTTGCCCATCTGATTCCAGTAAAATCAGGTTACAACTCCATCTTCGTGGTAGTTGATAGACTAACCAAAGTTTCCCATCTGATTCCAGTAAAATAAACCTACAGTGCAGTGGATGTGGCTAGAGTGTTCTTCGAGGAAATCTTCAGATTGCATGGCCTACCCCAGGAGAATAGTAAGTGATCGAGATCCCAAGTTCACGTCAAGATTCAGGGCTGCATTTTTTGAAGCAGTAGGAACTTTCTTGGATCTCAGCACAGCTTACCACCTCGAGACCGATGGTCAAACTGAAAGGGTGAACCAAGTAATCAAAGATATACTTCGGTCATGCTATGTGGCAGGGAACCCAAGAAGTGGCTAAGCTATCTGCACCTAGTCGAGTTTGCCTACAGTGCTTCTTATCACTAAAGTATTGGGAGGAGACCTTTTAAAGCTCTATATGGACAAGGTTGCTTAACTTTATTAACTTGGTCCAACCCATTGGGGTCAAGATGTCCAGATAGATGCTTGACGACATGGAGCAGCAGATGAAGTCAATTTGCAAAGATATAAAAGCTACCCAGGATAGACAGAAACAGTATGCAGATAAGAAGAGGACAGACAGAAAATTCAAAGAAGTAGATATGGTCTTCATTTGAGTACGCCCCAAAAGAAGTTCTCTATCTCTTGGGAAGTACAAGAAGTTACCCCCCAGATATTGTGGGCCATATCTGGACAAGGTTGCTTAACTCTATTAACTTGGTCTGACCCATTGATTAGGGTCAAGATGTCCAGACAGATGCTTGATGACATGGAGCAGCAGATGAAGTCAATTTGCAAAGATATAAAAGCTGCCCAGGATAGATAGAAATAGTATGCAGATAAGAAGAGGACAAACATAAAATTTGAAGAAGCAGATATGGTCTTCATTTGAGTACGCCCCAAAAGAAGTTTTCTATCTCTTGGGAAGTACAAAAAGTTATCCCCCAGATATTGTAGGCCATATCTGATTATAAAGAAAGTAGGTGATTTAGCCTACGAGATTCTTCTGCCTCCTCATCTCAAAGTACATAATGTATTTCATGTCAGCCTTCTTAAAAAGTATGTACCAAGCCCGAATCATGTGCTTGATGAGATGAAATCTTAACTTCTTCAACCCAAGGACAGATGGAACTCCAACCTGAAGAAATCCTTGATGTTCGAGAGAAGGTTCTCAAGAATAGAATTCTGAGAGAATTATTGGTTGAATGGAAGTTCTATCCTTTTGAAGATGCCACCTGGGAGAAAGAAGCCAAACTATTGCGGGATTACCCCCCAGTTTGCGAGATGAGGACATCTCGCATTTTTCAAGTGGGAGAGAATGTAAGATTCCTCCGCAGCCCCTCAAGATGTCCAGTATCTTCCCCTGTAATCAAATCCCTCTTCAGAAATATAAAAGATCTTGTTTCTACCTAGAGAGAGAAAATATTCTAGAGAGAGATTATTCAGATTTTAGATATTTTTGAATGGAAAAATATCTCTTCTTATTAAAATAAATTCCCCCGAAACAGAAGTTCAAAAAGATTTTCAGAAGGTGCATTAGAAATAAATTATAATCCCTTATCCTAAGGGTTTAGATTTTTGAAAATTTTAAATTAAGGTTATGAGGGGCCAATTAGATTCATCCAAATGTATGGAGGAGATAAATTGATGAAATAAAGAAAATCCCCCCCCAAAAATGAGTAAATACTCACATAAGATGAAGAGTGGTGGACTAAGGACCAAAGGAAATACTAAAAAATAAAATTTTGACACCTCAAAGTGGGGATTCCCCCTCATGAAGGAGGCGCCTATTTCACATGTGTGGTGGAGTTTTAAATTCTCAAATATTGAGATATTTCATCTCTCCTCTCTCCTATTTCAAGTCTAGTTCCAAAAAGTAAGCTAAACTGACCCAAAAATAATTGACTAAACTGATCTGGAAAATTCTAGAATCAGTTTGCTTGGTTAGAAGCTCACTTTTTCCTATAAATAGAAGCCTCCCCCTTTGTAGAAGCTTAATAGTGTTTTATGCACTGTTACTCTACTCCACCCCAGAGCTAAAAACATTGAATTTATTTATAATTCATTAGTTTTTGACCTTTTCCTCTTCAAAAGAATTGGTGGCCACTCTTGTTGCAAACAAGAGTAGATCCCTCAAACCATCAAGCCAAAGGAAAGCTCTTAGAAATTCAAGTAAGCTAGAAATCCTACTTTTTCTTTTTCTTTTTAATGGTTTTCTAATTTTTGTTTTCTTTAAAATGAAAAAAAATGATGTTATGCCTTGTTTTGGAAAGGCTTTCCCCCTCTCTTCATTCTTAAATTCAGCCTTTCTTTATCCTAGATAAGTAATCAAATTGTTAGAATTAAACTTTTCATATTGTTTCTCTTTTAAAAGTGGAATTTGATTACTTTAGAATGCTTTAAACCATTTGGGATAATTTTTAAGTAACTTGAGGATAGAAAAAATTAAAAAATGGTCAGCCATACAAAGGAGGTTATGGCGAAAGTTTCTTAAATTTTGTGAAATAAGTTTTATCTTTTATTATTCAAAAAGAGTAATCCCCACCATTTGTGTATTCTAAAAGTGTTATATTCATTCTATGCATAGAAAGATGCATATTGGATATTCTTTTTATTATGAAAGTGTGATTTTCATTAAAATTAAATTCTATGCATAGAAAGATGCATATTGGTTATTTTTTTATTATAAAAGAGTGATTTTCATTAGATTTAAATTCTATGAATAGAAAGATGCATATTGGTTATTTTTTTTAATTATAAAAGAGTGATTTTCATTAGATTTAAATTCTATGCATAGAAAGATGTATATTTGTTATTTTTTTATTATAAAAGAGTGATTTTCATTAGATTCAAATTCCATGCATAGAAAGATGCATATTGGTTATTTTTTTATTATAAAAGAGTAATTTTCATTAGAATTAAATTCTATGCATAGAAAGATGCATATTGGTTACTTTTTTATTATAAAAGAGTGATTTTCATTAGATTTAAATTCTATGCATAGAAAGATGCATATTGGATTTATTTTATTATAAAAGTGTGATTTTCATTAGAATTAAATTCTATGCATAGAAAGATGCATATTGGAAATAAATTTTTTAATTATAAAAGTGTTACTTTCATCAATATTGATTCTTATGCATAAAAGATTTTTTTAATATAAAAGTGTTACTTTCACCAATATTGATTTTTATGCATAAAAGAATTTTTTTAATTATAAAAGTGTTACTTTCATCAATATTGATTTTTATGCAAAAAATGATGCATAAAAGAAATTTTTTATTATAAAAGTGTTATTTTCATCAATATTGATTTTTATGCATAAAATGATGCATAAAAGATTTTTTTAATTATAAAAGTGTTACTTTCATCAATATTGATTTTTATGCATAAAATGATGCATAAAAGAATTTTTTATTATAAAAGTGTTACTTTCACCAATGTTGATTTTTATTCATAAAAGGATTTTTTAATTATAAAAGTGTCACTTTCATCAAAATTGATTTTTTACATAAATAGATGCATAAAAGGATTTTCTTTTATATAAAAGTATTATTTTCATAGAAGTTAGATTTTATGCATAAATAGATGCATACAAAATTTTTATATCAAAATAAGAGTTCTCTTTAATCCTATGTTTAAATCCCATGAATATTGGTAAATGAATAAGTAAATACTCTGTGAGAGAAAATTCTACCGTTTCATATTCTCTAGGATGGTAATGAGAAAATTCAAAAAAACTATCGAAGTCAAAATTTTAGATAAATGATTAATTTATTCCTCATAGGAATTCATGAGTGGTTTTAAATTCAGTTAAGCAAAATACTCAATGAATAAAATTCAGTAAAGTAGTAATTGAAATATTACCCTTCGAGAAAGTTAGTTCAAGGAAAACCTTTCCAGACTCAAACCCTGAATCAGACTATAACCAAGACTTAATCTCCTTCGTTAGTTTTAAGAAAAGACGATGTGACCAGTTCAAGAAAATTTCACTCAAATCACCCATTGAATCTAAAATCAAGTTAAGACCCTTGATTCTTATCTGAGGATCAAGGTTACAGAATTAAGGAAACTCTGTTGGAATTTTAGACTTGTGATCTAGAAGTATTGGGATACGGATTTAAGATATATCCATTGTATTCAAAAGAAAATCAAAACTGAAAACTTGCATAGAAACCCTGTTTTCTTAAAGGACTGTCTTCTGCCAAAATGCTAGAGGGAGCATTTGGTATATGTGTTTTTTTTAAAGGAAGCTCGGTTGCAACAGCTGGCGAGGAGTTTCAAAGGATGGCTCACGTGGCAAAAACCTACCCAGGTGTTGACCAGCCTGGGTATGGTGAAAAATAGTGTGCTTCCGGTACGATGGACGAAGCGGTCCCTCCCTGAGTGAAGTGCCAGGACACCTAAGGAGAATCCTGGAGGGTTCTGACCAGGCGATGCACGAGCTCGCGGTGCTTAGAACACCCATGCGTATGTCGTGGAAGATATATATGTATGATGACAAAAAATTATTGTAATTACTGGATCTCGTTGTGCTGACTAGCTGGCTCGACGGAGAGTCTAGAGTGATACCTGTTTTTGAGAAACAAGAAACTGGATGGAAATTTTGAGTTGTGATATCTGTAACCAATAATTGTTTGTCAATGGATTGTTTTATAAGTTAAAGTTTAAAGAGGAGTGTGTGCGTAACTATATTCTAAAGCAAAAGTTAAGAAAGGCATTCAATTATGGGTGGGTGAGTACTTGTCTAGTTTTACCAATTCTAGTGGTTGGGCGGTGGCTAACCCATGGGCCGGATAGGCTGGAATCAACAGAGTTTTAATAATAAAAGGGATTAATAGGAATACGTTTAGAACTCGAGTAGAACTTCTCTAATGAATAGATCAATGGCTGTGCCTGATTCAATTAGGAAAAAAGCGTTGATCCCTTCAAGTTAAGTCTGTAATAATTTCCCTTCTATCTGGTTTATTCAGATGAAGGTTAGTGCAGTATCTTGACTTCGTTTAGAAAAATTCGTTAAGAAAAAAACAATGGTGGAATCGTTCCCATTTTCGGGGCATGAAAAATTTTCTCGGTTTCGGTTTTCAGAATGACCACCAGCTTAGTCTCGTGCCCAGACGACATTCGAGGGCGAGGCCTCGAGTGGGAAACCCTGCCCCCCGTATGAGGGAGCTGCTTCCGCTGCTACCATCTGGGAATCCCCGATGCGCAGAGGGGGCAATTGGGATCTCACACTTCCATTGCCTTGATCCATTTGTCCACTACTTCTCCTAACTGTTCCCCTTCACCCTTGAAGGGACCAGGTTGGGATTGGTGCAGGGCTTTACGAACGTCCGGATCTAACTCTTCATCTCGTCGCTAAGAGGATCCGGCTGCCTAGCAGCACGGGCCGTGCACCTCATGATTCTGTCAAAACAATATTTTTGTCAATTTAACTTTGTCATCAGATTTATGACTATTTAATTTTTGAGATTTATTTCTTAAACAAATAAATATTCCATCATAATTCTTGAAAACAAGATTCACTCTGATAATTTTATCAACCAATATTCACAACCACGAAAATAATTTAGAATCTTTTGCAAAACATGATTTATTATCAAAAGTTTTTGATATATACATAGAGCATCTCGGCTCCAAAAGTCATCGCCTCAATCGTGTACGCATAAAAAGGCAATACTGTGATGGAGACATGCTATGATATACACGATTCATCACTGATAATGGTGCTGTAATTCTTCTCCTAGGAATAAAGCGGCTAAGAAGTCTAAAAATACGGTAATAAATTCTAAAATTTCGGGGTGAGTGATTATAGAGTTGTACATAATGAACAACTCCTAGCCTTATCAAGATCGTGGCTAGCGAGATATTCTGTCTGAGTCTCTGTCGTTGATTGGTATTGACGCGAATACTTCGCCCTCCAGAGAACCACATATGCTGACGTCGCTCTACTAGATCAAGAAAGTATAGATCCTCAAAGTGACGAGCGAGTCTCACTCTACTTTCTCGGGATGTCGTGGAGTTGAGGAGATTTTCGAAGGCAAAGGCGATCATATCCTGACTCTAGGAGAGTCCAGGAATGCTAGACAGATTTAGGGTATCCATCTAAAAATCCAGTTTAATTTATGAGTTTTCAATTTATGAAGTTCATTTCAAACATAATCTTAACAAGTGAAAACATTATTTCCCAGATTTACTTTAAAATTCTAGGCAATTTTGCTGCTGTTTCGTAAGTTTACAACAACGCTCTGATACCAGCAGTGAGACCCCTCTACCCCCTCCACGCACCGGATTATCGGTTGCTAGTAGTGGAAGTAGCTTCCTCTTGCATGGGGTAGGGTTTCCCACTTGGGGCCTCGCCCTCGAATGTCCGAACACGAGACTAATCTGGTGGGTGGTCATTCCAAAACCAAAACCGGGAAAATTTCCCTTGCCCAAAAAACGGGGATGACTCCACCTTTTTGATTTTCTTAACCAATTTTCTAACGGGGTCAAGAGACTAAACTATCCTTCACCTGATTAAACCAGATAGAAGGAAAACTATCACTGACTTAATTTGAAAAAATCTAGGCTTTTTTCCTAACCAAAATCAAGCACGGCCGTTAATCTAATCATTTGAGGAATTCTTCATTTTTTTAGTTAACACACACTCGTCTTTAAAACTTTAACATATAAAATAATCCATTGACAACAACAGGTATTGGTTATAGATGTCATAACTCAAAAATTCCATCTAGTCCCTTGTTTCTCAAAAAACAGTATCACTCTGGAGTCTCCGTTGAGACCAACTAGTCAGTAAACGAGATCCAGTAACAAATTATAATAATCATTTCGTCCATCATACATATCTTCCATGACATATGCATGGGTGTCCTAGGCACCGCGAGCCCCTGCATCGCCTGGTCAGAACCCTCCAAGATCCTCCTTAGGTGTCCTGGCACTTCACTTAGGGACCACTTCGTCGGCCCTCGCCCATTGTACTGGAAGCGCACCATTTTTCAACCATACCGAGGAGGCTGCTCAAGACCTGGGCAGCAGGCTTTGCTGCATGAGCTGTCCTTTAAACACTCCCCGCCAACTGTTGCAACCAAAACTTCCTTAGAAAAACATAAACCAAATGCTCCCTCCCCAACATTCTGGCGTAAGACAATCCTTTAAGAAAACAGGGTTTCTATGCACGTTTTCAGTTTGATTTTCTTTTGAATACAAGGATTATTTCTTGAATCAGTATCCCCAAAACTTCTTGATCGAAATTTTGAATTTCATACCAGAATTCCTTGAATTCTATAACCTTGATCCACATATCAATTTGAAGGGTCTCAAACTTAGTTTCAGATTTGGCAGAGTTTTGAGTGTATTTTTCTAAATTGGTCACACCTTCTTTCCTCGAAATTGACGAAAGAGTTTGGTCTTGGTCATAGCCTGATTCAAGGTTCGAGTCGGATAAGATTTTTCTTGAACTATCTTTCTTGAAAAGGTTTGATAATTGAGTTATTATTTTATTGAATTTCTTTCTTTGAATATTCACTTTATTGATTTCTAAATTAGTTACAAATTCTAATGAGGAATAAATTAATCATTTATCTGAATATTTCGATCTTGATAGATTTCTTGAATTTTCTTTTTACAATTCGTGTGAATATAAAACGATAGAAATTTCTCTCTTAGAGTATT
Source organism: Cibotium barometz (assembly GCF_041138505.1). NCBI lineage: Eukaryota > Viridiplantae > Streptophyta > Polypodiopsida > Cyatheales > Cibotiaceae > Cibotium > Cibotium barometz. Next base: position 41,123,247 of record NC_141057.1, on the reverse strand, counting down.
TAATTATTCATTTATCAAATACTCATAGAATTTAAACATAGAATTTAAGAGAATTCTAATTTTGATATAAAAATTCTTTATGCTTGCATAAAAATTAACTTCAATGGGAATAACACTTTTATATAAATGAAAATCCTTTTATGCATCTATTTATGCATAAAATCAAATTTAATAGGAATAACACTTTTAAAATAAAAAGAATTTCTTTATGCATCTATTTATGCATAAAAATTAATTTTTATAAGAATAACGCTTTTATGATTAAAAAAATTCCTTTGTGCATCTTTCTATGTATAAAAATCAAATTTAATAAGAATAACACTTTTATAATAAAAAACATTCCTTTATGCATCTTTCTATGCATAAAAATTAATTTTAATAAGAGTAACACTTTTGTAATAAAAAACATTCCTTTATGCATCTTTCTATGCATAAAAATCAATTTTAATAAGAATAACACCTTTATAATAATAAAAAATTTCCTTTATGCATCTTTTTATGCATAGAAATCAATTTTAATAAGAATAACACTTTTGTAAAATTAAAAAAAATCCTTTATGCATCTTTCTATGCATAAAAATCAATTTTAATAAGAATAACACTTTTATAATTAAAAAAATTTCTTTATGCATCTTTCTATACATAAAAATCAAATTTAATAAGAACAACACTTTTGTAATAAAAAAATTTCTTTATGCATCTTTCTATGCATAGAAATTAATTTTATTAATAATAACACTTTTATAATAAAAAAATTTCCTTTATGCATCTTTCTATGCATAGAAATCAATTTTAATAAGAATAACACTTTTATAATAAATAAAAAATTTCATTATGCATCTTTCTATGCATAAAATTTAAATTTAATGAGAATAACACTTTTGTAATAAAAAAAATTTCATTATGTATCTTTCTATGCATAGAATTCAAATTTAATATAATTAATATCAGTGATATGCATGCATATTCATAGGTGAATATGTACATGGAGTAATTAGAATATTTCTTTTAGATGGTGGAAATTACTCTTTTGGAATAACATAAAAACAAACTTTCTTTTTCACAACATTCTGGAATATTTTGCCATAACCTCCTTTGTATGGCTGACCATTTCTCATTTTTATCTATCTACACTTAACTTAATTAATCCAATTTAGAATTATAGAACTCTAATCTACACAATTTTCTAAATTCAAGAGAGTAAACAATAAGAAGAGATTAATTAATCTCTTAGTTAATCTTTCTAGGATTAAGAAAGGCTGGAATGTAAAGAAGAGAAGGGGGTGGCCTTTTCATCAAAGGCATAGCATTTGAATTTAATTCAATCATTGCAAAACATAAAAATCAAGAAAATCATAGATTTTTCATTAAAATTCTTAAATAAAGTAAGAAAATTAGCTTACATGGAGCTTGTAAGCTCTTCTTTGGCTTGAGGGATTGAGGGTTCTACTCTTGTTTGAAGCAAGAGTGGCCACCAATTCACTTTGGAGAGGATAAGGCCAAAAACAATTGAATTATTAAAAAATTCAATGTACATGGCTCAAGACAGGAGTAGAGTAACAGTGCATAAACACCATTAAGCTTTTACAAAGGAAGAGGCTTCTATTTATAGGAAAAAGTGAGCCTCTAATCAAGCAAACTGATTCTAGAATTATCCAGATCAGTTTGGTCAATTTTTGACCATTTTTGGGTCAGTTCAGCTTACTTTTTGGATCTAGTTTTGAAACAGGAGAGAGGAGAAATGAAAATATCTCATTTTATTGATTAAAAATTGGGAATAATGATGAGAAAAAGGCACCTACTTCATGAGGGGAGATCCCCACTCTGAGGTGTCAAAATTCAGTTTTTTAATTCTTTTCTTTGGTCCTTAGTCCACTCTTCATCTTATGTGAGCATTTACTCATTTTTGGGGGGTTTTTCTTTTATTCTTCAATTTATCTCCTCCCTACATTTGGATTAATCTTATTGGTCCATAGGAACCTTAATTGGACCATAATCCAAAATTTTCAAAAAATCTTGACCCTTAGGCTAAGGTCTTGTGCACATTATAATTTATTTCTAATACACCTTAGAAATTTCTTTTTAAACTTTTGTTTCTGGGAAATTTACTTTAATAAGAAGGGATATTTTTCATCTAAAGATATCTAAAAATTGAATTACCTCTCTCTAGAATATTTTCTCTCTCTAGGCCAAAACAGATAGAAACAAGATCTTTTATTCTTCTGAAAAGGGGATTGATTACAGGGGAAGAAACTGGACATCTTGAGGGGCTCGGGAGGAATCTTACATGACCAACATAGATTTGTCCTTCTTGAACTAAGGAAGGTGCATAAACATATGCATTTTTGTGTGGTTCCAAAGTTGTCGTTCTTCTAGCATGTAGTCAGGTCTATATGCGAAGATTTTGGCAATAGTATGTGTTGGCAGGCCTATGGTCTAGGATGTGTTGGCAGGCCTATGGTCTAGGATGTTTGCAAGAGGCTGCAAAAGAATGGCTTGTCGAGTTTTTTCAAGATAGCTACGTCCTTGTCGCGCATACACATAGAATCACTATGATGTCGAAAGACATGAACTCGCTTCATTTGCTCAGGTTCAGATATGACCGTACGCTGGAGCCCGTCCTACTTAGTGACAATTTAATGAAAGGAATTTTGGAAATCCTTCTTTTTGTTGACGAAGAAAGTTAAGATCACAGAAGTGACAGAGCCTAGTCATTCTCGTCGTGAGACACAAGGCTCAACGCACAAAGGATTGGAGACCAAGCCAGGATGCAGGAGCTCTAAGAATTGTGGTTGAAGAAAACGGCTGTTCAGAAAATGCATAAGTCGAAAGTTAAAGCTTTGAGAACTTATTTTTTCCTCTCGTTTCACGTTAGACTTCCGGTGTGAGGCACCACACAATTTTTCCCTTTCGATGTAGAAGAGATTGAAGTTTTGTCCAATGTTTCAAGGGAGGTCAATCATAGAATTATGATAGTAGTTCTTTCTAAGGTTTGCTATGTCCTTGTCATCATCTTGATTCTAAAGTGGTTTGCTTGTCCAAAGTAACTAATATAATGTAATTTTCTTGTGCAACTTGATATATCAAATCTCCCATTCGATGTTCAAAATCATGTATATATTGTAGATTCCCTCCTTTCCTTGATTCTTACTGCACAACATACATCATATGGTTGATGTATGTCCATGGTTTAGTCCGATAAATTTCAATGTAGCTCAAATAATTCTAATGGCATATAATGAGAAGTAAGTGCAATGAAATCTCATTTATAGTATTAGTATTGTGACCTAAATTTACTATATAGTTTTGATGTTACTTCTGATACTCCTAATTGCATGTTGTAGTTCACACTGGAGTTGAAAGATCCTTGCCCCCTCCGCGCCAACAAATTCTGGGGTGCTAGTAGTGGAAGTAGCACTTCTTGTGCAGGGCAGAGCCTCTCACTCGGGGCCTCACCCACGGATATCTATACAAGAGACTAATCCCTCGGTTCTTTCCAAAACCAAACTTGAAAAAACTTCCCTTGCCCAACAAATATAGGCGATTCCTCCGGGATATTTTATTCTAACGTAGTCAAGGTCTTCACTAACCAAACTGATCCGACCGAACCTGTAAGTCTCACAGTCAGATCAAGGAAGAGACTTGCACTTGGATCATAGAGTCCAATGCTTTTTTCCTCATCAAGAGGCACAGCCATTGATTCTTTTTCATAGAACAAGGGTTATCCGGGATTTATTTCAACTATCGTAATTTAACAGAATTGAGTCTCATTTTAGGGATCCATCAATCTAGCCTAACCCCATCCAATCCCATGGGTTAGCCAACCGCCCAACCACTGTAGTGATAGGATTTACTTAGAAATTTGGTTATGTTTTGCTCCGGGTACTAGGGAAAAGAGTTCCTAGGCCCCCTAGCCGGCCCTTCAAGCAAACTTCAAGATAGTCACACCACTTACACACCCAATATGAAATTAAAACAATCTTTTAATGAAAACATAGTATCACTGATCATAATCCTCCAAAATATCCAGCTTGAATTCTAATTTCCAATCATTCCTTCATTGGTGTACCTATGGCATCATTGGCAACCAGAACACACCTATTCACTCAAGGGCCTTTTCAATAGTTCCTAACTCATAGTACCTGGCAATATAATCACATAAGAAAATCCAAATGGACTCTCCGTTGAGGATTAGCAAGATCAACCAATAGATCCATATAAAAGAGCCATGGACTCATCCGTTGGAGGACCAGTAAAGGACAATCAACCAGATCCATGCCCGAGTTCAGAAAACAGCTCTAACAACTCTAACACCTTGTTCCATTTTTCTTCCTCGATGCACGCGTGGGCATCTTCGGTGACCCAGAGCCCGAGCACCGTATGGCAGCACCCTCTAGGCTCCTTCGCAGGTCACCTAGCGCTTCACTCATAGGTTGCTTCCTTGGTCCCTCATCCACCGTACTACCGGAAGCTCACCATTTAAATCGAACCGAGGCTGGTCAAGACCTCAGCTACGTGAGATGTCCTCCATTGACTCTCCTCTCCGTCAGCTGTTGCAACTTTATCACTTAGGTCTCCCCATTCACAAGATGGTCAAAATGCTTCCCCAGCATTCTTGACATAAAACAGTCATTTAAAAACATGCAAAAAATATAGTTTCTAACAAACTCTCATCTTTCCACATTGTTCGACATCATTTCTTGTTATTCCACAGTCTTCTACATCAATTCACATTGCTTATTCCATATCCAATCATAAGTATTCCCATCATCTTCATCCATTCTCATTCAATCACATCATATTACATCACATCCAATCATAAGTATTCCCATCATCTTCATCCATTCTCATTCAATCACATCATATTACATCACATCACATCTATCCACATCTATCCTCATCACATCTCATCCATTCACATCTACCCATATCCACATCACATCACATCCATTCACATCTACCCCGATCCACATCACATCCATTCACATCACATCTCATCCATTCACATCTACCTAGATCCACATCACATCACATTTATCCACCTTACATCTCATCCATCCATTCACATTACATCACATCCATTTATATTCATTCAGATCCACATCTCATCACATCACATCCATCCACATCACATCTCATCCATTCATGTCTCATAACATCACATTCACATTCATTGACATCTCATCATATCATACTCACATCACATCACATCCATTCACATCTCATCACACCTATTCACATCCATCACACCCATTCACATCCATCACATTCATTGCATCCACATCACATCACATATATTTCATCCACATCTATCCTTATCACATCACATTCATTCCATCCCCATATCACATCACATTCATTCCATCCACATTACATCACGTTCAAATTTATCCACATCACCACATTCATTCCATCCACATTACATCACGTTCAAATTTATCCACATCACATCTCATTCATTCCATCCATATTACATCACATCATCCACATCTATCCCGGTATCTCATCACATCCATTCACATCTCATCACATTCATCCACATCCATTCACATCTCATCACATTCATCCACATCCATCCATTCATTCACATTCACATCCATCCATTCATTCACATGCACATCCATCCATTCATTCATTCACATTCACATCCATCCACATCCATCCATTCATTCACATGCACATCTATCCACATCCATCCATTCATTCACATTCACATCTATCCACATCCATCCATTCATTCACATTCACATCCATCCACATCCATCTATTCATTCACATGCACATCTATCCACATCCATCCATTCATTCACATTCACATCCATCCACACCCATCTATTCATTCACATTCATATCCATCCATTCATTCACATTCACATCTATCCACATCCATCCATTCATTCACATGCACATCTATCACATCACATCTCATTCTCATCTTTTTACATCACATCACATCCTTTAACATATCATGACATCTTATTCACATCTCATCACATTCACATCCACATCTATTTACATCACATAACATCTCATCCACATCTCATCACATCCACTTTGTTAAAACCCTAAGATCTTTTTAGATAACTGTTATGCATAAACATGCATAAATCAGGCATAAACTCAACCACCCGACCACCCCTGAGCCCAAGGGATGCACACATGAATTATAAATGAAATACATCATACCTCTACCTTGTTGTCCCATACCATCAAGAGGTATAACTCCAATCCAATAGCATGTAGCTATAGTGTGAAATGGCAAGTGAGTAGATATGGACCTCTACACAAGAGACCATAGCCTAAGCCTCCAAGCCCCCCAAGCCTCCCTTGAGTGTGCCCCATGCCCCTATTATATATAGGAGGTCCCTCAAGTGACTCTTAACTCTCCATTTCCCATGTGTGACCCTTGGATGCATGACCCTAACCTTAACCCTTAAGGTTAGTCCTAACCCATGCTCCACTAGAACTTGTTCCCATGCTCCCATGCTCACAAGCCTAATGTGGGTTAGGCTCATAATGTGCATACAACATAGCACACATAATGTACATATAACATACTTCCCCTCTCTCAAAACATTGCACTCTTGCAATGAAAAGAAGGAGAATTGCGCTAAACAATCTCAACCGACTCCCAAGTCGAATCCTCTATTTCCCTATCTTTCCACCTAATTTTAACCTCAGGGATTAGTCAACTACAAAATTTCCTTTCCCTGAATTCAAGAACCTTATCAGGTTCATGTGGAGCATAGGATAAATCTTCGACTTCAATGAGTTCTTGAGGGATTAACTATGTTATCCTCACCTCCCAGTTTCTCTTTCAATCTATTGATATGAAAGACTGGATGAACTCTAACATGTGGAGGTAGTTTTAAGTTCAAACGCAACCGTGCCAATCCGATGTATAACTCAAAAATGGACCACAATATCTAGGAGATAAATTTGAGCATTTTTCCATTGACAAATCTGAAAATCTTTAGGAACATTAAAATAAACCAATGTTCCTGGTTCAAAAGACCGAGATGAGCGTCCCCTATCAGTATAAAATCGTACTCTAATCCTGAGCACTCCTGATAGAATCCCAAGCTTCGGTCAGCATTCCCTGCATATCTCACAAGAAATCCCTCGTCGATGCATCAAGCTCGATGTCCTTAAGACCGACATCAATAGGTGCCTTGGGTTGATACCCATACATAAGTATGCACGGACTAAAACTAATAGCCGTATATTTAAAACTGTTATAGGCAAATTCCATCATTGGAAGATATTTTCCCCAATATGATGATTTTCTAGAGACATATGCACGAAGCATATACTCTACAATCTGATTCATACACTCTGTTTGCCCATCAGACTGCGGATGATCAGAGCAATTCACATTCAAAGTAACTTCCTCGTTGTAAACCATTTGGAATAAAGTAGGAAAACATGGCATTATAATAGCAGAAACCAAGGATTCCCGACATACCCACATCTACATATGGAATAATCGACGTCGCGAGTTACCCATATCAACATACAAATTCATCAGTGTCTCGATGAGTCACATATGTCCATCCGTAAAATAATCAGGTTGCCTATATAAATCACCTAAAGTACAGAACTAGAGAAAGAAATGCCAACAAAGGAAGAATCCAAATTTCCTTATCCGAACACAACAAGATAAACTTGTTTGAACTCTAAAGAAAGAGATTTCAACAAGTAAAAATGTCGATGAGATTACCCTCATCAAAACATGTAGGCTATAGATAAAAGAAATTTATCTAGAGAATGCCCACAATATAACTTCTAGTGAATTTAGATTGTTCTTTAGCCTTGCATTTTATGTCTACCGGATTTATCTTAATGACATCAACAGCTTGTCTCTTTCTGAGCCCTTTTAACAATTTAGAAGCCTTGACTAATTGCAGCACTGGGGATTTGGAAATTCCAGTTCCTTGAACTTTATTCCCATGAAGGTCAAGGAAAGAGATAGTTCCATTGTGACAATGAATGTCAGCTTGATTCTTATGAAGCCAATCCATTCCAAGGATTCCATCATAGACTCCCAAGGGTAGGACTTTGAATTGGCACAGTGACTCTCTTACGTTCCCATCTAGATTAAAATGAATAAGGTTTGTCTCAAGGTGTGTGAAAAGAATCTTTCCACTGGTCAATTCCACTTGCATAGGTTTCCTTGATTTTTGATTTAGGACTAATTTACGCAGACATCCTAGGGAAATAAATGAATGAGTACTGCCTGAATCAATCAAAAGCTTGAATTGCTTACCCTAGTACTCTGCTGGAGTCTGGAGGACTGAAAATTGATGGTTATTTCCCTAATGCTCTATTGCGGCATAGATTTGTTCTTTTTCTTCTTCCACTTCCTCAGCTATAGTGATGGCTCTAGATGCTGTAGTAGTCTGAGGTGGAACTCTCTCTCTTTGGTTGTTCGAATTCTGGGAGGGAGTTCGGAGACTGCTTTGCATGGAGGCTGCAGGGGCTGAGCTGGCACTCTCCTAGGGTTGCCCTGAGGGGGACCCTGATTGGACTGATAATAAGAAGGAGTCTGACTCTGAATTCTAGGACTCTGGTTTCCTTGGCCCATAGAAGGAGATGGGCAATCCTTGAGCTGGTGCTGCCCAAACCCCTGACATCCGAAGCACCTGTTTTCACTTCGAAGCTCTTCTCTTTGCATTCTTGAGAGCGTCGGAGTTCCTGAGAAAATACTTCAAGGAGGGAAAGGTCTTCTTTCATTCTTGAAACTTCCCGACTCCAGAATCTAGTTGGGACCTTGTTGTCTGTTTGGAGGCGGAAGGTTGGAAGAACTTCCCGGTGTTTGGAATCTCTTGAAGGACGAGGGAGCTAGCTTTGGCGGGACTTTTATGATAAAGGCTTTGGCTAAGTCCTTCGCCATTCTTACAGCTTCTGCCACCATGGACACTGGCCTGGCATTCTTGACCAGGGTGTCTAAGGGTTCGTTCATTCCTTGAATGAACCTTGCCACCACCATGAGCTACTCTTCATCTAGCGGTGGTGAGTATTTGAGGAGAAGAGCAAATGCCTAGTGATATTCTTCAATGGTTTTGCTCCCCTGATTTAGCTCTAAAAAGTCATTCATCTTGGTTTCTAAAAATCCGAGGGGACAAAATCTCTTCCTTAGATAGGCTTTAAGATCATTCCAAGGCTGGGTATTTTTATCGAGATGGTTGGTGTCGCAATGGTTTCTCCATGTCACCGTGGCTGTTTCCATAATTTTCAGCCTAGCGAGAGCCATTTTGCTCCTCTCGTTGTACCCGGTGACATCAAAATATTCCTCCATGGCTTCAACCCACTTCTCGACAGCCTCGCCCAAGTTCTCCCTTGAAGGGTCCTGGTGGTTGAGTTCTGTGAAGAGCCTTGCAAACGTTGGGGTCAAGCTCTTCTTCATCAGTGAGAGGGTCTCGCTGTCAGTCACCACGATTCCCTCGCCTCATGATTCTGCCAAAAATGATATATTATTAAATTTTTATTTTGATTTCGTCCACAAGATCCTAAGATTTAAGAGGTATGGAAAATAATTTCTTAAACAAGATAAACGATCTTATTGGAGATCTATAACATATGTCCAAGTAATAAAGTTTTCTTTATCAATTCGTCATATATAATAAACAATCACTTATACAACAGGGAATTTTTCCACAAAACATTTCTTTATTTATATAAAGGTTGCAATATGTACATAGAGCAGCTCGGCTCTAGAAGTCAAAATCTCCTCGGGAGAAGCATAAGACGGCGATACTAGGCTATAGACATGTCTCGATACAAATGTTCCCTTACTGCCAAGGCAGTTACTATCTTCTCCTTTAGGAATAAAGCGACTAAGGAGTCTATAGATAAGGCACCATGTATCACTTTCAGCCTCATCAAAATCATGGTCAATGAGATATTCTACCTCAGCATCGCGTGCTGGTCGCAAGAGGCACGGACATACTGCCCTACAAACCACTTGTGCTGTCATCTCTCCGCTCTGTGGGTCAGGGAAATATAAATCCTTGAAATGGCCCACGAGTCTTGCTTGGCTCGTTTGAGTTGTAGAGTGAAAGAGACGAGATGAGATGAGATATCTTGTGATGACTGGGTGAGGTTGAGAACACCAGATAAGTGTGGAACTTCCATCTATAAGATCAAATTCTTTGATTAAAAATCTTCATTAATGAAGCTTAAGGAATGAAAATACAATACGTAAATGCTCTTTCTGAGTTTTTATTATCAATTCTTGATAAGAATTCATTTGTCCTTATTAGCTTTCAAATCTCTGATACCAACTGTTAGACCCCCAGCCCCTCCGCGAGCGCGGTGCCCCCTTTGAGGGCGTTGGCCGCGAAAGCAGCGTCAGCCTCTCGCGCAGGGTAAGGATCCACACTCGGGGCCTCTCCCACGGATATCCGGACAAGAGACTAGTCCCGCGGTTCCTCCAAAATCTCAGAAACCAAACTCGAAAAAACTCCCCTCGCCCCAAAGGCACGGGCGATTCCGCCAGGAAAAATCATCTAACGGGAGAATTAATCTAACGAGAGTAAAAGTCTTCACTATTCAAACTGATCCAACACTGAACCTAAAGTCACATGGTTAGATCAAAGAAGAGACTTGCACTTGGTCCATAGAATCATCGCTTTTTTCCTCCTTTAACGAGGCACCACTGATTCCCTCCCACATAACAAGGGTCTTCCTAGGACTTAATCTAACTAACATAACTAATCGTAACATTTTGTATCGTAGAGGAATCCCCCGATCCAACGGCCCATGGGTTAGCCAACCTCTCGACCATTGTATTGGGGGATTCCTTTATAAAAATTTGGTTATGTTTTGCTCGGGTACCGAGGAAAAGAGTTCCCAGGCCCCCTTGTCGGAGTTTCAAATTAAGGTAGGCATACCACATACACACCCAATATGAAATTGCCATTATAACAGAGTTGGTTGTCTTTAAAACAATCCTTCAATGAAAATCATAGTATTACTAATCATAATCCTCCAAAATATTGGGTCTATTGTATTACAAAATACGTCATTTGGACAAGACCAGCTGGCCAAGCAATGAGATCCAATATCAAAATTTGATTCACAAAAGTCATTCTTTTTAGTCCATCCGAATCTTTCTCAGACGCACGCATGGGTGTCCTAGCAACCGTGAGCCCGTGCATCACATGGTCAGAACCCTCTAGGACCCTACTCAGGTATCCTAGCACTTCATTCAGGGACCGCTTCGTCGGCCCTCACCCATCGTACCACCGAAAGTGCACCATTTTAATCATACCGAGGCTGGTCAGGACCTTGGCAGGCTTTGCCGCGAGCGACGTCCCTCGACGACTCCCCACCAACTGTTGCACACAATGAGCCTCTTCTTAGTTTAAACACATACCAAATGCTTCCTCTAGCATTCTGGTGTAAAACAGTCCTTTAAAAGAAAACAGAGGTTCTATGCAAGTAAAATTCTTGGTTTGAGATTGATTCCACAAAACCCTTTTTCCTTAATCCATATTATCCTAAATGAGAGTCATTGATCTCTCATCAGGGTAACCTACCCATCATTTGACTGACTGTCCAACTAGATTCTTGTTGGTAATTTCGGTCAAGGGAAAACTAGGTTAATTCAACGGTAGTCTATTCTTTGTATTAAGAACTGGAATTGGTCACGAAGTTTTTGCTTGATTCAGATTGAGAGATCGACAAGTAGTTTACTGACCGTCCCTCTCATAGTCGTGGTCTAACCAAAATCATTCGGTTTAGTTCTAACAAGGATTTTCTTCAAATAAACATCTACTGAGCTTCTAACCGTCGTAAGAAAATTTCATCTTTATGAATTTCATTCCTTCCTAACCATAATCGATTAAGAATTTGTTCTTATATGAGAATATCAGATTTTAATGAAAATACTCTTCTTCCATTTAATCTAATTTTGGGTAAATATCAATTTGGTGATTTAACCAAATAAAATATCTAAAGATATTATTTCTACCAATTTAATTTATCAACCCTAATTCTCTAGGTGAAATTTTGGTGAAAATTCCTCCTTTGTCACCAGAAATTAATTCAAATCTTTCTCTACTTAAATACCATAAAAAATCTTCTTTTAACTAAATACAAATATCCATTTTTTTTAATAAGCTTAAAATTCTCTTTTTCTCATTTAATGATTGAAAAAATGTCATGGAAATTCCTCTTTTATCATTTAAAATTTTCTCATGCATAAAATAAATTTATCTAAAACTCCTCTTTAAATTTAAATAAAAATATTCATTATTTTAATATATCAAATTTTCTATTTTTCCATTTAATTAAATGGATCTCCATTGTCATGGAAATTCCTCTTTTTGCATAAAAATAAAAATACCAAAAAATTCTCTTTTCTTTAATTAATTATTAATGCATAAATACTAAAAATTAGTTTTCCATAAATGTGATGAAAATCATTCTTTTAGCATAGGATGACCAATCCTAGAATATGGTAAGAAGTCCTCTTTTCACATTATGCTGCATAAAAATGAGTTATGTATTATTTCTAAAAATTTTACCATAGCTTTGCTGCTATTAATTTTTAATATTTCTAGAAAGAATAAGCCTTTGTAATACAATTATGATAGAATAACTATCCTTAGACTTAAATCCAATTTATGGAATTAAATCATAAGTTTATCATAATTTTATTAGCATAAAAAGCCATTTTCTTAACCTCTAGCTTAACTAGCATAGAGTTTGATTTTTGAATTGAGAATTTATCAATGAGAAGCATCCATTTGAATAAAGAATTAGTCATAGGAATGAATATTCTTTTGGAAGAGAGAGATATACATAAAAAGCATCCTAATTAAGCACATAAAGACTAACTTTTTTGTGATTAATCATTAGAATTCTTATAGAAAGCTTGATTTGCATTGAAAATAATTAATTTAAAACTTCTCAAGCTTGAGAGGGGTTGAGAAGTGAAATCTTTTGAGAATATTAATGAAAACCTTGAAATTACTTCTTGCCTCTTGCTTCTTTATCTTAGAAGGAAGCTCCCAACCAATCAATTGGTTTCGTATGTTGAGAAGAAAGCTCCAAGGATTGTTGAACAGAGAGAGAAGCTCCAATCTCTCCAAAAGTAGAGGATTTTTAAGGGATAATAAAAAATATGAGTATTTTAATGTAATACTGGCATGGTATAGTTCAAAGATGAGAATACAAAAGAATGAGGGCCTATTTATAGGTGAGGGAGGCCACTAACTGAGTCCAACTAAGTTCTAGAATTTTCCAACTTTAGCTTGGCTGAATTTGGACAAGATTTGGACCAGTTTAGCTCCCATTTTGATCCACTTTGATTCAGGAGAGAGGAGAGATAAAAATATCTTAATATTTTTGAATTAGAAACCCTCCCATTGATGTGAAGGAGGTGCCTACCTCAAAGGTCTCCCCTTACCAAGGTGTCAAAAATTCATCATTTCTCTAAAATATCTCATTTTTTAGTAATATCTCTTAATTCTTAACTAATAAACCTTGTACTCAGTCAACTCTTCATCTTATGTGAGAATTTACTCATTTTTTGGGTATTTTCTTTTATTCATTAGATTTATCTCATCCCAACACTTGGATTAATCCTATTGGCCCATAGGAACCTTAATTGGACCATAATCCAAAATTTTTTGAAAATCTTGACCCTTAGGCTAATGTCACTTATATCATTTTTAATGGATTCCTAATGCACCTTGGAGAATTTATTTTGAACTTCTGTTTAGGAAAATATATTTTAGATATTAGGAGAATTTTTATATCTAAAAATATCTCAATATTGAATTATGTAGAGCGGTTCTCTCTACCCTGCAATATAGTGCTCATAGAGTACTACCGATCAACAAATGTGTTAAGAAACACAATGTCAATCCGAGGACTCGACCCGATTAGTGCATGAAGGCTTATCCCTTTTGAGGGAGAGCTCACATACACGAACCACCACTTGACGATTCAACCATTCAACACCTCAATCAATCTCTCAATCCCTTAAACCCACTACACTAATCAAGAGAATAAGCAATGCATGGCAATCTCTTAATCCCATTCAAACATTGATTAAATCTTAGCTTTCTCTAATGCAAGCAAGCCCATAAGCGTGCATCTACTAACCCACAAGCTTAAGCAAGCATAGAATGTAACATTCACAAACCCACAAGCTCATAGAGAGAGTCTATCCATGAATAACTCATTACCAATGGAGACTACAGTTTCTCCAAGAAAGGCTGTCTCTCCTGGTTTAGCTCTCCTGGTTTAGCTGTATTAGCTGAGAACACTTCCATGAATAATGGTTGTCCTCTCCAAGAAAGGCCGTATCTCCTGGTTTAGCTGTATTAGTTGAGAACACTTCCATGAATAATGGTTGTCCTCTCCACGTGAGCTCACGAATCTCCTTCCAATCTAAGGTTCGGTATTCATTGACCCATTTATCAACGATTCGGTTCTTGTATCCTGCAAGCTTCTCGACTACCACCACAAGTGCTAGAGGAAGATCTAGCTCTGGAAATCTAGTTCTGGCATAATATCCTTCTAAAGAGTCCTTATAGAGCTCTTGAAGTGGGTCATCCTGAAAGACCTTTGTCATTGGAATTTGTCGTACAAACTCCCATTGGTTCTCAGCCCCCTGATCCATTTTGCTCTTGCCTTTCCTGTCCCTTTCCAAATTTAAATCTACAAAAAGTAAATCATCTATGGATGGCTTTGAGGACTGGGTATTGGATGGTCCAGGCATGTCCGGCTCAATGAGCCAATCATCTCTAGACTCCCTTGCTCCGGAAGGCTTTGATAAATCTAGGAACTCACTCTTAGAGAGCTCTCCTAATTTGTCTACATTCTCTAGATGATAGCGAACACCATCTCCACCCATGTACATGTTACCCTGGTCATTGACTAGAGGTGCTCTATCAAGCTCTAAGAAAAAGTTTGCAATCTTAACGAGATACCGTTGTTGTGGATCCCTAAAGATCTCAGCTCCTTGAGCATTCGTGTAGACATATTGAAGTCTCACATTGGGTGGTAACCCCATGATGTCGGCTTCGAATGGATTAAAAGATCTTGTGGGTGTCCTATTTGGGGCTAAGGGATGACTATTTGACGGCCCTAGATTGTCCATAGACAATGAGCTAGTTGTCCTGGAAAGGGTATTAGATTGGGATTCAGAAAAGGTTTCAGCAATATCTGCCAAATTTCCTACCGATTGGGTCCCACTTTCCTGCGTAGGCACTCTAGAAGGTGCCCTAGACCCTATGGCAGTGTCTATATGGCGTCCCGACCGCAAGTGCATTTAAGGTCAATTTTTTTTTAAAAAAATATTTTTTTTAAAAAAAAATCCAAAAATTTTTGAGTTGGCTCAAACTTTGCCAGAACCCATTTTGAACCCCCTCGAACACATTAGGCCAAAAAAATAGCGTATTTTTCAAGATAAAAAATCGCCTAAAATTTACCAGTTTTCCATACTGAACTCACTATGGGAAAATGGTTCCGGGACCAAAATTTCGACGATGGGTGTTTTCTACTAACTCCTCTCGAAAAGTTAGAAAACCTCCCAATTTTTTGCGGCAAAAAATGAAAAATTTTCCAAACTTTTTTTTTGGCACCCCTTTATCCGGTGCGCTGGCGGTCTTTATGGTGCGGTGTGTGGGTCTCTCCGCGTGGTGCGCTGTTCATGCACAGCCGCCTTCTTTTATTATTATTATTTTCTTTTTTGAAGTGCATGTGCAATGAACTCAATGCGTGTGTAGCTGTGAGATTTGCAGCGAATTCAATGCGCGTACAAGGAACTCAATGCATGTGCAGCTGTGAGATTTGCAGCAAATTCGAAATGTTCAATCTTCATGTGTGTGTATAGATTTCAGTTTCTCTACAGGTGCAGGTTTAACAGAGAACTAAAATGCACAAAATTAAAGATGCAGAAAACTAAACTAAACTAAGAATAGAAAATAAAACCAACATGCAAAAAATTAAAATTGTAAAAATTAACCTCAAACTGCAAAAATTATCCTCAAATAGAATGACAGAAATGCAAATCAGGCCTCTCTCTTTCACACACAAATTGAAATTGGCTGGTTTAGCGCCTACCTCCAATCCTTCCCGTGTGTTGAATCCTTTTCCTAACCTCAATGGAGAGGCGTAGCTAGCCAATTACCATTAGGGAAAAAGGGAGCTCATTTTGGGGCCCTGTAAGAAATTCACTATTTTTTGATTTATTTCTCTCCTAAAAGACCTCAAAAATAATAAAATATGGAAACGTGGCTCAGAACTATCAGGACTACCGAACTGTCAGTTCAGAAAAGAATAAGATAATCTTTTGTCTAACTAACACGATTTTGCATTAAATATCTCCTTAATTTTTTTTTGTTTCTCAAAGATTCCGCATCTCTTTTGACGACGTGTGCAGGCCTCTCATAAAGAATCCATCAGTGAACTTAATGATTGTATGGATACCGTCACACTTCCACGATTCATGTTACAAAAAGACTATGAGATTGACAAGCAAACTTTGCAACCTCAGAAGCACAAAAAATGGCCGATACTAGTGAGTTACAATCTCAGAAGAAGCGATTACACCATCTTCACATCGACTTAGAAGAACAATATGCTCCAGTACAAAAAAGACGAAAGGATACGGTGCTGAATGCTTAACAACGGGAAAATATGAGAAGAGAAGGGCTCCAACATATTGACTTATGGTGTGATGGAAGTATATATCCAAAATGTCTAGTAAAAAACTCTACACCTCCATTTGTCAATCCAACCACACTACTGAGGTTTGCGGGCGATGGACAAAATGGACTTCTTGGTTATATTTCAGCACAGTCTGCATTTGCAAAAACATATAAAATAATGTACCTACAAGAAAAGGGGGCCAGGATTCAAGAGAAAGCTATTCGTGCAAAATTGGAGCAGTAGTTGCAGAATGAAATTGAGGAGCATTCAAAGAGTAAAAAAGAGTTGACAACATCAAGAAGGAAGAGAACCGTGCTTGGAGACAGACAACGAAGCAAGAAGATTAAAAACATTGCAAATTTGAAGGCTGGGACTGGTGGATGCAAGCGAAGAATTCAGGAAGCAAGGCTAGTTTGTAATTTTTTATTTTTTATACTAAAAAATGCTCTAAAATGACTATATCTATTTTGTCCATTAACGCAAAATAGGATTGGAAGTGTTGAATAATATAGGCATATTGTGTTGTTACTTTAGGAAACTATTGGAGCCTGCAAAAGAAAATATGGATCCCAACCTTCTTCCAGTTAAACAAATGAAAGGATTGCTTTCTTGTGGTGTAGCAAAAGGTTTGATTGAAGAAAAAAAATACAAAACAATCAAACGCAATGTTGTAGAGGACTTTATATCCAATAATCAAGTTGATGGTACTACAATCCAAGAGGCTCTTGATGTTAGTGGAGTTAGCAGGAAGGGATATAGTTTGATTTTCCATGCGATATCCTCAACTTTGAGAGATCAAAGGATTAAACGAGTTTTACTACCAAATCCAGCAAACAGTGTGGAAGATAAGAGGTCATTTGAATGAAAGTATAGATGAGTTTATTGGACAATATATCCATATTGAAGAAATATTTCATGGTGGTAAAGGAACCACTGTGTATGACCCTTGTAGCAACAACAACTTCAAAGAAGAATGGTCGAGTTTTATGGAATAACATTTGAAGAGTGCAAAGGCATTTTGAAATTTGTTATCAAACTGGATGAGTGTGAGGTTGTAAAGGAAAAGAAAATGGAAAGGATTACTATTACATTGATGAATGGAGCACTTGATACATCATTGACTGAAGCGAGTTCGAAGTATTTTAGTGTGCAGTCGGAGAAACACATATGGTGGTTAGGCTCGTTCCAGGTATGATCATTTTTTATTTTGTACTTGATTTTAGTCAATGTTTTCAAATCTTTTATAGTAAGACTTTTGTTTTGTATAATCACAGGTGAAGACAGAAGACCATGAAACACTAGATTGGGTGTTTCACCACACGGAAATACCAAGAATAATTAAAAGACAAGTGCAAGGAGAGAATCTCCATGTTGAGGAAAAGGTGATTTTCAAGTAGAGTGGCACATGGCGGGGGATCTTAAAACACTTAAGTGCATGTATAACGTTAGTAAAGGAGGTAACTCAAAGTCTCCTTATCTTTACTGCAAAGAATTAGCTCAAGTAATGGATTCCAAATGGTGGAAGAGAGCACCTAATAGAGATAAAGTTGACCCTGACTTCAAGGCCATTCTTGACATTCCACTATGTAATGTTCACATATGCACATTGCATGCTCTATGTCGAATTATTGAGAAATTGGTATTTTTGTATATTGGATTTGCTTGGAAACTCCGTCTCAAAAGAAATAGAAAGGATGCTCTTCATGCATTGGAAAAAGTGTTATCCGATATAGGTCTGCATGGAGGTGATGTTCATATCACAAAGGATTTTAAAAAGTCTACCAATGGCAAGAAGGTACCAATCAAGCCCTCTATTGGTGGTGTTAAGGCAAGAAGATTCTTGTCTCGACCCAAACACAGTAGGAAGCAAGTAAGGCAAGGTAGAACAGTTTCAAGGATTAGTTATGGATTGTGGAAGCAAGTCCATAATGCCGTGAAAGATCATGAGGTAGATGGGGAAGCACGAAATGTGAAGGCAGAGGTGTGGAGGTCTCTTGATGAACTCTTCATGTTCTGTGACAATGTAACATGGACAAAGAGTGATTACAAGAACTTTGAAGAGGTAATTAAACATTTTGGGAAGTCAATGAAAGACGCGTGGACAGCCTGCAATATAACTCACTACATGGTAAAGTGATGTCTTCTTCTTTTACTTAAGTGTGATCCTCTTTTCTTTTATAACTTACTATGCATTCTTATGTCTGTGAAAACAGCATATTATCTACAACCACCTTTCCTATTTTGTCAAAAAGTATGAATGCCCAGCAATTTGGTCTACCCAAGGCATGGAGAAGTCTCACTACATGGCACATAATGCATTTTTCAGACACACACAACACTATGGAGGGAGTCAAAAGGCAAATAGTCTGAAGGAAGTCTTCCAATGGTTTTACCGAGGCATTCTACAAAGGCTGCTTGCTAAAAGAAAAGTTGCTAGTTCCAAAGTCAAGCTTACTTTTATTCTAGCCCAAAAGCAAAGACGAAGACAAACTTTGGACAATTCAATGGCAGCAGAGAGACATAGACAATGGAGGGATTCAAAGATATTTAGAAACCATAAATGGACAAGTAAACATGAATAGTAGTTTGTAACTTATTGGTGTTATGTCCACATGTTTTCAAACTCAATCAATAGATTTTTATTCTGTGGAACAAGTGACTCTTGGTGTTATGCCTATATGTTTTGAGACTCCATCAAAAGTATTTCTTTTGTGAAACATGTGATCTATATTAACAAGCATCAATACATCCATGAGCTACACACAAAAAAATCAATCAATACTACTTAATTATGCTAGACACACTATTGATCCTTACCAATAAGGTACTGAGTGTCAAACGCTTTTAGAAGCTACTAAGTGTGGGAAGAGTACTGAAGTGTCATATGGTGATGGGACAAATGCAAAAGGGTACTGATCGTCCGTATATACGGACAAGGAACTGATGAGGATCAAAGACTTTGTACAAATCAGTTCAACTTCAACATAATGTTTGTGCTATATTTGATGACTAAATCCTATTACTCCCAAGGCTTGCCAGTCGGAACTCTCTTTTTGAACTTGATTGGACTCTTTTTCTTCCTTGTTGGCTTGATGTCGACTGTCTGTTTATCAATGCTTGCCTCTGTTGCTTGTCTGAGAGGGGTATCCTTGTCTGAGAGGGGTATCCTTGTCTTCAGCTATCTCCACGTGTTCTTCTTCTTGGATTGTGTGGCCTGATGCAATCATGGGTGGCTCTCGAAACCTTATGAGCTTGTGTTTTCCATAGCCCTCCAGACATTTGGGCTCCTTAACACCACATGCTAATGCATAAGAAGTGTAAGACAAAAAGTAAGAGACCCTAGAGGCCTGCTTATTCACATAATCCCCAAATATATCTATGGCGGACAACCTCTCTATTAAAATGATCTTTTTCTTTTGCCATGGAAGATCATGTCCACCTAAAACCCTAGACAAACATTTAAAGAAGTAAACAATGGCTTCTCCATTGTTTCTCAACTGCCTATGGTAAATCAAGATCTTAGCACTGCCTAGATCATGAATATAATGAGCTAGGCTTGACATTTTGCCAAACCCAGCCGGCCTGCTTCCACTTGTTCTCTGGAGGAATGTGTCATCCTCAATTTGTAGCTGCCATGTATCAAAAGATTGGAGTGAGATAATAATACATAACTACAAAACATTTAAACACAAGATAAAGTATTTGATTTGAAGTAATAATATCATACCTTCTCATTTTCATCAGCAACAAGAAGTTCATCTTTCCAAAGATTTATTCCTCTCCCCTCCAGTCCAGCCTCTTCTTTAAGCTTTTCCTTATGAAGTGCCGAGAGATTCATAGCTTCCTAGGTGAGCTGGAAGGCAGCTTCATCTGGCTCTTGGAAATTTTCAGCCTCTTTGAAACAAATAGTAAGGGCCTCTGCAGGATCAAAAGTTGTTTCCAAAGCCAGTAGTGAATGGTCATCCTCTATGCCAACCTCCTTGTCAAGCCTTGAAGCCTGGGCAATAAGGGAAATGGCATAGTCCTCCCTCAAATTGAACATACACTCTATATCATGGAGGAAAACATAATCTTTACCACCAATCAAGACACCTGGAAGCATGGGCACTGCTGCTCTGAACATCAAAATCTTCAACTGGCTGTGTTGCCCTAAGAGTTTCAGTCCTCAGTTGAACAAGGTCAAGAGCAGCCACTTGTAGCCCCTCATCCTCGAGGTTGATATCTTCTTCCTGCTCTGCCATATCTGTTGCCACAGGAATATTCTCTTTTACCTCCGCTCTACAGATATATCTTCTTCTTCAGCCTCTTGCCCTTGCTCTTCTAGAGATTGCTGATGGAAGACAATGTACATAAGGAATGCCATGGTTTCCTCAAGCACTCTACACTTTCTAGTGTGCAAGTTACAGCTGAATTTATATTCCTCAGGCGGCAGGCTGTCAAATCTTCTATTCACATGGTACCTCAGCCTGTCAATGGAGACAATATGATTTATATGCACAAAAACCTTTTCACCTTCCACAATTCTTCCTGCCTCTGTCAGTTGTTTGAAGGTATCCCAATGGTCTGAAAGAAAATCTCTGTGATGCTCCAAAACAGAGCTCATAGTGAACTCCCTGTTGAAAATACTGTGGTATATGTGGAAGTTCCTCTAAGCCTTGCACTTGTGAAGAAAGTCAAATAGGAGCAAATCTGGAGATTTGTCCTCTTCTGGTTCCCTTTGTTTTGAAAGGGAAGACTCGCCTTTCTGCTCTAGTCTCTTGCTTTTGCCTGAACAAAAATTTATATATTATGAATTCTATATGCTGACATATGCAATCAGGTAATGTATAGGATATCACCAAACAACTCTCTTCATGAGCACACATGAATCACCTGGTGATTGCTGTGGTCTGAGTATAGCAGCAGAAAAGTCCAGCTTCCTCTTGAAAGGAGGGGCCTGAGAATCAATTGTTCCAAAGCAAAAACTTTTCTCATCATCAAGAAAGAAATCCACAGGGACATAGAAAGCAAAACAATGAGGAAGAAGTGAAAACCAAAAGGGACATAAGAATTTGCAGGAAAACGCGATGCAGTGCCATTTGAAAAATGTCAAGTGCTCTCCTCGCATTTTGTTGCAAATTCTCCATTTCTATTGACATGCATCTCCAATCAAATGCTAAGAACATCTCACAATGTTCTGTACAGTAAATGATACTAGGAGGAATTCCCTAGGGCAAAAGAGAGCAAAACAAAGAGGAAGAAATAAAAACTGATAGTAATATTAAATATTGTAGGAAAACGCGATTTGAACCATTTGGAAAATGTAAAGCACTCTCCTCGCATTTTGTTGCAAAATTCTAAGTTCTATTCATATCCATCTCTAATCAAATCCTAGGGTGATGTACCAGATTCCTAGGCAGTAAGATTCAAGAATTCTATAGATGGAAGAAATATATATCAGAAAACATTGAAAAGAGTATAGATCTCTGACCTTTCTTTTCCTCTTCCATACTGTTGGAGTTGCCCTGGTGATTCTCTTGCTCTCTTCCAAACTTGAGCTGCAGCCCAGGTAACCTGGAGATCTGGCAGTGGTAGTAGTCTTCAGACAGGTTGCAGAGTGGATGGAGTGTGTTGGGTAGGAAGTGATCAGAGGGGGAAGGAAAAGGATGATGGGAGGGTGCTGGCAGGGATGGAAGACGGGGAGGGAAGAGTGTTAATGGATCTAATTATGAAATCATGATTGGCACAATTTCCAAGGCAAAAAGTGACTACATTTCCAAGGCAGAAAGTGACTACATTTCAAATTCCAAAAGATCTGGGTGGGACCCACACGTGTGAAAAAACGACTACATTTCACACGTGTGGTATTTAATAGCTACTTTATTTGTATTTTGCAATAATCTATTCTCCTAACTCAGCTCTCTTACATCTCTACCTCCCTACTCTACACCATCAGCATCCTGACCAGCAGCAGCAAAGGTTCATCCCCAGCACAGGATACTCATCATCAGCACAGCACACCTACAGATAGCTTCCAGGTCAGTAAGACACTCTATTTGCTTCTCTTCTTGTTTAATAGTATAATAGGATAAGGTACTGATTGATGTGATGTAAGTTAGATATTATGATAAATATTTTATGCATTTCTTAGATTTTTTCCACTGCAAGTAGAAGCAGGAAGACTTTTTAATTGGGCTTGTTAAGTGAGAGCTTGATCACTTCTTGCTTTCTATAGACTCAATCCATCTTGCACCAAGTTGTAAACACACTGAAATGACTGAAGGCATGCTCCAGTATGCTGCCTGAAGAATTTGCAGTAAAACGCGAGGAGGGGCCTTTAGAAATCTCAAACAGCCCAAATCGCATTTTGTTGCAAATTTGAAACTGCTGCTTCATCCACCCGTATCATTGTGATTTTGTATCTTTCTGGGCTATTCAAGGCTGTATACTCCTTGCATAAACTCAATCCATATTGCTTGTAGTTGTAAAGATAGAGAATTCACTGTAGGAATACAATAGCATGTTGTTTCAAGTATTTGCAGAAAAACGTGATGATGAGCTGTTAGAAATTTTAAATTATCATAATCGCATTTTGTTACAAATTATTAAATTTTGCTTTATCCTATTTGTCATTGCCTTCTTTTATTATTCCATGTTCTCCATGGTTGTAATCTTTTTCCATTGCTTTGTATGCAGCTTTTCAAAGTGATGGCAAGAACCAAGGCAACTACAAGGAGGTCTGGCAAGGGGCCAGGGCTTGCAGCAGCAGCAGCTGGGGCTGATATCAAGGAATCAAGTGTGTCTCCAAAGGGAAGAGTTGCACATGGCAGGAAGGGGAAGCCAATGAGCATGCTCCAGCAAAAGTCTAAGAGATTAAAACATTCTGCAGGTGTGCTAAAGGAGATCAGGAAACAACAAAAAGCTATAGGCTTTGCAATCCCCAAGGCACCTTTTCAGAGACTAGTGAGAGAAATATGTGATAGTTGGCACCTTGGTTTCAGGTGGAATAGGACTGCCATTCTTTCCTTACAGGAAATGGCAGAGGATTACTTGGAGAAATACTTTGAAGATGCAATGCTTGTAGCAGCCCATGCTCACAGGGTAACTCTGATGGCCAAGGACTTCAACACTTTGTCCAGAGTGAGATGGAGGTATGACAAGCTGGTCCATCCTGTGGAATGGCAGGACATAAAAATGAGAGACATATTATTAATTCCACCTACAAGGAAATTGAAGGTAGATAAGGTGAAGGTTGTTGAAGTGACCCACTCAAAGAGCACCAGAGGGAAAGCTGCTTATGAGGACTCACTAAAGCAGCAAATAGAAGAATCCAAATCTGCTATAGATGTGGAGACTGTACAGATGGAGCTGCAGATACAGAGAAGGTTGCAGGAACTGGGCCCTAACATAGTTGTCCATATTGAAGATGAAACTTCAGAGAATAATTTTGACTTGACAAGAGCATGCTTGGCAGCATTGGCTCATAAGAATGAGTATTGCTCAGATACTATCATTCTTGCAATGCTCTAGTAAGTGTCTTTTATTTTACATTTGTTTGCAAAACAATCCTTATTGTACCTCCTCCTTTACACCTTACCCTAATTATTGTTTTGTCCAATGTAGCATGATGAGAAGCTGGCTGAACCATGCTGTGCAGCGTACAGTTCATATTATTGATCCTGCAATTTTCTTCAAGTTAAGAGATCCAAAGGAAACTCCCATGGATATTTCCAATTGGTTCAGACACTGTGATTTTGATCATGTTGATATTTTGCTACTTCCATACCATAACAAGTATGTGGGTGATTGCTTCTTTTGGGATTTTTCTTCAAGATTGAGTACTCTTGTAGCCTTTGATTTCTTAATGCTTTTTTCCTTATGTAGTGACCACTAGAGCTTTGCTTCTATTGACATCCAGCAGAAGCAATGCTTTTTATTCAACTCTCTTAGAAACACACACAGAGAGGTGAAATTGTAAGTGGTTTGTGTGCTATTTTTAACTTTAAACTTCATTATTTGGATTTAATGCACACTAACTGAATTATATGTATTGCAGTTGTATTAGAAGGCTTCTAGATGCATTGGATCACTGTCCTCCAAATGTCAATCTTTTGGATTCAATAGAGCCAATAGATTTAGAGGTAGAAAGTTGTTCCCTCTACTGATGTCTATTTCATGCTATGCCTTTGAACTTATTGAATAATTTTATTTTGTTCAGATATTAACAGTTTCTAACATATCTTTCCAACTATCCAAATACCACAACAAGATGATTCAAGTAGCTGCGGCTGGAGAGTGCTGATTAGTGTCAAATATATACTTTCAAGCTATTTTGAGATAGGACAGCCAGAGCTTGTAAGAAAAAATAATTTTCATTTAGCTTCAAAAAATTTGATATTGGTACAAAGTGTTCTAAATCATCATATCTCATTGCAGATGAGAGAAGATAGCTTCAGCTCAAACTATGTATATAGTTTCAGAGCTGATATAATTTGGAAGTTTTTGAAGTATGCCTCCCATACCAGCTCTACTGTCAAGTTAGGTGAGAGCTCTAAAGTCCGAGAAGGTGTCATACACCTTGATGACACAGATGAACAAGAACAAGGACCTACTGCTGCTGCTGATGTTATTGAGGAGATGATGGAGCAGCATAGCAAACAGATGCTCCAGGGGCAGTAGAGGAGACAATGGAGCAGCACCAAGAGACTGTACACGACAGGATGGAGCAGCAGAAAATAGATTCTCCAAATAAAGATGATACGGTGAGCTTGGACCATGTAGAGCAGCCTCTAGATCAGCCTGTAGATAAATAGAAAATTATTGTCAAGAATATGTTCTACATATATAATTAAACACTTCTGTACAGAATTTTACTTTATTGAATATAATACCTTTGTTTATGGAGTCTGTGTTATCTCAATTTTCAAATTTTCAATGTCTTTGCATTTTAATGAACTCTCTCTTCTTTTGAGCACCTGCAAAAAAAGTAATATGAAACAATAGGGTAAAGTAAACTAATAGCAGTGCTTAATGAGACTAGGATAAGTCACATGGTTTACTTTCTTATTGTTGTAGATAAATAAAAAGTCCTTTGAAATAGAACCTTCTGTCTCAAATAGAATGTCATTGCGCAATTGAGCTAGGGAGCAACATTGTCTTAATGAGATATTGACTAGCACATCACCATTCTCAACAACATCAATATCAAGAAGTTTATTTTCTGCACCAAAAGAATCTTCATCTTGATCCATTGGGACTAGTTTTTTTACCTAGCATTCGACTGCGCTTATAATAAAAAGAAAAAATGAAATTTTGTGATGCAACCATGTACTTCAGTTGCATAGAAGGTTGGACAACCTCACAAAACACTGAACTACATGTCTTCTTATCCCAACCTTTATCCAAAAAATGTGGCATGCATGCCAGACTTGTTGCTTTAACTGTGAACATTGTTTTTGAAACCTTCACTGGAAAGGTATTAAACAAGTCTACAAAAACTGTGAGAGGCATGCATAAAGAAATTTTTATTATCCTTGTGGCAATATTGGGCCTCAGAGCTTTCTGTACTTCTTTGAAAAGCTTGGCCCTATATGTCTCTGTAACACTAAAATGTGGGAGAGGCCAATCCACTGAATTCCATGCTGGAAGGTCTTGTTTTCTTAACACACCATGTGTGTTTGCATTGTCCAGCAACAACTGATAAAAATGATCAGTAAAAAATATACCAGATTGAGCTAGCTCTATTGCACATTGACCTTGGTATTGTTGTTCTCCTATCGATCCATGCAAAACATCTATAAATCCCAGAATACAATCGATGTTTTGCCATGTCTCATACGATGAAGGGTATAAATCTGAAATAAAATAACACAAGAATGTCAATAAGCAAAGAAAGAAAGCTTTATCTGAAAAATCCATACACCTCATAAAGAACAAAACCACAATAGAAAAATATACACCTCATAAAGAACGAAACCACAATAGAAAAATATACAATTAGGCCTGTGCTGCGGAAGATCATTTGGATAGTCTCGCAAGACAAGTTCTTTATGCATGTACACATGTTGAATCAAAACTTCTTTCACCGATATCTTCCCTCTGGTGATTTTAAAATCTCGTACTCTTCCCTTCCATGATGCCAAGAAAATGTTTTTTGTCTGGGGTCTCTTTCTTTTGCTAGGTTGCATGAGCACCCATGCTCCTTTCGAAACACTAAACTTTTCCCAAGTTCCTTCCGTTTTGACTGTACTTGAATTCTCTACCGAAGAAATAGAAGAAGCAGGTCGACGGGGTAAGGATGTGTGGTATAATTCTGCCTTCATAGCATTATCATCCACAGAGCGTCTTCCACAAGAACGGCCATAGTTTTTATTCACCATGGAGACCTTGTGAATCTGTAACCACAGCAAAGTAATGTAAACAAGATAACAAAGTGAAGTTTCAAGAAAGAGAAAGTGGGCAGATAGACAGTTGACAAGAAACATCTTACTCTAAGCCAAACAGGATCAAGGGAGCAGTTTTGGAAAAGAAGAGGCTGCTGCACAATGAGGCAGTGGTGTAAAATGGTAGACCTTTCGAAGGAAAGGCAGCACAACATTTCAAAGTTCAAAGGAAGGTGGAAGCGAGAAGGCCCTTGTCAGAGAAAATGTCAGACTAGATTCTATCTTCATGTCCAAAGTTCTTGTGAGAATAAAAAACCAATCTCCACATTAATGTAGCACTCTTATACCTACATAAAATATTGTTTCTTTTATTTATTTTCTCTTATTTTTGTGAGTTTCCAACGTTACGTTGGCCCTATTGGTTGAGAGCTTATTTTTCCAAACCGTAAAAGGCCCCAAAATGAGCTCCCTTTTTTCCCTAATGACTCAAATTGCAAGACAATAAAGAGAATTTAACAAAAGATTAGTCTTAAATAAGTACCAAAATTAGTCCCAAAGCCTGCTCTCCTATCCAACGGTTTTGCAACCGATTGGAGCTTAACAAGGAGTGGTAGTGTGTGTATGGTGCTCAACTAATGTAAGCACTCGCTCCCCGGCAGCGGTGCCATTGTAGAGTGGTTCTCTCTACCGTGCAATATAGTGCTCATAGAGTACTACCGATCAACAAATGTGTTAAGAAACACAATGTCAATCCGAGAACTTGACCCGATTAGTGCATGAAGGCTTATCCCTTGAGGGAGAACTCACATACACGAACCACCACTTGACGATTCAACCATTCAACACCTCAATCAATCTCTCAATCCCTTAAACCCACTACACTAATCAAGAGAACAAGCAATGCATGGCAATCTCTTAATCCTATGATTAAATCTTAGCTTTTCCTAATGCAAGCAAACCCATAAGCGTGCATCTACTAACCCACAAGCTTAAGCAAGCATAGCATGTAACATTCACAAACCCACAAGCTCATAGAGAGAGTCTATCCATGAATAACTCATTACCAATGAAGTGGGCAAGAGCTTGCATCAATGGAGACTACACACACACACTACAAGCATGCATACACAAGAGAAAGAAAGAAGCATTCAACTAATCATAGATTAATCTGCTTCAATGATGCTAAAATAGATTAAGAGGAAGAAGTGGAGCTATACTCATTGGAGCTTGATGCTCATTAGAGTACAATAGAGAGAGAGTTAGAGAGTTGCCATAGCTTGAGAGCTCAAGAGCTTCACTCAATAGCTTATGAGAATGGCCAAAAAACATACTCTTTCTTTAGCTAACATCTCTTTTATAGAGATGTTAGCTAAAGAATGGCCAAAAAACGTATAATTAGAACTCTAATTTAGAACCCACATTGGCCTAAAACGATTTACATTGCACTTCGGCACAAAAATATGAAAAAATTATGTGCGTCTTTATGTTCCCATGGCTATAATCCCGCTCTCTCGTATTAATTGCTTCCGGCCTCCTTCCATATAATCCGTGTTCCCGTGAGTGTTTCCATGGAACAAATTATCTCTCTCTAGAATTCTTCTTCTCTCTAGGCAAAAATAAGAAAAAATAATATTTTCTTGCATTCAGAAAAACAAGGAATGATTACAGGGGATTGAAGTAAAAGCTTATTCATTATTCAGGCTAAGGAGGAATCTTACATCCTCTCCCACTTGAAAAATGCGAGATGTCCTCATCTCGCAAAGTAGGGGTACTCTTTTGCCAACTCTTCTTCTTTCTCCCAGGTGGCATCTTCTAGAGGGAAGAACTTCCACTTGACTAAGAACTCTCTAAGACTCTGCTCTTTAGAACCTTTTCTGGAACGTCAAGGATTTCTTCAGGTTGGAGTACCATGTGTCCTTGAGTCGGAGAAATCAATTGTTCATCTCATCAAGCACGTGAGTCGAGTTGGGTACATATTTCTTAAGCAAACTAATGTGGAATACATTATGTACCTTGAGATGGGGAGGTAGAAGAAGTTTGTAAGCTAGATCACCCACTTTCTTTATAACAAGATCTGGCCCAAAATATCTGGGAGAGAGATTCCTGTACTTCCCTAAAGATAAGAAACTTCTTTTTGGTGGTACTCGAATGAAGACCATATCTGATTCTTCAAACTCTCTCTTTGATCTCTTTTTATCTGCATACTGCTTTTGCCTATCTTGGGCTGCTTTAATATCTTTACGAATTGATTGCATTTGTTGGTCCATGTCATCAAGCATTTGTCTGGACATCTCTACTCTGATCAATAGGTGAGACGACCAAGTCAACGGTGTAATTCAATCTTGTCCATACAAAGCTTTGAAAGGACTCATCCCAATGCTTCAATGATAAGAAGCATTGTAAGCAAATTCAACCAGATGCAAATGGCTTAACCACTTCCTGGGTTCCCTACCGTAGCATGACCGAAGGATATCTTCTATTACCTGATTCACTCTTTCAGTCTGGCCATCTGTTTCAGGGTGATAGGCTGTGTGCTGAGATCTAAGAAAGTTCCTGCTGCTTCAAAGAATGCAATCCAGAATTTCAATGTGAATTTTGGATCTCTATCACTTACTATCCTCTTGGGTAAGCCATGCAATGTGAAGATCTCTTTAAGGAAAACTCTGGCAACATCCAGTGCAGTGTATGTTTCTTTCACTGGAATCAAGTGGGCAACTTTGGTTATCTTGTTAGCTACCACAAAAATGGAGTTGTAACGTGATTGCACTAAAGGTAATCCAGTGACAAAGTCCATACTGATACATTCCCACTTCATCTGTGGAATGTCTACAGGCTGCAGTTTCCCTGGCATCTTGACTCTCTCTGCCTTGACTCTCTAACACATTAAGCATTTTCGCACATGATCAAGTACATCCTTCTTGAGTCCTGGCCCCCCTGAAGAAGCCTTTCTTCATAGAAATATACGTTTTTATAAACTCTGGATGTCCAGCTATCAGGCTATCATGGGCTTCTCTCAGAATTCTTCCCTTTATTCCTTCATCATTGGGAATACATAGCTGATTATTATAATACATAGCCAATTATTATAATACATGCATCCTTCATCCAATTTGTACCCAAGAACTCGACTCATTTCCTGAGGAGTCTTGCTTTCTTGCATCAGAAGGGTAGCAATAGGGGCAAAGAATTTGTCCTACATGATTTTCTCCCTTGCTTCACTGATCAATGGATTTGACACCACTGTAATTGCAAGCAAGGAGGCTTTTCTGCTGAGCGCATCTACCACCACATTTTCTTTCCCCGACCGATACTTAATTTCAAAATCAAATTCCTACAGGGTCTGCATCCATCTTCTTTGATGCATGTTGAGATCCCTTTGGGTGAAGATCCACTTCAGACTTTGATGATCTGTCGTCGTCGTCAAGGTGAACCTCTGTCCCAAAAGATAATGTCTCCACAACTTCAAAGCATAAACTACTGAGAGTAACTCCAAGTCATGGACGGCATAATTTCTCTCATGTGTTCTGAGTTTTTTGGATTCATAGCCTACTGCATGACCTTCCTGTTGCATAAGAGCACCGCCTAAGGCAAACCCACTGGCATCAGTAATAACTACCTCAAAGGGTTTGGTAAAATTTGGCAAAATCTGGCAATTTAAGGACAGGGTTGGTTACTAAGGTTATCTTCAGTTTATCAAAGGCACTCTGACCCATTGCAGTCCATTGAAAAAGGGTAAGGCGTCTTGAGAAGGTTAGTTAAAGGGGATGCTATCTAAGCATGCCTAGGTATAAAGATCCTATCTGAGCATACCTAGGTATAAAGATCCTATACCATAATCCTAGGAATCCTCTGACTTCCTTTACTGTCTTGGGTTCCGGCCAATCTACGACTGCTTGGATCTTTGCGGGGTCAGGAGAAATCCCATCCTTTGACACTATGAATCCCAAGTATTCTACCTGGTCACAACAGAGAAAGAACACTTGCTCTTTTTTACAAAGAGTTGGTGTTTCCTTAGGATTTCCAGGACCTTGAGCACATGATCTTCATGATATGCACCAAGATATCCTCAAAGAAGACAAGAAAATCATCCCTGAGAATATCCTGCATAAGACGATTAAACATCACCGGGGAATTAGTCAATCCAAACGACATGACTGTGAACTCATAATGCCCATAGCGAGTATTGAATGTTGTCTTTGGGATGTCCTGTTCCTTGATTCTGATCTGGTAGTACCCAGATTTGAGATCTATCTTTGTGAACATTTGGGTCCCACTTAACCGATTCAGAAGTTCATCAATCCTAGGAATAGGATACTTATTTTTAATTATTAATTGATTCAATCCTCTGTAGTCAATACAGAGTCTTAACGTTCCATCTTTCTTCTTTTGAAAGAGAACGGGCGCACCCCAAGGTGAGACATTGGGTGTGACGAATCCATGCTCTAACAGTTGTCTTAACTATTCCTTAAGTTTTATGGCTTCAGGGACTGGCATTTTGTATGCACGCTGGGCTACTGGTGGCTGAGCTCCGGGGGTTAACTCGATCTCATGATCTACTTCGCAAGATGGAGGCATCTCAGTTAGCTCTTCAGGGAACACATCTGCATACTCACTTAACCACTCTGGTTCTTTAGCCTTGCATTTTATGTCTACCAGATTCATCTTAATGACATAAACAGCTTGCCTCTTTCTAAGCCCTTTTAACAATTTAGAAGCCTTGACTAATTACAGCACTGGGGATCCAGAAATTCCAGTTTCTTGAATTTTATTCCCATGAAGGTCGAGGAAAGAGATAGTTCCATTGTGACAATGAATGTCAGTTTGATTCTTATGGAGCCACCCATTCCAAGGATTCCATCATAGACTCCCAAGGGTAGGACTCTGAACTGGCACTCTACTACGTTCCCATCTAGATTAAACTGAATAAGGTCTATCTCAAGGTGTGCGAAAAGAATCTTTCCACTGGCCAATTCCACTTGCATAGGTTCTCTTTTGATTTAGAACTAATTTACGCAAACATCCTGGGGAAATAAAAGAATGAGTACTGCCTGAATCTTTTCCTTAGATAGGCTTTAAGATCATTCCAAGACTAGGTATTCCTATCCAGATGGTTGGTGTCGCAATGTTTTTTCCATGCCACCCTAGCTGTTTCCACAATTTTCAGCCTAGCAAGAGCCATTTTGCTCCTCTCGTTGTATCCGATGACATCAAAATATTCCTCCATGGCTTCAACCCACTTCTCCACAGCCTCACCCAAGTTCTCCCCTTCATCTTTGAAGGGTGGCTGAGTTCTGTGTGAAGAGCCTCGCGAACGTTGGGGTCAGGCTCTTCTTCATCACATCAGTGAGAGGGTCTGGCTATCAGCACCACGATTCCCTTGCCTCATGATTCTGCCAAAAATGATACATTATTAAATTTTTATTTTGATTTTGTCCATGAGATCCTAAGACTTAAGAGGTTCGAAAAATAATTTCCTAAACAAGATAAACGATCTTATTGGAGATCTATGACATATGTCCGAGTAACAGATTTTTCTTCATCAATTCGTCATATAATAAACAATCACTTATACAACAGGGAATTTTTCCACAAAACATTTCTTTATTTATATAAAGGTTGCAATATGTACATAGAAGAGCTGGGCTCCAGAAGTCAAAATCTCCTCGGGAGACGCATAAGACGGCGATACTGGGCTATAGACATGCCCTGATACAAATGTTCCCTTATTGCCAAGGGAGCTACTATCTTCTCCTTAGGAATAAAGCGACTAAGGAGTCTATAGATATGGCAGGAAAGTTTGAAATCTTGAGGCGTCGGGTGATATAAAATAACACCATGTATCACTTTCAGCCTCATCAGAATCATGGTCAATGAGATATTCTGCCTCAGCATCGCGTGTTGGTCGCAAGAGGCATGGACATACTACCCTGCAAACCACTTGTGTTGCTGTCTCTCCGCTGGGTCAGGGAAATATAAATCTTCGAAATGGCCCGCGAGTCTGGCTCGGCTCATTCGAGTTGTAGCGGAAGAGATGAGATGATCGAAGGCAAAAGCAGTCATATCTTGTGACTGGGTGAGGTCGGGTGAGGTCGAGAACACCAGATAAGTGTGGAACTTCCATCTATAAAATCAAATTCTTTGATTAAAAGTCTTCATTAATGAAGCTTAAGGAATGAAAATACAATACGTAAATGCTCTTTCTGAGTTTTTATTATCAATTCTTGATAAGAATTCATTTGTCCTTATTAGCTTTCAACAAAGCTCTAATACCAGCTGTTAGACCCCCACCCCCTCCGAGGGCGCTGGCGCGGCGGAAGCAGCGTCAGCCTCTCGCGCGAGGCAGGGATCCACACTCGGGGGGGCCTCGCCCACGGATATCCGGACAAGAGACTAGTTCGGCGGTTCCTTCAAAAACGAACCCGGAAAAACTTCCCTTGCTCGGAAGGCACGAGCGATTTCGCCAGGAAAAATCATCTAACGGGAGAATTAATCTAACGAGTAAAAGTCTTAACTATTCAAACTGATCCGACCGAACCTGAAGTCACATGGTCAGATCAAAGAAGAGACTTGAACTTGGTCTATAGAATCACTGCTTTTTTCCTCCTTTAATGAGGCACATCCCCACTGATTCCCTCCCACATAAGAAGGGTCTTCCTAGGACTTAATCTAACTAACGTAACTAATCGTAACATTTTGTATCGCAGGTATCCCCCAATCCACCAACCGGTCCATGGGTTAGCCAACCGCCCCGGACCTCTGTATTGGTGGAATTCCTTTATAAAAATATGGTTATGCTTTTCCCGGGTACCGAGGAAAAGAGTTCCCAGGCTCCCTAGCCGGCGTTTCATGCAAAAATTAAGGTAGGCATACCACGTACACACCCAATATGAAATTGCCATTATAACAGAGTCGGTTGTCTTTAAAACAATCCTTCAATGAAAATCATAGTATCACTAATCACAATCCTCCAAAATATTGAGTCTATTATATTACAAAATATGTCATCTGGACTCTCCATTGAAGACCAGCTGGCCAACCAATGAGATCCAATATCAAAATTTGATTCACAAAAGTCATTCTTTTTAGTCCGTCGAAATGTTCCTCGACGCATGCATGGGTGTCCTAGCAATCGTGAGCCCGTGCATCACCTGGTTAGAACCCTCTAGGACCCTCTAGGACCCTACTCAGGTGTCCTAGCACTTCACTCAGAAGCGCACCATTTCAACCGTACCAAGGCTGGTCAAGACCTCGGCAGGCTTTGCCGCGACGAGTGACGTCCCTCAACGACTCCCCGCCAGCTGTTTTTGCAAAATGAGCCTCTTCTTAGTTTAAACACATACCAAATGCTTCCTCTGGCATTCTGGCGTAAAACAGCCCTTTAAAAGAAAACAGAGGTTCTATGCAACTGAAATTCCCGGTTTGAGATTGGTTCCACAAAACCTTTTTTTCTTAATCGATATTTCCATAATGAGAACCATTGATCTCTCATCAGGGTAACCTACCCATCATTTGACTGACTATCCAACTACATTCTTGGTGATTTTGGTCAAGGGAAAACTAGGTTGATTCAATGGTAATCTATTCTTTGTATTAAGAATTGGAATTGGTCACAAAGTTTTTGCTTGATTCAGATCGAGAGATGGACAAGTAGTTTACGGACCGTCCCTCTTATAGTCGTGGTTTAACCAAAATCTTTCTAACAAGGATTTTCTTCAGATAAACATCTACTGAACTTCTAACCGTAACAAAATTTCATCTTTATGAATTTCATTCCTTCCTAACCATAATAGATTAAGAATTGGTTCTTATATGATGTGAGATCCCTGACCCCACCGCGCAATGGATTCGGGGTGCTAGGAGTGGAAGAAGCACATCTTGCGTGAGGCAGGGTCCCACACTCGGGGCCTCACCCACGGATATCTAGACAGGTGACTAATTCCTCAATTCTGCCAAATCGAACTCGGAAAACTTCTCTTGCCCGGAAAGCACAGACGATTCCACCAGGATAACTTTTCCCTAACGTAGTCAAAAGCCTTAACTAATTGAACTGATCTGACCAAACTCGTAAGTTCTATAGTCAGATCAAGGGACAGATTGCACTTGGATCATAGAGACCAACGCTTTTTTCCTCATCGAGAGGCACAGTCATTGATTCTTTTTCCATAGAACAATTTTTGTCCCGGATTTACTTCATCTATCGAACTAGATAGAAATTGAGTTTCGATTTATGGATCCATCAGTCCAACCTAACCCCATCCAGTCCCATGGGTTAGCCAACCACCCAACCACTGTAGTGATGGGATCCAATTTAGAATTTGGTTAGGTTTTGTCTCGGGTACCAGGGAAAAGAGTTCCCATGCCCCCTAGCCGGATGTTCATGCAAACATAAACTAGTCACACCACTTACACACCCAATATGAAATTTCCTTTTTCTTAGCATCATTTATCTTTAAAACAATCCTTTAATGAAACCATTGTGTCTCTGATCACAATCCTCAAAATCTCTGGTTGAATCCTTATTTCCAATCATTCCTTCATCGGTGTACATCATTGGCAACCAGAACGCTTACCACCTCTTGACTCAGGGGCCTTTTCAATAGTTCCTAGCTCATAGTACCCGACAATATATTCACATATAAAAATCAAGATGGAATCCTCGTTTTGAAGATCAGCAAGATCAACCAACAGATCCATATAAAAGAGCCATGGACTCATCCGTTGAGGACCAGCAAGGTCAATCAACGAGATCCATGCACGGTTTTAGAAAACAACTCTTACTCCTTGTTCCAATATCTTCCACGATGCACGTGTGGGTATCTTCGACGACCCAGAGCCCGAGCACCATATGGTCAGCACCCTTTAGGATCCTTCGCAAGTCACCTAGCGCTTCACTCATAGGCCGCTTCCTTGGTCCCTCATCCACCATACCGGAAGCTCACTATTTAAATCAAACCGAGGCGGGTCAAGACCTCGGCTGACCTTGCTACGCGAGACGTCCTCCATTGACTCTCCGTCTCAGCAGTTGCAACTTCATCAGGTAGGTCTTCACGACCACATTCTCAAGATAGTTAAAATGCTTCCCCAGCATTCTTGACATAAAACAGTCATTTACAAACAGTTCACAAATACAGTTTCTATAATGAACTCACATCTTTCCAGATTGTTCCACATCAATCCATATTACTTAATCCAATTCAAAATCCTATGTGTATCCATTCTTGACCAAATACATCATTTTCCATCCCATCACATCAGATTCATTCACTTCACATAACATCCATTCCTGTCTTTCTTAAATTACATTACGTCTCATCACATCCATTTCTCATTATATCTCATTCGTTCAGCTCTTATATTATTCATTCACATTCTGATTCACATGACATCTCATCTCATCCATTCGCTCATATCGACTTCATATCCATTCACATTCATATTTGCATTCCTTATTCCACACACACATCCACATTCACATCTACATCCATACCTCCACATTCATACATCCACATCCACATCCACATTTATACATCCACATCCACATCTACATTCATACATCCACATTCACATTCACATCCATACATCCATACCCACATTCCACATTCCACATTCATACATCCATATCCACATTCCAATTCATACATCCACATTCACATTCACATCCATACATCCATATCCACATTCATACATCCATATCCACATTCCACATTCCACATTCATACATCCATATTCACATTCCAATTCATACATCCACATTCACATTCACATCCATACATCCATATCCACATTCACATTCACATCCATACATCCATATCCACATTCCACATTCATACATCCATATCCACATTCTAATTCATACATCCACATTCACATTCACATCCATACATCCATATCCACATTCACATTCACATCCATACATCCATATCCACATTCCACATCCTCATTCACATTCACATACATCCACATCCACATTCCATATAAATAATAATCTTTTATGCATACCTCTATATGCATGAAAATCAAATATGATAAAAGTAACACTTTTACAATAAAATAATAATCTTTTATGCATACCTCTATGCATAAAAATCAAATATGATAAAAGTAACACTTTTACAATAAAATAATAATCTTTTATGCATACCTCTATGCATGAAAATC
Organism: Cibotium barometz; assembly: GCF_041138505.1. Lineage (NCBI taxonomy): Eukaryota > Viridiplantae > Streptophyta > Polypodiopsida > Cyatheales > Cibotiaceae > Cibotium > Cibotium barometz. The sequence continues at coordinate 41,086,060 of NC_141057.1, read as the reverse complement.
AAATATGATAAAAGTAACACTTTTACAATAAAATATTAATCTTTTATGCATACCTCTATGCATGAAAATCAAATATGATAAAAGTAACACTTTTACAATAAAATAATAATCTTTTATGCATACCTCTATGCATGAAAATCAAATATGATAAAAGTAACACTTTTATAATAAAAAAAAAATCTTTTATGCATACTTTTTTGCATAAAAATCAAATATAATGAAAGTAATACTTTTATAACAATACTAATTTTCTTTTAACAAATAATCAAAATGCATCTTGTATGCATGAAAATGATACTTTAGAATATAGAAACCATAAGGATTACTCTTTTAGAATAATAAAAGATGAAATTTATTTCACTAATTTTCAAAAATTTCACCATAACCTCCTTTGTATGGCTGACCATTTTTCAAATTTTAAGTCTCTAAAATTAATTAAAAGTGCACCAAGAGTATTGAAATTATTCTAAAGTAAATATTTTTTTACTTATTTAAGACAAACATTATAAAAACTTGACTTTAATCATTAATCATTCACCTAGGATAGAGAATGGTTGGATTTACTATAGAAGAGAGGGGAATGCCTTTTGCAATGAGGCATAACATCACTTGCAATTTTAGAGAAGACAAAAAGCATAAAAAACCATAGAAACCATAAAATAAATAGAAAAGAGAAGAATCACCAACTTACTAATGAATTTGAGAGCTTTCCTTTGGCTTGATGGTTTGAGGGTTCAACTCTTGTTTGAAACAAGAGTGGCCACCAATCTTTTGGAAGAGGGAAGGTCAAAAACTAATGAATTATGAGTAAAATTCATTGTTTTTGGCACTTGGGAGAGGCAGGGTAACAGTGCAAAAACACTATTAAGTTTCAACAAAGGGGAGGGCTTCTATTTATAGGAAAAAGTGAGCCTCTAACCAAGCAAACTGATTCTAGAATTTTCCAGATCAGTTTGGTCAATTTTTGATCATTTTTAGGTCAGTTTTGCTCACTTTTTGGATCTAGTTAAAACATGAGAGAGGAGAGATAAAAATATCTCATTATTTGGGAGTTTAAAACTCATTCAAGCATGTGAAATAGGCACCCTCTTCATGAGGGGAATTCCCCCATGCAGAGGTGTCAAAAATGCATCATTACTTCTAAATATCTCTCTTTTTTAACTATTAACCTTGTCCTTAGTCAACTCTTCATCTTATGTGAGTATTTACTCATTTTTGGGGATTTTTCTTTTATTTCTTCATTTATCTCCTCCCTACACTTGGATGAATCTTATTGGTCCATAGGAACCTTAATTTAAAATTTCGAAAAAATCTTCACCCCCAGGATAATGCCTCTTGAACAGATTATACTTAATTTCTAATGCACCTTGTGAAAATATTTTTGAACTTCTGTTTTAGGGGAACTTATTTTAATAAGATGAGGTATTTTTCTATCCAAAAATATTTAAAATTTGAATATTCTCTTTCTAGAACCCACCGCGCAACGGATTCGGGGTGCTAGCAGCGGAAGTAGCACATCTTGCGTGGGGCAGGGTCCCACACTCGGGGCCTTGCCCACGGATATCCAAACAGGTGACTAATTCCTCGATTTTGCCAAATTGAACTCGGAAAACTTCTCTTGCCCGGAAAGCACGGGCGATTCCACCAGGATAAGTTTTCCCTAACGTAGTCAAAAGCCTTAACTAACTGAACTGATCTGACCAAACTCGTAAGTTCTATAGTCAGATCAAGGGGGAAAGACTGCACTTGGATCATAGAGACCAACGCTTTTTTCCTCATCGAGAGGCACAGCCATTGATTCTTTTTCCATAGAACAATTTTTGTCCGGGATTTACTTTATCTATCGAACTAGATAGAAATTGAGTTTCGATTTACGGATCCATCAGTCCAGCCTAACCCCATCTAGTCCCATGGGTTAGCAACCGCCCAACCACTGTAGTGATGGGATCCAATTTAGAATTTGGTTAGGTTTTGTCCCGGGTACCAGGAAAAAGAGTTCCCATGTCCCCTAGCCGGATGTTCATGCAAACATAAACTAGTCACACCACTTACACACCCAATATGAAATTGCCTTTTTCTCAGCATCATTTATCTTTAAAACAATCCTTTAATGAAACCATTGTGTCTCTGATCATAATCCTTAAAATCTCTGGTTGAATCGTTATTTCTAATCATTCCTTCATCGGTGTACTTATGGCATCATTGGCAACCAGAATGCTCACCACCTGTTCACTCAGGGGCCTTTTCTAGTACCCGACAATATATTCACATATAAAAATCAAGATGGAATCCTCGTTTTGAAGATCAGCAAGATCAACCAACAGATCCATATAAAAGAGCCATGGACTCATCCGTTGAGGACCAGTAAGGTCAATCAACCAGATCCATGCCCGGTTTTAGAAAACAACTCTTACTCCTTGTTCCAATATTTTCCACGATGCACGTGTGGGTATCTTCGGCGACCCAGAGCCCGAGCACCGTATGGTCAGCACCCTCTAGGATCCTTCGCAGGTCACCTAGCGCTTCACTCATAGGCCGCTTCTTTGGTCCCTCATCCACCGTACCGAAAGCTCACCATTTAAATCGAACCGAGGCTAGTCAAGACCTCGGCCGACCTTGCTACGCGAGACGTCCTCCATTGACTCTCCGTCTCAGCAGTTGCAACTTTATCATTAGGTCTTCACGACCACATTCTCAAGATAGTCAAAATGCTTCCCCAGCATTCTTGACATAAAATAGTCATTTACAAACAATTCACAAATACAGTTTCTATAATGAACTCACATCTTTCCAGATTGTTCCACATCAATCCATATTACTTAATCCAATTCAAAATCCTATGTGTATCCATTCTTGACCAAATACATCATTTTCCATCCCATCACATCAGATTCATTCACTTCACATAACATCCATTCCTGTCTTTCTTAAATTACATTACATCTCATCACATCCATTTCTCATTATATCTCATTCGTTCAGCTCTTATATTATTCATTCACATTCTGCTTCACATGACATCTCATCTCATCCATCCGCTCATATCGACTTCATATCCATTCACATTCATATTTGCATTCCTTATTCCACACACACATCCACATTCGTACATCCACATTCACATCTACATCCATACCTCCACATTCATACATCCACATCCACATCCACATTCATACATCCACATCCACATTTATACATCCACATCCACATCTACATTCATACATCCACATTCACATTCACATCCATACATCCATACCCACATTTCACATTCCACATTCATACATCCATATCCACATTCCAATTCATACATCCACATTCACATTCACATCCATACATCCATATCCACATTCACATTCACATTCATATATCCATATCCACATTCCAATTCATACATCCACATTCACATTCACATCCATACATCCATATCCACATTCCACATTCATACATCCATATCCACATTCCAATTCATACATCCACATTCACATTCACATCCATACATCCATATCCACATTCACATTCACATCCATACATCCATATCCACATTTCACATCCTCATTCACATTCACATATATCCACATCCACATTCCATATCTACATCCATATCCCCATTCACATATCCACATTCACATTCACATACATCCACATTCACATTCACATCCATTCATCCATATCCACATTCACATTCACATCCATACATCCTTATCCACATTCCACATCTACATCATTTCTTTCACATATATATAACTACATCCATTCTTTCACATACATACATCTCCATCTATTCCTCGTTCATTTTCATCTATTTGATTCGTTTCACATCCTCATATCTATTTATAGAATACAAGAGAATTCTTATTTTTGATATAAGATTTCTTTATGCATCTATTTATGCATAAATTTCATTTTAAAGAGACTAACACTTTCGAAATAAAAATCAATCTTTTATGAACCTTCCTATGCATAAATTCACTTTAAATGAGAATGACGTTTTTGAATTAAAAATCAATCTTTTATGCATCTTCCTATGCATAAAATCAAAATTGACGAAAATGACTCTTTTGAACTAAAAATAGATTTCTTTATTCATCTTTCTATGCATAAAATTAAAATTGATGAGAATAACACTTTTGGATTAGAATAAATTCTTTATGCATCTTTCCATTCATAAATCCAATTTAGTAGGAATTACACTTTTAGAATAAAAGAATTTCTCTTATGCATCTAATTTAAGCATAAAATCATTTATGATGAAAATCACACTTTTAATATAAAAATATCTTTTATGCACCCATTAATGCATAAAAATCAAATATGATAAAAGTAACACTTTTACAATAAAATAATAATCTGTTATGCATACCTCTATGCATGAAAATCAAATATGATAAAAGTAACACTTTTATAATTAAAAAAATAATCTTTTATGCATACCTCTATGCATGAAAATCAAATATGATAAAAGTAACACTTTTACAATAAAATAATAATCTTTTATGCATACCTCTATGCATGAAAATCAAATATGATAAAAGTAACACTTTTACAATAAAATAATAATCTTTTATGCATACCTCTATGCATGAAAATCAAATATGATAAAAGTAACACTTTTATAATAAAATAATAATCTTTTATGCATACCTCTATGCATGAAAATCAAATATGATAAAACTAACAGTTTTATAATAAAATAATAATCTTTTATGCGCATACCTCTATGCATGAAAATCAAATATGATAAAAGTAACACTTTTACAATAAAATAATAATCTTTTATGCATACCTCTATGCATGAAAATCAAATATGATAAAAGTAACACTTTTACAATAAAATAATAAACTTTTATGCATACCTCTATGCATGAAAATCAAATATGATAAAAGTAACACTTTTATAATAAAATAATAATCTTTTATGCATACCTCTATGCATGAAAATCAAATATGATAAAAGTAACACTTTTATAATAAAATATTAATCTAGATCCAAAAAGTGGACTAAACTGACCAAAAAATGGTCAAAAATTGACCAAATCGATCTGGAAAATTCTAGAATCAGTTGAATTGGTTAGAAGCTCACTTTTTGCTATAAATAGAAGCCTTCCCCTTTGTTGAAGCTTAATAGTGTTTTGGCACTGTTACCCTACTTCTCCCAAGAGCCAGAAAACTGTGAATTTACTCATAATTCATTAGTTTTTTTTTACCTTCCCTCTTCTAAAGATTGGTGGCCACTCTTGTTTCAAACAAGAGTAGAACCCTCAAACCATCAAGCCAAAGGAAAGCTCTCAAATTCCTTTGTAAGTTGGAGATTCTTCTTTTTTCTATTCATTTTATGGTTTTTTTATGATTTTTATCTTCTCTAAATTGAATATGATGTTATGCCTCATTGAAAAAAGGCATTCCCCTCTCTTCTTTAGTAAATCCAACCATTCTTATCCTAGATGAATGATTAATGGATAAAATCAAGTTTTTCATAATGTTTCTCTTTGATAAAGTAGAAAATGTTTACATTAGAATGATTTAAATACTCTTGGTGAACTTCTAATTAATTTTAGAGAGAAAAAAGTTGAAAAATGGTCAGCCATACAAAGGAGGTTATGGCAAAATTTTTCTAAAATTGTGAAAAATAATTTTTACTTTTTTTATTCAAAAAGAGTAATTCCCATCGTATATGTATTCTTAAAGTGTTATTTTTCATCCTAGATATAGAAAAATGCATACTAAAAATATTTTATTAAAAAAATGTTAATTTCTTTAGAATTAAATTCTATGCATAGAAGGGAGCATATTGATTTTTTTTATTATAAAAGTGTTATTTTCATCATTAATGATTTGTATGCATAAACATATGCATAAAAGATTATTTTTTTATATTAAAAGTGTGATTTTTATCATAAATGATTTTTATGCATAAAAGATATTTTTTATTAAAAGAGTGATTTTCATCATAAATAAATTGTATGCATAAAAGATATTTTTTATATCAAAAGTGAGATTTTCATCATAAATGGATGCATAAAAGAAATTCTTTTATATTAAAAGAGTGATTTTTATCATAAATGATTTATATGCATAAACATATGCATAAAAGATATTTTTTTATATTAAAAGTGTGATTTTTATCATAAATTATTTTTATGCATAAATGGATGCATAAAAGAAATTCTTTTATATTAAAAGAGTGATTTTCATCATAAATGAATTGTATGCATAAATATATGCATAAAAGATATTTTTTTATTAAAAGAGTAATTTTCATCATAAATGATTTGTATGCATAAAAGATATTTTTTTAATTAAAAGAGTGATTTTCATCATAAATGATTTGTATGCATAAACATATGCATAAAAGATTATTTTTTATATTAAAAGTGTTATTTTTATCATAAATATTTTTTTTGCATAAATATATGCATAAAAGATATTTTTTATTATAAGAAAGATTTTCATCTTAAATGATTTGTATGCATAAACATATGCATAAAAGATTATTTTTATATATTAAAAGTGTGATTTTTATCATAAATGATTTTTATGCATAAATGGATGCATAAAAGAAATTCTTTTATATTAAAAGTGTGATTTTCATCATAAATTATTTTTATGCATAAATGGATGCATAAAAGAAATTATTTTATATTAAAAGTGTGATTTTTATCATAAATGATTTTTATGCATAAATGGATGCATAAAAGAAATTCTTTTATATTAAAAGCGTGATTTTTATTATAAATTAATTATATGCATAAAAGATATTTTTTTATATTAAAAGTGTGATTTTCATCATAAATGATTTTTATGCATAAATGGATGCATAAAAGAAATTCTTTTATATTAAAAGTGTGATTTTCATCATAAATGATTTTTATGCATAAATGGATGCATAAAAGAAATTCTTTTATATTAAAAGTGTGATTTTCATCATAAATAATTTTTATGCATATAGAATTTTTATATGTAAATAAGGGTTCTCTTTAATCCTCTGTTTGATTTCTGTAAAAATTGGAAAAATAAATAAGAAGATAATCTGTGAGAGGAAATTCTATCGTTTCATATTCACTAAGATGGTAATGAGAAAATTTAAATAAACTATCGAAGTCGGAGATCAAGATAAATGATTATTTTATTCATCATAGGAATTCATGTTTAGTTTAGAAATGAACGAAATTTAGAAAAAGAGAAATTGAAATATTACCTTTTAAGAAAGATAGTTTAGGAAGAACCTTTCCAGACAACCCAAAACTCTGATTCAGACTATTGACCAAGACCTAATTCCTTCGTCAGTTTCAATCAATGATGATGTGCCCAGTTCAAGAAAAATGCACTCAAAACACCCACCAAATCTGAAACTAAGTTAAGACTTTTGATTTTGATTTGAGGATCAAGTTAACAGAATTTGAGGAATTCTGTCTGGAATTCAGACCTGGATCTAGAAGTATTGGGATACGGATTTAAGATTTATTCATGGTATTCAAACAAAAATCAAAACTGAAAACTTGCATAGAAACCCTGTTTTCTTAAAGGACTGTCTTATGCCAGAATGCTGGTGGAGGGAGCATTTGGCATATATGTTTATCTAAGGGAAGTTCGGTTGCAACAACGGGGAGTGTTTAAGGGACAGCTCATGCGATAAAAACCTGCCCAGGTCTTGACCAGCCTGGGTATGGTGAAAAATGGTGTGCTTCCAGTACGATGGGCGAGGGCCGACGAAGCGGTCCCTGAGTGAAGTACCAAGACACCTAAGGAGGATCCTGGAGGGTTCTGACCAGGCGATGCACGGGCTCGCGGTGCTTAGGACACCCATGCATATGTCGAGGGGATGTATGTATGTTGACAAAATGATTATTGTAATCTGTTATTACTGGATCTCATTTTGCTGACCAGCTAGTCCCAAACAAAGAGTCCAGAGTGGTACTATTTTTGTGAAACAAGGGATTGAATGGAAATTTTGAATTATGAAATCTGTGATCATATCTGTTTTGTCAATGGATTATTTTTATATTAAAGTTTTAAAGAGGAGTGTGTGCGTATCTATTTTCTAAAGCTAAAGTTAAGAAAGGCATTTCAATTATGGGTGGGTGAGTACTTGTTTGGTTCTACCGATTCCAGTGGTGGCAGGGTGGTGGCTAACCCATGGGCCGAATGGGGTTAGGCTGGAATCAGTGGAGTTTTAATAATCAAACTGAAAAATCTTAGGATTACGCTAGGATTCAAGTAGTTAGTTAATTCCTTGATAATTTTCTCAATTTAGTGGATCAACGGCTGTGCCTGATCTTGATTAGGAAAAAAGCGTTGAAATTACTCAGATGATCAAATTATATCAATGATAGTTTCCTTCTATCTAGTTTATTCAGATGAAGGATAGTTTAGAATTGATCTCGTTAGAAAAATTTGTTAAGAAAATTCAAAAAGGTGAAATCGTCCTTGCTTTCCGAGCATGGGAAATTTTCCCGGTTTCGGTTTTTGGAGTGACCACCAGCCTAGTCTCGTGCCCGAACATTCGTGGGCGAGGCCCTAAGTGAGAAACCCTGCCCTGCGCATGAGGGGGCTGCTTCCGCTGTCAGCTATCTACTGGGAGTCCTGTGCGCAAAGGGGGCTGCTTCCGCTGTCAGCTATACCGGGAGTCCTGTGCGCAGAGGGGGTAGAGGGATCTCACAAATAAAAGAAAATACCCAAAAATGCTCACATAAGATGAAGAGTTGACTGAGTACAAGGTTTATTAGTTAAAAATTAAGAGATATTACTAAAAAAATGAGATATTTTAGAGAAATGATGAATTTTTGACACCTTGGTAAGGAAGGGGAGACCTTTGAGATAGGTGCCTCCTTCACATGTGTGGGAGGGTTTTTAATTCAAAAATATTAAGATATTTTTATCTCTCCTCTCTTGATTCTTATACCTTGATTCTTATGGAGCCAATCCATTCCCAGGATTCCATCATAGACTCCCAAGGGTCTGACTCTGAACTGGCACTCTGTTACGTTCCCATCTAGATTTAACTGAATAAGGTCTATCTCAAGGTGTGTGAAAAGAATCTTTCCACTGGCCAATTCCACTTGCATAGGTTTCCTTGATTTTTGATTTAAGACTAATTTACGAAGACATCCTGGGGAAATAAAAGAATGAGTACTGCCTGAATCAATTAAAAGCTTGAATTGCTTACCCTGGTACTTTGTAGGAGTCTAGAGGACTGAAAATTGACGGTTATTCCCCTGATGCTCTATTGCGGCATAGATTTGTCCTTTTTCTTCTTCCACTTCCTCAGCTATAGTGATGGCTCTAGCTGCTGCAGTCTGAATTGGAACTCTCTCTCTTTGGTTGTTCCAATTATGGGAGGGAGTTCGGAGACTACTTTGGATGGAGACTACAGAGCTGAGCTGGCACTCTTCTGGGGTTGCCCCAATTTTGGTGCGTGGGACCCTGATTGGGGACTGATACGAAGGAGTCTGTCTCTGAATTCTAGGACCCTGGCTTCCTTGGCCCCCACAGAAGGAGATGGGCAATCCTTGAGCTGGTGTCCAAACCCCTGACATCCAAAGCACCTGTTATCACTTCGAAGCTCTTCTCTTTGCATTCTTGAGAGAGCCGGAGTTCCTGAGAAAGTACTTTGAGGGAAAGGCCTTCCTTCATTCCTGAAACTTCCCGACTCCAGATTCTGGTTGGGACCTTGGTGTCTCTTTGGAGGCGGAAGGTTGGAAGAACTTCCCGGTGTCTGGAATCTCTTAAAGGACGAGGGAGCTAGCTTTGGCAGGACTTTTACGATGAAGGCTTTGACGAAGTCCTTCGCCATTCTTACAGATTTTGCCATGGACACTGGCTTGGCATTCTTGACCAGGGTGTCTAAGGGTTCGTTCATTCCCCGAATGAACCTGGCCATGAGTTGCTCTTCATCTACTAGTGATGGTGTTGAGTACTTGAGGAGAAGAGCAAATGCCTGGTGATATTCTTCAATGGTTTTGCTCCCCTGATTTAGCTTTAAAAAATCATTCATCTTGGTTTCTAAAAATCCGGGGGGACAAAATGTCTTCCTTAGATAGGCTTTAAGATCCTTCCAAGAGTGGGTATTCCTATCCAGATGGTTGGTGTCGCAATGGTTTCTCCATGCCACCCTAGTTGTTTCCACAATTTTCAGCCTAGTGAGAGCCATTTTGCTCCTCTCATTGTATCCGGTGACATCGAAATATTCCTCCATGGCTTCAACCCACTTCTCCATAGCCTCGCCCAAGTTCTCCCCTTGATCTTTGAAGGGTCCTGGTGGCTGAGTTTTGTGTGAAGAGCCTTTCAAACATTGGGGTCAAGCTCTTCTTCATCAGTGAGAGGGTCTGGCTGTTAGCCACGGTTCCCTCGCCTCATGATTTTGCCAAAAATGATACATTATTAAATTTTTATTTTGATTTCGTCCACAAGATCCTAAGACTTAAGAGGTTCGAATAATAATTTCTTGATAAACGATCTTATTGGAGATCTATGACATATGTCCGAGTAACAGATTTTTCTTCATCAATTTGTCATATAATAAACAATCACTTATACAACAGGGAATTTTTCCACAAAACATTTCTTTATTTATATAAAGATTGCAATATGTATATAGAACAGCTGGGCTCCAAAAGTTAAAATCTCCTCCGGAGACACATAAGACAGCGATACTGGGCTATAGACATGCCCCGATACAAATGTTCCCTTACTGCCAAGGGAGCTACTATCTTCTCCTTAGGAATAAAGCGACTAAGGAGTCTATAGATATGGCAGGAAAGTCTGAAATCTTGCATCGGTTGATATAAAATAACACCATGTATCAATTTCAGCCTCATCAGAATCATGGACAATGAGATATTATGCCTCAGCATTGCATGCTAGTCGCAAGAGGCATGGACATACTACCTTGCAAACCACTTGTGTTGCCATCTCTCCGCTGGGTCAGGGAAATATAAATCCTCGAAATAGCCCGCGAGTCTGGCTCGGCTCGTTTGAGTTATAGCGGAAGAGATGAGATGCTCGAAGGCAAAAGCAATCATATCTTGTGACTGGGTGAGGTCGAGAACACCAGATAAGTGTGAAACTTCCATCTATAAATCAAATTCTTTGATTAAAAATCTTCATTAATGAAGATTAAGGAATAAAAATACAATACGTAAATGCTCTTTCTGAGTTTTTATTATCAATTCTTGATAAGAATCCATTTGTCCTTATTAGCTTTCAACAAAGCTTTGATACCAACTGTCCCCAGCCCTCCGAGGGCGCTGGCGGCGGAAGCAGCGTCAGCCTCTCACGCGAGGCAGGGATCCACACTCGAGGCCTTGCCCACGGATATGCAGACAAGAGACTAGTTCGACGGTTCCTTCAAAACCGAACGTGGAAAAACTTCCCTTGCCCGGAAGGCACGGGCAATTCTACCAGGAAAAATCATCTAACGGGAGAATTAATGCAACGAGTAAAAGTATTAACTATTTAAACTGATCCAACCGAACCTGAAGTCACATGGTTAGATCAAAGAAGAGACTTGCACTTGGTCCATAGAATCACTGTTTTTTTTCTCCTTTAACGAGGCACAGCCACTAATTCCCTCCCACATAACAAGGGTCTTCCTAGGACTTAATCTAACTAACATAACTAATTGCAACATTTTGTACAAGAATCCCCCGATCCACCAACCGGCCCATGGGTTAGCCAACTGCCCCCGATCCACCAACTGGCCCATGGGTTAGCCAACCGCCCCCGACCACTGTATTGGTGGGATTCCTTTTTAAAAATTTGGTTATGTTTTTCCCGGGTATCGAGGAAAAGAGTTTCCAGGCCCCCTAGCTGGCGTTTCATGCAAAAATTAAGGTAGGCATACCACGTACACACCCAATATGAAATTGCCATTATAACAGAGTCGGCTGTCTTTAAAACAATCCTTTAATGAAGATCATAGTATTACTAATCATAATCCTCCAAAATATTGAGTCTATTGTATTACAAAATATGTCATCTGAACTCTCCACCATTGAAGACTAGCTGGCCAACCAATGAGATCCAATATCAAAATTTGATTCACAAAAGTCATTCTTTTTAGTCCATCGAAATCTTCCTTGATGCATGCATGGTGTCCTAGCAACCGTGAGCCCGTGCATCACCTGGTCAGAACCCTCTAGGACCCTACCCAGGTGTCCTAGCACTTCACACATGGACTGCTTTCGTTCGTCCTCGCCCATCGTATCGGAAGTGCACCATTTTAATCATACCAAGGCTGGTCAAGACCTCGGTAGGCTTTGCCGCGAGCGACGTCCCTCAATGACTCCCCGCCGCCAGCTGTTGCAAATGAGCCTCTTCTTAGTTTAAACACATACCAAATGCTTCCACCAGCATTCTGGCGTAAAATAGTCCTTTAAAAGAAAACAGAGGTTCTATGCAAGTAAAATTCCCGGTTTGAGATTGGTTCCACAAAACCCTTTTTTCTTAATCCATATTTTCATAATGAGAATCATTAATCTCTCCATCAGGGTAACCTACCCATCATTTGATGATTGTCCAACCACATTCTTGGTGATTTCGGCCAAGGGAAAACTAGGTTAATTCAATGGTAGTCTATTCTTTGTATTAAAAATTGGAATTGGTCACGAAGTTTTTGCTTGATTTAGATCGAGAGATGGACAAGTAGTTATTGACCGTCCCTCTCATAGTCGTGGTCTAACCAAAATCATTTGGTTTAGTTCTAACAAGGATTTTCTTCAGATAAACATCTATTGAACTTCTAACCATAAGAAAATTTCATCTTTATGAATTTCATTCCTTCCTAACCATAATAGATTAAGAATCGGTTCTTATATGAGAATATCAGATTTGAATGAAAATACTCTTCTTCCATTTAATCTAATTTTGGGTAAATATCAATTTGGTGATTTAACCACATAAAATATCTAAAGATATTCTTTCTAATAATTTAGTTTATCAGCCCTAATTCTCTAGGTGGTGGAACTTTGGTGAAAATTCCTCTTTTGTCACACCAGAAATTAATTCAAATCTTTCTCTACTTGAATACCATAAAAATTCTTCTTTTAACTAAATGCAAATATCCATTTTTTTGAATAAGCTTAAAATTCTCTTTTTCTCATTTAATGATTGAATTCCAAATGTCATGGGAATTCCTCTTTTATCATTTAAAATTTTCTCATGCATAAAATAAATTTATTTAAAATTTCTCTTTAAATTTAAATAAAAATATTTATTATCTTAATATATCAAATTTTCTCTTTTTCTATTTAATTACATGGATCTCCATTATCATGGAAATTTCTCTTTTTTCATAAAAAAATAAAAAAACCAAAAATTCTTCTTTTCTTTAATTAATTATTTATGCATAAATACTAAAAATTAGTTTTCCATGAATGTGATGAAAATCATTCTTTTAGCATAGGATGACTAATCCTAGAATATGGTAGGAAGTCCTCTTTTCACATTATGCATAAAAATGAGTTATAGCTTCGCTGCTATTATACTGATAATTTTTAATATTTCTAGAAAGAATAACACTTTGTAATACAATTATGATAGAATAACTATCCTTAGACTTAAATCCAATTTATGGAATTAAATCATAAGTTTACCATAATTTTATTAGCATAAAAGCATAAAAAGCCATTTTCTTAACCTATAGCTTAACTAGCATAGAGTTTGATTTTTGAATTGAGAATTTATCATTGAGAAGCATCCATTTGAATAAAGAATTAGTCATAGGAATGACTATTCTTTTGGGAGAGAGAGATATACATAAAAAGCATCCTAAACAAGCATAAAGATTAAATTTTTTATAATTAATCATTAGAATTCTTATAGAAAGCTTGATTTGCATTGAAAACAATTAATTTGAAACTTCTCAAGCTTGAGAGGGGTTGAGAAGTGAAATATTTTGAGAATATTAATGAAAACCATGAAATTACTTCTTACCTCTAGATTTTGCTTGCTTCTTTATCTTAGAAGGAAGCCCCCAACCAATCAATTAGTTTAGTATGTTGAGAAGAAAGCTCCAAGGATTTTTGAAGAGAGAGACAAGCTCCAATCTCTCCAAAAGTAGAGGAGTTTTAAGGGATAATAGAAAATATGAGTATTTTAATGTAATACTGGCATGGTATAGTTCACAAATGAGAATACAAAAAATTGAGGGTCTATTTATAGGTGAGAGAGGCTACTAACTGAGTCCAACTAAGTTCTAGAATTTTTCAGCTTCAGTTTAGTTGAATTTGGACAAGTTTAGCTCCCATTAGACTTAAAATATTAAGTTTCTTAGGGGGACTTCAAAGCTTTAGTGTAAAGAAACGTGTTCATGTGGTATATAACGTATATGGTGGTGCTTTTTGCCAATGCGTGGGTAGATGGCCAGGTTGTGGGAGGACTTGCGAGAGGACAATTCAAGTGCGTGGGTTGTATAGCTGGCTATGGTTTTTAAAGAGGGCTTGTGAGCCAATGTGGCGCACCCTCCCAACAACGGTGTGGTGGCACATAATGCGCAAGTCTACGACTCTACGTGACCTCTCTTGATGCTACTAAGACGAAGCTAATGACAAAAGTATTTCTCTGTTCGAGTCTTAGAACGAGCGTGCTCGTTTCTGACCCTGGCTCGAAAAACAAAAACAAACAAGAAGGAAACTATTTTTTGCTTGTATCTGCGTCGTGTGCACTGACGTGTCACATGGGTGTACACGTGGTACACAGCCTATTCATGTGGCACTCGCAGTTGACGCTTGGCGCATTTGAATAGGTGTGATTATAGGTTTTTCTTTTCCATTAGCTTATTTCCCCGCCTTTGTGAGAGAGAACCAAAGCAAAGGATCATCTCTTCTTGCCTCTATCTAGGCATTGGGGATAAAGTTCAAGGAACTAGAATTTCTGAATCCCCAGTGCTACAATTAGTCAAGGCTTCTAAATTGTTAAAAGGGCTCACAAAGAGGCAAGCTATTTATGTCATTTAAGATGAACCAGTAGACATAAAATGCAAGGCTAAAGAACCAGAGTGGTTAAGTGAGTATGCAGATGTGTTCCCTGAAGAGCTGACTGCTGAGATGCCTTTGTCTCGTGAAGTAGATCATGAGATCAAGTTAACCCCCGGAGCTCAAGGAACAAGACATCCCGAAGACAACATTCAATACTCGCTATGGGCATTACGAATTCACAATCATGCCGTTTGGATTGACTAATGCCCCCGGTGATGTTTAGTCGTCTTATGCAGGATATTCTCAGAGAATACTTGGATGATTTTGTTCTTGTCTTCTTTGATGATATCTTGGTATACTCAAAGAATGCTGCATATCATGAAGATCATGTGCGCAAGGTCTTAGAAATCCTAAGGAAACACCAACTCTTTGCAAAAAAGAGCAAGTGTTCTTTCTCTGTTGACCAGGTAGAATACTTGGGATTCATAGTGTGAAAGGATGGGATTTCTCCTGACCCTGCAAAGATCCAAGCAGTCATAGATTGGCTGGAACCCAAGACAGTAAAGGAAGTCAGACGATTCCTAGGATTAATCGGATGGTATAGGATCTCTATACCTAGGTATGCTCGGATAGCATCCCCTTTAACTAACCTTCTCAAGAAGAGTAACCTTTTTCAATGAACTGCAATGTGTCAGAGTGCTTTTGATAAACTGAAGATAACCTTAGTAACCAACCCTGTCCTTAAATTGCCAAATTTTACCAAACCTTTTGAGGTAGTTATTACTGATGCCAATGGGTTTGCCTTAGGTGGTGCTCTTATGTAGAAAGGTCATGCAGTAGGCTATGAATCCAGAAAACTCAGAACACATGAGAGAAATTATGCCATCCATGACTTGGAGGAGTTACTCTCAGTAGTTTATCCTCTGAAGTTGTGGAGACATTATCTTTTGGGACAGAGGTTCACCTTGATGAGACAGATCATCAAAGTCTGAAGTGGATCTTCACCCAAAGGGATCTCAACATGCATCAAAGTAGATGGATGCATCAAAGTAGATGGATGTAGACCCCGCAAGAATTCGATTTTGAAATAAGTATTGGCGTGGGAAAGACAATGTGGTGGCAGATGCGCTCAGTAGAAAAGCCTCCTTGCTTGTAATTACAGTGGTGTCAAATCCATTGATCACATTGAAGCAAGGGAGAAAATCATGCAGGACAAATTCTTTGCCCCTATTGCTACCATCCTGATGCAGGAAAGCAAGACTCCTCAGGAAATGAGTCGAGTTCTTGGGTACAAATTGGATGAAGGATGCATGTATTATAATAATTAGCTATGTATTCCCAACAATGATGAGGGAATAAAGGGAAGAATTCTTAGAGAAGCCCATGATAGCCTGATAGCTGGACATCCAAGGTTTATAAAAACCTATATTTCTACGAAGAAAAGCTTCTTCTGGTCAAGACTCAAAAAGGATGTACTTGATCATGTGCAGAAATGCTTAATGTGTCAGAGAGTCAAGGCAAAGAGAGTCAAGATGCCAGGGAAACTACAGATTGTAGACATTCCACAGATGAAGTGGGAATGTATCAGTATGGACTTTGTCACTGGATTACCTTCAATGTAATCAGGTTACAACTCCATTTTTGTGGTAGCTGACAGGCTAACCAAAGTTGCCCACCTGATTCCAGTGTGAGAGAAACATACACTGCAGTGGATGTTGCCAGAGTTTTCCTTAAAGAAATATCTAGATTGCATGGCTTACCCAGGAGGATAGTAAGTGACAGAGATCCCAAATTCACATCAAAATTCTGGATTGCATTCTTTAAAGCAGTAGGAACTTTCCTGGATCTCAGCACAGCCTATCACACCGAAACAGATGGCCAGACTGAAAGAGTGAATCAGGTAATAGAAGATATCCTTTGATCATGCTACGGTAGGGAACCCAAGAAGTGGTTAAGCCATTTGCATCTAGTTGAATTTGCTTACAATGCTTCTTATCATCGAAGCATTGGGATGAGTCCTTTCAAAGCTTTGTATGGACAACAAGATTGCCTTACACCGCCGTTGACGTGGTTACCTGCATAGAACCTCTATTTTCTTTTAAAGGACTGTTTTATGCCAGAATGCTGGAGGAAGCATTTGGTATGTGTTTAAACTAAGAAGACGCTCGTTTGGCAACAGCTGGCGGGGAGTCGTTGAGGGACGTCGCCGGCAAAGCCTGCCGAGGTCTTGACCAGCCTTGGTATAGTTAAAATGGTGCACTTCCAGTACGATGGGCGAGGACCGACGAAGCAGTCCCTGAGTGAAGTGCTAGGACACCTGAGTATGGTCCTAGAGGGTTCTAACCAAGTGATGCACGAGCTCACGGTTGCTACTAGGACACCCATGCATGCGTTGAGGAAAAGAATGACTTTTGTGAATCAAATTTTGATATTGGATCTCGTTGGTTGGCCAGCTGGTCTTCAAACGGAGAGTCTAGATGACATATTTTGTAATACAATAGACTCAATATTTTGGAGGATTATGATTAGTAATACTATGATTTTCATTGAAGGATTGTTTTAAAAACAACCAACTCATTGAAGGATTGTTTTAAAAACAACCAACTCTGTAATAATGGCAATTTAATATTGGGTGTGTACATGGTATGCCTACCTTAATTTTTGCATGAAACGTCGGCTAGGGGGCCTGGGAACTCTTTTCCTCGGTACCCAGGAAAAACATAACCATGTTTTTATAAAGGAATCCCACCAATACAGTGGTCAGGGGCGGTTGGCTAACCCATGGGGAGGCCGCTGGATTGGGAGATTCCTGCGATACAAAATGTTGCGATTAGTTATGTTAGTTAGATTAAGTCCTAGGAAGACCCTTGTTATGTGAGAGGGAATCAGTGGGGCTGTGCCTTGTTAAAGGAGGAAAAAAGCAGTGATTCTATGGACCAAGTGCAAGTCTCTTCTTTGATCTGACCATGTGACTTCAGGGTTTGGTCGAATCAGTTTGAATAGTTAAGACTTTTACTCGTTAGATTAATTCTCCCGGTGGATGATTTTTCTTGGCGGAATCGCCCGTGCCTTCCGCGCGAGGGAAGTTTTTCTGGGTTCGGTTTCGAAAGAACCGCCGGACTAGACTCTTGTCCGGATATCCATGGGTGAGGCCCCGAGTGTGGATCCCTGCCCCGCGTGAGAGGCTGACGCTGCTTTCGCTGCCAGCGCCCGCAGAGGGGGGCACCGCAGAGGGGGTGGGGGTCTAACAGCTGGTATCAGAGCTTTGTTGAAAGCTAATAAGGACAAATGAATTCTTATCAAGAATTGATAATAAAAACTCAGAAAGAGCATTTACGTATTGTGTTTTCATTCCTTAAGCTTCATTAATGAAGATTTTTAATCAAAGAATTTGATTTTATAGATGGAAGTTCCACACTTATCCACACTTATCTAGTGTTCCTGACCTCACCCAAAGTAACAAGTTTTTCTTCATCAATTCGTCATATAATAAACAATCACTTATACAACAAGAAATTTTTCCACAAAACATTTCTTTATTTATATAAAGGTTGCAATATGTACATAGAATAGCTCGGCTCCAGAAGTCAAAATCTCCTCGGGAGACGCATAAGACAGCAATACTGGGCTATAGACATGCCCCGATACAAATGTTCCCTTACTGTCAAGGGAGCTACTATCTTCTCTTTAGGAATAAAGCGACTAAGGAGTCTATAGATATGGCAAGAAAGTTTGAAATCTCGAGGCATCGGGTGATATAATATAACACCATGTATCACTTTCAGCCTCATCAAAATCATGGTCAATGAGATATTCTACCTCAGCATCGCATGCTAGTCACAAGAGGCATGAACATACTGCCCTGCAAACCACTTGTGCTGCTGTCTCTCCGCTGGGTCAGGGAAATATAAATCCTCAAAATGGCCCGGGAGTCTGGCTGGGCTTGTTCGAGTTGTAGCGGAAGAGATGAGATGCTCGAAGGCAAAAGCAATCATATCTTGTGACTGGGTCAGGTCGGGAACACTAGATAAGTGTGGAGCTTCCATCTATAAAATCAAATTCTTTGATTAAAAATCTTCATTAATGAAGCTTAAGGAATGAAAATACAATACGTAAATGCTCTTTCTGAGTTTTTATTATCAATTCTTGATAAGAATTCATTTGTCCTAACAAAGCTCTGATACCAGCTGCTAGACCCCCACCCCCTCCGCGGTGCCCCCTCCGAGGGCGCTGGCGGCGGAAGCAGCGTCAGCCTCTCGCGCAGGGTAGGGATCCACACTCGGGGCCTCGCCACCACGGAAATTCAAACAAGAGACTAGTTCGGTGGCTCCTTCGAAACCAAACCCGAAAAAACTTCCCTCGCCCGGAAGGCACGAGCGATTCTGCCAGGAAAAATCATGTAACGGGAGAATTAATCTAACGAGTAAAAGTCTTAACTGTTCAAACTGATCCGACCGAACCTGAAGTCACATGGTCAGATCAAAGAAGAGACTTGCACTTAGAATCACTGCTTTTTTCCTCCTTTAACGAGGCAAAGCCACTGATTCCCTCCCACATAGCAGGGTCTTCCTAGGACTTAATCTAACTAACGTAACTAATTACAACATTTTGTATTGCTAGGAATCCCCCAATCTAGCCTACCATGGGTTAGCCAACTGCCCAACCACTGTATTGATGGGATTCCTTTATAAAAATTTGGTTATGTTTTGCTTGGGTATCGAGAAAAAGAGTTCCCTTCCACTGTATTGATGGGATTCCTTTATAAAAATTTGGTTATGTTTTGCTTGGGTATCGAGGAAAAGAGTTCCCTTGTCCCCTAGCCAAAGTTTCATGCAAAAATTAAGGTAGGCATACCACGAACACACCCAATATGAAATTGCCATTATAACAGAGTCGTCTTTCTTTAAAACAATCCTTCAATGAAAATCATAGTATTACTAATAATAATCCTCCAAAATATTGAGTCTATTGTATTACTAAATATGTCATTTGGACTCTCCGTTGAAGACCAACTGTGGCCAAGCAACGAGATCCAATATCAAAATTTGATTCACAAAAGTCATTCTTTTTAGTCCATCCGAATCTTCCTCGACGCACACATGGGTGTCCTAGCAACCGTGAGCCCGTGCATCACCTGGTCAGAACCCTCTAGGACCCTACTCAAGTGTCCTAACACTTCACTCAAGGACCGCTTCGTCGGTCCTTGCCCATCGTACCGAAAGCGTACCATTTTAACCGTACCGAGGCTAGTCAAGACCTCGGCAGGCTTTGTCGCGAGCGACGTCTCTTGATGACTCCCTGCCAACTGTTGCATCGAGCCTCTTCTTAGTTTAAACAAATACCAAATGCTTCCTCCAGCATTCTGGCGTAAAACAGTCCTTTAAAAGAAAACAGAGGTTCTATGCAAGTAAAATTTCCGGTTTAAGATTGGTTCCACAAAACCCTTTTTCCTTAATCCATATTTTCATAAAATGAGAATCATTGATCTCTCATCCAGCGTAACCTACCCATCATTTGACTAACTGTTCAACTAGATTCTTGGTGATTTTGGTCAAGGAAAAACTAGGTTAATTCAACGGTAGTCTATTCTTTGTATTAAGAACTGGAATGGTCACGAAGTTTTTGCTTGATTCAGATCGAGAGATGGACAAGTAGTTTACTGACTGTCCTTCTCAGAGTCGTGGTCTAACCAAAATCATTCGGTTTAGTTCTAACAAGGATTTTCTTCAGATAAACATCTAGTGAACTTCTAACCGTAAAAAAAATTCATCTTTATGAATTTCATTCCTTCCTAACCATAATAGATTAAGAATTGGTTCTTATATGAGAATATCGGATTTTAATGAAAATACTCTTCTTCCATTTAATCTAATTTTGGGTAAATATCAATTTGGTGATTTAACCACATAAAATATCTAAAGATATTCTTTCTACCAATTTAATTTATCAACCCTAATTCTCTAGGTTGAATTTTGGTGAAAATTTCTCTTTTGTCACCAAAACTAATTCAAATCTTCCATAAAAATTCTTCTTTTAACTAAATACAAATATCCATTTTTTTGAATAAGCTTAAAATTCTCTTTTTCTTATTTAATGATTGAATTCTAAATGTCATGGGAATTCCTCTTTTATCATTTAAAAATTTCTCATGCATAAAATAAATTTATCTAAAATTTCTCTTTAATTTTAAATAAAAATATTCATTATTTTAATATATCAAATTTTCTCTTTTTCCATTTAATTACATGGATCTCCATTATCATGGGAATTCCTCTTTGCATAAAAATAAAAATACCAAAAATTTCTCTTTTCTTTAATTAATTATTTATGCATAAATACTAAAAATCAGTTTTCCATGAATGTGATGAAAATCATTCTTTTAGCATAGGATGACTAATCCTAGAATATGGTAGGAAGTCCTCTTTTCACATTATGCATAAAAATGAGTTATGTATTAATTTCTAAAAATTTTACTATATCTTCGCTGCTGCTATTTTACTGATAATTTTAATATTTCTAGAAAGAATAAGACTTTGTAATACAATTATGATAGAATAACTATCCTTAGACTTAAATCCAATTTATGGAATTAAATCATAAGTTTACCATAATTTTATTGGCATAAAAGCATAAAAAGCCATTTTCTTAACCTCTAGCTTAACTAGCATAGAGTTTGATTTTTGAATTGAGAATTTATCATTGAGAAGCATCCATTTGAATAAAGAATTAGTAATAGGAATGACTATTCTTTTGGGAGAGAGAGATATACATAAAAAGCATCCTAAGCATAAAGATTAACTTTTTGTAATTAATCATTAGAATTCTTATAGAAAGCTTGATTTGCATTGAAAACAATTAATTTGAAACTTCTCAAGCTTGAGAGGGATTGAGAAGTGAAATCTTTTGAGAATATTAATGAAAACCATGAAATTATTTCTTGCCTCTAGATTTTGCTTGCTTCTTTATCTTAGAAGGAAGCCCCCAACCAATCAATTGGTTTAGTATGTTGAGAAGAAAGCTCCAAGGATTGTTGAAGAGAGAGAGAGACAAGCTCCAATCTCTCCAAAAGTAGAGGAGTTTTAAGGGATAATAGAAAATATGAGTATTTTAATGTAATACTAGCATGGTATAGTTCACAGATGAGAATACAAAATAATGAGGGTCTATTTATAGGTGAGGGAGGCCACTAACTGAGTCCAACTAAGTTCTAGAATTTTCCAGCTTCAACTTGGCTGAATTTGGATAAGATTTAGACCAATTTAGCTCCCATCTTGATCCAGTTTGATTCAGGAGAGAGGAGAGATAAAAATATCTTAATATTTTTTAATTAAAAAACCTCCCACACATGTGACGGAGGTGCCTACCTCAAAGGTCTCACCTTCCTTACCACCTTCCTTACCAAGGTGTCAAAAATTCATCATTTCTTCAAAATATCTCTTTTTTTTTTAGTAATATCTCTTAATTTTTAACTAATAAACCTTAACTCTTCATCTTATGTGAGCATTTACTCATTTTTGGATATTTTCTTTTATTCATTGGATTTATCTCATCCCAACACTTGGATTAATCCTATTGGCCCATAGGAACCTTAATTGGACCGTAATCCAGAAATTTTTGAAAATCTTGACCCTTAGGCTAAGGTCACTTATATCATTTTTAATTTATTCCTAATGCACCTTGGAGAATTAATTTTGAACTTCTGTTTCAGGGAAATATATTTTAGATATTAGGAGAATTTTTATATCTAAAAGTATCTCAATATTGAATTATCTCTCTCTAGAATTTTTCTTCTCTCTAGGCAAAAACAAGAAAAAATAATATTTCTTGCATTCAAAAACAGGGAATGATTACAAGTGTAAGATTCCTCCCCAACCTCTCAAAATGTCCAGCATCTTCCCCTGTAATCAATCCCCTCTTCAGAAATATAAAAGATCTTATTTCTAACGGTTTTAACTTAGAGAGAGAAAATATTCTAGAGAGAGAATATTCAGATTTTGAATATTTTTGGATAGAAGAATATCTCACCTTATTAAAATGAATTCCCCTGAAATAGAAATTCAGAAAGAATTTTCCAATGTGCAATTGGAATTAATTGGAAATATGTATAAAGAACCTTAGTCTAAGGGTCTAGATTTTCAGAAATCCTTGGACTATGGTCCAATTAAGGTTCCTATGGGCCAATAGCATCAATCCATGTGTAAGGAAGAGATAAATCCCATTTGTAAAAGAAGATACCCAAAAATGAGTAAATGCTCACATAAGATGAAGAGTTGAAAATGTACAAGGTTTATTAGTAAAAAAACTATGAGCAATATTAAAAATATGAGATATTTTGGATATAATGATTCCATTTTGACACATATGTAAGGAAGGGGAGTTCTTTAAAGGAGGTGCATATTTCACATGCTTGAATGAGTTTTAAACTCAAAAATAATGTGATATTTTTATCTCTCCTCTCTCTTGAACCAAACCAAATCAAAATGGAACCAAACCGAATCAAAAAGTAACCAAACTAGGTCCAAATCTAGTCCAAACTGAATTTGGAAAATTCTAGAATTCAGTTAGCTTTGGTTAGAGCTTCCCTCTCCTATAAATAGAACATGAGCCCTTTGAAAAAAATAGAAGAATTTTAATATACTAGAGTTATGCTGAAATAATGCTAATTTCTACTATTCTCTAAAATTCTCTCCAAATTGAAGAAATTGGAGCTTCCCTCTTTCTTCAATCCCCATTAGTGGTTCCATCAACATACTTAACCAATTGATTGGTTGGGGGCCTCTACCGCCGTGAACAAAGAATCAAGCAATTTGTAAGGTAAATGGTGAATTTTGATCTTTTCTATAATTTCTCAATGCTTTTCTCTTCTCAACCCCTCTCAAGCTTGAGAAGCTTAATTGGAATGGTTTTTGAATGCTATTGAAGTTAATTGATGAATGGTAGTGAAGAGTTACATAATTTGATGAATGCTATTGAAGTTAATTGATTAATGATAGTTAAGAATTACATAAATTTCCATTTATGCTTAATTCAAATGATTTTTATGTAATTTCTCTCTCTCACTCAAGAAATGGTCATACTCATGACCCATTCTCAATCCAAATGAAGCTTTTCATAAAGCTTTTCCTTAATCCAAGATTAATCTATGTTTGAGGTCAAATTAATGGCTTTTTTCTATGCTTTTAGTTTATGTATTTCATGAATATTGATGATTCAATCCATTATGGATTAATGATCTAATTAGGGATCATTCTAATCATTTTCTTAAGGATAAGCTTTATCCCTTAGAAAAATTGAGATTTATCAGTCATAGCAGCGGAGCTATGGCAAAATTTTTATAAAAATTACGCATAAAATAATTTCATTCAAAGCATGAAAAGAGGACTTCCTACCATATTCTAGGAATTATCATCCTAGATTAATTGAAAGATATTCATTGTAATCCTAGAGAAATCGATATTATGCATAATTAATTTTCATGCATAGAGGTATGCATAAAAGATTATTATTTTAACATAAAAGTGTTACTTTTATCATAATTAGATTTCATGCATAGAGGTATGCATAAAAGATTATTATTTTAATATAAAAGTGTTACTTTTATCATATTTGAATTTCATGCATAGAGGTATGCATAAAAGATGATTATTTTATTATAAAAGTGCTACTTTTATCATATTTGAATTTCATGCATAGAGGTATACATAAAAGTTGATTATTTTATTATAAAAGTTTGACTTTTATCATATTTAAATTTCATGCATAGAGGTATGCATAAAAGTTGATTATTTTATTGTAAAAGTGTTACTTTTATCATATTGGATTTCATGCATAGAGGTATGCATAAAAGACATTCTTTTTATACTAAAAGTGTGATTTTTCATCATAAATGGATTTTATGCATAACTTAGATGCATAAGAGAAATTCTTTTATTCTAAAAGTGTAATTCCTACCAAATTGAATTTATGCATAAGAAGATGCATAAAAGATTGATTTTTAATTCAAAAGTGTCATTCTCATCTAAATTGAATTTATGCATAGGAAAATGCATAAAAGATTGAAATTTAATTCAAAAGTGTCATTTTCATTTAAAATGAATTTATGCATAGGAAGATGCATAAAAGATTGATTTTTACTTCAAAAGTATTAATCTCCTTAAATAGAATTTATGCATAAATAAATGTGTAAAGAAATCTTATATCAAATATAAGAATTCTCTTGTATTCTATAAATAGATATGAGATGTGATAGGAAGAGGTGTATAAGATGTGATAAGAGGTGATAAGATGCTTAGGAAATAAGTTAGGAGGTGATAAGATGAATTAAGATGTGATAAGATGTGTATGGGATGAGGTAAGAAGTGTATGTGATAGGATAAGATGTATATGGGTTGTGATAGGGCGAGAATGGATGTGATGTAAAAGATTAGATGTGAAGGCATATGGGGTTATATGAATGGGAATGTGGAAATGGATGTAGATGTGGAAATGGATGTAGATGTGGATGTATAGATGTGAATGGAAATGTGGATGTGGATGTATGTGAATGGGAATGTGGATGTGGATGTATGTGAATGTGGATGTGGATGTGGATGTATGTGAATAAGGATGTAGAGGTGGATGTATAGATGTGAATGTGGAAGGTGGATGTGGATGCATGTATGTATGTGGATGTAGATGTGGATGTATAGATGTGAATGTGGATGTGGATGTGGATGTATGTATGTATGTGGATGTATAGATGTGAATGTGGAATGTGGATGTGGATGTGGATGTATGTATGTATGTGGATGTAAAGATGTGAATGGGAATGGGAATGTGGATGTATGTATGTGAATGTGGATGTATAGATATAAATGTGGAATGTGGATGTGAATGTGGATGTATGTATGTATGTGGATGTAGATGTGGATGTAAAGATGTGAATGGGAATGGGAATGTGGATGTATGTGAATGTGGATGTAGATGTGGATGTATAGATGTAAATGTGGAATGTGGATGTGGATGTATGTATATATGTGGATGTAGATGTGGATGTATAGATGTGAATGGGAATGGGAATGTGGATGTGGATGTATGTATGTATGTGGATGTGGATGTATGAATGAGGACATGATAATGGATGTATGCATGTGGATGTGGATGTATGGATGTGGATATGGATGTGTATGTATGAATGTGGATATGGGATGTGGATGTATAAATGAGGATGTGAAAATGGAGGTAAGCATGTAGATGTGGATATATGGATGTGAATGTGGATGTGGATGTGGATGTATGGATGTGAATATATGATATGTGATGTGAAGGAATCTGAAGTGAAGAGATGGAAAATGATGTGATTGGATGAGTACACATATAAATGGAATGTGGAATAAGTAATGTGGATTAATGAGGGATAATGTGGAAAAATGAGAGTTAATATAGAAACTGTATTTGTAAACTGTTTGTAAATGCTGTTTGTAAATGGCTGTTTTATGTCAAGAATGCTGGGGAAGCATTTTGACCATCTTGTGATTAAGGTCGTGGAGACCTAACTGATAAAGTTGCAACTGCTGTGACGGAGAGTCAATGGAGGATGTCTCGCGTAGCAAAGTTGGCCGAGGTCTTGACCAGCCTCGGTGCGATTAAAATGGTGAGCTTCCGGTACGGTGGATGAGGGACCAAGGAAGCGGCCTATGAGTGAAGCGCTAGGTCACCTGCGAAGGATCCTAGAGGGTGCTGACCATATGGTGCGTCGAGGAAGATATTGAAACAAGGAGTAAGAGTTGTTTTCTGAAACCAGGCATGGATCTGGTTGATTGACCTTGCTGGTCTTCAATGGATGAGTCCATGGCTCTTTTTATGGATCTGTTGGTTGATCTTGCTGATCTTTAACGAGAGTCCATCTTGATTTTTATAAGTGATTATATTGCCGAGTATTATGGGCTAGGAACTATTGAAAAGGCCCCTGTGTGGACAGGTGGTGAGCGTTCTAGTTGCCAATGATGCCATCGATACTCTGATGATGGGAAATTATGAATCAACCGGATAAATTGGAAGATTGTGATCAGTGGTACTATGGTTTCATTAAAGGATTGTTTTAAAGTTAACTGATGCTAAGAAAAAGGCAATTTCATATTGGGTGTGTAAGTGGTGTGGCTAGTTTTATGTTTGCATGAACTTCCGGCTAGGGGACCTTGGAACTCTTTTCCTTGGTACCCGGGACAAAACCTAACCAAATTCCAAATTGGATCCCATCACTACAGTGGTGGGCGGTTGGCTTGGGCGGTTGGCTAACCCATGGGATCGGATGGGGTTAGGCTGGACTGATGGATCTGTAAATCGAGACTCAATTTTTGTTATTACGATAGATAAAGTAAATCCCGGATAGTAATTATTCTATGGATAGGAATCAACGTGCCTCTTGATGGGGAAAAAAGCGTTGATCCCAATGATCCAAGTGCAAGTTTCTTCCTTGATCTGACCGAGTATCTTTATAGGAGCAGTCGGATCAGCGTGATCAGTATGATCTTGACTACCTTAGAGTAAAAAGTTATCCTGGTGGAATCGCCCGTGCTTTTCGGGTAAGGGAAGTTTTTTCGGGTTCGGTTTTGGAAAAAACGACGGATTAGTCTCTTGTCCGGATATCCATGGACGAGGCCCCGAATGTGGGACCCCTGTCCCGCGCGAGAAGTGCTACTTCTGCTGCCAGTATCCAGAATCCGTTGCTCGGTGGGAATAGGGATCTCACAACAAGGGATTAAAGTAAAAGCTTATTCATTATTCAGACTGAGGAGGAATCTTACAAATAAACCTTGTACTCAGTCAACTCTTCATCTTATGTGAGAATTTACTCATTTTTGGGTATTTTCTTTTATTCTTTTAGATCTATCTCATCCCAACACTTGGATTAGTCCAATTGGCCCATTGGAACCTTAATTGGACCATAATCCCAAATTTTTTGAAAATGTAGACCCTTAGGCTAAGGTCCCTTATACCATTATCAAATAATTCCTAATGCACATTGGAAAGTTCATTTTGAACTTCTGTTTCAGGGAAATCCATTTTAGACACTAGGAGGATTTTTATATCCAAAGATATCTCAATTTTGGATTATCTCTCTCTAGGCCAAAACAAGGTAAAACAAGATCTTTCTTCTATTTCAGAGAGGGGAATAATTTCAAGAACAGAAGGGGAGGTTCTTACACCATTACACCTCAAAAGCTGGAGGAATCTTACATCCTACCCCACTTAAAAAACACGAAATGTCCTCATCTCGCAGCTAGAGGGTAAACTCTTTCACCTTAAGATCCAACTGATTCTAGGGTTCCTTATAGTCTGGTCAACCCGCGCATAATCCTGGGATAAAGATCCCTTCTACAAGAAGAACATACAGAACTCATTATCAGAGAACAATTCATTCAGAACGTATCATTCATACCCTTAACACAATAATGGTCCATCAGAACAAAAATTCTATCTAAACATTCCCCACGGAAATTTCAATTATGCAAGTTCTCAATTTGTCATTCCTTAATTAGATCCACTGGGTCAAATGTCAAACAGCAACAATCCACTAATCCAATAGTAATCTCTTGAAAATTATAATCATCTTCCAGTTAAAACCATCATCACTCGGATTCGTCCGATTCATCCTCATTGTGGCTTTGTTCAACTTATCTTCCTTCAACCAGAATTCAAAATCCATCATCTTTCAATTAGAATCCAAATCAATTCATCAATTCTCAACCAGAATTCAAAAAATCATATCAGCCACCAGCATTCGAATTCATCCTCTGGATAGCATTTTTGCTTATAACTTCAAGGTCTTAGATTTACTCGTATATATTGTTAGTAAAGAGCTACAGATATACCCACGATAGATATGGGTGGTCACAGTCCTTGGCGATATAAGGTAAATACCATTATATCTAGGCCTCAAGCAAGTCAGGGATTCTATACAATTGCGGTACTTCCATCTGAAGACCCAATTTCCAATTTATGAATCTTCATTCTGAATATCAATTTGTATGAATTTCATCACACAATTACAATCTTTTATTGGTACTTCATAAATTTTTGACATTTCTGGCTTCTCGTTTGTTCCACTTTAGCCAATTCGCTCTGATACCAACTGAAAGATCCCTACCCCCTCTGTGTAATGAATTCTAGGGTGCTAGCAACGGTGGAAGTAGCACTTCTTACGTAGGGCAGAGCCTCTCACTCGGGGCCTCGCCCATGGATATCTGGATAAGAGATTAATCCCTCGGTTCTCCTAAAACCGAACTTGGAAAAACTTCCCTCGCCCACCAGCAGGACATAAGCAATTCCTCCGGGATATTTTATTCTAACGTAGTCAAGGTCTTCACTAACCAAACTGATCCGAGCGAACTCGTAAGTCTCATGGTCAGATCAAGGAAGAGATTTGCACTTGGATCATAGAGTCCAACGATTTTTTTCTCATCAAGAGGCACAACCATTGATTCTTTTTCATAGAACAAGGGTTATCCGGGATTTATTACAACTATCGTAATTTAGCATAATTGAGTCTCATTTTAGGGATCCATCAGTCCAACCTAACCCAATCTAATCCCATGGGTTAGCCAACCCCCCAACCACTGTAGTGATAGGATCCATTTAGATATTTGGTTATGTTTTGCCCCAGGTACTAGGAAAAAGAGTTCCTAGGCCCCCTAGCCGATGCTTCAAGCAAACTTCAAGATAGTCACACCACTTACACACCCAATATGAAATTGCCTGTTTCACAGATTCAACTATCTTTAAAATAATGTTTTAATGAAACCATAGTATCACTGATCATAATCCTCCAAAATATCCAGCTTAAATTCTAATTTCTAATCATTCCTTCATCCGTGTACCTATGGCATCATTGGCAACCAAAACGCTCACCACTTGTTCAATCAGGGGCCTTTTCAATAGTTCCTAGCTCATAGTACCCGGCAATATAATCACATAAGAAAATCCAAATGGACTCTCCGTTGAAGATCAGCAAGATCAACCAATAGATCCATATAAAAGAGCCATGGACTCATCTGTTGAGGACCAGTAAGAATAATCAACTAGATCCATGCCCGAGTTCAGAAAACAACTCTAACACCTTGTTCCATTTTTCTTCCTCGACGCATGCATGGGTATCTTCGGCAACCCAGAGCCCGAGCACCATATGGTCAGCACCCTCTAGGCTCCTTCGCAAGTCACCTAGCACTTCACTCATAGGCCGCTTCCTTGGTCCCTCATCCACCGTACTGAAAGCTCACCATTTAAATCGAACCGAGGCTGGTGGTCAAGACCTTGGTCGACCTTGCTACACGAGATGTCCTCCATTGACTCTCCGTCAGCATGTTGCAACTTTATTCACTTAGGTCTCCACGACCTCATTCACAAGATGGTAAAAATGCTTCCCTAGCATTCTTGACATAAAACAGTCATTTAAAAATAGGCCATACATACAGTTTCTAACAAACTCTCATCTTTCCACATTGTTCCACATCATTTCTCATTATTCCACAATCTTCTACATCAATTCACATTGCCTATTCAAAATCTGGTCATAAGTATTCCCATTGTCTTCATCCAATCACATCATATTACATCTCATCACATCTCATCCATTCACATCTACCCATATCCACATCACATCTATCCTCATTCACATCTCATCTCATCACATCTATCCTCATCACATCTCATCTATTCACATCTATCCATATCCACATCACATCCATTCACATCACATCTCATCCATTCACATCTACCCCAATCCACATCACATCCATTCACATCACATCTCATCCATTCACATCTACCCCGATCCACATCACATCCATTCACATTCACATCACATCTCATCCATTCACATCTACCTAGATCCACATCACATCACACAGTCATCCACCTTACATCTCATCCATCCATTCACATTACATCACATCCATTTATATTCATTCAGATCCACATCACATCCATCCACATCACATCTCATCCATTCACGTCTCATCACATCACATTCACATTCATTTACATATCATCATATCATATTCACATCACATCACATCCATTCACATCTCATTGCACTCATTCACATCCATCACACCCATTCACATCCATCACATTCATTGCATCCACATCACATCACATATATTCCATCCACATTTATCCTTATCACATCACATTCATTCCATCCATATCACATCACATTTATTCCATCCACATTACATCACATCCACATCTATCCACATCATATCTCATTCATTCCATCCACATTACATCACATCCACATCTATCCATATCTCATCACATCTTATCACATTCATCCACATTCATCCGTTCATTCACATCCACATCCATCCACATCCATCCATTCATTCACATGCACATCCATACATCCATTCATTCACATTCACATCCATCCCTATCCATCCATTCATTCACATGCACATCTATCCACATCCATCCATTTATTCACATTCACATCTATCCACATCCATCCATTCATTCACATTCACATCCATCCATTCATTCACATGCACATCTATCCACATCCATCCATTCATTCACATGCACATCTATCCACATGCATCCATTCATTCACATTCACATCCATCCACATGCATCCATTCATTCACATTCACATCCATCCACATCCATCCATTCATTCACATGCACATCTATGCACATCCATCCATTCATTCACATGCACATCTATCCACATCCATCCATTCATTCACATTCAGATCCATCCATTCATTCACATTCAGATCTATTCACATCCATCCATTCATTCACATTCAGATCTATTCACATCCATCATCCACATCCATCCATTAATTCACATTCACATCTATCCACATCCATCCATTCATTCACATGCACATCTATCCACATCCATCCATTCATTCACATGCACATTTATCACATCACATCTCATTCTCATCCATTTACATCACATCACATCCTTTCACATATCATCACATCTCATCACATTCACATCCACATCTATTTACATCACATCACATCTCATCCACATCTCTTCATATCCACTCACATCGCTCCGCATTCACATTTAGGACTGTTTTCTACTTTCGATACCGATGGGTCTTTTCTAAGTTTTTGCCAATCACTTGGCCTAGTAAAGGTACTTTTTCTCAATGGATATTTTCATATTCTTTCTCAAATTTCTCAAGTGAAATATATTTAATATTTTTCTTTTTTAGTTAAAGATTCATGGGATTTACAAAAATCAACTCTACCCATATTTTCCAATAAAATTAATAATGCTCAAAATTCCACTTTTTGATAAATACTCATAATTTGAATTATGCCAAAAATTCCTCTTTTATCATTTAATTTCTTGGATCTCAATTATCATGGGAATTTCTCTTTTTGCATAAAATAAATCTATAAAAAATTCCTCTTTTAGCATTTAATTACTTGGATCTCAAACATCATGGTGGAAATTCCTCTTTTTGTATAAAAATAAATTTATCAAAATTTACTCTTTTCTCATAATCAATTCATTATGCATAATTATTTAAAAAAATTCTCATGAATATGATGAAAATCATTCTTTTTACATAGGATGTCCAATCCTAGAATATGATGAAAATCATTCTTTTTGCATAGGATGTCCAATCCTAGAATATGATAGGAAGTCCTCTTTTAGCATTATGCATAAAAATAAGATATGTATTGTTTTCTGAAAATTTTACCATAGCTTCGCTACTATTACTGATAATTCTCAAATTTTTCTAAAGAATAAAAGCTTGTAATGAAAATATGATAGTAGTTCCTCTTTTATGCTTAAAGTCAAATTATGAATTTAAATTATAATTTTAACCATAATCATAAACTTAATTATGATTATCCCACTAGATTAAGCTAATTCTATTATTTCTCTTTTTCCAAATTGATAGGATAATCTATTTCTCATTTAGAATCAATCAAAGTAGTTTTTAACTACTTATAAATAATCTAAAAGAAATAACCATTATTTTGTTAACACAAAATCATAAAAATACCATTTTCTTAATCTCTACCTTATCAAGCCTAGAGTTTAGCTTTGAATTAAGAGACTATCATTGAGAAGCATCCTTTTTCAAGGGATTTAGCCATAAAGATGGCTATTCTTTTAGAGAGAGAGATTTACTTAAATAAAGCATTACAAATAAGCATAAAGATTAACTTTCTCTTAATTAAGCATTAAGACTTTAAGAGAAAGCTTGATTTGAATTAAAACAATTATTTAGAAAGTTTTTCAAGCTTGAGAGGGGTTGAGAAGAAGAAAGTCATTGAGATAAATTAGAAAAAACCATAAAATTTAATTTTACCTCCAAGTTTGGCTTGATTCTCTATTAGCAGTGAAGCCCCCAACCAATCAGTTGGTCCACCAAGAGGAGAAGAGCAACTCCAAGAGTTGTTGTAGAGAGAGAGAGCTCCAAGCTCCCAAGAGAGAGAGGAAAATTTAAGGGATAATACAAAATACGATTATTTTAATATAATACTGGCATGGTATAGCTCCAATATGAACATACAAGGGAATGAGGGTCTAGTTATAGGTGAGGGAGGCCACTAACCAAGTCCTACTGGGTCTAGAATTTTCCAGGTTCAATTTGACTCAATTTGGACAAGATTTGGACTAGTTTAGCTCCCTTTTTTATTTGGTTTAATCCAAGAGAGAGGAGAGATAAAAATATCATAATTTTTTTGAATTAAAAACCCTTGCACACGTGAAAAAGGCGCCTACCTCAAGAGTTCTCCTTTCCTTACCAAGGTATCAAAAATGCATCATTATTCTAAAATATCTCATTTTTTTAGTAATATCTCATAATTTTTAACTAATAAACCTTGTACTAGTCAACTCTTCATCTTATGTGAGCATTTACTCATTTTTGGGTATTTTATTTTATTCTTTTAGATTTATCTCATCCCAACACTTGGATTAATCCAATTGGCCCATTGGAACCATAATCAAAAATTTTTGAAAATGTAGACCCTTAGCCTAAGGTCCCTTATACCATTTTCAATTAATTCCTAATGCACACTGGAAAGTTCATTTTGAACTTCTGTTTTAGGGGAATCCATTTTAGACACTAGGAGGATTTTTATATCCAAAGATATCTCAATTTTGGATTATCTCTCTCTAGACATTTTCTCTCTCTAGGCCAAAACAAGATCTTTCTTCTACTTCAGAGAGGGGAATAATTTCAAGAATAGAATGGGAGGTTCTTACACCTTTACACCTCAAAAGTTGGAGGGAGGAATCTTACAGGAGTTTCATCCTTTACGATATGGAATCCAAGACTTGTTACTTGGCCAATTCAAGTGAAGAATTCCATGGCACCATGAGACAGTAAGTCCACACAATAATTATTCATATAAGGAGTTGGAGAGAGAGAGAGAGAGAGAGAGAGAGAGAGAGAGAGAGAGAGAGAGAGGAAGAAGTAGTTAGAGAACTTTCAATATTGATAACAATAATGTTTTGTGCAGATCAGTTAGAAAGCTAATAACTGGTCTCAAGGCCATAATCTGAGACACACTGGTAAAACACACAAGGACTGTGAGATGCAGAGTCCCGCAGCAACAAGATGGCCATGGTTGCTGTTGGAGGGTGTGCTATAACGCAAAGTTGATGCTACACTTAGTTCTCTCATTGCCTGAAGAAAATGTAGGCATGCTCTTTTTTTAATGATATCTTACTTTCCTTGCTCATTCTTTGATGACACATGTCTATTTTTTGGCTTTTTGTAGAATCCATGATTATCAGAATACTCTGATGTGGATTTAGGGCTGTTTAGGGAACAGATCATTGAGCATTTATTCATAGCAGGCCGCCTAATATTCGTGTTGTGTTTGTGCCCCCTCCACCACGGCCGCGACCAAGACCACATCCCCATGACAGTACCCCCGGACACAAGTCAATAGGTTGGTTGTCGAGCTTCTAGAATCTCATGGATCTGAAGACGTCGATTTGGAAGCTTCGAGTTCTACGCAAAGTCAAGCTTCAACCCTGCAATCAACGAGAGCAAGCTTCCCGTCCCCAAGAGCATCCGAAAGATCAACCACCCCAAGAGCATACCAAAGAGCAAGCACCCCCTCAACGACAAGCTTACCGCCCTAACAACAAGAATCTTCCCACACCCAAGATCACACTTTGTAGGAAAAAAAAAAGAACATGCTATCAATGTTTTAAACATCCAATAAGAAAATGTAGAATATTATTTTAGTTTATATTGCTTTGAGAAATACAAAATGTTGTCATGATTGATGTAACTATATGCTATCAAAAATACATTTATCTCCATTTATCTCTATATGATAGTCCTTTGCACCACGAAAACTTACTTCCTTGTAATTTTTTCACATTGAATGGTCCTTTCTTTTCTCCTTGGTACCTATTTCCAAAAATCAAAGTAATGTATATAAGTAATAATGATTATGGCATAGTTTTGAAATGAATACTTTTTTGAGGTTAGACTGAATAACATACCTTATGGTCGTTGCACTTGAACACATAATCATCAGGCACTTGTAGGTCATCCTCATTTGCCAAGTTTGTTCTCACTTGACGCAGTGAGATGTTTGACCTTATATTGAGTACTGTGAAGAGCTCATGTTCAAACCATACCTCTAATAACGTCAATGAATTTTCAATGTCATCCTCCAAGTACTGATCAATTGCTACAAGTTTTCCATTGACACAGTGCCATCTCATATGTGAGGTCCCTATCCCCACTGCGCAACGAATTCAGGGGTTCTAGCAATGAAAGTAGCACTTCTTGCGTGGGGCAGGGTCTCACACTCGGGGCCTCGCCCACGAATATCTGGACAAGAGACTAATCCATCGGTTCTTCCAAAATTGATCCTGAAAAAACTTCCCTTGCCTGGAAAGCACGAGCAATTCCTCCAGGATAACTTTTCTCTAACGTAGTCAAAAGCCTTAACTAAGTGAACTGATCTGACTAAACCCATAAGTCCCAAGTCAGATCAGGGAAAAGATTGCACTTGGATCATAGAGACCAATGCTTTTTTTCTCATTGAGAGGCACAGCCGTTGATTCTTTTCCATAGAATAATTTTTGTCCGAGATTTACTTCATCTATCATACCATAACAGAATTGAGTTTCAATTTAAGGATCCATCAGTCCAGCAGTCCCGTGGGTGAGCCAACCGCCCAACCACTGTAGTGATGGGATCCAATTAAGAATTTGGTTAGGTTTTGTCGCGAGTACCAGGGAAAAGAGTTCCCAGGCCCCCTAGTTGGATATTCATGCAAACTTAAAACTAGTCACACCACTTACACACCCAATATGAAATTGTCTTTTTCTCGGCATCAGCTATCTTTAAAACAATCATTTAATGAAACCATTGTGTCACTGATCACAATCCTCAAAATCTCCGGTTGAATCCTTATTTCCAATCATTCCTTCATCGGTGTACCTATGGCATCATTGGCAACTAGAACGCTCACACCACCTGTTCACTCAGGGGCCTTTTCGATAGTTCCTAGCTCATAGTACCCCACAATATATTCACATATCAAATGGAATCTCCGTTGAAGATCAGCAAGATCAACCAACGGATCCATATAAAAGAGTCATGGACTCATCCGCCGTTGATGAGGACCAGCAAGGTCAACCAACTAGATCCATGCCCAAATTCAGAAAACAACTCTTACTCCTTGTTCCAATATCTTCCCCGACGTATGTGTGGGTATCTTCGACGACCCAGAGCCCGAGCACCGTATGGTCAGCACCCTCTAGGATCCTTCGCAAGTCACCTAGCGCTTCACTCATAGGCCGCTTCCTTGGTCCCTCATCCACTGTACCGGAAGCTCACCATCTAAATCAAACTGAGGCTGGTCAAGACCTCGGTTAACCTCGCTACACGAAACGCCCTTCGTTGACTCTCCGTCAGTAGTTGCAACTTTACCATATAGGTCTCCACGACCTCATTCACAAGACGGTCAAAATGCTTCCCCAGCATTTGACATAAAACGGTCATTTAAAAACAAATTTCACATATAAATACAGTTCCACAACAATATTTCCATTTTTCCTCATCACTCCACATCCTTTCACATTAGTCCCCATATTTTCTCATCTTCCCACAAATTTTTTTTTTCTTCATCAATCTCTATCATATCACATCATTCCCACATCAATTCACATCCAATCGCACCATCCACACATCAATCCACATCATCCACACCAATCCACATCATCCATCCACATCAATCCACATTATCCACACCTCCGTCCACATCTTCCATACATCCATCCACATCAATCCACATCATCCATACATCAATCCACATCTTCCACACATCCATCCACATCAATCCACATTATCCACACATCAATCCACATCATCCATACATCCATTCACGTCAATCCACATTACCCACACATCAATCTATATCATCCATACATCCATCCACATCAATCCACATTATCCACTCGTCAATCCACATCAATCCACACGTCAATCCACATTACCCTCACATCAATCCACATCATCCATACATCCATCCACGTCAATCCACATTACCCACACGTCAATCCATATCATCCATACATAACTCCACATCAATCCACATTATCCACCACTCATCCATCCACATCAATCCACACGTCAATTCACATTACCCACACATCAATCCACATTACCCACACATCAATCCATATCATCCATACATCCATCCACATCAATCCACATTACCCACACATCAATCCATATCATCCATACATCCATCCACATCATCCACATCAATCCACATTATCCACTCATCCATCCACATCAATCCACACGTCAATCCACATTACCCACACATCAATCCACATCATCCATACATCCATCCACATCATCCACATTATCCACTCATCCATCCACATCAATCCACACGTTAATCCACATCAATCTATATTCATTTCATAATAAGTATTCCCATTCTCATCTTATCACATCTTTTTCTAACTTATCACTTATTTCCTCATTTATCCTCATCAGATCACATCTACTTGCATCTACCCATACATCTCATCACTTCACATGCATTAACATCTATCCAGTTTACATCACATCTTATCACATCAATTTCACATCACATCTCATTCATTCACATCCTAATTCACATGCTAACGCATTCATTCACGTCCCTTATCGTTCGTTCACATCTCGATTCACATGTTATCACATTCATTCACGTCCTATATCATTCATTTACATCCTGATTCACATGACATCACATCTCATCTATTCATTCAAATTTATCTGATTTGCATCACATATCATCACATCTATTTACCTCTCAATCAAATCACTTCTATTCTCATCACATCCATCCTCTATTCATTCTCATCTATCTGATTCGCATCCCATCTCATCACATCTATTTACCTCTCATTCTCATCACATCCATCTATCTGATTCGCATCCCATCTCATCACATCTATTTACCTCTAATTCTCATCACTTCTATTCTCATCACATCCATCCTCTATTCATTCTCATCTATCTGATTCATATCACATCTTATCACATCTATGTATAGAATGTAAGAGGATTCTTATTTTTTATATAAAGATTGTTTACGCATCTATTTATGCATAAGAACAACTTCAGTGGGAAATAACACTTCTACAAAAATCCGTTTATGCATCTATTTATGCATAAATTCAATTTTAAGGAGAAAAACACTTTCAAAATAAAAATAAATTTCTTTATGCATCTTTCTATGCATAAAATCAAAATTGATGAGAATAACTCTTTTGAAATAAAATAAATTTCTTTATGCATCTTTCTATGCATAAAATCAAAATTTGATGAAAGTAACGCTTTTATATATATATAAAATTCTTTTATGCATCTATTTATGCATAAATTCAATTTTAATGAAAGTAACACTTTTATTTTTTTTAAAATCTTTTATGCATCTATTTATGCATAAAAATCAATTTTGATGAAAGTAACACTTTTATAATCAAAATATTTCCAATATGCATCTTTCTATGCATAGAAATTAATTCTAATGAAAATAACACTTTTATTATAAAAATATTTCTAATATGCATTTTTCTATGCATAGAATAAAAATAACACTTTTAGAATACACAAGCGATGGGGATTACTCTTTTTGAATAATAAACGATAAAACTTATTTCACAAAATTTAAGAAAATTTTGCCATAACCTCCTTTGTATGGCTGACCATCTTTTAATTTTTTTCATTCTCAAGTTACTTAGAAATTATCCCAAATGGTTTGAAGCATTCTAAACTAATCAAATTTCACTTTTTAAAGAGAAACAATATGAAAAGTTTAATTCTAACAATTTGATTACACATCTACGATAAAGAAAGGCTGAATTCAAGAATGAAGAGAGGGGGAAAGCCTTTCCAACAAGGCATAGCATCAAAAGCCTTTCCAACAAGGCATAGCATCATTTTTCATTTTAAAGAAAATAAAAATTAGAAAACCATTAAATGGAATAAAGAAAAAGTAGAATTTCTAGCTTACATGAATTCTTGTGAGCTTTCCTTTGGCTTGATGGTTTGAGGGATATACTCTTGTTTGCAACAAGAGTGGCCACCAATTCTTTTTAAGAGAAAATGGTCAAAAACTAATGAATTATCAATAAATTCACTGTTTTTGGCTCTGGGGGGAGAAGTAGAGTAACAGTGCATAAAACACTATTATCCATTTACAAAGGGGGAGGAGTAGAGTAACAGTGCATAAAACACTATTATCCATTTACAAAGGGGGAGGCTTTATTTATAGGAAAAAGTGAGCCTCTAACCAAGCAAACTGATTCTAGAATTTTCCAGATCAGTTTGGCCAATTTTGACCATTTTTAGGTCAATTTAGCTTTCTTTTTGGATGTAGTTGAAGTAGGAGAGAGGAGAGATGAAAATATCTCATTATTTGTGAGTTTAAAACTCAACCACACATGTGAAATAGGCACCTCCTTCATGAGGGGAATTCCCCCACACACTGAGGTGTCAAAAATGCATCATTTCTTCTAAATATCTTTTCTTTTTTAACTAATAACCTTGTCCTTAGTCAACTCTTCATCTCATGTGAGTATTTACTCATTTTTGGGGGGATTTCCTTTTATTCTTCAATTTATCTCCTCCCTACATTTGGATTAATCTAATTGGTCCATAGGAACCTTAATTCAAAAATTTTAAAAAATCTGGACCCTTAGGCTAAGGTCCTTTTTACCTGATTTCAATTTATTCCAGTTGAAATGTGGACCCTTAGGCTAAGGTCCTTTTTACCTAATTTCAATTTATTCCAATTGCACATTGGAAATTTCTTTTTGAATATCTGTTTCAGGGGAAACCATTTTAGACACTAGGAGGATTTTCATATCAAAAAATATCTCAATTTTGAATTACCTCCTTCTAGACATTTTCTCTCTCTAGGCTAAAACAGGGTAAAACATGATCTTTCTTTTATTTCAGAGAGGGGAATAATTATAAGATCAAAAGGGTTTTTACACCTCAAAAGCCGGAGTCAAAAGCCGGAGGGAGGAATCTTACATCATATAATGAAAGGATAAAATAAAATTATGGGAGCCAATCATATATTTACAAACAATAGATTTCCTATGGATTTTGCAGGTAACCCCATTTAATTCTTTCACATCCCAATTTTAACCTGAGAAATCCAAACATTTCTCTAATTTATAGATAAACATTGACAATGTTTTTTTGACCTCCTTGTCACATAAAAGAAGTCGACAAAAACATGCAATGGCATAAAGACAACAATTTTCACCTAATGACTTTCTACATTTGGTCTTATACACTTATGCACGTCTTGGTTTCCATTGAAGCAAATAGAAAATAAAAGCAGATGTAAAAAGATGGAAGAAGAGATAACCTCCAAAACGTGTGAAATTTTCAAAGGAAAATCCATTCATTGATGAATGAGCTAGGAACTTCGAAGAGAACATTTCAAATTTTTACTTTTATTAAATAAGTTGAACGAGGAAAATTTTTAGATTGAAAACTGTTCATTAAATGAGCTGAGATTTATTAAATGAGCTGACAACACTCTAATTTTCATATATATTAAAGAAATGACATTATAAATTGTGGTCAAATGCATTTCGTATTTCTTTAATAACAATATATTCATATAAAGAATATATGAAAAATGTCTAATTATCAAAAGTTCTATTACGGTGGCTCTCTTCCTATTGGTGCAAAGCTTTTCTCTCTCTAGAGGAAAAAGGCCCAAAGTTGAGTCCAAAATTTGCCTAATGCCATCTCAAACTACATTGTTACTAAATGGAGAGCACCATTTAGTTACTAAGCAACACCGACTCATATTACTAAGATACTTGAGTATTATATGAGCTTCATCTAATAGCCACTTGCACATCATGATTTTTTTATTAGACCCATAATATTGGTCTATGAATATGGATGCTGAAGAATAAGTATTGGATGATTTCTCTACGATGTCAATTCAGTGTATCCCAACTCAATAGCGTGGGAAAGTTGTGTCCAAGATCTGTTGAAATACAAATTATAAGAGAAAAATTTTAGCAGCAAGTTTGTTCAAGGTCTAGCAAGAGATCAACCCTGCATGGAAGTGGTGGGATTCTGAATGGAACATCTTGTGAATTTCTAAGGCCCCTTGCAGAGTGAAAAGGCTTGCATAATGCACAACAAAATCAAGCTCTGAAAGAAATTGGAGCACGTTTAAGTATGTGCATAGTACCATTCACAATCAACTTCGCAGATAGGGCGCATAAAAATTGGTGTACATATGTTGCACCAATGAGAAGATCTTGAAGCACTTTGAGAGTGAAGATTGCAAAGAAGATGTTCCAAGATGGATGTACGAATGTGCGAATGATGCAAATGGACGTCAAAGAAGAGGATTTGTAGAATGTCAATTCCTCTTTTATGATGAGTATAGAAGAAGAAGTAGATGAGAATTTGGAGGTAGATGACCAAGAAATTGAACAACACGTACAAAAAATGTGAGATCCCTGTTCCCACCGAGCAACAGATTCAGGATACTGGCAGCGGAAGTAGCACTTCCGCTGCCAGTATCCTGTTCCCACCGAGCAACAGATTCAGGATACTGGCAGCGGAAGTAGCACTTCTCGCGCGGGACAGGGGTCCCACATTCGGGGCCTCACCCACAGATATCCGGATAAGAGACTAATCTGTCGATTGTTCCAAAACCGAACCCGAAAAAACTTCCTTTACCGAAAAGCACGGGCGATTCCACCAGGATAACTTTTTACTCTAACGTAGTCAAAATCATTTCTGAACGAGCTGATCCAATTACATCTATAAGATACTTGGTCAGATCAAGGAAGAAACTTGCACTTGGATCATTGGGATCAACGCTTTTTTTCCCATTCAAGAGGCACAACCGTTGATTCCTATCCATAGAACAGTTACTGTCCGGGATTTATTTTATCTATCGTAAAAACAAAAGTTTGAGTCTCGATTTACGGATCCATCAGTCCAGCCTAACCCCATCCCAGTCCCATGGGTTAGCCAACTGCCCAACCACTGTAGTGATGGGATCCAATTAAGAATTTGGTTAGGTTTTGTCCCGGGTACCAAGGAAAAGAGTTCCAAGGCCCCCTAGCCGGATGTTCATGCAAAAATAAAACTAGTCACACCACTCACACACCCAATATGAAATTGCCTTTTCACAGATTCAACCAGTTTAAAACAATCCTTTAATAAAACCATAGTATCACTGATCACAATCTTCCAATTTATCCGGTTGATTCTTAATTTTCCCATCATTCCTTCATCAGAGTATCTATGGCATCATTGGCAACTAGGACGCTCACCACCTGTCCACTCAGGGGCCGTTTCCTCGGGGGGGTCACTCTATGTAGAATGTCCCTATCGCGTGCGTTCAAGGCCTATATTTTAAATCCCTTATCTGTGAATTTTTTAATCCATATAATATCCCCTTTTCTTTATGAATCTGTGAATTTTTTTGAAAAAAATTTAAATCATACCCTTATGTAAATATATTTCTATAAGTTTCATAAATTAAAAATATGCTTCTGTTGAACTCACGTGATATTCACATTTTTTTGTGAGCGACCCCCCCCCCCCCCCCCCGAGGCCGTTTCCTAGTTCCTAGCCCATAATACTCGGCAATATAATCACTTATCAAGATGGACTCTCGTTGAAGGTCAGCAAGATCAACCAACAGATCCATATAAAGAGCCATGGACTCATCCATTGAAGACCAGCAAGGTCAATCAACCAGATCCATGCCCGATTTCAGAAAACAACTCTTACTCCTTGTTCCAATATCTTCCTCGACGCACGTGTGGGTATCCTAGGCGACCCAGAACCCGAGCACCGTATGGTCAGCACCCTCTAGGATCCTTCGCAGCAGCAAGTGACCTAGCGCTTCACTCAAGGCCGCTTCCTTGGCCCCTCATCCACCGTACCGGAAGCTCACCATTTTAATCGAACCGAGGCTGGTCAAGACCTCGGTCGACCTTGCTATGCGAGACGTCCTCCATTGACTCTCCGTCAGCAGTTGCAACTTTATCATCACGACCTTAATCACAAGACGGTCAAAATGCTTCCCCAGAATTCTTGACATAAAACAGTCATTTACAGACAGCATTTACAAACAGTTTACAATTACAGTTTCTATATTAACTCTCATTTTTCCACATTATCCCCCATCAACCCACATTACTTATTCCACATTCCATTTATATGTGTACTCATCCAATCACATCATTTTCCATCTCCTCACTTCAGATTCCTTCACATCACATATCATATATTCACATCCATACATATATCCATATCTAC
Organism: Cibotium barometz; assembly: GCF_041138505.1. NCBI lineage: Eukaryota > Viridiplantae > Streptophyta > Polypodiopsida > Cyatheales > Cibotiaceae > Cibotium > Cibotium barometz. The sequence goes on along the minus strand of NC_141057.1, from coordinate 41,042,331 downwards.
ATCCACATTCACATCCATACATCCACCTCTATATGCATACATTCATATCTACATGCATACATCCATAACTCCATGCATATATCCACATCCACATTCACCTTCACATCCATACATCCACATCTACATCCATACATCTATTTTCACATTCACCTCCATACATCTACATCTACATGCATACATCCACCTCCACATTCACATCCACATCTATACATCTACATCTACATGCATACATCCACCTCCACATTCACATTCACATCCACATCTATACATCTACATCTACATGCATACATCCACCTCCACATTCACATCCACATCTATACATCTACATCTACATGCATACTTCCACATCTCCATTCACATCCACATCTATACATCTACATCTACATGCATCCATCCACATCTCCATTTACATCCACATCTATACATCTACTTCTACATGCATACTTTCACATCCACATCTATACATCTACATCTACATGCATACATCCACATCCACATCTATACATCTACATCTACATGCATACATCCACATCCACATCCACATCCACATCTATACATCTACATCTACATCTACATGCATACATCCACATCTCCATGCATACATCCACATCCACATTCACACTCACATCCATACATCTACGTCTACATGCATATATCCACCTCCACATTCACATCCACATCTATACATCTACATCTACATGCATACATCCACATCTCCATTCACATCTACATCTATACATCTACATCTACATGCATACATCCACATCTCCATTCACATCCACATCTCTACATCTACATGCATACATCCACATCTCCATTCACATCCACATCTATACATCTACATCTATACATCTACATCTACATGCATACATCCACATCTCCAATCACATCCACATCTATACATCTACATCTACATGCATACATCCACATCTCCAATCACATCCACATCTATACATCTACATCTACATGCATACATCCACATCTCCATGCATACATCCACATCCACATTCACACTCACATCCATACATCTACATCTACATGCAAACATCCACATCTCCATGCATAATAAAATTCTTTTAATTAATCTAGGATGATAGTTCCTAGAATATGGTAGGAAATCCTCTTTTCATGCTTTGAATGAAATTATTTTATGTGTATACTATAACTAATAAATCTCAATAATTTTAAAAGAGAATATTAGAATGATCCCTAATTGGATCATTAACCCTTAATGGATTAAATAAAAAATAATCATAAACTAAAAGTATAGATTAAAAAAAACTATTAATTTATTCTCAAGCATAGATTAATCTTGGATTAAGAAAAAGCTTTATGAAAAGCTTCATTTGGATTGAGAATGGGTCATGAGTATGACCATTTCTTAAGTGAGAGAGAGAAAAAAACCATTAGAATTAAACATAAATGAAAATTTATGTAATTCTTTACTATCATTAATTAATTAACTTCAATAGCATTTCAAAAACCATACCAATTAAGCTTCTCAAGCTTGAGAGGGATTGAGAAGAGAGAATCATTGAGAAATTATAGAAAAGATCAAAATTCACTATACTTATAATTTGCTTGATTCTTTATTCACGGTAGAGGTCCCCAACCAATCAATTTGTTTAGTATGTTGATGGAGCCACCAAATGGAGATTGAAGAAAGAGAGAAGTGTCAAAAACTAGTGAATTATTAAAGAATTCACAGTTCTTGGCTTAGGTGGAGTAGAGTAACAATGCATAAGACACTATATTTTTTTCAACAAGGGGAGGCTTCTATTTATAGGAAAAATTGAGCTCTTAACCAAACAAACTGATTCTAGAATTTTCCAAGTCAATTTGGTTGAATTTGGACTACATTTGGATCTAGTTTGGTTACTTTTTGATTCGGTTTGGTTTCATTTTGAATTGGTTTGGTTCAAGAGAGATGAGAGATAAAAATATCACATTATTTTTGAGTTTAAACTCATTCAAGCATGTGAAATATGCACCTCCTTTAAAGAACTCCCCTTCCTTACATATGTGTCAAAATGGAATGATTATACCCAAAATATCTCATATTTTTAATATTGCTCATAGTTTTTTACTAATAAACCTTGTACATTTTCAACTCTTCATCTTATGTGAGCATTTACTCATTTTTGGATACTCAATTTATCTCATTTTTTTGATATTACTCATAGTTTTTTACTAATAAACCTTGTACATTTTCAACTCTTCATCTTATGTGAGCATTTACTCATTTTTGGATACTCAATTTATCTCATTTTTTTGATATTACTCATAGTTTTTTACTAGTAAACCTTGTACATTTTCAACTCTTCATCTTATGTGAGCATTTACTCATTTTTGGGTATCTTCTTTTACAAATAGGATTTATCTCCTCCCTACACATGGATTGATGCTATTGGCCCATAGGAACCTTAATTGGACCATAATCAAAAATTTCTAAAAATCTAGACCCTTAGACTAAGGTTCTTTATACCTATTTCCAATTAATTCCAATTGCACATTGAAAAATTCTTTCTGAATTTCTGTTTCAGGAAAATTCATTTTAATAAGGTGAGATATTTTTCTATCCAAAAATATTCAAAATCTGAATATTCTCTCTCTAGAATATTTTCTCTCTCTAGGTTAAAACAGTTAGAAACAAGGTCTTTATATTTCTGAAGAGGGATTGATTACAGGGGAAGATACTAGACATCAAAAGGAGGTTGGGGGAGGAATCTTACATTCTACCCCACTTAAAAAACGCGAGACGTCCTCATCTCGCAACTTGGGATAATTTCGCAAGATGCACGAATAAAGATTAACCACCAAAGAAAAGTCTCAACGAGAGTAAGATTCAAGACAAGAACAAGATTTAAACTTTATTCATTCTTGGAACATATACAGTAAAGATAGAAGAACTCTTTACACTTCCATAAGCCCGTCCATCATATGATCACAAAAGCAGCACTCACAAGCTGCGCACGTATAAGGTAACTCATCTATGGGAATAATTCTGTTGGTTATTGCCGCACCTATCTCAGTGGTATGAGGCGATCTAACAAAAGGACCTCTGAGAGGCAAGCCAAAAATGGGGTAAAGGCATATCTTCTGATGAGGAAGAAAACACGCCAGTAAGAAGACCCGCTCAGAAAACCCAAGATGTCTTGATCTCATGACGCAGTAGTATCGGGGACCCAAACCCAAAGCTTCAATAACCATGGCCAAGCGGACATTATTACGAAAGTGCTGTTGACCCCAAGGTGTTACCCTAGTTATGTCTTGATAGGTCCGCCATTTGGTCTGAGATACAGAAGTTCCTAGGTGAGGAAAAAGTGAGCGCTCATACTGTTCTATAAAATCTTTCTTCACAGACTCGCTTGCGTCTTGAAGGTGAGAAATCATCATGGATAAAACTAATTCCTGTTGCCAAGCCATGAAGGAGATTAAGAAGAAGGAAGATCGATGGAAGTAAGATTACTGTGAGCGACAAGTAAAAGTTACGACTTATATAAAGGAAGGAGCTAGCGTAACCTAGAGACCAACGGCGATAACTTGCCACTGAAGTTTTACCGTCTTTCCATGATTTGGGTTTGGCACATTTTTCTATAGAAGGCATTAAGAACTTTGAGATGAGGAGATAAAAGAAGCTTGTAGGCTAAGTCACCTACTTTCATTGAATTCAGATAAGGTTCACAATATCTGGGGGATAACTTCTTATACTCCCCAAGAGATAAAGAACTTCTTTTTGGACTGTACTCGAATGAAAACCAAAACCTTTTCGATTTTCATTTCTGAACTCATTGTTCTGAATCCTTAAAACAGGTGGGACTCCTGAGAAGTATTCTAGGGAAAGGATCTTCCTTTTTTTAAACAGAATCTTTCTTTTATTTTAGAGAGGGAATAATTATAAGATCAAAAGGGAGATTCTTACTCCTGTACACCTCGAAGGCTGGGGAGGAATCTTACATTCTATCCCACTTAAAAAGTGGGAGATGTCCTTATCTCGCCAAGTAGAGGACAACTCTTTTTCTTAAGATCCAATTTAATATTCTAGGGTTCCTTATATTCTGGTCAACCCAACAGAATATTGGGATAAATATCCCTTATATAGAACTCATAACAATTCATTCAGATCCTATCATTCATATCTTTAACATGATAATGGTCCATTAAACCAAAAAATTTCCTTCTGAGCATTCCTCCACGGAAATTTCAGTTAAACAAGTTCTCAATTTGTCATCCCTTAACTTGATCTACCGGTCAAGTGTTAACAGTAACAATTTGACAGCACAACCCACTAATCTCATAGTGATTTGCTGAAATCATTATCATCATTCTAGTTATGAATATCATCACAGGGACTCGTCCCATTCATCCTCATTGTGAATTAATTATATTTCAACTAAATTTCAGAAATCATCATTTTTTCAATCAAAATTTTCAATCAGAATCCAAATCAATTCATCAATTCTCAAACAGAATTAAAAATCATATCAACCACATTCAAAATCATTATCTGGATAGCATTAACGCTTATAATTTCAAGTCTTAGATTTACTCGTATATACTGTCAGTAAAAGCTGCAGTTAGAATGATCCCTAATTAGATCATTAACCCTTAATGGATTAAATAAAAAATAATCATAAACTAAAAGTATAGATTAAAAAAAACTATTAATTTATTCTCAAGCATAGATTAATCTTGGATTAAGAAAAAGCTTTATGAAAAGCTTCATTTGGATTGAGAATGGGTCATGAGTATGACCATTTCTTAAGTGAGAGAGAGAAAAAAACCATTAGAATTAAACATAAATGAAAATTTATGTAATTCTTTACTATCATTAATTAATTAACTTCAATAGCATTTCAAAAACCATACCAATTAAGCTTCTCAAGCTTGAGAGGGGTTGAGAAGAGAGAATCATTGAGAAATTATAGAAAAGATCAAAATTCACTATACTTACCTTATAATTTGCTTGATTCTTTATTCACGGTAGAGGCCCCCAACCAATCAATTGGTTTAGTATGTTGATGGAGCCACCAATGGAGATTGAAGAAAGAGAGGTGTCAAAAACTAGTGAATTATTAAAGAATTCACAGTTCTTGGCTTAGGTGGAGTAGAGTAACAATGCATAAGACACTATATTTTTTTCAACAAGGGGAGGCTTCTATTTATAGGAAAAATTGAGCTCTTAACCAAACAAACTGATTCTAGAATTTTCCAAGTCAATTTGGTTGAATTTGGACTACATTTGGACCTAGTTTGGTTACTTTTTGATTCGGTTTGGTTCCATTTTGATTTGGTTTGGTTCAAGAGAGATGAGAGATAAAAATATCACATTATTTTTGAGTTTAAACTCATTCAAGCATGTGAAATATGCACCTCCTTTAAAGAACTCCCCTTCCTTACATATGTGTCAAAATGGAATGATTATACCCAAAATATCTCATATTTTTAAAATTGCTCATAATTTTTTACTAATAAACCTTGTACATTTTCAACTCTTCATCTTATGTGAGCATTTACTCATTTTTGGATACTCAATTTATCTCATTTTTTTGATATTACTCATAGTTTTTTTACTAATAAACCTTGTATATTTTCAACTCTTCATCTTATGTGAGCATTTACTCATTTTTGGATACTCAATTTATCTCATTTTTTTGATATTACTCATAGTTTTTTACTAGTAAACCTTGTACATTTTCAACTCTTCATCTTATGTGAGCATTTACTCATTTTTGGGTATCTTCTTTTACAAATAGGATTTATCTCCTCCCTACACATGGATTGATGCTATTGGCCCATAGGAACCTTAATTGGACCATAATCAAAAATTTTTGAAAATCTAGATCCTTAGACTAAGGTTCTTTATACCTATTTCCAATTAATTCCAATTGCACATTGGAAAATTCTTTCTGAATTTCTGTTTCAGGGGAATTCATTTTAATAAGGTGAGATATTTTTCTATCCAAAAATATTCAAAATCTGAATATTCTCTCTCTAGAATATTTTCTCTCTCTAAGTTAAAACAGTTAGAAACAAGTCTTTTATATTTCTGAAGAGGGATTGATTACAGGGGAAGATCCTAGACATCAAAAGGGGGTTGGGGGAGGAATCTTACAAAAAAGAAGGCACCACTTTACACCACAACATCACCAGAACATGAAACTCTTGACATATGATTTTAATGAGTGTTCATATTAATTTTAAAACCAATTATGACAATATGAAGGCAAAAAAAGTGTTGCTCCATTAAGATTGAGAATACAAAATTTAAGTACATCATTACAGATGTTTCTCAACTACTTTCATCAAAGTTGATGTTTCTAAAGACATCATTACAGATGTTTCTCAACTACTTTCATCAACGTTGATGTTTCTAAAGACACTAGGGGTTCCTCGCTCAATGTTAGAAATAATTTGTTGGAGTCCAAACATCTTATACAAGTCTTCCTATAATTCTAGGTCACATAATTTACAACGATTACCTAATAACATTGACTAGATTAAGCATGATAGGATAATAATAATGTCCACAAGGCAATGTGTAATAACCACTCCATTCATCAAAAGATTTATCACAAATTGGACATACATTGCTAGAATTGATTGGGCATTTCCTTATGGATGATGGATGAGAGATTAGTGTACTTATATGCTTAACAACAAGCTTCTCTTCTAGGCTTGCAACTTGCTCCCTAAGTGCACTGAGCTCTCTACTCAAAGATGCATTCTCTTAAGGTTTTTTGGTAGGGGCATCATGGCGGCATCTTGCCACTTCTTGAGGTGTGTCTCTTCTCTTTTGATCTACATACACAGCTTCTCTCATTTCATGCACCTCCGAGGAAGCCCCATGGATATCTTGCCAAATCTCCTCTCGAGTGAGCATAACTGTTTCTTGTCAGATATCATTACTGAACTGATGGTATTCTTTGGAGCTAAAGTCCATTGTAGTACCTTCTCTACAAAGTGCATGTACAACATCTTTTCATACCAAAGAGGATAGTCTACATGATGTAAGGGATGAAGATATATATATATATATATATATATATATATATATATATATATATATATATATATATATATATTGCATTTTTCCTTAAATCATCATTCAGACATTTCTCCACTTTCCAACTGCCTTTCTTCATCTCCCCATTCCTAATAGTCCATATATTATGAACCATTTAGTTCATCACTAGTTTGTTGACCTCCTTCCACTACATGTGGCAGCATTTGCCCATTGGGATGGATGATCTTGTTGCAGTTTGAGAAGCTTGTGTGGTGTCTAGATTGGCAGCCAGGGCTTGAATGCGTTCATAGGCTTTTTGTGCTTGTTTGTTGCATGCTTGTCTTGCAGGATCATCTTCTTGATCCCCTTGTCTTGCTCAGTGTGGTGTTTCCCCACCTTATTTGGCCATGGCTAATCAACACAAAGTATGCACCCACATCAGTATCACTATTATAAAGAAATGTAAAAAAGTTACTGGAAAATAAGATAATTAACATCAAGCAATGAATGATCGTGTGGCGGTGGATGGCATGGACTCAAGTGATTGCACTTAAAAACTTATTCACTCGTTGCTTCATGAATTTCTAGCACAATGGATAACAAGGACTTAATATCTCACAAACTTCAAAACATCCAGTTATAGCAAAATTAAACAAGGACATAAAACCTCACAAACTTTAAATATTGATTAATGGTAAAAATATTGATTAATTGTAAAAATATACATCTCAATAGACTATATCAAATATTGATTGTAGCAAAAATATACATCTCAATCCTGATTAGATTGTATGAAATATATTTTATAAAAAATTATATATCTTAATAAAATTTTGGCATCAGCTCAATGGCCAATCGAAGTGCTGCTTAGGCTGAGTATTAATCTTTTTTAACATCTCAAAAAACTCTAGTTTTTTTCTAGCTACCTTCTCCTTTACAAACATATAATGCATTACAAAAAAGCGAATACGGTCTAGTTTATCCCAATTGGGATGCAATTGGGATGCAATTCCGCATTGCCTTTAGGGTGATTCTCAAAGCTCTCCTTAAAAAAGGTTATTAATTGGATAATTAACCAACCCAGTGCATATACATCCAACTCTTCACAAAAAGCATCTTGATTTTCAGGATCTAATAGTTCTGGGGTGCAATCAATTCCTTTCTTTGGCTTCATACTCCCATGCTACATCATCTACGCCTGCAAGACACTGCAAGTAGTTCACAGACTCTCTTTTCTCCCTTGTAACATTAGCAACCCCGAGTCTATGACTCCCACCCTGCATGTGTGCTCCTTTGTATAATCTAACACAATATTATATGCGTGGAGATCACAATGAATGATTCCCCCTGCATGAGTAGCTCCCATGGACTCAACTACTACATGAATAATATTAGGTAGCCCCTCCAAAAAGGCATCTAGTCGAGTCATCTATGCAATCTATAAAATGATCCTCCCCTCATAATCTTATTGTGCCTCGCTATACAACTTGGTGATTATATGCTTGAAGGTCCCACATTTGAAGGAGAGGGTCATAAGTAAGGATCCTAGTGTACCACCATTGTAGTAAGGAAATATTGTCATCCAAGGGAACTGACAAGTAAATGCAATGCATCTCACAAGGCCCTGGTGTGATATTTGCATTCTATACTTCTTTGTGAAGGACTTATGTTTCTGCAAATAGGAGCCTATGTATTTTTTTGTTACAAAGGTGATGTGAGGAGGGATAAAAGATAGGCCTTCAAATTTCACTCTCCAACACTCCCCAAAGGCACCCTCATTTTAGGAGTGAGCATTACACATTTATGGAATCAAGTGCTAAGTGCGTTGTACTACCTGATGTTGCTTTCATCCAAACACAGCTTGACTCTCCCCTTTGAGGGGCCTCCCCATGGACTGCTTGCTCTAATCGAACGCGCTTTGATAGTGTGTGTTGGGATTTTACTCCCTTTTCTCTCTTACTTCTAGCTTTTTCTTATTTCCACTTTGCACCCCAAAACTATAGCCATTACATGTTTACTCCGTGAGGGAGAGTCACACAAATCTGTAGCACATTTCTACATATCCCCTATGATGCTATTGAGGAGATTGTGCATTTTCTCATCTAGGGAACTATCTTCTCTATGCAGGACTGCCTTTGTGGCTTTCACAATCTCCCAAGAAATCCCTTGAAGCTGGACTTCATCGGAGAGTGAAGTCTCCGATGTCCTCATCACCAAGCATACTAATTTTATAGGCAAATTTCTTGACAGAGTGCCTTCTTTGTCATAGGATCCATTATGCCCTGTCGTGTATAATAAAATGCTACTATCAATAATGACAAAACCTAAATCTTTGATATGTAAAGAAGGTTATATTTCATATAGCAAATCAAAATTTAATAACAATTCTCAAAATCATACAACTAAAAATAGATGATATGAATGAGAGAGAGAGAGAGAGAGAGAGAGAGAGAGAGAGAGAGGGGGGGGGAGGGTGATGTGCATTAGAAAATTGGTTCATGCAATTTAAACACACTAAGACATCATACATGGCACATGCACAAACCAACTTATATAACAAACTAGATTTTTAAAGCAAATAAAACATCATACCTATGTTTTATATATATATATATATATATATATATATATATATATATATATATATATAGAGAGAGAGAGAGAGAGAGAGAGAGAGAGAGAGAGAGAGAGGATATTGTGGTATGGACGACAAGGTTTTTGAGACCAAAACAAAAGGGTTCCCTTCACAAAAGTATTAACATTATCACATCTTCACATGGATCTAGTAGGGCTTGGGTTGTGCGTAAAATTCCATTGCTTGAGGCTCTTACTTTTGGTAGATTTTCACCATGGCTAGGCTTCTGGCTAAAAGGTGTTGCTAGGTATTTGTATTTGCATTTGCATTGTAGGTTTCTTGGCCTCTTGGGTGCCAACTCCTGCTTGGACCTCTTTGAAGGGTTGTGTTAAGGTTCGGGCTTGGTAGGTGTGGTCTCTATCTCCACCGGGGCAAGGTTTATCTCCATAATGGTTTGAGGGGGTGATCGACATGGTAAAGCAAGAACAGTGTTGAGATTTAGGGTTTACCTTAGGTGAGGATGGATATTTGAATGATGAGTCTTGGGATGTTGAAAGGTTCAGAGTATCCTCATATGATAACCATCCCCCATGGTGGAAATCTCTAGTGTAGCAGTTCACTTTTTCTAATTGATTATGCAATCAATGGTCACAATCCATCCCCTTCCGAGGATGATTATCTCTTTCATTCTACCTTCAGAGATTATGTAAAATTTACAAGATGTAGGTTTAGTTCCAATGTGAAATTTTTCTTTAAAGCAAGATTGGCCACAATGAGGGTAGTTTTGGATAAATATGGTGTGAGGGTGGGTGGCGTAATGAGGTCCTCGTCTCCTAAGAAATTATGTTACGACTAGCCTCGGTGTCAGTCAAGGCTAACCATATAGCTAGGTGGTCTTGGGCGAACTCTAGCTCAATGGTAACATGTTCCATTATTAGTTTTTGTTTTAGTCTTTCATTGTGTGTATAGAGATATGTACTTATGACCTCTCTTTTTTTAACTGATAGGGCATCAATTTTGTTGAGGCAATTGCTCCACAAGGCATGCCCTCTATTTTTTGTTGTCAACCTCACATTTCTCCTCCTTCTACTTATAGTTTTGATAGAGCATATTCTAGGTGATGATAAATGGTTCATAGTAGTTTTTCAGCTTGCTGACATTGAAATATGCTTTCATTGTGTATAGAGATATGTACTTATGACCTCTCTTTTTTTAACTGATAGGGCATCAATTTTGTTGAGGCAATTGCTCCACAAGGCATGCCCTCTATTTTTTGTTGTCAACCTCACATTTCTCCTCCTTCTACTTATGGTTTTGATAGAGCATATTCTAGGTGATGATAAATGGTTCATAGTAGTTTTTCAGCTTGCTGACATTGAAATATACTAACATCACAACTTCGTCTAGGGTCTCTATCTGTATATCGCACCACTTGAGAAGCACACTATGGTAGGGACCTTAGCCTATATACTTGAGTTTTGTTTGGTGTTCTTGAAACTATTTACATAAGTACCATGTCCCCTACCTTAATGCATTTGTCCTTAGCCTATATACTTGATTTTTGTTTGGTGTTATGACACTCTGTACATAAGTACCATGTCCCCTAGCTTAATGCATTTGTCCTTGAGGTGGTCATCTAACCATTTCTCTTGTACCATAAGTTGAGTTTTGTTTGGTGTTCTTGACACTATGTATAGAAGTACCATGTCCCCTACTACTTTAATGCATTTGCCAAGGAGATGGCTTCACTCCATCCTTGTACGCAGTGGTCAATGTGAAACAATATAGCATTGTTGGGAAGATCATCTTCCACTGCTAGAGAGGGGGTTCTCCATTCAAGATTCTAGAAAAGTGATCAATATGGACATGCACATGGATCCCTTTTGGTGAAGTCAAATTTGAGAAGAATCAACAACCATGTGGTGATGTATCTCATGGTGGTACAAGGCTTGTTCCACCAAATAAAGCAAGGCTTATCCACAAAGAAAACAAATTTGGTAATGAGGATATTATTTTTGTATACCTTTCCAACATACACCATGGATAATCCCTCTCTCTCTGCAGATACAGCATCACATCCATTAAGTTTATAGCTAGCAAAGGTCATAGGAAGTACATGTTGTTCTCCCCAACTATGCTAACACACATCTAATAGAAAATGTTGAAGCATCTTTTGTGCACATGGAAAATCAGATCCCAATTGGGGAATCTCAAGATGGGTGCAATTTTTCTAATGCTTTCTTTAGAATTTTTATAGGAAGAAGAATCTTCTGTAATACCCAACATGCCCCATGAATATTTGCACCCCTTTGGGTGATGGTAATTCCAAGATCACACGGATCTTATTCTCATATGTAGATATGCCATTCTTGGAAATAATGTGCTCAGGGATGACTCCGTTGTTTCACCTAGAATCAACACTTAAGTGAGTTTAATGAGATATGGTAGAGTTTATATCTCTAAAAAATAAGTTCAATATGAGTAAGACGCTCCTTCCACTTTGAATTCACATAAGGTCATCAATGAAATATCCACGATCTTTTGAAGCCTAGAACCTTGAAGCTTGTACATGTCAAGCATTGGGAAAGTGGTGGAGGTAGCATTAGTCAAGCCGAATAGTGTAGGTCCCCACACTTTAGCAAATGTTATCTTATATTAGCCTTGCCTAGATTTATTGTCACTTGGTTTTAGCTTGAGAAACAATCTAAGAAGCTATAAAATTTTTCCTTGATGACTCTCTCCATGTGGTCGGTGTTAACCTTTAGTCAACCCAAATGGCATGATGCAATAAGTGTAGGTTCCCTACTCTATAGCAAATGTTGCCTTGTATTGGTCACATGGATTGATTGTCACTTGGTTCTAAGTTGAGAATCCATCTAAGAAACTATAAGATTCTTCTCCAATGACTCTCTCCATGTGGTCGGTATTAACCTTTAGTCAACCCAAATGGCATGATGCAATAAGTGTAGGTTCCCTACTCTATAGCAAATGTTGCCTTATATTGGTCACACATGGATTGATTGTCACTTGGTTCTAAGTTGAGAAGCCATCTAAGAAACTATAAGATTTTTCCTTGATGACTCTCTCCATGTGGTCGGTGTTAACCTTTAGTCAACCCAAATGGCATGATGCAATAAGTGTAGGTTCCCTACTCTATAGCAAATGTTGCCTTATATTGGTCACATGGATTGATTGTCACTTGGTTCTAAGTTGAGAAGCCATCTAAGAAACTATAAGATTCTTCTCCAATGACTCTCTCCAAAATGTGGTAGGCAAGGAAAGGGATTGATCTCATGAATGATGGTAGCATTAACCATTTTGAGTTTAATGTACACTCTAAGCTTTTTGTTCTTTTTAGGAACGACACTATCAATAAAATAGCACTTAGTTTTCTCAATATCAAATATACAAATCCCACATCAATGAGCTTGTTTAAATATTCTTTAACCATTTATCCATACTTGGGATTCATGTGGTAGGCTACCTATTTCACTTCAGTGAGAGGGATGGTGTGTTTCACCATGTCAAGAGAATTCCCTTCATGTTAGTGTACTTCCAGGTAGAAACATCTTAAAACTCTTTAATTAAGGTAACTCTCCTTCTTGGTTAGGGGTGAGGAATGTAAGATTCCTCCCCCAACCCCTTTTTGATGTCTAGTATCTTCCCCTGTAATCAATCCCTCTTCAAAAATATAAAGACCTTGTTTCTAACTGTTTTAACCTAGAGAGAGAAAATATTCTAGAGAGAGAATATTCAGATTTTGAATATTTTTAGATAGAAAAATATCTCACCTTATTAAAATGAATTTCCCTGAAATAGAAATTCAGAAAGAATTTTCCAATGTGCAATTGGAATTAATTGGAAATAGGTATAAAGAACCTTAGTCTAAGGGTCTAGATTTTCAAAAAAATTTGGATTATGGTCCAATTAACATTCCTATGGGCCAATAGCATCAATCCATGTGTAGGGAGGAGATAAATCCTAATTGTAAAAGAAGATACCAAAAATGAGTAAATGCTCACATAAGATGAAGAGTTGAAAATGTACAAGGTTTATTAGTAAAAAAACTATGAGTAATATAAAAAAAATGAGATAAATTGAGTATCCAAAAATGAGTAAATGCTCACATAAGATGAAGAGTTGAAAATGTACAAGGTTTATTAGTAAAAAACTATGAGCAATATTAAAAATATGAGATATTTTGGGTATAATCATTCCATTTTGACACATATGTAAAGAAGGGGAGTTCTTTAAAGGAGGTGCATATTTCACATGCTTGAATGAGTTTTAAACTCATAAAAATTGAGATATTTCATCTCTCCTCTCTCCTCATTCAAGTCTAGTTCCAAAAAGTTAGCTTAACTGACCTAAAAATGGTCAAAAAATGACCAAACTGATTTGGAAAATTCTAGAATCAGTTTGTTTGGTTAGGAGCTCAATTTTTCCTATAAATAGAAGCCTCCCCTTGTTGAAAATATATAGTGTCTTATGCATTGTTACTCTACTCCACCTAAGCCAAGAACTGTGAATTCTTTAATAATTCACTAGTTTTTGACACTTCTCTCTTTCTTCAATCCCCATTGGTAGCTCCATCAACATACTAAACCAATTGATTGGTTGGGGGCCTCTACCGTGAACAAAGAATCAAGCAAATTGTAAGGTAAGTATGGTGAATTTTTATCTTGCTATAATTTCTCAATGTTTCTCTCTTCTCAACCCCTCTCAAGCTTGAGAAGATTAATTGGTATGGTTTTTGAATGCTATTGAAGTTAATTAATTAATGATAGTAAAGAATTACATAAATTTCCATTTATGTTTAATTCTAATGGTTTTTCTCTCTCTCACTTAAGAAATGGTCATACTCATGACCCATTCTCAATCCAAATGAAGCTTTTCATAAAGCTTTTTCTTAATCCAAGATTAATCTATGCTTGAGAATAAATTAATAGTTTTTTTTATGCTTTTAGTTTATGATTATTTTTTATTTAATCCATTAAGGGTTAATGATCCAATTAGGGATCATTCTAATCATTCCCTTAAATATAACCTATCTTTTAAAATAATTGAGATTTATCAGTTATAGAAGCGGAGCTATGGCAAAATTTTATAAAAAATTTACACATAAAATAATTTCATTCAAAGCATGAAAAGAGGATTTCCTACCATATTCTAAGAATTATCATCTTAGATTAAATGAAAGAATTTCATCATGGGAAAATTGAATTTTTATATTATGCATAAAAGATAAATATTTTATTATAAAAGTGTTACTTTTAGCATAATTAAAATTCATGCATAGAGGTATGCATAAAAGATAATATTTTATTATAAAAGTATTAATTTTAGCATAATTGAATTTCATGCATAGAAGTATGCATAGAAGATGATTATTTTATTATAAAAGAGTTACTTTTAGCATAATTAAATTTCATGCATAGAGGTATGCATAAGAGATGAATATTTTATTATAAAAGAGTTACTTTTAGCATAATTGAATTTCATGCATAGAGGTATGCATAAGAGATGAATATTTTATTATAAAAGTGTTACTTTTAGCATAATTGAATTTCATGCATAGAGGTATGCATAAGAGATGAATATTTTATTATAAAAGAGTTACTTTTAGCATAATTGAATTTCATGCATAGAGGCATGCATAAAAGATATGGGAAGTGATAAGATGTGATAAGATGCATATGAGATGAGTTAGGATGTGATAAGATGAGTTAAGAAGTGATAGGATGTGTATGGGATGAGGTAAGAAGTATATGTGATGGGATAAGATGTATATGGGTTGTGATAGGGTGAGAATATGGATGTGAATGTGGATGGATATGTATGGATGTATGCATGTAGATGTGGATACATGAATGTGGATGTATGGATGTGAATGAGGATGTGGATGCATGGATGTAAATGTGGATGTATGGATGTGAATGAGGATGTGGATGTGGATGCATGGATGTAAATGTGGATGTGTATGTATGGATGTATGCATGTAGATGTGAGTGTGAATGTGGATGTATGGATGTAAATGAGGATGTGGATGTAGATGCATGGATGGGATGTGGATGTATGCATGTAGATGTGAATGTACGCATATAGGTATGGATGAGGATGCATGAATGTGCATGTAGATGTGTATATGAAAATAGATGCATGGATGTAGATGTGGATGCATGGATGTAAATGTGGATGTGTATGTATGGATGTATGCATGTAGATGTGAGTGTGAATGTGGATATATGGATGTATGCATGTAGATGTGAGTGTGAATGTGGATATATGGATATAAATGAGGATGTGGATGTAGATGCATGGATGGGATGTGGATGTATGCATGTAGATGTGAATGTACGCATATAGGTATGGATGAGGATGCATGAATGTGCATGTAGATGTGGATGTGAAAATAGATGCATGGATGTAGATGTGGATGTATGGATGTGGATGTGGATGTGGATGTGGATATATGTATGGATGTGAATATATGATATATGATGTGAAGGAATCTGAAGTGATGAGATGGAAAATGATGTGATGGGATGAGTACCCATATAAATGGAATGTGGAATAAGTACTGTGGATTGATGAGGGATAATGTGGAAAAATGAGAGTTAATATAGAAACTGTATTTGTAAATTGTTTGTAAATGACTGTTTTATGTCAAGAATGCTGGGAAAGCATTTTGACCGTCTTGTGATTAAGGTCGTGGAGACCTAACTGATAAAGTTGCAACTGCTGACGGAGAGTCAATGGAGGACGTCTCGCGTAGCAAGGTCGGCCGAGGTCTTGACCAGCCTCGATGTGATTAAAATGGTGAGCTTCCGGTACGGTGGATGAGGGGCCAAGAAAGCGACCTATGAGTGAAGCACTAGGTCACCTGCGAAGGATCCTAGAGGGTGCTGACCATACGGTGCTCGAGCTCTGGGTCGCCCAGGATACCCACGCGTGCGTCGAGGAAGATATTGGAACAAGGAGTAAGAGTTGTTTTCTGAAACCGGGCATGGATCTGGTTGACTGACCTTGCTGGTCCTCAACGGATGAGTCCATGGCTCTTTATATGGATCTGTTGGTTGATCTTGCTGATCTTCAACGAGAGTCCATCTTGATAAGTGATTATATTGCCGAGTATTATGGGCTAGGAACTATTGAAACGGCCCCTGAGTGGACAGGTGGTGAGCGTTCTAGTTGCCAATGATGCCATAGATACTCTGATGAAGGAATGATGGGAAATTGAATCAACCGGATAAATTGAAAGATGGTGATCAGTGATACTATGGTTTTATTAAAGGATTGTTTTAAAACTGGTTGAATCTGTGAAAAGGCAATTTCATATTGGGTGCGTAAGTGGTGTGACTAGTTTTATTTTTGCATGAACTTCCGGCTAGGGGGCCTTGGAACTCTTTTCCTTGGTACCCGGGACAAAACCTAACCAAATTCTTAATTTGATCCCATCACTACAGTGGTTGGGCGGTTGGCTAACCCATGGGATCGGATGGGGTTAGGCTGCACTGATGGATCCATAAATCGAGACTCAACTTTTGTTATTACGATAGATAAAGTAAATCTCGGACAGTAATTGTTCTATGGATAGGAATCAACAACTGTGCCTCTTGAATGGAAAAAAAGCGTTGATCCCAATGATCCAAGTGTAAATTTCTTCCTTGATCTGATCCAGTATCTTGAAGATGCAATTGGATCAGCTTAATCAAAAATGATCTTGACTACGTTAGAGTAAAAAGTTTTCCTGGTGGAATCACCCGTGCTTTCCGGTAAAGGAAGTTTTTCCGGGTTCGGTTTTGGATAAATCGACGGATAAATTTCTTATCCGAATATTCGTGGGTGAGGCCCCGAGTGTGGGACCCCTGTCCCGCGCGAGAAGTGCTACTTTCGCTGCTAGTACCCGAATCCGTTGCTCAGTGGGAACAGGGATCTCACAGTTGGTATCAGAGCAAATTTGGTTAATGAAGATCAACTGAGAAACCAAATATGTCAAAAATTTATCAAGAAGCACAAAAAGGTTGTAATTGTGTGATATAATTCATACAATTTGATATTCAAACTGAAATTCGTAATTTGGTAATTGGGTCTTCAGGTGGAAGTACCACAATTATATAGAATCCCTGACTTGCTTGAGGCCTAGACATGATGGTATTTACCTTATAATTCCAAGGGCCATGACTACCGTATATACCGAGAGCATAACTGCAGCTCTTTACTGACAGTATATACGAGTAAATCTAAGACTTGAAATTATAAGCGTTAATGCTATCCAGATGATGATTTCGAATGTGGTTGATATGATTATTAATTCTGTTTGAGAATTGATGAATTGATTTGGATTCTGATTGAAAATTCTGTTTGAAAAATGATGATTTCTGAAATTTAGTTGAAATATAATAATCTGAACGAAACCACAATGAGGATGAATGGGACGAGTCCCTGTAATGATATTCATAACTAGAATGATGATAATGAATTCAGCAAATCACTATGAGATTAGTGGGTTGTGCTGTCAAATTGTTACTGTTAACACTTGACTGGTAGATCAAGTTAAGGGATGACAAATTGAGAACTTGCTTGACTGAAATTCCCATGGAGGAATGTTCAGAAGGAAAATTTTCGGTCTAATGGACCATTATCATGTTAAAGATATGAATGATAAGATCTGAATGAATTGTTATTTAATGATGAGTTCTATATAAGGGATATTTATCCCAGTGTTCTGTTGGGTTGACCAGAATATAAGGAACCCCAGAATAAAATTGGATCTTAAGAAAAAGAGTTGTCCTCTACCTTGCGAGATGAGGACATCTCGCACTTTTCAAGTGGGATAGAATGTAAGATTCTTCCCCTAGCCTTCGAGGTATACAGGAGTAAGAACCTCCCTTTTTGATCTTATAATTATTCTCTCTCTAAAATAAAAGAAAGATTCTGTTTAAAAAAGAAAGAACCTTTCCCCAGAATACTTCTCAAGAGTCCCACCTGTTTTAAGGATTCAGAACAATGAGTTCAAAAGTGAGAATCGATGTTTTGGATATCAAGGTTTTGGTCTTCATTCGAGTACGGCCCAAAAGAAGTTCTTTATCTCTTGGGAATATAAGAAGTTATCTCCCAAATATTGTGGACCAAAGAAAGTAAGTGATTTAGCTTACGAACTTCTTTTATTCTTAGTGCCTTCTATAGAAAAATATGCCAAACCCAAACCATGGAAAGACGGTAAAGCTTCAGTGGCAAGTTACCGTTGACTTCTAAGTTACGCTTGCTCCTTCCTTTATATAAGTCATAACTTTTACTTGTCGCTCACAGTAATCTTTCTCCCATCAATCTCCTTCTTTCTTAATCTCCTTCATGGCTTGGCAACAGGAATTAGTTTTATCCATGATGATTTCTCACCTTCAAGACGCAAGCGAGTCTGTGAAGAAGGATTTTATAGAACAGTATGAGCACTCACTTTTCCCTCACTTGGGAACTTCTGTAGCTCAGACCAAATGGCGGACCTATCAAGACATAACTAGGGTAACACCATGGGGTCAGCAGCACTTTCATAATAATGTCCGCTTGGCCATGGTTATTGAAGCTTTGGGTTTGGGTCCCCGATACTACTGCGTCATGAGATCAAGGCATCTTGGGTTTTCTGAGCGGGTCTTCTTACTGGCATGTTTTCTTCCTCATCAGAAGATATGCCTTACCCCGTTTTTGGCTTACCTCTCAGAGGTCCTTTTGTTAGATCATCTCATACCACTCAGATAGGTGCGACAATAACCAACAAAATTATTCCCATATATGAGTTACCCTATACTTGTGCAGCTTGTGAGTGCTGCTTTTGTGACCATATGATGGACGGGCTTATGGAAGTGTAAAGAGTTCTTCTATCTTTACTGTATAAGTTTCGAGAATGAATAAAGTTTAAATCTTGTTCTTATTTTGAATCTTGCTCTCTTTAAGACTTTTCCTGGTGGTTAATCTTGATTAAAATTTTTCTCTAAGTCTCATATTCGTGCATCTTGCGAAATTATCCCAGTTTGCGAGATGAGGACATCTCGCATTTTTTAAGTGGGGTAGAATGTAAGATTCCTCCCCCAACCCCTTTTTGATGTCTAGTATCTTCCCCTGTAATCAATCCCTCTTCAGAAATATAAAGACCTTGTTTCTAACTGTTTTAACCTAGAGAGAGAAAATATTCTAGAGAGAGAATATTCAAATTTTGAATATTTTTGGATAGAAAAATATCTCACCTTATTAAAATGAATTCCCTTGAAACAGAAATTCAGAAAGAATTTTTCAATGTGCAATTGCAATTAATTGGAAATAGGTATAAAGAACCTTAGTCTAAGGGTCTAGATTTTTAGAAATTTTTGGATTATGGTCCAATTAACATTCCTATGGGCCAATAGCATCAATCCATGTGTAGGGAGGAGATAAATCCTAATTGTAAAAGAAGATACCAAAAATGAGTAAATGCTCACATCAAATGAAGAGTTGAAAATGTACAAGGTTTATTAGTAAAAAAACTATGAGTAATATCAAAAAAATGAGATAAATTGAGTATCCAAAAATGAGTAAATGCTCACATAAGATGAAGAGTTGAAAATGTACAAGGTTTATTAGTAAAAAACTATGAGCAATATTAAAAATATGAGATATTTTGGGTATAATCATTCCATTTTGACACATATGTAAGGAAGGGGAGTTCTTTAAAGGAGGTGCATATTTCACATGCTTGAATGAGTTTTAAACTCATAAAAATTGAGATATTTCATCTCTCCTCTCTCCTCATTCAAGTCTAGTTCCAAAAATTTAGCTTAACTGACCTAAAAATGGTCAAAAAATGACCAAACTGACTTGGAAAATTCTAGAATCAGTTTGTTTGGTTAGGAGCTCAATTTTTCCTATAAATAGAAGCCTCCCCTTGTTGAAAATATATAGTGTCTTATGCATTGTTACTCTACTCCACCTAAGCCAAGAACTGTGAATTCTTTAATAATTCACTAGTTTTTGACACTTCTCTCTTTCTTCAATCCCCATTGGTGGCTCCATCAACATACTAAACCAATTGATTGGTTGGGGACCTCTACCGTGAACAAAGAATCAAGCAAATTGCAAGGTAAGTATGGTGAATTTTTATCTTGCTATAATTTCTCAATGTTTCTCTCTTCTCAACCCCTCTCAAGCTTGAGAAGATTAATTGGTATGGTTTTTGAATGCTATTGAAGTTAATTAATTAATCATAGTAAAGAATTACATAAATTTTCATTTATGTGTAATTCTAATGGTTTTTCTCTCTCTCACTTAAGAAATGGTCATACTCAAGACCCATTCTCAATCCAAATGAAGCTTTTCATAAAGCTTTTTCTTAATCCAAGATTAATCTATGCTTGAGAATAAATTAATAGTTTTTTTTATGCTTTTAATTTATGATTATTTTTTATTTAATCCATTAAGGGTTAATGATCCAATTAGGGATCATTCTAATCATTCCCTTAAAGATAACCTATCTTTTAAAATAATTGAGATTTATCAGTTATAGTAGCAGAGCTATGGTAAAATTTTATAAAAAATTTACACATAAAATAATTTCATTCAAAGCATGAAAATGAGGATTTTCTCCCATATTCTAAGAATTATCATCCTAGATTAAATGAAAGAATTTCATCATGGAAAAATTAAATTTTTATATTATGCATAAAAGATAAATATTTTATTATAAAAGTGTTACTTTTAGCATAATTGAAATTCATGCATAGAGGTATGCATAAAAGATAAATATTTTATTATAAAAGTATTACTTTTAGCATAATTGAATTTCATGCATAGAAGTATGCATAGAAGATGATTATTTTATTATAAAAGAGTTACTTTTAGCATAATTAAATTTCATGCATAGAGGTATGCATAAGAGATGAATATTTTATTATAAAAGAGTTACTTTTGGCATAATTGAATTTCATGCATAGAGGTATGCATAAGAGATGAATATTTTATTATACAAGTGTTACTTTTAGCATAATTGAATTTCATGCATAGAGGTATGCATAAGAGATGAATATTTTATAAAAGTGTTACTTTTAGCATAATTGAATTTCATGCATAGAGGTATGCATAAAAGATAATTATTTTATTATAAAAGTGTTACTTTTAGCATAATTGAATTTCATGCATAGAGGTATGCATAAAAGATATGGGAAGTGATAAGATGTGATAAGATGCATATGAGATGAGTTAGGATGTGATAAGATGAGTTAAGAAGTGATAGGATGTGTATGGGATGAGGTAAGAAGTGTATGTGATGGGATAAGATGTATATGGGTTGTGATAGGGTGAGAATATGGATGTGAATGTGAATGGGTATGTATGGATGTATGCATGTAGATGTGGATACATGAATGTGGATGTATGGATGTGAATGAGGATGTGGATGTGGATGCATGGATGTAAATGTGGATGTGTATGTATGGATGTATGCATGTAGATTTGAGTGTCAATGTGGATGTATGGATGTAAATGAGGATGTGGATGTAGATGCATGGATGTGAGTGTCAATGTGGATGTATGGATGTAAATGAGGATGTGGATGTAGATGCATGGATGGGATGTGGATGTATGCATGTAGAGGTGAATGTACGCATATAGGTATGGATGAGGATACATGAATGTGCATGTAGATGTGGATATGAAAATAGATGCATGGATGTAGATGTGGATGCATGTGGATGTGTATGTATGGATGTATGCATGTAGATGTGAGTGTGGATGTGTGTGTATGGATGTAAATGTGGATGTGTATGTATGGATGTATGCATGTAGATGTGAGTGTGAATGTGGATATATGGATGTAAATGAGGATGTGGATGTAGATGCATGGATGGGATGTGGATGTATGCATGTAGATGTGAATGTACGCATATAGGTATGGATGAGGATGCATGAATGTGCATGTAGATGTGGATGTGAAAATAGATGCATGGATGTAGATGTGGATGTATGGATGTGAATGTGGATGTGGATGTGGATATATGTATGGATGTAAATATATGATATGTGATGTGAAAGAATCTGAAGTGATGAGATGGAAAATGATGTGATGGGATGAGTACCCATATAAATGGAATGTGGAATAAGTAATGTGGATTGATGAGGGATAATGTGGAAAAATGAGAGTTAATATAGAAACTGTATTTGTAAATTGTTTGTAAATGCTGTTTGTAAATGACTGTTTTATGTCAAGAATGCTGGGAAAGCATTTTGACCGTCTTGTGATTAAGGTCGTGGAGACCTAACTGATAAAGTTGCAACTGCTGACGGAGAGTCAATGGAGAACGTCTCGCGTAGCAAGGTCGGTCGAGGTCTTGACCAGCCTCGGTGCGATTAAAATGGTGAGCTTCCGGTACGGTGGATGAGGGGCCAAGGAAGCGGCCTATGAGTGAAGCGCTAGGTCACCTGCGAAGGATCCTAGAGGGTGCTGACCATACGGTGCTCGAGCTCTGGGTCGCCCAGGATACCCACGCGTGCATCGAGGAAGATATTGGAACAAGGAGTAAGAGTTGTTTTCTGAAACCGGGCATGGATCTAGTTGACTGACCTTGCTGGTCCTCAACGGGGATGAGTCCATGGCTCTTTATATGGATCTGTTGGTTGATCTTGCTGATCTTCAACGAGAGTCCATCTTGATAAGTGATTATATTGCCGAGTATTATGGGCTAGGAACTATTGAAACGGCCCCTGAGTGGACAGGTGGTGAGCGTTCTAGTTGCCAATGATGCCATAGATACTCTGATGAAGGAATGATGGGAAATTGAATCAACCGGATAAATTGGAAGATGGTGATCAGTGATACTGTGGTTTTATTAAAGGATTGTTTTAAAACTGGTTGAATCTGTGAAAAGGCAATTTCATATTGGGTGTGTAAGTGGTGTGACTAGTTTTATTTTTGCATGAACTTCCGGCTAGGGGGCCTTGGAACTCTTTTCCTTGGTACCCGGGACAAAACCTAACCAAATTCTTAATTGGATCCCATCACTACAGTGGTTGGGCGGTTGGCTAACCCATGGGATCGGCGGATGGGGTTAGGCTGCACTGATGGATCCGTAAATCGAGACTCAACTTTTGTTATTACGATAGATAAAGTAAATCCCAGACAGTAATTGTTCTATGGATAGGAATCAACAGCTGTGCCTCTTGAATGGGGAAAAAAGCGTTGATCCCAATGATCCAAGTGCAAATTTCTTCCTTGATCTGATCAAGTATCTTGAAGATGCAATTGGATCAGCTTGATCAGAAATGATCTTGACTACGTTAGAGTAAAAAGTTTTCCTGGTGGAATCACCCGTGCTTTCCGGTAAAGGAAGTTTTTCCGGGTTCGGTTTTGGATAAATCGACGAATTAATTTCTTGTCCGGATATTCGTGGGCGAGGCCCCGTGTGGGACCCTTGTCCCGCGCGAGAAGTGCTACTTCCGCTGCTAGTACCCGAATCCGTTGCTCAGTGGGAACAGGGATCTCACAGGTGAGGTTTGTAATAATGAATACTATCTTAGGTTCTTTAAGCAAGGTTTACTTCCTAGACCTCAATGGGGCGACCACCATAATAAGAGGCACGAGCTCTCCACCTAGGTTTCTTTGAGCCTTCTCATTGTCTAACACTCTATCCTAATGTTATAGGACTTAAAGTACTAAAGCACTTGCCTTAGGTCCTCCTCATGAGGCTCAACGAGCTCTTTGAGTTTAGCTTCCCTCTATGCCTCAACCTTGATCTTGTTACATTTTCTCTAGGTGGCTTGGTAGAGCAATTAGTATTCATAGCTCGTGGGCTCCTTGTCATCACATTTTGTGGCCATTTTCTTAGTCAAATTAGGTTGGTTTTCCGCTGTGTATGGTGTAAGTCCCATGTGAATCAATAACTTTAAAATAGCAAAGCCATTCCTTCTCCATGGGGAGAACAAACTTCTTAGGTTTTCTATGTGGTATTCTTACGCCTATGGGAAATCCAAAAGTGGTTTCTTTTGTTGAATTGACATTGCTAGATGAGTCACTAGCTACCTTTGGTTTAAAGTCACTGCTAGCTCCCATAAGAGATGTGGCACTAAGTATCAACATAGAAGTTATCTCCATTCTGTCCAGTCGTACGAACCTTGTTCCAAGCTTATGTGGAAGATGTCCATGTTTACAAAGACATGAATCCAATCCTTGGAGTTATTAGGCTCTCAAAAAGGCGTATAGTGCGGTTCTCAAATATTGTGACCAAATCAGTTTGGATGGTTGTATCCAACTTGAGAATACCTCAATCCATGGGGTGAATCTTCCCTATTTTCAAATCTAATTTCAAGGATTGGTTACCCTTATATATGTAAATGTGATTGGTTCCATGATTGGTTCCCCAATCATGGGAACCAACCTTGTATCCCTTATGTAAGGCCTTTCAAGGATCATAGTATATGATTCTCTTCTTTAGAAACCCATCACCATGAATGAGTGTTAGGCTGAAGGTCTTAATCTTTACACCCTAAAGGATGCCTAATGGTTTAGCTATGTTCCCATCGGCAAGCTTGACCACCACAAGACTAGTATTTACAAAAGTGGCGGGCTTCCCTAAGCTTGCCAGAAAAATCTTGGCAAGACTATGCTAACCCCAGCACCCCCATCCAAGATCTGTAGAGAGACCATCTTTCCTTTATAGACAACATATTGCATGCTATTCATTTCATCGCATTAATAGTGTCCCAACTCTTATGCGTGGGCACTTTTGGCTATCTTTTAGTCTTGGGTATAGAAGGAGAGCTCTAAGTGTGGCATGGCTCATTTTGATGTGGACTCTTAAGTTTCGATTCATCTAATTGGGTAAGTCTCTCCAAAGTTAAAAATTTCCTTGTAGCTTATTGAGACTCAGAATTTCAGAAGGAAATTGAAGGCTATGAAGCCTATGTCCCACAAGTGATATCTTCTCTCACTGAGAGGTAGGACCTACCACCACATGTAGGGAATGCGGACTGAGTCCTCCTTTGGATGTGGTTCCCTAAGGGGACAAAATAAAGTCATCGCCAAAGAAAATATATGTGATGACCCATTGAAGGCCAACTTTTTCCTCCGTCTGATTCACTGCATCTAGCACTGATGGGAGATCTGGTTGGATTAGTTCCAGAGTCGTAACCTCTAAAATTGGCTCTTTGAATACCTCTTTAGGAGTGTGATTTTTTGCAAGCTTCTACATGCGAGCTTTTTTATTTTTGTGAGCTTTTTTCCAACCCTCAAGACCATCACAACACGTTTATAGTATCAAGATTAACACCATAGCAACAATATATTTAACTATCACTCAAGATGTTTACATATAACGTACATTATTTGAGGGGCTATACTATTTAAAAGAAAAAAGGGACTCTAAAAAAGGCTTGAATACATACATTAGATTCAAAAAAAAATCAATGTAGAATTTGGTACTTTTGACATCAGAAATGAGATCGAAAGACCCAAAACGGTAGAATCGACTATAAACATGCCTATTTTTTTACCATCTTTCTTCGGCTAATGTTCAGGAAAGAGAGGTGCTTCAAACCCCTGGACTGTTAGTGTTGGCATTAATGGTCTATGGGCTAGAAACCAAAGAAATATGGTTGGAACACAGGCATGCTTGGAACACAGGCATGCTTACAGTCAATTGTACCATTTTTTGGGCCTTCTAAGCTCATTTTTTATGTCGTCGTATAAGTACCAAATTCTACACCCATAAAAGTTTTAAATCTAATAATGGAATTTTTGGACACTTTGAGCCCTCCTTTTTAAAAGTGTGCTTCTTATTTATTTTAAAAATTTTCCCCAATGATCTAGAGTTTTAAAAAGCTTGTAATTTTTTTAAAAATCTTGCACATAGAAGCTCATAAAAATATTCTACCCTCTTTAGAATGGTTACATGTTCAATGGCCTTTGTCAAGTTTTGAGGTTCCCTCATTGTTTCTATGATTGGCTCTAGAAATGGGGTCTAGAATTTGCTCAAGCAGGGTTAGTGGTTTCTACTCGACCTTGCTTAAGAATAGGCTTTAATTTAGCCTCACAAGCTCTTGGGCTCATTTCATTCATTCCTTCTCCAACATGAGATTGAGGTATTATTTGAGTTTCTTAGGAAAATAGTTCCAAAGCTACCTCCTTCGGAAACACTTCAAGCAATCTCCCTCTCTCAAACTCGATCTTCATAAAGAGAGAAGCCCATCAACTATGATAACCTTTTGAAGTTAAATCTTGAGCTTTCTACTTATTAGCAACCTTGGATGTTTCCTTGGCTCCCCTCATCTTGGCTTAGAGCCTTGTGATAGCATTAAGGGGAATTATATGAATAAGTCCTCCTTGTACACTCAATAAGTTAAGGCTCGTCACCAATTGGGTGATTATCACTCTATTGGGATAAATTTTAAGCACGATTAAATCTAGACCACTTGTAGCATGTGCCACCATAAGGAATGACACTAGGGTTGAGCACATGCTTCAAAGTGCTTGGAGCACAGAAGTGTGGGTACTTAGTGAATTGAGAGGAAACTCCATGGTAATATGTTGTGGGCTTTTGCATCAACAAAAGCATTACATTCAGCGGTCTCTAAGTACCATAATTGTTGATGAGTCTCTTCCTCTTTGTTACACCATATCTTCAAATAAGAAGGCATAGGTATTGTTGATGAGTTCTCTTACTCTTTATTGTGCCGTGGCTTTTAACAAGGAGGCATAGGTATTGTTTAGGAAGTTACATGGTTAGCCCTTCTCCACATAGTACATCAGTCACACTGTGAGTTTAATCCCTAGCTTCTACTAGCATACAAACTCCATCTTAGCAATTCCAAATCATCCATAGAAGCTCCCTTCATGGGAGCACATGAGTGTGGGGCTTTGCCATCTATTATATCACTTCAGTAATACATTATTCTTCTCTATCTCTGTTGTTATAAAACTTGAGAACCCTCAAACCATCAAGCCAAAGGATAGCTCCCAGAATTCATGTAAGTTAGAAATCTTATATTTTTCTTTATTCTTTTAATGGTTTTATAAATTGTTTGTTATCTTAAATGATAAACAAATGCTATGCCTTCTTGGAAAGGCTTTTCCCCTCTCTCCATCTTAAAATCAGCCCTTCTTTATCCTAGTTAAGTGATCTAATTGTTGGAATTAAACTTTTCATATTGTTTCTCTCTTAAAAGTGAAAATTGATTAGTTTAGAATGCTTTAAACCAATTGGGGATAATTCCTAAGTAGATTAAGGTTAGAAAAATTAAAAAATGGTCAGCCATACAAAGGAGGCTATGGTAAAATTTTCTAAAAATTTGTGAAATAAATCTCATCTTTTATTAATCAAAAAGAGGAATCCCCATCGTTTGTGTATTCTAAAAGTGTCATTTTCATTCATGCATATTGATTATTTTTATTATAAAAGAGTGATTTTCAATAGGATCAAGTTCTATGCATAGAAAGATGCATATTGATTATTTTTTTATTATAAAAGAGTGATTTTTAATAGAATTAAATTCTATGCATAGAACGATGCATATTGATTATTTTTTATTATTATAAAAGAGTGATTTTTGATAGAATTAAATTCTATACATAGAAAGACGCATATTGATTATTCTTTTATTATAAAAGAGTGATTTTTAATAGAATTAAATTCTATGCATAGAAAGATGCATATTGATTATTTTTTTATTATAAAAGAATTATTTTTAATATAATTAAATTCTATGTATAGAAAGATGTATATTGATTATTTTTTTTATTACAAAAGCGTTAATTTCATCAAAATGGATTTTATGCATAAATAGATGCATAAAAGAATTTTTTTTTATTATAAAAGTGTTATTTTCATCAAAATGAATTTTATGCATAGATAGATGCATAAAAGAATATTTTTTTATTATAAAAGTGTTATTTTCATCAAAATGGATTTTATGCATAAAAGAATTTTTTAATTATAAAAGTGTTATTTTCATCAAAGTGTTATTTTCATCAAAATGGATTTTATGCATAATTAGATGCATAAAAGAATATTTTTATTATTATAAAAGTGTTACTTTCATCAAAATGGATTTTTATGCATAGATAGATGCATAAAAGAATATTTTTATTATAAAAGTGTTACTTTCATTAAAATAGATTTTTATTCATAAATAGATGTATAAAAGAATTTTTTTTTTGTAAAAGTGTTACTTTCACTAATATTGATTTTTATGCATAAAATGATGCATAAAAGAATTTTTTTTATTACAAAAGTGTTGCTTTCATCAATATTGATTTTTATGCATAAAATGATGCATAAAAGAATTTTTTTATCAAAATAAGAGTTCACTTTAATCCTATGTTTAAATCCCATGAATATTGCAAAAATGAATAAGTAAATACTCAATGAAGGAAAATTATACCGTTTTATATTCTCTAGGATGGTAATGAGAAAATTCAGAAAAACTATCGAAGTCAGAATTTAGATAAATGGCTAATTTATTCCTCATAGGAATTCGTGTTTAGTTTTGAATTCAATAAAGTAGTAATTGAAATATTACCTTCGAGAACGATAGTTCGGGGAGAACCTTTCCAGACTCAAACCCTGAATCAGACTATGACCAAGACGTAACTCCTTCGTTCGACGATGTGACCAGTTCAGTAATCTACACTCAAATCACCCACCGAATCTGAAACTAAGTTGAGACCTTTGATTTTGATCTGAGAATCAAGAATTCAGAATTCGAGGAATTTTGCTTGGGAATCGAGACTTGTGATCTAGAAGTCTTGGGATATGGAATTAAGATATACTCATTGTATTCAAAAGAAAATCAAAACTGAAAACTTGCATAGAAATCCTATTTTCTTAAAGGACTATCTTACGCCAGAATGCTGGAGGGAGCATTTGGTATATGTGTGTTCTAAGGGAAGTTTGGTTGCTACAGCTGGCGAGGAGTTGACCAACTTTGATATGGTTAAAATGGTGCGCTTCCGGTACGATGGACGAGGGCCGACGAAGCAGTCCCTGAGTGAAGTGCCAGGACACCTAAGGAGGATCCTGGAGGGTTCTGACTAGGTGATGCACGGGCTCGTGGTGCCGAGGACATCCATGCGTATGTCATGGAAGATATATATGTATGATGATGAGAAACTTATTGTAATCTGTTTGCTGGATCTCGTTGTTGACCTACTGGTCTCAATGGAGTCCAGAGTGATATTGTTTTGTGAGAAACAAGGATTGAATGGAAATTTTGAGTTGTGACATCTGTACCCATTGTCAATGGATTGTTTTATAAATTAAAGTTTAAAGAGGAGTGTGTGAGTATCTGTATTCTAAAGTTAAGAAAGGCTTTCAATTATGGGTGGGTGAGTACTTATTTGGTTCTACTATTCCAGTGGTAACCCATGGGCCGGATGGGGTTAGGCTGGAATCAGTAGAGTTTTAATAATAAAATAGATTAATAGGATTACGCTTAGAATTTAAATAGTTAAATAATAACTTGAAGACTTCTCAAATGAATAGATTAATGGCCGTGCCTAATTCAATTAGGAAAAAAAGCGTTGATTCCTTCAAGTTAAGTCTGTTATAGTTTCCCTTCTATCCAGTTTATTCAGATGAAGGTTAGTTCAGTCTTGACCTCGTTAGAAAAATTCGTTAAGAATTTCAAAATGGTGGAATCGTCCCCGCTTTCTCGTGCTCGGACATTCGAGGGCGAGGCCTCGAGTGAGAAACCATGCCCCGCGCAAGAGGGAAGCTGCTTCCACTACCAGGAATCAGGAATCCGATGCACGGAGGGGGCAATGGGATCTCACGGAGGTAATCAACACGGTGGTCTAGGCCTTCTTAAATGCTCAAGAACAAAGAGAATATACCATCGTCCTATGGGTGCATAATAAATATCAAAGGAATAAAGGCACAATATGTATCTATAGGTAAACGAGCTCTCATTAATGCACTTTTTGAGCGTGTTTATTTCCTCTTTGGGCGAAGGATTTCCTTGACTTTTCCCTCCCATTTTAGACATTCAAGTGCATTTCTCGGGAACTCGGGCTAGCGAGCTCATTATTGTGCTACATTGTGACTTAGTTGCATCACGTTGATATGGAAGAGAAGAGGAAGCCATATCATATGCATGTTGATCTTGAAGAAGAATATACACCTTTGAAGAAAAGAAATCATCCCCAGCTTTCAATCAATGGAAGAGAGAAGGAAGAGATGAGAGCTCCAAGCTCAAAGCATATAGACCTATGGTGTGATGGATCTATGTATCCAAATAATCCTCTAACCTTAAGCACACCCTCATTCTCAAATCCAACCTCATTGATTAGATATATTGGCGATGGTCACCAAGGACTGATTGGCTATTGCAATGCACTAAGCCAATCGAATAGAGTTATAAAAGACTTGAATTGTGCAGCACAGTTGGAGTATAGTCATTTGCAACAAATGTACACCTCCCTTCAAGAAAGAAGTTCACAGCTCTTGTGAAAAATAGAGTCTTAATCTAAAACAATATAGGATCTTTGACAAGAAATTACACGTTGCATGTGTAAAAGTAACAAGTATTGGCATGTGAGCAAGAAAAAGAAATCTGAGGAACATAGAGCAACTTAATCCAAGTGGTGGAGGAGTCAAGAAAAGAATACAAGCTGCAAGGTAATAAACTTCTACATTTCTATGATACAACATTTAGTGCATGTAACTTGTAAATTTATAACAAGACAAATTCATTTCAGGTGTCTCCTACATCCAAATAAAGAAAACATGGAATTGGATTCAATAGCCAGACAATATTCCATGATTTTATCTTCAAATATGGTAGGTCAGATGCTTAAGGAGAAGAAGTATAAGAAAGTACAACAAACATTCATAAAATAGTTTACAAAGAAAAGCCAGGTGTTAGCTCTTGATATACAAAAATGTCTTGATGATGTTGGCATAGGAAGAAGGGGCTATTCTGAGATTTTCAAGCTAATAACTCAAAATACAAAGAAAACAAAACTCGGGCTACACTTATTTCGAAACCATATCATGTTAGGAGAGAACGTGTGGTGCTCAATGAGCAAATCAGAACTTGGCTTGGTCAGCCTTTTCATTTCAAAGACACCTACCTTAATAACGGCGCCGAAGAAATAAGATATGGTAAGACCAACAATATTTTCTTTGATTGAAAATATTACAAATGGCAATGGTCCAATTTTTTGGAATGACCTTGGTAGAGACTAGAGGAGTCCTTAAGTTTGTTATCAAACTTGATGAATGTAAAGTTGTAAAGCAAAGGAAAACAAAGAGAATAACAATCAGATTAATGAACATGGCATTGGATAACACAATAAAAAAAAGATCCTAGATAATTTAGTATGCAATTAGAGAACAATATTTGGTGGCTTGGGTCATTTGAGGTATGAATTTATTCTTTTTATTTTTGGTTTCATAAACTTTGTCATTAAAGAAATCTCACTTTCAAATTTATCATGTAGGTTGTGACGAAGGACCATGATATCCTCCATTGGGTGTTCCATAATACGGACATACCTAACATAATTAGGAGGCAAAAGGAAGGAGAAACGCTTCATGTAGAAGATATAGGAATTTTCACTATGGAATGGCATATGGCAGGTATGGCTTGTATTAAGAGAATGACACAAAAAGCATTCCCAAATAGTTCTTCTGAAAAGGAAACATTTAATAACAATTCTTTTGCTTTTATATTTCAGGAGACTTGAAAACACTCAAGTGCATGTACAAATTTCAAAGGCTGGAAATGTAAAGTGCCCTTGTCTATAATACATGGAGCGAATTAAACATCATGCATTATATGGTAGAATTCATTTCATTCATTCAGCAAGGACTCGTTTCATTCATCACGCATTATAAGGTAAGAACTCATTTCATTCATAATTGTCTTTCTGTAGTACATAATATACAACCATCTACCATGGATTGTGAAAGAGTGTGGAACTTCATTGTTAATCCCATTTTGGATCAATAAGTATGCTCCTCCAATT
This sequence comes from Cibotium barometz, assembly GCF_041138505.1. Lineage (NCBI taxonomy): Eukaryota > Viridiplantae > Streptophyta > Polypodiopsida > Cyatheales > Cibotiaceae > Cibotium > Cibotium barometz. Next base: position 41,009,769 of record NC_141057.1, on the reverse strand, counting down.
GAGGACATTAATAAGTGTCATGTAAAGGCACTATAAAAGTTGTACACTATGAGATATTGGCCACCCAAGGCCTTAGTTAAGTAAGTTTTGGGCGCCCAACTGTGAATAAGGGCCAAATGTATATAAGGCATTTTCCCATAATGAATAGACACAACCCCCTTTGTGCTATTGAGAGCTCTTCTTTGTGATTTGAGAGAGATTAAGAGAGAGCATTCTGGCATTTGTGCCTCTTCTATGCTTGTATGTTTCATGCTTGTGTGTTGGGAGAGTGAGAGAGAGTGATTTCCTTATGTGACGGTGCGAGCGACTCTATGGTCATAGCGTGAAGGTAGAGCTTGGAGGTTTGGAGCTTAACAAGTGAGCTTGGAGGCCTCAAGGGATTCAAGTTCGAAGCATTGATAAGTGCCCTACAACAGTTGTGTTCTATTTCTCTTCCTTTAGGTGCATGCATTGAGTTCCCTCTTGGAGGTGTGGTAGCCCATAATATTTTTGGCACCGCTATCGAGGAAACACCTTTGTTTCTGTTTCCTCTCGAAGTTTCAGCTCCCACTGCATAAGATTCATGATTGCCTTTGCATTCTGGTAGTGCATTGTGTAGAAAATGAATGGATAAGATTTATGTGGAAGTGAAAAAATCGTGAGAAATTGGTTGTGTTTATTGTGTATTTGTGTGGTGGAGTGGTCTTGGAAGAGAGCTTCACTATTTTTTCTAGTTAATTTATATGTTTGTATCACTGGGAATCATCAACGTGAACGAGCAGGTTGGTGTTCTGTTTTTTTTTCTTTTCAAAAATTCACAAAAATCAAAAAAGTAAGGAGCCATTGACTGTGCCTTGAACTTGTATTACACTCCTTAGGCGTGGCACAATCATTTTGGAAATAGTTGGATAAGTATTTTGCACCCAGAATCACATTAGTCGACGCGAGAAGTTTCCATGTGAAACTGTAAGAAAATTGTTCATGTCGTGAGCCGTTTTTTGTAACTTCACGCCGTGAACCGCTCCTGGCATCAATGCTACGATTAACGCCGCAATTCACGGGATTACCTTGCCAAAAATAGGTAGCCTTATCCTGACACCTCTAACACCTCTGACACCACGAGGTCTAACAACATTAAGAATCATGAACATGCAGGAAATCATTCACCACGTTAACTATTTCAGAACACTTCACAACGTGAACCATTTTTAGAACCCTTCACGGCGTGAACTATTTTTTGACGTGAACCAATTACTTTTCATGATGTGAAACCTTATCTCTTCACGGCATGAATTTTTCTACAATTTCATGTCTTAATCAAATCAAACTCACGAACTTGGTATAGTCAGATTAAGGCTAAGGAAGTCTTGAAAAAGTAAAAATCATAACAAGGTAACGTGGAATTCTGAGTCCAAAAGTAAAATTTTGAACATGTGAAAGTGCAAAAAATCATTCACAACGTGAACTATTTTCTAACACTTCACGCCGTGAACTGTTCTCTGCAATCTCATGGCCTTAGAAACAAGTCGACAAAATCTGACCAAAATTTAATTAGGGCAGCACAAAATAGCTTATCAAATACATGCACTTGCGATCTGGAAAGCTCATCAGAGACGACCTTACTCCTGATAATAGTGCATCAAATCACCCAGGATCTTCCTATCAAAAAAGTGTGGGTTCATGCCACTCAATAAGCACTCAATTGTCTTAAGGAATCTAACCACCATTGAAACTAGTAGCAAAGAATCCATGGAAGAAGGGTTGCGATACTCTAGGTTTGGGGAAGAGGAGAAACCACTCTCCCCAACCAGATCCAACGGTATCATTAATATTGCACGGGGATTTTTTGGTCTCCAAACCAACAATGAAGAAGAAGCACAATCTGCGGGCATGGGTCCGTCAACCAGCGCCGCTAGACTTGGTCCAAGGCAAGAAGTGCCTATTCAATTGTTGAATTTGAGGCTGTCAAACATTGGCACCCCCTGAATGAGAAGAGACATGGAAAGTGTGGCCAAGACGGGTCAAGTATTCTTCCCAACCTCAGAGAAAGTAGAGTTAGATCTAAAAAGGATTGAGGTGGAACAATAGCTAACGAGAGTTGAGCTTAAGGAAAAAAGAGCTCGATACTCAAAGGGCGAGAGCCGAACAAAAGTAGATGGGAAGTGTAAACTTACTCCAATCAACGAGGTAAAGAGCCGAAAATAGCCATGGGAAGAAGTGAGGAAGAAATTCCAAACTTAGAACCCATAAATGAAGAGCCCAGATGGAGGAAGGGGTTGTCACCTTAGAAGAAGAGGACAACCTAGCAAGAGCGACAAGCGAAGCGGAAGACCGCTTGTACACCAAAAAGACATCGAGCAAATGATCAATCATCCTACATTCCTACAGGACATGGAACTCTTAATTCTACAAAGATGTACAGAGGTGACTAATGATGAGCCATTCCAAAGTGAAGTGGTAGGACCATCCCATAGACCAAAGATGCCTAGAAGAGCCAACATAGGAAGAGGACGAGGTCTAAGTAGGGGGGAGAAATTCCTCAAGGACCAAGGGTGGATCCAACCCTCAATCTTAATGCAGCCACAAGGACAGATTTGTTGAATATGGCCACAAGAATGGGCCGAGGAATGGTCAGGGGACTAGGCATTGCTCTAGAATCTCAACCCTCCTAGATGAAGCCACATATCATTTCCAAGCTCATTCAAAAATTCTCTAGGGATGGGGATCGTATTCAACATGTAGAGATTTTTGAATCCACATGCGAAACCTGCGGGCCAGTCTCAATGATGTAACAATGATTCATGCTTTCTCACCGACCCTAGAAGGGAAATCGCATCAGTGGTTCCAAACTCTCAAACCTGAGGATAAGGTTAACTTCACACGACTCAAGAATGTGTTTGTGCCCAACTTTTCCAAAAGTGGTGACAGATGGAGTCCTGTGGCACAGCTACACAATATCAAACAAAAGGAAATGGAGTTGATGAGAGACTATGTGCCTCGACTAAAGCACTTAAATTCAAGGTGCAAACTACGGGAAAGGCTAACTGACGATCAGTTATTGCCTTGCTTCCAGAGAGGAGTTAGAGACCACAAGATACATGATTATCTGGTATTAGCCCGATCAGCTACTCTAGATACATTTTGCAAACTGGCAATTGAATATGAAGAGAATATGATGGAATTTCCACAACCGAAAGATGTTAGAATATCTTCGGCAACAACAACTTTGCGTGATTTGAGAGTCACTAAGAGGTTAGAACTCGGAGCAAGCAAGTCAAAAACATGATTGTGGATGAGCTCAGCAACACAATACTGGAGAGATTGAAGGTAATGGAGGAAAGAGAAACATATGGGCATGGGCATACCCATCTTTACCCCCCCTAGGAATTGGTGTGGTGCTCTATGTGTAGATTGAATCACACTACCACTAAATGTCCACAGTTAAGAGCAAGGCCACTACTCTATTGTGCACATTGTGTCAAACTAGGGAATCATGACACTTCCATGTGCAGATATCCAAGGTTCCAAATAGTCGCATAGTTGCTAACACCTAGAACTCCATTAGCCTTACCAGCACCACCTGTGCAAATCACTATAGCTGCAGGACAAGCCCAACTCTTCCTTTTTACCTAGGGGTATGTTTCGGGTGCAGGACACTTCACCTCTACCACCCCACCTGTTCTACCACCACAACCATCACAAGCTAAAATCAACCAAGTATTGATTGAAGAGCCATTAGAAGATATTGATATGGTGCGTGAAGTAGAACTTAGTGGAGAGTACTATGAGGAAGCTGGGGAGATCGCACTATAATTCTATGTCCTACAAAATAACACGCCACTACCTGTGTTTCAAACCACGGTACACTGGAAGGGAAAGAACATAAACTCAAACATGAGGAGAGGAATGCTACAATAATGTTTTGGCTGCGGAGGGCCACATCGAATCGCTGATGAGTGTCCAAACAAGAATGTGGTTTATACGCACCAACCCCAACAATTGACTGCTCCACCCAATGACATGCCTGTACTTGTACTAAATGTGGCATTGATCATCTAATCAAGGATTGTCCATATCGCGCAAGTGGTTCGACTTCCGCTTCCAACCAAGCCACCATCCGGACCATTAGTGTGCAGCCTTGAAATATCATGCCACTCAATGTCCTGTTGACACGAGCCCACACCACCCAATTGGGGGACAAGGGGAAGAATCAAGCAGATGCGACCACTTTCAAAACTGGCCAGAGAAGAAGAGTGAAAAAAGTGGGTAAGGGTGACACCAGGGTAACAATCCAAGATGGATCCAAAGAAGATATGATTGACATCAGATCCACCCAATCGAGAGAAGAAGGATATCAAGTGGTCAATCAAAAAGAGCTAGAGGTGCAAGGGGAAAGACCATCAACCCCTAAAGGAGTCATGGAGTACCCAAATGCCAAAGAGGAGATAAGAAAGCTCGAAGACGACAGGACCTTAGTGGAAGAATGTCAATGACTTCATGAAGCCAAGCTAAGGGCTAACTGGGTTAGGGATACAATGTATGCAAGAAACGAGCCAACAAGGGAAAGAGAATTGGACGTACCTACTCCAATTCCAAAAGAGACGAAAGAGGGATCTCATGGGAATACAATGTCAAGAATTTTTGAGGAGGATGCGCAGGATGAGTCCATCCATTCCTTCCCTTGGGAAGGATATCAGTCACACCCATGGAAGGAACCCTCAATTGCCAGAGAACCCAAAGACATAGGAAGCCTCGTAGCTGTACTATCCACGTCTGTGCAAATTTCATTAGGACAACTGCTACACAGTTCCCTTGGGAAGGATATCAGCCACACCCATGGAAGGAACCCTCAATTGCCAGAGAACCCAGAGACATAGGAAGCCTCATAGCTGTACTATCCACGTCTGTGCAAATTTCATTAGGACAACTGCTACACAGTTCATCAACACTATGGGCAGACATAAAGGAATGGGTAGAAGGTGGACTAAGGCCAGTCGGACACTACAGAGGATGTTCTATCACCTCTGGTAGAAAGAACCTTAAAACACACAAGGAAACAACAACCAGAGTCTTCAAGATACCAATTAATCAATTGGGACGTTATTACGAAAGTGACAACACATGCTACAATCCTGATTCATCATACGGGTACCAAGCACTGGCTATCCGGGATGGTGGGGCAGGGGTTAGCATCATCACAAAACAGTGTTGGAAAAACTGCAGAAAACCCGATCTAAAAAGAGCACATCTAATCGTTAAAATGGCAAACGGAACATCTTCAAGACCCATTGGGCTTTTAGAGAATGTGAAACGCAAACACTTTACATTTCGCTACCATCATACATTTGTAGTAATGGACTTCCTGCGCCAACTAGACTCATATGACATAATATTGGGGAGACGCTTCATGAGGGAATCCAAATTGGTGCACGATTGGGCATTAGATCATATGTATGTGCACGATTGGGCATTAGATCATATGTATGTGCATAGGGATTCGCAAATTTTAAAGATAGATCTGAGAACGTGGAGACCACACCCCATGGAAGGGTAACTATTCAGTAATGATTTGATCACAACTAAGCAGACCACATCCGTACAAATATGCCAACCCCCCACGGTGGAAAATTCCAAAGAGGAAGAGGAAACGAAAATATATGCATCACTTCCTCCTCCGGATTTCAGTGAAAACTGGATGCATGTGCTAACTACCATAGATGTGATGCAACCCAGAGAGGGATCCAATATATGGAATCTGGAACTGTTCCCACTACCTCTTCCTGTATGGTCAATTGGCAAACCATTGATGAAGAATCAGAAAAGGAGGCTTCTAGAATAGAAGGGACTGGATCACAAAGTCGTACCAGCACTCAACGCCTCAGAAGATGGTGAAAGCAGAAACGATATATTGCTCGACGAAATTCCCTATTTACGAAGAAAACCCACAGATGCCCAGTGGCTGAGATACCTCGAAGCTACTAAGGTACACGATGAGTTTTCTAAGAATTGGGGTGAGGAATTGAGTAAAATATCACTTGAAGGGAAACATGAGAAGAAATTCATCCTTCAAGAGCCAAAAACACCTAAGCTTATGAAAGTTGGGCGACGTAAAAAACGGAACAAAGCTTTGGCAGAAGCCGAGTCAGAGGCCAAGAAAGTCATGGCTAAAACAAAAGGTGAGAATGAGCATAAACGAGACTTGCTGTCTGTACCAGACCACTTCAAAGCCTACATTGTTGAGATGAACAGAAAGTGATCTGACTGACTGCAAAAAGGGTTAAGGAAGATGGGTTGTCCACATCATACGATGGCCCTATTAAAGTCAAGGAAGTTGATATCGTGGGATCAAGGGAGGAAGCCAAACTTGTTTATATTGCTATAAGGACTTGACTTCAGCTGAAGAAAATGAGCTCGTTACCCTCCTTAAGAAATTTAAGGATTGTTTTGCCTGGAACTACAAGGAAATGAAGGGTGTACCACCTGAGGTGGTGCAACATATATGATCCCAATCATGGAAGGATCAAGGCCAACTAGGAAGAAAACATACCAAATGAATCCTAAATATGTGGCAATTATAAAGGAGGAAATAGATAAACTCACTGCTGCAGATTTCATCTATGAGATGGAACATACGGATTGGTTGTCACCAATCGTAATAGTGCCAAAAAAGAATGGGAAACTTAGGGTATGTGTCGATCTTAAAAAGGTCAATACAACTACTAGGAAAGACCTATACAGAACATGTTTTGGAAAGAGTGGTTGGTGAAGAAGCTTACAGCTTCTTGGATGGATTTTTAGGATACAATCAGGTGTCTATAGCACGAGAAGACCAGCATAAGACAGCTTTCAATACGTGGGGGAAATTTACATACAAAGTCATGCCTTTCAGTCTCAATAATGCCCCAGCAACATTCCAACGATTGATGTGCACAGCCTTATATAAGCTAGGTAAGGACAATGTCCTAAGAAGACGTGTGAGAGAAGATGAGTTCGTCTCACGATATTGGATGAGGCTCATTCAGGGATAGCCGGAGGGCATTTTTCTAGAGAGATTATGGCTCGCAAGGTACTTCAAGCAGAACTATGGTGGCCTACATTATTCGGAGATGCCATAGAGTTTGTCAAAAGGTGCGAGGAATGTCAGCAATTTGCTATCCCACAACAAAGGGACTGGATGTTGCTCACCCCTGTTATTGTAAGATAACCTTTCGAGAAATGAGGGATTGATTTTGTTGGACCCATTAGACCAGCGGCACATCTATTTTGAAAGCCTGATATGTAATCGTGGCCATGGACTACTTCACCAAATGGGCAGAAGCCAAAGCCTCAAAGCGAGCTGATACACAAACAACAACAAAATTCTTATATGAGTAAATTATCTCGAGATTCGGTTGCCCATTAGAATCACTTAGTGATTGTGGTTCATATTTCATTAATGAGGTGATTGATTATTTACTTGTTGCTGTGCAGGATTCTTAGTAGTCCATCTAAAATCATCACCTTATTATCCACAGGCTAATGGTCAAGCAGAGAGTACAAACAAAATTTTATGTACTATCTTGACTAAAACTTTGGAAGCAAGTCGAACAGACTGTGAGCATAAGCTGACAGCAGCCTTATGGGCATACCGAACATCATATAAGGAAGCGACGGGATATACTCCCTTCCATCTAGCTTATGATGTGAGGTAGTAATGCCTATGAAATACCTAGTTCCGAGCTTAAGGATTGCAATGCAAGAACGTTTAACGGATAATGCATTGGCTGAAAGGCTAATCGATTTAGAGAAGCTTGATGAGACTAGACTAATTGCATTGCATGGACTGATGGTTGAGAAACTACATAGAAATCATTGGTTCGACCAAAACAACAAAAAGAACTAGAAACGGGGGAACTTGTCCTCATGTATAGTGTAGGAAGCACCAGGAAAAAGAAACTCAAGTACAGAGGCCTAGGACCCTTTCGAGTGTCTGAGATCACACCTCAAGGGTCGGTTAGAATTGAGACATTGAAGGCGTACTACAGATGGAGGGTTATGTCAATGGGAGCAAAATCAAAAAATATTTTGGACCACTAACCTAAGAGTCTTGCAAGAACATATCTTAAAACAACAAAAACAGCTTGCAAAGGAAAAAATCCAGCAAGCTCGAGAAGAGGCTAAGGCAAGGGTGGACAAAGCTAAACAATTACTCCAGAAGAGAATATTGCACGTGAACATGGCCTCACTAACTCTTCTAGATGAAGAGGAATTGAACGTTGAGCCAACACGACTCAGGGTGGAACTCTCTATGGCTAAATGCCATGCAACAAGCATTGCATTAATAGATACGCGATCAAGTCATAACCTGATCTCATATGAGACATGGGTAGCCTTAGATAAACCGTGCCTTGAAACCACCAATGCACAAGTACGCAGTGTGCACTTGACAACTACGAAAGCTGAGGGATTTTTAAGTGTTAACATTTTCATTAGAAATAATTCCTTGGTTGGGAAGGTGTTTGTCATGCCTGCAGGTTCCATGGAAGAGGAAATGATCCTAAGACGATCCTAGATTTTCCCTAGCAAATGTAATATCCAATGGGAGAAGAGGACAACACTGTTGAACAAGGGTGACAATGTCATATCCATACCCTTATGGAGCCTAAAAAACACAGGGAAGCAGGCCATGATTGAGGAGATAGCAACACCAAGCATTGTGACATCAACTCATGAAGCAAAATATGTAGCAATTCAGCAAACCCTACACAAAAAACATCCTAAGTCACAGGGTACACAGCAATGGGTGCCCAAGGTTCAACTTAGAAACCAGCCCCACAAGGAGGAGAAGGAGGTTAATAAGGAAACAACAAGAAGGGTTCAAAAGTGAGTCAAAGATCAGAAATGGCCTTCACAACAAGGTTAGGGGTGCTCCTCCAGAGACAAATCAACACTCCACAAGGCATTCATAAGCAATGGGTCCGAAAGGATTTGCTAATGGCACCACAAGGTTACTACCAAGGTAATACAACAGTATGGGTGCCAAACCCCATCCAGTGGCCACCGTTGCAAACACCTCCAAATACAAAGGAAAGGGTAGTAAAAGCATGCGGAACCAACTCCCAAACTAAAACCAATGCTCAAAAGGCACAAACACTGGTGTGGAGGAAGAAGCCAACTCAACAAGTAATCTCAGAACTCCTTCCCAGAACTGGGGCAACCAAAGAGAAAGAGTTCCACCTCAAACTACAGCAGCCAGAGCAGTCACAATTTCAGATGTAGTAGAAGAGGAAAAAGGGCAGATCTATGCTGCAATTGAAAATCAAGGGCCTAACCATCAGTTCTCCGTCATCCATACTCCAATAGAGTATCAGGGTAAGCCTTTTAAGCTTTTGATTGATTCAGGCAGTTCTCATTCATTCATTTCCCTTGGATGCTTGCGTAAGCTAGTCTTAGAACAAAAATCAGGGAAACCTATGCAAGTTGAATTGGCTAGTGGGAAGACTCTTTTCACTCACCATGAGACAGATCTTATCCAGTTCAATCTAGATGGTAATGTAACCAACTGTCTGTTTAAAGTCTTATCAAGGTAAGCCTTTTAAGCTTTTGATTGATTCAGGCAGTTCTCATTCATTCATTTCCCCTGGATGCTTGCGTAAGCTAGTCTTAGAACAGAAATCAGGGAAACCTATGCAAGTTGAATTGGCCAGTGGGAAGACTCTTTTCACTCACCATGAGACAGATCTTATCCAATTCAATCTAGATGGTAATGTAACCAACTGTCTGTTTAAAGTCTTACCTCTGGGAGTTTTTGACGGGATCCTTGGAATGGATTGGTTGCACAAAAATCAAGCTGACATACACTGTCACAATGGAACCATTTCCTTCCATGACCTTTACACGAGAACAAAGTCCAAGGAACTGGAGTTTTCGGATCCCCAGACCTTCAGTTAGTAAAAGCTTCCAGGTTACTGAAAGGACTTAGGAAGAAGCAGAAAATTTATGTTGTCAAAATGAACCCAGTAGACTCAAAGCTTAAAGCTAAAGAACCAAAATGGTTAAGTGAATTTGATGATGATCTATTCCCAGCAGAGCTAACTGAAATGCCTCCAGTTCGGGAAGTAGATCATGTGATTGAATTGACCCCCGGAGCTCAACCAGTAGCCCTACGCTCGTACAAAATGCCAGTTCCTGAAGCCATCAAACTCAAAGAACAGCTTAGGCAGCTGTTAGAACAAGGGTTTGTAAGACCCAGTGTTTCACCTTGGGGTGCGCCAGTTCTCTTTCAGAAAAAGAATGATGGAACACTTAGACTCTGTGTGGACTACAGAGGTCTAAATCAGCCTGACAGTTAAGAATAAGTATCCTATCCCAAGAATTGATGAGCTTTTGGATAGGCTAAATGGAGCCTAGATCTTCACAAAAATAGATCTCAAATCCGGGTATTACCAGATCGGGATCAATGATCCAGATAGACCAAAAACAGCCATCAATACTCGCTATGGGCATTATGAATTTACTGTCATGCCGTTCGGATTTACTAATACCCCAGCTACATTCAATCGCCTAATGCAGGACATCCTCAGAGAATACTTGGATGATTTTGTTCTAGTTTTCTTTGGTGTCATTCTGATTTACTCAAGGAATGCACCTGACCATGAGACTCATGTTCGAAAAGTTCTTGAGATTCTAAGGAATCATCAACTCTTTGCCAAAAAGAGCAAATGCACTTTCTCTGCCGACCACGTTGAATACTTGGGCTTTCTGGTATCCAAAGATGGAATTTCTCCAGATTTCGCAAAAATCCAAGCTGTCATAGATTGGCCCGAACCAAAGACAGTGAAAGACGCCAGAGGATTCTTGGGATTGACTGGTTGGTATAGAATTTTTATACCAAAGTATGCTCTCATAGCTTCCCCCCTGACTAACCTTCTCAAAAAGAATACCCCATTTCTATGGTCTGCCAAGTGCCAAAGTGCTTTTGATAAGCTGAAGACCGCCTTGGTAACCAGTCCCGTTCTGAAGCTACCAGATTTCTCTCTACCCTTTGAGGTAGTAACTGATGCAAGTGGTTTTGCCCTGGAAGGTGCACTCATGTAGGAAGGTCATGCAGTGGCCTATGAATCCCGAAAGCTCAGAACACATGAGAGTAATTATGCTGTCCACGACCTGGAATTGCTTTCAATAGTCTATGCCAAGTTGTGGAGACATTACCTACTGGGAAAAAGATTCACTTTGATGACAGATCATTAGAGCTTAAAGTGGATATTTACTCAGAAGGACCTCAACATGCACCAAAGAAGGTGGATGCAGACCCTACAGGAATTTGATTTTGAAATCAAGTACCGCCCAGGCAAAGAAAATGTGGTAGCAGATGCCCTCAACAGAAAAGCCTCCTTGCTTGCAATTACTATAATATCAAATTCTTTGATTATTCAAGCAAGTGAGAAGATCATGCAGGATAGATTCTTTGGCCCTATTGCTACCCTACTTATGCAGGAAAGCAAAACTCCACAGGAGTTGAACAGAGTTCAAGGGTACAGCCTGGATGATGGCATTATGTATTATAATCGCAGGCTATGCATCCCCAATGATGAGGGAACCAAAGGGCAAATTCTGGATGAAGCCCATGACAGCCTTATTGCAGGACATCCAGGTTTCATCAAGACCTACATGTCCGTAAAGAAAAGCTTCTTTTGGCCTGGTTTGAAAAAGGATGTGCTGAATCATGTACGTCAATGTCTGACATGCCAAAAAGGCAAAGCTGAGAGAGTAAAAATGCCTGGGAAGTTACATCCATTGGACAGATGAAGTGGGAATATATCAGTATGGACTTCATTACTGGATTACCTTCAGTTCAATCAGGTTACAACTCCATCTTCGTGGATAGTCGTCAACAGACTAACCAAAGTTTCCCATCTAATTCCAGTAAAAGAAACCTACACGACAACAATGGATGTGGCCAGAGTGTTCCTCAAAGAAATCTTCAGATTGCATGGCCTACCCAGGAGAATAGTAAGTGACCGAGATCCCAAATTTACTTTAAGATTTTGGACTGCATTTTTCGAAGCAGTGGGAACTTTCTTGGATCTCAGCATAGCTTATCACCTTGAGACCGATGGTTAAACCGAAAGAGTAAACCAAGTAATTGAAGATATACTTCGGTCATGCTGTGGGTGGCAGGGAACCCAAGAAGTGGCTAAGCTATCTGCACCTAGTCGAGTTCACCTACAATGCTTCTTATCACCGAAGTATCGAGATGAGCCCTTTTAAAGCTCTGTATGGACAAGATTGCTTAACTCCATTAACTTGGTCCGACCCATTGATTAGGGTCGAGATGTCCAGACAGATGCTTGACGACATGGATCAACAGATGCAAGAAATTCGTAAAGATATAAAATCTGCCCAGGATAGACAGAAGCAATATGCAGATAAGAAGAGGACAGATAGAGAATTCAAAGAAGCAGATATGGTCTTCATTCGATTACGGCCCAAAAGAATTTTCTTATCTCTTGGGAAGTATAAGAAGTTATCCTCCAGATATTGTGGGCCATATCTGATTGCAAAGAAAGTAGGTGACTTAGCCTACGAGCTTCTTCTGCCCTCCTCATCTCTCAAAGTTCATAATGTATTTCATGTAAGCCTTCTAAAGAAATATGTGCCAAGCCCAAATCATGTGCTTGATGATGAAATCCTAACCTCTTCAACCCAAGGACAGATGGAACTCCAACCTGAAGAAATTCTTGACATTAGGACCTCAATGGAGTCTTCTTGGGCCCTTTTATTTGGCAGTTTAAGGGAGTCAAACCTTTTCTCTTAAGAAGAAACGTTTTCTAATTTGAAGCTTCAAAACGGCTACTTTATTTGAATTTGAATTTTGGAGAAAAAATGGAATTTAAAATCTAGCGGATAAAACCATATCATGTAACATATCTATGGAAAGCTCTTGATGCGTAGATCACGGATCTGTAATCTCCGCTCAAATCGGAGCTTGTGTGTAGAAGTTATGGAGGTCCGAAAATTGTAAAATGCCCCCCCCCCCCCCCCCTTTTTGGGGAAAAAAGTACACCCTTTGACCACTCTTACACCTCTCTTAATCTCACCAATCGTTTTTGCTTACATGGCGGGCTCCTATTTGTCAAAAAGTTAAACGTTTCCATAACCTCATGGCAAATTAAAGGGCCCAAAAAGACTCCATTGAGTTCCTAATGATGTTCGAGAAAATATTCTCAGGAACAGAATTCTCAGAGAACTATTAGTAAAATGGAAGTTCTATCCTTTTGAAGATGCCACCTGGGAGAATGAAGCCGATCTGTTTACGAGATGAGGACATCTCGCATTTTTTAAGTGGGAGAGAATGTAAGATTCCTCCCAAGCCTCTCAAGATGTCCAGCATCTTCCCGTGTAATCAAATCCCTCTTCAGAAATATAAAAGATCTTGTTTTAGCCTAGAGAGAGAGAAAATATTCTAGAGAGAGAATATTCAGATTTTGAATATTTTTGGATAGAAAAATATCTCATCTTATTAAAATAAGTTTCCCTGAAACAGAAGTTCAAAAAGATTTTCAGAAGGTGCATTAGAAATTAAGTATAATCTGTTCAAGAGGCATTATCCTAGGGGTGAAGATTTTTTCAAAAATTTAAATCAAGGTTCCTATGGACCATTAAGATTCATCCAAATGTAAAGAGGAGATAAATGAAGAACTAAAAGAAAAATCCCCCAAAAATGAGTAAATACTCACATAAGATGAAGAGTTGACTAAGGACCAGGCTAATAGTTAAAAAGGGGAGATATTTAGAAGTAATGATGCATTTTTGACACCTCTGCATGGGGATTTCTCCCTCATAAATGAGGCGCCTACTTCACATGTACAATTGAGTTTTAAATCTTCAAAAATTGAGATATTTCATCTCTCCTCTCTCCTACTTCAAGTCTAGTTGCAAAAAGTTAGCTCAACTGGCCTAAAAATAGTCCAAAATTGACCAAACTGAATTGGAAAATTCTAGAATCAGTTTGTTTGGTTAGGAGCTCACTTTTTCCTATACATAGAAGCCTTCCCCTTTGTTGAAACTCAATAGTGTTTTATGCACTGTTACTCTACTCCTCCCAAGCCAAGAACTGTGAATTTAATTAATAATTCACTAGTTTTTGACATTTCCCTCTTCCAAAGATTGGTGGCCACTCTTGTTACAAACAAGAGTTGAACCCTCAAACCATCAAGCCAAAGGAAAGCTCTCAAAGTCATTAGTAAGTTGATGATTCTTCTTTTTTCACTTAATTTATGGTTTTTATGGTTTTAAATGGTTTTTATGCTTTATGTCTTCTATAAAATTGCAAATAATGTTATGCCTCATTACAAAAAGGCATTCCCCTCTCTTCTCTAGCAAAACCAACCATTCTCTATCCTAGGTGAATAGTTAATGATTAAAGTCAAGTTTTTATAATGTTTGTCTTAATTAAGTGAAAAAATGTTTACTTTAGGATAAATTCAATACTCTTGGTGCACTTTTAATTAGTCTTAAAGACTTAAAAATTTAAAAAATGGTCAGCCATACAAAGTAGGTTATGGTAAAATTTTTAGAAATTAGTGAAATAAAATTCATCTTTTATTATTCTAAAAGAGTAATCCTTATGGTTTCTATATTCTAAAGTATCATTTTCATGCATAAAAGATGCATTTTGATTATATGCATAATTAATTTTCATGCATAGAAGTATGCATAAAAGATACATTTTTTTATAAAAGTGTTACTTTTATCATGATTAATTTTCATGCATAGAAGTATGCATAAAAGATAATTTTTTTTATTATAAAAGTGTTACTTTTATCATAATTAATTTTCATGCATAAAAGTATGCATAAAAGATTTTTTTTTAATAAAAGTGTTACTTTTATCATAATTGATTCTCATGCATAGAACTATGCATAAAAGATAAATTTTTATTATAAAAGTGTTACTTTTATCATAATTGATTTTCATGCATAGAAGTATGCATAAAAGATAAAATTTCATTAAAAAAGTGTTACTTTTATCATATTTGATTTTCATGCATAAAAGATAATTTTTTATTATAAAAGTGTTACTTTTATCATAATTGATTTTCATGCATAGAAGTATGCATAAAAGATAAATTTTTATTAAAAAGGTGTTACTTTTGTCATATTTGATTTTCATGCATAAAAGTATACATAAAAGATAATTTTTTTATTAAAAAAGTGTTACTTTTATCATAATTGATTCTCATGCATAGAAAAATGCATAAAAGATAATTTTTTATTATAAAAGCGTTACTTTTATCATAATTGATTTTCATGCATAGAAGTATGCATAAAAGATAAATTTTTTTATTATAAAAGTGTTACTTTTATCATATTTGATTTTCATGCATAAAAGTATGCATAAAAGATAAATTTTTTTATTATAAAAGTGTTACTTTTATCATAATTGATTTTCATGCATAGAAGTATGCATAAAAGATAAATTTGTATTAAAAAAGTGTTACTTTTATCATATTTGATTTTCATGCATAAAAGATATTTTTTTTAATTATAAAAGTGTTACTTTTATCATAATTGATTCTGATGCATAGAAGTATGCATAAAAGATATTTTTTATTATAAAAGTGTTACTTTTATTATAATTGATTTTCATGCATAGAAGTATGCATAAAAGATAAATTTTTATTAAGTGTTACTTTTATTATATTTGATTTTCATGCATAGAAGTATGCATAAAAGATAATTTTTTATTATAAAAGTGTTACGTTTATCATAATTGATTTTCATGCATAGAAGTATGCATAAAAGATAAAATTTTATTAAAAAAGTGTTACTTTTATCATATTTGATTTTCATGCATAAACGTATGCATAAAAGATAATTTTTTTATTATAAAAGTGTTACTTTTATCATAATTGATTTTCATGCATAGAAGTATGCATAAAAGATAAATTTTTATTATAAAAGTGTTACTTTTATCATAATTGATTTTCATGCATAGAAGTATGCATAAAAGATTTAAAAAGATAAATTTTTATGATAAAAGTGTTACTTTTATCATAATTGATTTTCATGCATAGAAGTTACTTTTATCATAATTGATTTTCATGCATAGAAGTATACATAAAAGATTTAAAAAAATTTAATCAGAGATATAATTTTTTTATTATAAAAGTGTTACTTTTATCATATTAATTTTCATGCATAAAAGATTTTTTTTTTAAATCAGAGATCGAGGCAAATGAATATTCCTCAAGAAATCCATATTTTTAAAAATTGTAAACAAATATTCGTCGAAAGAAATTTAGAAAAAGAGAAATTGAGATAGTAGCTTTCGAGAAAGATAAATTTAGAAAGAACCTTTCCAAACCTAAACTCTGATTTAGACTATTGACCAAGACCTAATTCCTTCGTCAATTTCAATCAATGACGATGTACCTAGAAGTTCAGGAAAAATGTACTCAAATCACCCACCGAATCTAAGTTAAGACTTTTGATTTTGATCTTAATAGAATTCGAGGAATTCTGTTTGGAATTCAAACCTGGATCTAGAAGTATTGGTATACGGATTTAAGATATACTCATGGTATTCAAGCAAAATCAAAACTGTAAACTTGCATAGAAACCCTGCCTTCTTAAAAGATTGTCTTACGCCAGAATGCTGGAGGGAGCATTTGGCATATATGTTTATCTAAGCGAAGTTTGGTTGCAACAGCTGGCGGGGAGTGTTCGAGGGACAGCTCACGCGGCAAGACCTGCCGAGGTCTTGACCAGCCTCGGTATGGTTAAAATGGTGCGCTTCCGGTACGATGGACGAGGGCCGACGAAGCGGTCCCTGAGTGAAGTGCCAGGACACCTAAGGAGGATCCTGGAGGATTCTGACCAGGCGATGCACGGGCTCGCAGTGCCGAGGACTTCCATGCGTATGTCGAGGAAGATATTATATGATGGACCTATGTTTATTGTAATCTATCACACTGGATCTTGTTGTTGACTCGCTGGTCTCAAACGGAGAGTCCGGAGTGATACTGTTTTGTGAGAAACAAAGACTCAATGGAAATTTTGAAGTATGACATGTGTAACCCGTAAATTGAATGACAATGAATTGTTTTATAGATTAAAGTTTTTAAGAGGAGTGTGTGCGTATCTGTTTTCAAAAGCTAAAGTTAAGAATGGCATTTCAATTATGGGTGGGTGAGTACTTAATTGGATCTACCGATTCCAGTGGTGGCAGGGTCGTGGCTAACCCATGGGCCGGATGGGGTTAGGCTGGAATCAGTGGAGTTTTCATAATCAAACTGAAAAATCTTAGGATTACACTAAGATTCGAGTAGTTAGTCAATTCCCTGATAAATTTTTCAAATAAGTGGATCAACGGTTGTACCTGATCTTGATCAAGAAAAAAGCGTTGAATTTACTAAAATGATCAAATTATATTAGTGATAGTTTCCTTCTATCTGGTTTATCCAGTTGAAGGATAGCTTAGAATTGATCACGTTAGAAAAAATCGTTAAGAAAATTCAAAAAGATGGAATCATCCCTGCTTTTCGGGCATGGAGATTTTTCCCGGTTTCGGTTTTCGGAGTGACCACCAGCCTAGTCTCGTGCCCGGCGGACATTCGAGGGCGAGGCCCCGAGTGAGAAACCCTACCCCGCGCATGAGGGGGCTGCTGCCGCTGCTAGCTACTGGGAGTCCGGTGCACGGAGGGGGCAGAGGGATCTCACACATACGAGGATACCAACTAAGGTGTCACATGGTTTATGTGTAATGTGAGGATACTAAATAAGTTATCACAGTGTACGAGGGTCATCAATTGAGATGTCGTATGGATTTTGTTAGTGTGAGTATTTTCAGATGTGAACATGAACAAAAGCTTAGACTTTGCATAATTTAACAAGACAAACATATCACAAACAAATTACAAGAAGGAAAGATATACATCTTCATCGTCGATACCGAATCTTCCCCCTTATGTGTGTAGCTCCCTTCACGACATGAGTATTTCAAAATTGGGTTTTTCTTTTTTATTTTAACAAAAATAACAAGCACTAAGAGATTGTTTGCCCATAAAGTGTATAAAACTAAAGATCCACTATCATATGCGCTAATAAATAGCAACACCATGCATAAGTGTAGATAAATAATATGTACAGTCATTTGGCTCAAGGCCAACCAATATACATGAGCAAATTGATTTATTCTCCTAAGTGTACAAGAGATCTTGATGGTGATATATCAGAGCAAGGGTACATGTATTTGGAGAAAGGGGAAAGATCACTATTAAAGAAGGAAAATAGGTGAAGACTTAAGGCAAATTGGACTCTTGGATAATACAAGGTATAACCTTTGGTCCATGACAAAGTAGTTAAGTCTTGTCTTAAGGACTATGTAATTCTTGGAATGCATTGCCAGACTCTATCAAGGTTTTGCTTCTACCATCAGACTCATGAGATGAAAGGCAATCCAAATGCCTTGAAGTTTGAGGAGTTGGTTTCTATGCTCTTACAAGAAGAGAAATCTAGGCAAAACATATCTACAAGCCTACATATAAGGAAAGTGACAAGCCAAAGAAAAAGGAAAAATGCAACTATTGTAGGAAACCTAGTCACTACATTAATGAGTGCAGGAAACAGCTGGAGAAGGAGAAAAAGAAAGACTCATGTATGGTTGTAAGCTGATGCATCAACCATCCAATGCAGAAAATAAATGATGTACAAACTATGCACATGATGATTGGGCTTTCATTGTGTAATGCATTATGACCCTTCGCATAACGATGTATGCATGGCTATTACATATGTACATATCTGGTATTTTGACAGTGGTGCTAGTAAGCACATTACTTCTCATCATAGTTTGTTCTCATCACTTGAATATTATCTAGAGGAAAACACTATAACATGTGCAAATAAATCCTCATATCTTATAAAAGGAGTTGGTAAAATTGTTCTCACTATGCTGCAAAATGGTGGAACAATTATGCTTTCATATGTATTATATGTACCAAGGATCAAGAAGAAGTTGTTATCTATCTGTGGCATTACTAAGGCTGGCTTAGTGGTTCAGTTCGAGGATTACATATGTATTGTTCATGATCACGATGCGGCAAGACAATTGTTGCTTCTGGTACTTTGTCTCATGGCCTTTATAGGCTAGATGCATATCAAAGACAAAGGCATGCTATATATATAGTTTCTTTCACAAAGGAAATAGGTGATGCTAAGTTGTGGCATGCACGCTTTGGTGGTCACTTGAACTTTGATAGTTTACTACATTTGCATAAACATGACACGGTGTCTGAGTTGCCACATCTTGAAGGCCCTATCAAACATGTTTGTGAGAGATGTATTCTTGGAAAAATTTATTGGGCATCATTTCCCAAAAATGGTTTAGTTAGAGCTGTTCAAAAACTACGGCTTATACACAGTGACATATGTGGTCCTATGAGCAACTGCATCCCAAGCATGTTTAGCAGTCCTACATGATCGAATATGAGGAATGATACTCCTCTTAACTGACAAAGCAAGAAATGCATGTGCTTACGCATCTCTTCCATCCCAATTTGTTTGTTCCTGTGTAGGAGGTATGCTATGCTGTGGTAATGCACCATGTGAAATTGAGTCTGTGTGTCTACAAATGTGACTTCTACATCATGTTCATCAGAGGAACCGGACTTTCTCAATTCCAACCACAAAATTCCATAGCCTTTTGGCTACCAATACATGCCGCATCATATAGGGCCATAACGGGTAGTTTCTCCTGTCAAGATTATCCTTAGCGTGGATAACATCTGAAATACATCACTGTATACCATTTCTGATAATACCCAAGCAAGTAATCATGCAACCTGCAAAGTGCTGAGTGCTCTTTGATGCAACCAAGGTGGCTACTAATAAGGTCATTTGGGACAATGGAGACTTGCAAGGTGTATGAAAGAAATGCATAGTATAGTGAGTAGAAATTTTACTCGTAAAAGATGCAAAGATCAATGCCACTGAAGTGAAGCTCGTAGATGCTTTTTTGTGTATCTACACACCTGTCTATAATAGATCTGACAAAACTACTCCAGAATTCAATGAAGAAGAGTTCAAATCCGATCCTAGAAGGTGTATGCAGAAAACTGAAAACCATGCGAATGGGCCCCCAAAACATGCTCACAAACGAAAATCTCACCGCTGCAAAACCATAGTACAAAGTACTACAAACTTCATGGTCCTCTTTCTTCTCCCAAAAGGGCTCCTTGATCTTATTCAAGAAGACAGGCAACTCAAGGTGAAGAGTAGGCTAGGCAGCAGTGCGTATTCTCTGATACCAAATGTTGAAAATCGGGTTGCAGGAATTCACACACACACATAGTGGGGAAGCTCAAGGGAGCACACAATGAGATGATAGATAGATAATAAATGTGTGATGTAAAAAAGATGATAAGTATACCCCAAGATGGGTGTATACTAGCACGTGGGAAAAAACATCCTAAAGAGGGAAAATGTGCCCCGTCTAGTCCTAGTGTGTTCACACACATCACTACCAAATATGGCTACAACTACTAACCATCTAGTTAATACTGTTGCGTTGTGGTGGAATGCTACTAAGATGGGACGTCACAAACCCCATACTTGGAATGGTAATAAGGAAAAATTTCTACCACCACTCGGCAATATAAAGCTAGAGGCCGACATCGACAATGGGATACTATTCGCAACTAGAGAAATAGATTGTATAGGTATACGTAGATAAGTTTTGGCAAACCCTTCTTCATCTTAAATCTATAGAGAAAGAGTATGAGAAAGATTTAAAAAAAGCAAATGTATAGCTGGATTGAGACCTTATATTAGAGCCGAAGTAGATATGTTTCATCCTCATTCTCTGAGCTCTACTATTTCCCTAGCCCTTAATTGTGAAAGGAAGAATGGTGTACCAAAGGAAGCTAGGACTATGGCAAGATCCTCAATCCTCTAAATTTAAAAAGTATGTTCCTACTTCTAAATCTTTTGACAAGTTTCAAGTTTCAAGATCCTCAATCCTCAATCCTCTAAATTTAAAAAGTATGTTCCTACTTCTAAATCTTTTGACAAGTTTCAAGGTTCGAAACATACTTTCAAATGGTTTAACAATGAGAAGAGCAATGATCCAAATATCAAGATTGAAGAGAATACTTTAAGGTGAACAAAGACGACCAAAAGTGGCGAATCAAATGTTTTAAGTGCAACAAGGAAGGCCACATTGATTCTAATTTTTCACAAAGGAGACATACAGCACAAGCTAAGGTCAACATGATAGACAAAGTGAACGATAAGAATGGTGACTATGTGCCTGAGCAAGAGGGTAACTTGGACTATGATAATATTACAGACCAAGGATGACGGTAGCACCCACCATGACTTTATTTCTCAAAGGGCTTGTGAATGCACTTAATCTAGAAGTCACACCATCCAAATACAAAATCAAATCTGCCTTTAATAAACAAAAGCATAACTACACTAAAGAAGTAAGAAATCTAAAATTGACAAAATCACCTTATGTGAAGAGGAAATAACTTTTTTTGGTTACACCACTACAAGGTATTGATGTAATTCTTGGAGACACAACTATACCCTACACATTAATTATCACGTGCATACTTTGTGTTTCATGCATGAAAGAAATATTTTGTGTCTTAATGGAATTAGGAAAGAGGAGAGTATTGCATTCCTTGGCCATACTCAAGCTAAGAGAGCATTGATTGAGGAAGAGGGAGAAAACATTTTTAATTTATGTGAATGAGCTCACAGCTCATAAACAACCTCCCAAAGAATCCTTCATATGACTCTTTTCTTTCCCAATCCTTTGATTGCTTCCTTGATTACCTACCCCCTGGTCTACCTAGTTTTAAACCTAAAGACCACATGATTGATATAATATCTGGTAGTATCCCTCCTTATAGGGAACCCTATGGAGTGAACCAACTAGAACAAAAGGAAATTCAATGTCAAATAGAAGATCTATTAGAGCATAAATTGATTCACCCTAGAAGCTCACCCTATGGTGGCCCAAACCTCTTAGTCAAAAAGAAAAATGGAACATATCGAATGTGCATTGACTATAGGGCTCTAACAAAATCACAGTCAAGAATAGGTATCCTATCCCTCGTGTAGAATATAGTCATGCCATTATAAGTTTTTAGTGATGCCCTTCGGTCTTACTAATGTTCCAGCCACATTTAATCATATGATGAATCGCATCTTTTTTAAATATTAAAATTGTGTGTTAGTGTTCTTTGATAATATTCTTATGTTCAGTGATGGTATAATCGAACATAAGAAACATCTATATATAGTATTTAATCTTTTTAAGGAAAATTAACTTTATCTCAACCCCCAAAAAAGTTCCTTCTTTCAGACAGAGATTGAATACTCAGGCCACATAGTTTCCACAGAGGGTATTCAAGTGGACACTGAGAAGTTTGAGACCATAGTAAGTTGGTCTAGACCTAAATACATTCATGAGCTTCGATTATTTCTTGGTTTATGCAGTTACCATAGAAGGTTTAAGAAAACTTTTACATATATTCCTCATTATTTGACTTTTCTTCTCAGGAAAGTGCACAAGTATGAATGGACGTGAAAACAAGAAAAATATTTTAATGATTTAAAAGAAGCACTCACTAATGCACCAGGATTACAACTTCCAGATTTTACTAGACCTTTCTTTGTGATTGTCTTGACGCTAGTGGTTCAGAATTTGCTAGACCTTTCTTTGTGGTTGTCTTGATGCTAGTGGTTCAGCCATAGGAGCTGTTTTACTACAAAATGGGCATCTCATAGCTTAGAGTGGAAAACTTTGACCCCCTGAGACTAAGTATAGCAAATATGACAAAGATTTGATTGATGGGTTACATGCATCAAAATTTTAGAAACATTATCTATAGTAGGTTTTTAATTTATCATTAAGATTGATCAGCAAATTATTAGACATCTACTTTCTCAATCTCTCATATCTGATGGTCACACATTAAATGGATTGCTTTTATTCAAAGTTTTCAACCTACTATTCTCTATGACCTTGGCAAAGAGAATGTGGTTATTAATGCACTTAATCATAGGCCTAGTATTCATAATCGTAGGCCTAATGCACTTAATCGTAGGCCTAGTATTCATAATATTACCACAATGAAAAACTTATCTTTTGACTCTATGGAGACTCTTATGATCAAGACCCAGACTTAATAGACATTTGGACCAAAATGAGAGATAGTGGTTGGACTCCATACTGAGAATATTCATCATGATGGATATCTCTTTTTTCAAAAGAGATTATGCATAACACGACCTTTTAGACAATCTCTCATGGAAGAGTTACACCAACCCCCTTATGTTGGACATAGAGGAGTATCCTTTACTCTATAGACTATAGTCCAAGATTTTTATTGGCCAATGATGAAAAGATATTTAGCTAGATTTGTAGCTGAGTGTATTGTTTGCCAGAAAATTACAAGCTATAAGGAAAAACTTAAGGATTACTTAGATTTTTTAGCTGAGTGTATTGTTTGTTTGCCAGAAAATTAAAAGCTATAAGGGAAAAACTCAAGGATCACTTATGCCACTGCCCATTCCTAATTTCTATAAATTTCATTATATATTTTTCTCTTACAGCTAATCACAATGATATGATATGGACCATGGGAGCAAATTTCTATAAATTTCATTATATATTTTTCTCTTACAGCTAATCACAATGATATGATATGGACCATTGTTTATAGATTTAGTAAACAAGAACATTTCATCTCCATGTAAAAAAGACACTAATTTCTAATCAAGCTGCACGTCTATCCCGTTTGAGAATAGAGAAAAGAAGCGTAGAAAAGAATCTTGTTGTCAAATTGGCACCTAGATTTTATGGTCCTTTCCAAGTGTTAGATAAGTTCAACGACTTGGCCTATAGACTAAAACTACCTTCCCATTGGAGAATTCATAATTCTTTTTATATTAGTTTGCTATGGTCATTTAGAGGACCAATTCCTACTCATCCTATTTATGAAGAACCTCCACAATTAGATGATGAAGAATAATTAACCAGACAAAACTATATACCATGAACACACCACTACACATACAGGCAACGCTTACACTAGATACCTTTTGAATTTTTTTGCACTTATCTCGACATTATCCACTCATATGAGTAAACACACAACAACTGAGGATAGCTGCCAACCCGAGCAAGAGGGATGTTAGTAGACACCCTCTATGGCTGATTGGGGATGGCTAAGAAGCCATTGTGTCATGCTAACTTATTGGTATCGTGAGTGATTTCACCAATAAAAATACTAATGTGTTATTGATATATGCGTAGCGGGGCCAAACTAGTGACTATGGATTATGGGTGATATTTTTCGTGTTGATATTATGCTAGTGTATTGTGTTTGTGCTAGTGTATTTTTGGTGTATTGTGTTGATATTTTTCATGTTGATACTATGCTAGTGTATTTTGGTGTATTGTGTTTGTGCCTTATCAACTTTATTTGATTATTATATGGATTTAGGTGATACATGCAAGAATATCAACTGAGGTGTGGCACGGATTATGAGTAGTGCGAGGATACCAACTAAGGTGCCGCACTGTACGAGGGTCACCGATTAAGGTGTCATATGGATTTTATTAGTGCGAGTATTTTTCGCACATGAATATTATTATTTTTGGTAAGCCTTGAGCTAAATAACTATACATATTATTTATATGCACTTGTGCATATAAAGAATAACATTGCTATTTTATTAGCGCATGTGATAGTGGATCTTTAGCTTTATACACTTTGTGTGTGAACAAGCTCTTAGTGCCTTTGTTAATTAAATGATGTTTACCTTTCCTTCTTGCAATTTGTTACACACGAGGGGGAAGATTTGACCTAGCTAGTGATGTTTATCTTTCCTTCTTGCAATTTGTTACATGCATAAGGGGAAGATTTGACCTAGTTGGTGACAACGATGATGTTTATCTTTCCTTCTTGCAATGCTATGATTGTCTTGTTAATTTATGGAAAGTCTAAGCTTTTGTTTAAATAATATACATGAGAAAATTGATTTATTCTCCTAAAGTGTCAAGAAGTCCTCACCATACTCCTACTTGCACTCTGTGTGCTTGTTGTTGGGCACCTTGTGGAATACTCATCCCTAATGGTACAAAAAAAGAGAGATGTCCCAATTGACGTAACTAGGGTGGCTGGGCTACAAACCTAGCTTAGGATTAACACTAAATGTTTGAAACAATGTGGCATCAAATATAGTTTGAATAGGTCCTAAGGAGTGAACCTCAAGGTTCCTATTCTCCCGCTCTTTCATACACGAGTTTCGCATAAAAGACAAAACAATTTAATACCCATTTCACAAAAACCTCTTCACAAAGTTTATGGCGTTGTTTTACAAAGTTGGTTTGGTGAATTTGGGGCTCGAAAGATCATGTGTGGCTCTCATTTCCATCGGTTCCATTGTTCCACTGCTCATTTATATTTAATTAGCCATTGCTTTCCAAAACTCCTCACTTAAGGTAGATCCGAAGGAGTCTTGTCTTCTTATTGAGGAGTGCTGGTCATTGGTCATTGGTCGTTTGGTCGTTTGGTTAGACCGAAGGCTAGATGTGTATGAGGAGGTGTGGTTCGATCGCTATAGTCGACTGTATTGTTACTTCCAACAATTAATCCAGATTGAGTTCGCATCAAAGAGTTTCACAAGCGAGTTTGAAAATAAATCTACACACTCAAGCTTCAAAAAATAAATTCTTTTTTTTAGTTTAGTTTTTTAGTTTTTGAACCTCTTTTTTAAGGCTCACGTCTCTAGACTCACACATGTACTCATGTCTGTAGACTCAAAAATGCAAGTGCACACCTCTAGACTCACACCTCTAAACGCGTGACTATTGGCTCACATCTTTTTTATATGAAATAGTCTCACTGAGGTTTTGTGAGTTGGACTCACGTCACACCTGGTGATGGCCTCAAGCACGTGGACTCACATCTCTAGAATCACACTTGTGGACTAACATCTCTAGGCGCAAACCTGTAGACTCACAAATGTAGGCTCATGGATGTAGGCTTGCACTTGTAGACTCATGTCTATAGACTCATGGATGTAGGCTTGCACTTGTAGACTCGTATCTTTTTTGTATGAACTAGGCTCACAAATTTTACTTCATGAAATAGGCCAGTGTGTTCTTACAAGTTTTCAAGGCTTCCTGGTATGATATTAGAGATACCTATCTCCATGACTCACATCTGTTGACTTATGCCTACTACAGACTCATGGCTCATGCCTCCAAACTCACAACTCACGTCTCCAAGCTCCGTGTGTTAACTCACATCTTTAACTCATGTCTTTTTTGGGCGAGATTGTAGGCTCACCTTCCAACCCAAAAGATGGTTTGGCCTAATTTTAGAGTTTTTTTGAAATTTTTTGGACTTGATGGAGGTGATTAAGGTTGGGTGATGCCAGGAATGGAGCCAAGCCCGATGCTAGTCCCCGACAGTGGTGCTAAATATGTTCCAAGTCATACTTACCTTAGCCTTACCGAATATTGGATCTTGCCTTTGGAGTCTTAAATACAAACCTTCCCTACCCCGATATACGTACGCTAGCAAGTCTATCATTGCATCCTCACTCCATTGTCACACCGGAATGCTCTATGGCTATAGGGGTGAAGGAAGAGCTCCCTTTGCCTAGATAGAGGCCAAAAGAGATTAGCCTCCTCTCCCTTATAGAAGGCAAACGAAGAAGACGTAAATAAGAGTGAGCAATCTACAAGTAAACAAGCATTTAGCATGCAAGAACCGCATACAAGCTAGCAAGGGTAGAAAAGGTAAGAGCTTACAAGTATTCTATTGGAATGAAAGTATTTTGCTTATTGTCAAAATTGACTCGTATACAAGTGACTAGTCTTCACACTAGGCACGCTAAAACTTAAAAATGGTCCGACCACTATTACTAGTCTTAAGCAAGTTTGCGCACAAAGTCCCTTCACTTCCCCTATTTGACATTATGCAAATGGTAAAGCCACTTCATATGTTACAACACTATCTTACAAAAGATAGGTGTCCTTTTGAACGGTAAGATGTCAAAACACCTTATGATAGGATGGATAAACAAAACCATGTTAACTACTGAAGAGGTCACCTTAAGCTTTTGCTGGCATCAACTTAAAATAACTACTTTATCCCATTGGTTGTGTTGGCTATGCAAAAAATAAATTGAATCTGGACTCCGCCACTTTAATTTAATTAGAACATCCAAATGATCTTAACCAATCATGCACAGGTCGTCATGGTATTTGACTCGGATGCGGTCCATGGAGGTGGTTCTTCCCATGGTGATTCAAAACTCACATCTCTTGGACCTGGGAGAAAGTATGATTCAAGAATTATGAGTTTTGATGTGGTGGTTTACAATTGTGCATCAACATTCAAAAAAACATTTTTGAGTGAACTTAACATGAATCCTTCTCACATGGGTTAAAGAGGAAAAGGCAATTTTGAACAAGCATTTTTTTCCACAGTTTTATCAGTTACTACTAGGAGGAGAGATTTTTGTCTCAGAATGAGGCTGATTTTTAAGAAGTTGAGCCCGCTCGAGGATGAACTGAACCCTATTGTGTGTATTATGCATGCACCTACTCATCATTGCCGAGTTTTATTATTGAACCAGCTGAGGCCATCTTGGGTTGGATGGATGTGGACGTCTTTTACTCATCTTGTATGCATGCTATCTCTGAAGGATCTATTTGATCCGATCAGCGCAAGAGATGGTCCGTAAGATGAGATCATTCGTATCTACTATAGCCCCCTGTGCTGCAGAGACCCCTCCTTGAAGCAAGCTAATGGTGGTGAAGAGATGTGCATAGAGTGCGTATATGAGGAGGTGACTATATGTAGACCACGTGAGATGCCGGGCGGTGTGAGGTAAGTTTTAGAAAGTTATAAGGGTTTTCAAACCCTTCCCTGGGCAACGTGAGGTGTGGCTGCTGGAAGCAACCGGGAGGTGAGACATGTGCCTCAGCACAGGTGGCAGTTGTGAGATGGAGGGTCACCGCCCCGGAGGTTGACGTCGACAGTCAAATGGGAGATGGAGCCTTTGACAAAGGTGATTGTGAGCAGGGGATGGAGAGGGGAGTACGATCGAACCGTAAATTATGGTAGTTTGGTGCTGGTAATTGGCCTACAGGATGTCACTGCTTCGTTCTTGTGGATAACCCATCCGATTACCAAGATTCCACTCCCATTTCCTCGGCACTGTCTCACACGGTGTGAGAATGGTGGGGATCAACGAGAGGTAGTGTGGCCACAATATCAAGCTCTCCGCGCCGATATGTGTTAGATAATCCCAAGGCATTCCTCCCATTCGATGGCAATTGAGAACACAAACTTGTAATCCTAAACCTATACAGCACTAACATGCCCAAACCGTGTATCTGCTTCCTTTTGGAGTTAATGTGGAAGCTTATTTTGGAGATTTTCGTTGAACGGCAATGTGTTGGATCAGTTAAATGTCCTCTTTCGCTACAGTCAAACGCATGTGAACGTGTCACTCAATGCTCAACTTGCAAAGAGATTAATCCATTAAAAAGACTTCCATCCAGAACCCAGTTTGCACATTTATCAAACAAGAAACCTGAAAAGAGTAGTCTCATCAAAGCAACTCTACACCATGTCCAAATGAAAAATTTTACATTAAACCTCAATTACGCACAAGGAAACTAATGCTCAGAGAGGCAAGCATAACACACATACTCTGTCTCGTTTTTAGCAGAAACACAGCCATGTGGTGGAGGGTCAATACCACCACAGAAAGCTCAAGCAGTTAAGAATCCTTATGACATATGTCAAACATAAAACACACACTCTGCGCACGCACTTGACCAGACACATTACCAGGTGTCAAATCCACCAGATACCTTTTTTGGTTCCCACCACAAATTGAGACTATACTCTGAAAGCCCACTTACATATACACACTACAGAACATACATATGCCATTGTGTATAACTAGTCAAAACACTAGTCTATGCAGTCAACTGACATCCTCATAAGAGTACTGGATGACAATGATTCAGCTAGGAGAAAATGCCTTCCTGCCACCCCCTGGAGGTCAGAGAGTGAATAGGATCTAGAAGGCACCGGACTTCTTTGCCACCTCTGGGCTCCTAGAGAGCTTTGAGACCCTTGCTCCTCTGTATCAAGTAAACCCTCCTTTGTACTCATGGCCACAGCCAATGCAAGTGTAGATTTTTCATTGTGAAGAGACTTCTTGGATATAGTGGAAGCACCCTTTTGTAATGGGGGGAGTCGAGGACGGTGATTTCCATTGGAGCCTAGATTATACTTGCGTTTCCTTGCATATGGATTCTCAGGCTTTGCAAGATCTTTCACAGAAACCACATCTCCCAGGCAGCTGAATGAACGGGACTTGCCGGCATAGAATCGAGATAACCCTTTCCTGCTCAGTCAAGGGAAAACAAAATTCTAATTCAACAAACTCAAATATGTTGCAGACAGCTGTTGCTCTTCCTCTTTCACAACATTTACAACAAACAAAGCCTTGTTGGAAGGGATTCTTACCTAGGAGGAGGAGACCTTTCAAGAGAGCTGGAGTGGTCTGATGGTCCTCTGTATCCACTTTGAGTTTCTGTGTCCCCTGACACTTCAGAGCCTTCTCCAGACGTAGAACTACCTTCATTCAACGACGAAAATGATGAGGGTGATGCTGATGATATGGTGTCAGGCACTAGATCATCAAGCATCGGCACAAGAGAGCCCTCCCATGGTTTGTCCTCAGCAACTACATCCAGTGTGATGTTGGGACTGCAGACAACGTAGGGGAAGCCATGGAACCGACCATACCCATAATGTTCATCAGGGGGATGAGAATTCATGGATGTGCAGCTATTTCTTGATCTGGTGGTACTATGTGATATGTTTGCCGTGCTGAGACTGACACTATGAGGTATAAATGCCAAATCACTGGCCATATCACCGGTGGCACTTTCACGACTGTATGAAACTAGTCCCGGATTGCGGACAGCATTGTGTGCTATGACTGCCACACCACAGGCGGAACTATGTGATCCAGAAGCCTTCCCACTCATTGAGGATTTTTCTGAGGGTGATGATGTGAGGACAAGAGACATGTTCCCATTACTACTTGCAGACATACATCTCAGTTCTGGAGATGTGCATCTCAGTTTGCCAAGATGCCTGTTCTCTTCTGGGGAGACATCTGCCTCTGGGTGAGGCTGCACATACAAAGAGAGAGCTGAAAGACCCCGGATTACAGTATCTTGTTGGCCAAGAACCCTGTGACTAGCATAACTAGAACCCTTATAACCCTCAGCACCTCCAGAAAAGCCTCTGATTAAAGAGTCCTGAGGACCATATACTCCGTAGCTGGGAACATTTGGCATAGAACCATCTGCAACAGCACAAATATTGCCTTGTGCTGCCATGTTGTATCCTGCAGTAGGACCTGAGGCCACCTCCCAGCTCTGGTAGGCTAGTGACATGGTGAACCTGGCCACTTGAAATTGTGAAACCTTTTCGAAAGGAAATGCAGATCTTCCAAACTCACACTTTCCTCCCTTGATATGAAGGATTCCGTTGCAGTCTGAGTTCAAGCTTTCTGTACCGTTGCAGCTTCAAACGTCTCCACATCGCCAGCTTTGCAATAGATCTCACTCCTGTGCATCTGCACAAACAAAGAGATCCCGGTGAGAAACCCTTCTAGGTACTGAGCTAGCTGCTAAAATCCTAGGTGTTTAAACTCTGAACGCACAATAAAACATTATATATTGAAACCCTGAACACTCATAATGAAACCCTAGACATTCAAGCTGGAACCATATATAATTGCTCCATGACCTAATCCTACGAAAGAAAACCCCATAAGCAGAGAATCGATGAAACCATACAAATCGAGCAGAGTCTCTGAGAGAAGAAGGACGTTAGCTTCCTTATCAGGTCGAATGCTCAGAAAGAAAGAGCAGAAAAAGGCCCGTCAATATGCATGAGAGAGGAGCATGGAGGATACCTGCGGGTGCGGACGCGAAGGCGAGACCTAACAGAAGAAATGAATATCATCCGGAAGAAGAAGAGTTGATGGTACAGGGGAAGCAGAGGTCGAAGTTCGCCGAGCGCTCAGCTATGACGGTGAAAGCCAATTAGGATTGGACTTTTTCATGCAAAACTTATAGCTATGGCGTTAAAACACAGTTTCATACAGACCCCCTTGACCTCTTTGCTTCCCCAACAAGATGATAAAGAAGATAAAGGCTGAAGCTGATGACGGGAAACATGATAAAGACGGTTGGACGGGAAATGCGAAAAGAAATTAAAAGGATAAGATCGAAAGTGCCACGTGGCGCCACATGTCCGCCATGTCATTTTTTGAGCCGTGCACCTCTAATTGACACTTTTGGCCTGCCACGTCATGACACATGATGAAATGCCACATCATCTCGTCCCCTGTATATTTTTTAATGCTTCGAATTCCACGTCATTATCAACATCAGTTTGGCACACAAGTCAAGGTGAGACGACATGCCACGTTATTTTGACCAAAATCTCTAAGGAGGCATTTGATAAGATCTATACTCAGTGATAAAAATTTATGGAAAAAAGTTTTCACATGGTCTCACTTTACTCTTGCATGTAACTCTGCACGCAGATAGTCTTCACGAGACGAACTTGTGTTTCCTCTTAATTAGCACCTCATTACGCGCATGGGGAAAGTCATGGCTAAATTGATCTCTGGTTCTAGTGTTTCCTCTTATTTAGCCACTACCATAAGATACCTCATTAAACATAGGGAAAGTCATGGCTAAATTGATCTCTAGTGCCAGTTAGAATCGAGTCTAATGGAGGATCACTAAAGATGGAGTCAGGGTTAAGCACGCACCATTTCCCCATGCCAAGCAAAGATGAAGGAGACAGGTTAGAACTTAGATCACCTTCTCACTTTACACATCCCCCACGTGGAAACTTGTGTTGCGATCCCAATCAGATGTTGACTGTTGCCAACACTGTTAGGCAATGTTGCTAAAAAATGACTTAGGTGAGCCAAAAACAAATAATCAATT
The DNA here is from genome assembly GCF_041138505.1 of Cibotium barometz. Classification (NCBI taxonomy): domain Eukaryota; kingdom Viridiplantae; phylum Streptophyta; class Polypodiopsida; order Cyatheales; family Cibotiaceae; genus Cibotium; species Cibotium barometz. The sequence continues at coordinate 40,977,717 of NC_141057.1, read as the reverse complement.
GGAAGCATTCAAAATTTCTAAGGGACAAGATCCAACTAGCTTCCTTTGAGCAAGCATGTCAATTCAACCATTCACATTGTGAGGCACACGTTCGCTCAAGACCCTAGCACATAAAATTGCAAATCTATGATGTAAAGTTTTCACATGCAAGGGAGCCTCTCGCTCTCATCGTTATCATGAATAACTTGAAGTCACCCCATGTTATGTGGAAATTCAATGTGTGCTAAGATGAAAGCTTTGTGTGACGATTGTTGTTATATAGCTTAAGTAGTGGATGTTGGGTGGGGGAACCCCCCAAAAAGTTATAAGTTGGTACACTTGTGTAAACTGAATGAAGACTTGTAGGAATCATTGCTTTGATAATATGGTAATTAGGGGCTTGAGGAGGAGAGCTCCCCCAGTCTACTAGCGAAGGCCTCAAGGTATGACATACAACAATGAGGTGCCACACTACACTCTCGTAGCACATCTTGTTATCGACTCGCACAACCTACTACAATGCATGAAGAGATAGATGTCACAAATGATAAAAATCATGTTATCTTGTGTATTCATGCTAGTATTCACATCACATCTATCCATACTACCACATGGCTAAGTCAAGGCTCGGAGTCAGGGCTCAGCCACGTGGCAACTCCTCGAGTTCCCCTACTCGAGCATGAGGGGGAACGGTAGCAAATGGGTCCCCTCATAGTTGTCTCTAGAAAGCTTTGCCATGACCGTGTATCTTCATCCTTGTTTTCAATTAAAAATGATAGTCGTAAAACACAACTAAGGGCCAAAAAGAAATAGCATTTGATTAGTGCTCACTTACTATTGCATCCCTTGTGAAACTTAAACAAATTTGCCCTTTGACACATTCTTCAAAAATTTCCTCCCACCATTGGCTTGATTTTGCAAAGGGCACAATGCCTTTTCATTATACTTATGCATCTTATAGAAAACTTGAAAGCAAATAAAAGTACATCTTACAAGTAGTCCAAGCAACCGCCTAGTTGCCAACCATGCCTCACATGGAGGCTAACCCTAATTCAATGAATAAACAAGTTTGTTTCCCTCCTTGATTTTAGGGTGTCTTTTTTTACATTTGACAAATTCTAGCATGCCAGCTCATTATTCCATGTCATTGCTTCTCCCTATTGACAACTTCGCCAACTACAACTACCAAGTTGAAAAGACGCCCACATCACGTTCATGTAACGAGACACCGTCTCGCATATACTTTAGCAATGCCTTTGGATGCCACATCATGCGGCTACTTAAGTCTTTTCCCATGAATAAGTGTGAAAAGTTTACACCTCATCTTTTATGTCACTCACATTTCAACAACTAGAGATCAAGGTTGGGGGTCATGCTTGTTTTTGGGCATTTTCGTAATAGAAAACATTCACTTATTTTGAGTGGAAGGCAAAAATATATATATATATATATAGTAAAATGTGGAAAAAGGGGGCACTCGTGACCCAGCTGGACAAAGACCATCCTTGCTGGCAGTGGCGGCTGAGAGAAGTGACTCGTGAGCACCACCGTCCACGGGCTGCTGTGACCTGTGACCTGTCACCAAGTCCAGGGTTCAGACTCCAACCTTTTCGGTTCGGTCAGAAATTAAAATCTCCCTAAATTGCCACGTTTTCTAAAACTGGGCGGATATTAAATTTGCGCACTAGTACCTGCTGGCCGGCCGGGCAGCTGGACTCTGAAGGCTGCCACCTCACTCCGCGTCCAGAGTCTACCCATCCTCGTCCTCACAACGTGAAAGGTTGCGTATTTGCCACGGAAGCGCTATGCGATTGTGCCACGTGTCACGCTTTAAGGCCGGTACCACTTTTTGCGGATCCTACCATTTACACGCCACCAAGACACGTAAGTTGAGGTTGTTACACCGACCTTCGGTCGTTCTTATCCATTCACCGGTCCCCCCCCCCAGTGTTCGAAAATGTAAAAATTGTGAAATTATTTATAAAGGAAAATCTTGAAATGTGAAGGTTTTTGTTTTGTACCTTCAAGTTTTAAACTTGAAGAATATGCATGTGCAAACTACACTAAACTCGGGTTTTTTAGAACACTGATCACTTCCCATGAAGTTTTGAACTTTTGAACACTCTTTTCCTGAACAAAAATCCCATTGCCAGCCCCCCGTTTTGAAGACTAGGGCTTTGTACTATGGGCGTAAAAAATTTGACCCTTCAAAAGAAATACTTCGATTTGAAAAATTACTAAGTGTGCCCTTCCAAAATGATAGTCTAAATTTTATCCTTCAAATGAAATATTGGGGCTACCCTTCAAAACCATAGTGCAGTCCTTCTCTAAATTTCCATAAGGAGGGACATAACGTGCTTGACTTTTCAAGTCCTTGGCCTGTCCTTGATTTTGGTCTACCTATAGGAGGACTATCTAGAGTGTTCTTTTTTTTGGGGGGGAACAAACAAAGCCCTTGTAGTTAATGATCAAGTGATCTAATAATGTAGGAATTTCTAACTTTTTTCATCTAAAAATAATTGATAATTAGAAGATTTGGTTACTAGTTTAGATTTGGCGCGTAAGATATGTTTTGATTAGTATTTATTGTTTGTGTAAGTATAGTTATTGTTCACGATAAGAAGTCAATCATCAAGCAAAGCAAAAGTGGAGGTTTTTTCTTTAATTTTTATTTTTTGCACTTCTTAATTTGGTGTAGATATGTTTTGATTAGCATTTGATATTTATCTAAGTCTATAATAAAAGAATTACATAGTGGCAAAACACCCTTTTTTTATGATATGTTTTACGACCATTAATTTTTGAGGGCTTTAAAAACAGGTAACATAAGCAAAAATGTGTATGACATGCATCAAAACGGAAGAGGCCGATAACTTTCTACCGTGAAGTTCTCACCGAACATCTACCACTAGTTTTAAGCAGTGGAAAAGTAAAAGGATGCCACCTCATGACATCAAATGGGCATAGCCTAGTAGCCACTAGCATGACTCATAAGTTCAATTCTTGAATTCGTCAAGCTTTCGTTGGATATTCTAGGCTTCACAGGTTATAAGCTTTTTGCTTCTTGATACATCTACTATGTAGGGCCCTTGTGACAGTGGCCAAACAACTGTGAAACATGCTATGCTTGTGAACCTAAGCCTTACTTTAGACTTTGTAAGGTGTTACACATAACCTTATCCTTACTTTGCAATGCATGAGGTGTTACACAGAACCTTATCCTCTCTCTCTCTCTCTCTCTCTCTCTCTCTCTCTCTCTCTCTCATACTCATATATCTAATCCACATTGACTTAAACATCTCACCCACTCTTGATGTGTCTCCATCAAATTATATAAACCTTTATGACATTTGTCACCTTTATAAATGCATGTCTTAAAAAAATTATGATGCTAAATGTTAAATAAAAAGATCAACAAAAAAGTTGTTGATTAGGATCCATGAAGCTAATGAATATTCTTAAGCATTATATGTCTTGATTATATGTGATATTTGTTTACAAAAAGGTGTATCATCATGTGGATTATGTTCTAGATGATTACATGTGTTCTTTGTTTACAAAAAGACTTTTGAGAACTTATCATCATGTGGATAATGTTCTAGATGCACCTACATACATATTATCTTTATGAACATCTCTCACTCACTCACTCTCTCTCTCTCTCTCTCTCTCTCTCTCTCTCTCTCTCTCTCTCTCTCTCTCTCTCTCAAGCATCATGTGATATTTGCACCACAAAAACCAACTAGGGTCTTCAGTGAGTCAACCCCATCACATACTATACTACTACAAATTAGAAGCTCCCTATTGTAGGTTCACGTGGCCAAGCTTGAAAAGATGCACAAAAATACCTCAATTTTTTACTCAAAGGTTATGATATTTGAAGGAGGTGATGGGATGATTTAAGCATGGGTGATGGGATACTCCACAACTGTTGCATGGGATTGTATATGATATATAAGGACTAAATGTTTGTAAACTTAAAAAATCAATTAATTAGTAGAAAATGAATATGAGTGACAGTTATCAAATGTAAGGTTTTTAGTAAGATTTTTAACCTTAAGATTCCCCACCTATCATCTCTCTCTCTCTCTCTCTCTCTCTCTCTCTCTCTCTCTCTCTCTCTCTCTCTCTCTCTCTCCATTCTTTTTCTATCTCTCTTTTCCTTAGTGTTAGATCATCATGCCTAATGACTGTGAGGCAAACAAGCATAAAAAAGACTAAATGCTTCACTTCTTGCCAATGCCAAGTATTAGGGCAATGCTGAAATTTGCTCAACGGACACTGCATGCTGTGAACACAAGACGGGCATGGCATAAAGAAGAAGGCATCCAATTGTGCACTGTAGAGAAATATGGGAAATTGGGGTTTCTAAGTTTGACTAATTGTTAATAGAGCTGAAGACTGGTTTAGAGCCAAAACAAGCTCAATTGAATCAATAATAACCAGGGAATGTGAGCACTATGGAGAACAATAATTGTCACGGGAGTGAGATTTTTGAAATATTTTACTATCCAATTTTTGTAAAAAGAAAGCCTATAGAGCAAGCTTGGGCTAAAATAGCCATGTAATCTATTTTTGATAGAATAAAATACTATAAAAATACTCAAAGCAGGGATGCTTTTGGCACACGCTTCGGGGGGGGGAGCAGTTGGGACCCAATCTGGTGTTCTTTCTCGTTTCTGTATTTTTCTATGTGCACGTTTCTCGAGGTTCATGGTTTCTCGTTTCAGTGGTATCAGGTTTCCTGTTTCAGTGGTATCAAAGCCCAGGGTACTCTCTGTCAGAAAGGTGTGTGTGTTTGGGGCACTTAGACGGCTCGGGTGAAGGTGTAGAGCAGCACAGGCACAAAGACCGAGGATCCACCTCGCGTAAACGTCAACATCATATCAGCAAAAATCGCGGGTACAGATTCTGATGAGAGACATCGGGCAAGCAGCGCCAAATCAACAACGAACACCCCATCGTCCCCAGGCACCAACAACGGGGAAATAGCGCAACATACCACGAGCGCACAGTCTCTGCTGCACCAACAAACTGACACCGGCCCTCACAATCTCTGGTGTTCTTTCTCGTTTCTGTATTTTTCTATGTGCACGTTTCTCAAGGTTCGATTTCTCGTTTCACTGGGATCAGGTTTCCTGTTTCAGTGGTATGAAAGCCCAAGGTACTCTCCGTCAGAAAGGTGTGTGTGTTTGGGGCACTTAGACAGCTTGGGTGAAGGTGTAGAGCAGTGCAGGCACAAAGATCGAGGATCCACCTCGCGTAAACGTCAACATCATATCAGCAAAAACCACGGGTACACATTCTGATGAGAGACACCGAGCGCCAAATCAACAACGAACACCCCATCGTCCCCAGGCACCAACGGGGAAATAGCACAACATACCACGAGCGCACAGTCTTTGCTGCACCAACAAACTGACACCGGCCCTCACAACAACATGAGGGTGTCTCTGACGACGACGACGGTATACTCATAGGACGACCTAGCCGCACGAACGTCTTCGACCGATGAGACGGACCAACACGACGGTACACAACGAGCCAGGCCGCGTATGTCTCTGAAGAAGAGACCAATGTTGAATGGACTTCACTCTACCCCATATACCTCTCCTTGGTTGGCCTCGAAATGCCATATGGGATTAAAAGAGATTATGTGCAGCGTGAGAAGGATTGTGGGAGAGAGAAGGAAAAGAAGAAGAAGAAGAAGAGGAGGAGGAGGACAGAGAAATAAAAGAAGAAGAAGAGGAGGAGGAGGCGAGAGAAGAAAGAGAAGAAGAAGGAGAGGAGGAGGAGAGAGAAAAAAGAGAAGAAGAAGGAGAGGAGAGAGAAGAAAGAGAAAAAGGAGAAAAAGAGGAGGAGAGAGAAGAAGGAGAAGAACCGGAGGAGAGAGAAGAAAAAGAAGAAGAAGAAGAGGAAAAGAAGGAGTATTTTTTAAAAAAAAAGAGAAGAAAGAAAGAGGAAAAAATAATAATAAATTTTCTTTTTAAAAAAAGAGAGTGATTATTGCTATATGAGACCAAAAGCAAATAATATTATATTGTTTTGATCAAATCATATTGATGTGTTATCAACTCTGTAAGGATTTGCGCGACTAGGCAACGATGTTGGATCGCATGACTCCAAAAAGGTAAAATGTCCAATTTTTCACAAGGATTGTGACTTTGTAATCCATTACGCACCTAACTCAAGGCTAACGTTATTCTAGGTTGTTTGCTTATTTCTTAAGCAACTTAAGTCGTAATTATGAAGATAATAGCCTTGAGTTTGTACATGAGGGTAGGCATATTGTTATGTGTGGTGTAAGCATGATGTGTAGGTTATTCCAATGATTTCTATCATGGAGCTGCATTGAGCTTTCGACAATTATCAGTTTGACTTACACACCATAAGTCCTCATCTTTATTAAATAACTATATTTTTAGTTGCTATGTGCTATAAGTTGTGCCGACGGAGAGAGTTGCATTAACTGTGCAGGAATCCTTGGGTCTATCTCTTCACCTGTCTCATTGAATTCCAAATCCATTTGACTTTCAAAAAATTTATTATGTGGTGCTTCCAAATCTGAAAGTTGTTTCTATCAAGCTTTTTACCAATAATTTTATCTTGACCACCATCACTTATCTTGGTCAAACACAATGCCCCAGTATGCACACCAACAAATCAGCACACACGATGTAATGCGGTACAATGTCAAGAAAAAAATTTACGAATTGTTTTAAATTCTCTATTTTTCTTAACTTTTTCATTTTGTAGCCAACAATACATCAAGGTAAGGATTTCTTACTTTTGGATTCTATTTTACATCATCAAGTTTTATTTAATATTTGTTATTTAAGTTTATTTTTATAGCAACTTTTAAATGCTCATGTTATGTATTTTTCATCACCTGGTTTGACATTAAGCTAACAAATAAATAGATTTATGTATGTTTTTTCAGTCTTAATTTATTTTGACAAAACTTTGGAACAATAAAATTTATATTCCAAATTTGCAATTCATGATGTATTTGAACTAACTTATTAACATCTTGATCTTAGTGTTGCAATTTATTTTGTAGAAATAAAATGAATTTTGGATTTATATGATTGGATTCGGGTGTCACTCATTGAACTCTGAGTCTGTCTAAGATATTCCATGTAAATGAGAACCTCTGAGCCATGCCTAATCAACCTCTGATGAGCCATGTTTGGACCTCTGAGTTTACCTCGCAAACCATGCCAATTTTGGCTTAAACCAGGGTTAACTATACATTAACCAGCTGTATGCACTGGCATAATTTCGTCAAGATTAATTGTGTTTTAATTGGTTGTGTGCACTAACATATTTCGGCTTAAACCAAGGTTAACTATATGTGCTAACCAGCTGTGTGCGCTGGTATATTGTCAGGATTAACTGTGTTTTAATCAGCTATGTGTGCTAACAAGAGGGAATGTTAGTCATACCCTCTTTGATCAAATAGGGATGCCTATGCGATCATTGCTTACACATGGGAATGATTAATGTGTTTAATCACCTCTATGCGGAGCTGATAGTTACAACCAAGGACGATTGTCTCATTAAACGAGAGGATTGTCACAGGAGTAAGATTTTTGATATATTTTAGTATCCAATTTTTGTAAAAAGAAAGCTTGTAGAGTAAGCTTGGGCTAAAATAGCCATGTAATCTATTTTTGATGGAATAAAATACTATTAAAATACTCAAGTGGGGATGCTTTTTGCACACGCCCGGGGGGGCAGTTGGGACCCAATCTGGTGTTCTTTCTCTTTTCTGTATTTTTCTGTGTGTGCGTTTCCCGAGGTTTGCAATTTCCCATTTCAATAGTGTATAAGCTGTCAAGGTCCACTATAAATGCCATTACAAATGAAAAATAACTTGTGTTAATGGACAAGACGACAAGGTGTAATCAACAATGGAAATGGACTGTTCTCATAAACCTGGCCAAAAATGCTGATATAACAATCTATCAATTAGGGGCAGTAGGGCATATATCCAGCCAAACCATGAGAGTATAAAGCAACCTCTCAGTATGGCAAAATAAAGTAGATGTGTACTTCCACACAGATTGAGGTAGAGGAACTCTGAATTATGCATAGTGACAAGGCAACTAAGTTGAAGTCAATGTTATAGCATGTTGACTCCATTAGCATCCATGAGTTGCAAAGGTGAGGCAACTCAAACAAGGAATTGGTTCACAGCATAAGTAATACATCTCAGCAAGTAATACATCATTGTATACAGGTATGTCTCCAAGACATAGCATAACTGAGGAGTCAAATGCATAAGTGACCACATACATCACTAATAGCAATACACAGCTTGTGTCCCCCCTCAAATGTAACTGTAGAGACAACTCAGGTGACAAGTGCTAGAAAGCATAATCATATGAGAACTAATCATCACTAGGATCAATGACAACAACTGACAATCTTGATTTAGATTTGAGGTGCCAATACACATTTGAGAAGGGAAAAGGAGGCAAATCATTGCATGTGACTATTAGAGCATAGCCATCATGTGCAAAATTGTCTTCCTCTGCATTGTCAGCTGTGGTGGCAGCAAGACCTTGCTGCTTCTTTTTCTTCTCACTCTTTTTCTGCTTCCAACAATCCTCAATGACATGAACAAGTTTCTGAAAATAGTTGCATCTCTTTTTCTCAGATTTCTCCCCTTTGGAATCAAAAGTATCTAAAGAATGGGTTCGAGCCTTATCCTTAGGTTTAGCACGAGAAGGAGCCTCAGATTTCCCTTTGAAATAGTGGGAGGCAACAAAATCCTGGTCAGAAGCAAGCATGTTTTTCTTATTGAAACGAGACTGCCCTTCCTATAAATAGAAGAGCTACCAACTCATCAAAGGTATACAAATCTGAATTCCTCTTTTTAAGGAGGTAGAGAGTGGTAGAAAATCCTTGCATGATTTGACAAGCCATTGAGAACTGTATAGACAAGAAAACTATCATGAATGAGATCATCAATATTGATCAATTGCTCTCTCATATCCTTGACACATGTTAAAAATTCATCCATAGATTCACCTTCAATCAGATGCTCCAAGTCAAGCTTTTTCAAGATAGGCAACTTGAGCTTCATTGCGGATTTAATACAAAGAGGCAAGTATATCCCATGCACCCTTACCAAAAGTACATGAACAAATGTGAGGAACAACTTGCCATTTGTAGGAAAGAGCAATGAGGGCATGCGCATGCACATCTTTAGCATCCCATTTGAGCTATTTAGCTATGGATAGAACGGGTGCATGTGATACAATTCCACTGGAATCAGATTCATTTGTTTCGATAGTGGAAACTCCTGATGTGCTCACACGGATGTAAAACCAGTAGGCTGTAAGTCGACTCCTGAGACATACACCCACAAGTTCTTTGCCACCAGTACATGCCTCATCATGTATGCCCACATTGGATAGCCTGGCGCCATCCAACTTATCATCAATGGACAACACACCAAACAAATCACTGGTGTTTCCAGACATTTTACATAGAAACCAATGAGCAAACTGAAGTATATCCAACACAAGCAGTAGTAGCTATGCAAGTGACTTAAAGTACCTTAAGTGTCTGCTCAATGCATATGTAAACTCACCAAATCAGCATCTACAGAGGCTGGAAATTGTACACGGAATCGATAGGTGTAGAAGGTCAGAATTTGACGTGGTATCAGCAAGTAAGTAGGTTAGCTCACGTGGTGGCGGACGGTAGTTAACTAGGTCGAAAGCTAATGTGGTGTCAGCAGGTCAGAAGATGGTGTGGAATCAGTAGGTCATTAGGTTGGAAGCTAACGTGACAGCAGCATGTCAGTAGGTCGAAAGTTGACGTGGAATCAGCTGTTAGTGGTTATTTATTCGGCTAACGGATGGACACTAAAAGTCAAATGGCGTGGAATCAGTAGGTCATTAGGTTGGAAGCTAACGTGACAGCAGCATGTCAGCAGGTCGAAAGTTGACGTGGAATCAGCTGTTAGTGGTTATTCGGCTAACGGATGGACACTGAAAGTCAAATGCCAAATGCCAAAAGAAGAACATCGAAATTTAGAAGAAGTTGAATATAGAGTGTTAAAGTAGAAAGTCGTCTGCTAATTGGGTAAACCCGACCAAGAAAGTAAATATAGTCAATGGAGTAAACCCAGCCAACTGCTAAATACTAACAACAGGCTTGACTGCTCAATTGGAAGCCACGATCAAATGTTGAATGTTGATGGTTGAAGGCTGAATGCCAAGCGCTGAAAGCTGATTGTTGAAATCGAATGGCTAAAAGTTGAAGCCAAATGCTTAATGTTGAATGATGAAGCCAAATGACTGAATGCGAAAAGTCTAAAGCCGAATGGTTGAATGTCTGAATGCGAAAGCTGAATGATTGAATGGATGAAAGCCTAAAGCCAAATGCTTTAATACGGAATGCCTGAAGCTGAATGGTTAAATGAGGAAAGCCAAACGTTGAAGGGCTGACTGGGCAAAGCCGATTGAAAAAGTTGATGGACAAGAAAGTCTGATGCCGAAAGCTGAAAGCCAAAGGTTCAATTGTGCTGACATGGCAAAACCGATGGAAGCAGATGAATGGCAAATCAATGATCAAGTATAACCGAAGCTGAAAAGCTGAATGGTGAATGGTGAATGTGCAAGTGTTGAATGAGGAAAGCCAAAGGTTGAACTGCTGATTAGGCTAAGGTGATTGATGTAGATGAATGGCTGAACAAGAAGAATTGACAGACACATAAGTTTAATGCCAAATGAAAAGTAGTTGATTGGACTAAATTGATGAATGCACAAGTCCAATGTCAAAAACTGAAAGCCAGTACTCAAACAACAACAACAACAGAAACAGCAAAACTCGATGTGGAAAGCTTCTGAAAGCTTGAGCTAAGTGTAGTGCTAGTGTGGGGTTGCCTAGAATGTACAGCAACATAAAGAAAGCTGACCAATGTATAGAGGAGGCAGAAACCCTAGATTGGTGAAAAGTGAGAAGTGCAAGAGCTTACCTATGGAGCTATGCCGGTGGTGAAGCTGAAGGGATGTACAGTGGCAAAACTGAAGAATCCCCCCCCACAATTTACCACAAAAAAAAACCGTTCAACATATCTTATGCTTAAACTCGTAGGAACACTATCATTCACTGTGTGACTTTTCTTTATTTTGGTCCATAAACTAGACATTCTTGAAAATCATCATATTGGCAAGGGCCATGCATGCCATTGTTGAGGGTGTGCAACTTTTTATGATCTTAGATCTTAGACATGGGGATTATGATACCATTAGAGGCTTAAAAGTTGCAAAAGACTAGACTAAGATCACAAGTGTGTGACTTTTCTCATCAAATGTGAGTAAAAGGGAAGATTAAGAGCAGCACTAGTGCACGAGTTTGTCACCAAGTTTACTAATTATGTAACACCCTTTCTCTATAGTTATCAAAATTCCTACTATGCCTTGACCCATGTGTTTAAGTTAAAAGCTTACCTTGGCCTTTGTCAAATCATGTGTCATTGGGTCTTGCCTTCGAGCTGTGCAGCTTCCCTCAATACGAGCGCATTAGCTTGTCTCTCATGTCCTCACTCCGTTGTCACACCAAAATGCTCCATGGCTCTATGGGTGAAGGAAGAGCTCTCCTTGCCTAGATGGAGGTAAGTAGAGATTGCCCTTTGTGATGGTTATCTCTCATAAAAGGCAGGGGAAGAAGAAGCTAAGCAAGCATACATCTAGCATGCAAGAATATAATAGAGCATAAGCAATCAAGAGTGGACAAGAGAGAGCTCAAAATTATTCCATTACAAGGGAATAAATGTGTATCTCTTAGTTTAAAAAATGACTTATAAACAAGTGACTACTTCTCACACTAAGTGGGCCAAAATTAGACATGGACCAGCAATTATTGCTTAGTTTCAAAATTGACTTACATATAATAGTTTTCACACTAAGCTGGCCAAATCAACCATTATAAGTGCATAGTTTTCACACTAAGTCGACCAAAATTAAAGATGGACTAACTAAACTTAAAGATAGACTGACCACTTAAGCAACTATATACATGAAGTCCATAGACTTTCCCTATTTGACATTAAGCTCACGGTAAGGTTTCTTTACATGTTCCAACACCATCTTACCACCTGGCTTGCTTAAGAAAGGTATTTCTAAGGTGTCAATTGTATCGATTATCCTTAAATCCATGAAATGCCAATTTTGGGTGAAGCATGGGGTTATACTAGGACACATTGTGTCTGAAAATAGTATATCCACAGATGAGAGCAAAGTCAAATTGACATTAAGAATTACTTCCACCAACCAAGTTCAAGGGAGTACAGAGGCTCATGGGACATGTCGAGTACTATAGAAAGTTCATTGTATTTTATACAAAAATTGTAAGGCCATTGTATAGACTACTAGTAGTCTTTGAATGGATAAAGAAATGTCGGTAGGTATATGATGAACTAAAGAAGGGCCTTGGCAAGTGCATCTATCTTGAGACCCCCGAATCTTCCATGTACATATTATTGATGCATTTTTGCATTGGTTGCATACTAAGAATAGATAATGATCTCCCATATGCATGTTTGTTCAAAATTGTCATGGTGTTGATTGGAGTGATATGATGTCCCAATATCTTGCTTATGGTTTTTTGCAAGATTGACCCTTGACCAAAGATAGTATGTGATAGTTGAACAAAGGACCAAAAGCCGTGTGAATCATACCAACATCTTCATAGTGATTAGGTGCTTTAGAAAATCACCTCAAAAACATGAAATTTAAAAGTTTGTTTGACATGAAACACTAGTAGATACTCATGGTAGTGAGTATCTCAAGTTTTCCATGCCTGGAAAAGTGCTTCAATTCTATCCAACTGAGGTGACAACAACAAGATTCCACAGGATGTGAGAAAGTCCTACCTCTAAATCAAAATCATAAAACATCATACTTTTTTTGACGTGAATATCTAATTCATACATGAATATCTGGACAAGTCAGGTGATGATATGTGTCACACCCACCCTATTAATGTGTCACACCCACCCTATTAATGAGTCAGCCACCCATACCCCACTTAGTGCACATACATTTATACTATTTTTCTCCCTTTTCTACACTTTTCGTTGGATTTTTTCCTTTCTTTTTTCGCCTTTCACGTCACTCTTTGTGGTTATTTCCTCTTTTGAGTCTTGCTACCTCTTCCACGCTTCCACAATCACTTGTCGCCCTGCAGCACCAAGGCATGGGGCACTCTTGTCTATTGTTTTACCATATTCTGGTGTGGTTGCATATGGTCTCATGTTGTCACCATAGACTCATAAACATAAACAATATCTCCCCCTTAGTTAGCGCATGTCATGAACATGCTCAAGCGTACTCTTTCTCAATCTGATTATGTCCTAACTCAGACACCAAACAGTCTTTCTTGGCCGTACATATCATTCTTTCCTAGGTTGTACATGAAAAAACCCTAAAACTGAGTACTTAAATCAGTGATACTTTATTTCCCTTTCTTTGACTTACACTTTCCTTCACACCCCCTCCCCAAGAGCAACACACTTGATTAATCAAGTCTCCTAGAGCCTTTTGACAAGTTAATCAAAAGATGTCAAAGTAGTCTCATTTTTCATGCCGAAAGGACCTTATCAAATTAAGGGGAAAGTTCTTGTTTTTGCATATTCACATCTTCTTGATCACACTCATGTACTCGTTTTTTATTTTGGTGATTAAAATTTCAATGTGAATATCTTAGGATATTCATGGCCGTGAAAAACTAGGCTAGTTTTCATGCCAATTTTGAATCTTAGGGAATAATCAATTTTCTTATCTTTCATCTTCTCTAACCTCATCACAACCATCTAACACCATTTTGCATCATAATACTACTTTTTAGTTGATGTGAATTTCTCTAAATAAGTCACGTGTGAAAAACTACCATGGTTTTTCATGTGTGAATTTCTCCAATAAGTCATGCGTGGAAAACTACCATGGTTGACGTGAATTTCTCCAATAAGTCACGCGTGAAAAACTACCATCGTTTTTCATCTCACAAAAATCCTAGAAATTGCATAATCTACTAACATCACCTCATCATCTGAGCAATAGGTAGAACTAACATGCATGAAACTTGTTAAAACAAAATGATTTTTATGACGTGAATATCTCAGGATATTCACGGTATTCATCGTTTTTCATGCTAAAACAATTATTCAAGAATAACACTTTATACACTAATTTTTAGCTTAGGAAATTACCCCTAGTATGTAGAACTAATAAGCATGAAATTTGTCAAAACAAAATAATTTTTATGAGGTGAATATCTTAGGATATTCATAGTCATGGTTTTTCATGCCAGAAAAATTATTTGGGAATAACACTTGTACACTATAATTGTTAGCTTAGGAAATTACCCTTAGTTTTATTAGTCACTTATACCTTATGCCATTATGTAATACATTAAGTGTTGATGGAAGAGATTATGATCATGATTATTATCAGAGATTAAGAGAAGAAAGAAATATACAACTGTGTAGTTCATCTTTATAATTTTTGAGCATTGTAATGTTAAATAATGTGTGTATTGCATCATCTTGAATGTTTAAATGATTCTTTGTATGCAATTATGTTTAATGTTTAAATGATTGTTTGTATTCAATTATGTTTAATGTTAACTATTCTAGTTTATTCACCAACACTTGGCGATCTTGCTGTGATTGATTACTTGAACATGCTCTAGTTGATGTTTTGAGAATTATGCAGTCTACTATATGGATTTGGCTTAGGTGGATCATCTTTCCTTGCTAGTTAGTAGATTATTCACTCTCTCGTAGGTCATTCTTCCATACGTTTCATTCCCAAGTAGACCCCAATGGCGTGCATCGTTCCATCTTACATGTAGATATAGATGTGTTTTCCTTATATGATGATGTTTTGCCCATTCCACACATTTGTTAGCCTGTTTGTGGCGTCTGGTTGATCTTGTAGAAGTGGTCACATTTTGTGGGTGTTCCTCTTTGGGTATCCTCTGGAACAACTTTCATTTTCTAAATTCAAACCTTTTATCTTACTCATGTGTAACTATCCGATAGCTTTTCTGATTACGCTCAATCTAACATGGAGGATTTGCTTCTTCTAGAGGCGGAGCACAACAATTCTTATTATGTTATCATTCGCTTATGATGCTCACCAAAAGCATCGTAGCCATGCTACACTCGACGATCTTTGGGAGAATGTTGTTATGCCGTCGTAATCGCCCACCATAGCACAAGAGGGAAGGAGCTCTTGTTGGCACCTAACTGTAGAGGAGAATGTGGATAACACCACACTCCCAGGCACTTATAGGGGCTTGGCTGACCCATAAGCTATCCGGTAGCTTTTCCGATTACGCTCAATCTAACATGGAGGATTTGCTTCTTCTGGAGGCGGAGCACAACAATGACTCTTATTATGTTATCATTCGCTTATGATGCTCACCAAAAGCATCGTAGCCATGCTACACTTGACGATCTTTGGGAGAATGTTGTTATGCCATCGTAATCACCACCATAGCACAAGAGGGAAGGAGCTCTTGTTGGCACCCAACTGTAGAGGAGAATGTGGATAACACCACACTCCCAGGCACTTATAGGGGCTTGGCTGCCCCATAAGCCTTCCCGACCGCCCAAGTGCTTTGACTTGGGCACCCTCACCCCTAGACCCCGGATGCACATGTCATCTGCACTCCGGCATATGGACTCTGCATCCGATCGAGCTCCCACATGTTGTTACAAGCTACGTGACATAACCCCCTCCCTCTTCTAAAGAGTTTTTGTCTGCGAAAATAAACTGGGGAAAGTTGTTAGTAAGCATATATAGTTGTTCTCACTTGAGACCTTTTTTGACCTATCCTTCCACTTAACAATTTCTCATTGGTACACTGTACACCTCGTGTTCCAGTCTTCGAACCTAAGAATTCTCCTTGGTTCATGTGGAAGTGCGGTAACTCCAAGGACTCAACTATAGCTTTAAGACAAACTATGTTGTCTTGGTGATACATTGTTTTCACATGCCACTGACATAAAAAACTAGGTGTACCCAAGAGCTCTCCAGCAACTCAAGTTTGTAGACTACGCTACCAACCATTTGTAGACTATGCTACTAAATATTTGTAGACTATGCTACTATTCTATGCTACCAACTTGTTGACTCTTCTCCTTGCATAGCTCTACGGCCTTAGGAGATATAGAGTAGAGTCCATAAAACAACATAAATGGAGCAAATCGAGGCATGAACAACAAAAAATAGATTCCAAAGGTGAGAGATACTTCCTCAACTGGATTATTAATCTATACACAAGCATATGCTCTAGAACCTCATTGGGTTTTCAGTTTGACCACCATCAATCTACGCATGGTTAACCTCATTCTTAATTAGAGTGATATTTAATCTTTGAAGATTTTCCTTTAAAGATGACTATCAAACTTTCTATCTCTACCTAATACTATATCTGCGGGGGCAAGCCATATAGTTTGCAGAGATGTTTCATAAAAAGCTGTTCAAACTCATATGTTTTCACATCTTATTAGTTGCGACCTTTTTACTTTTCCCTTCAAGAAGATTTTTTGTCCACGAAAACAGTTCAAAAAGTTGTAAACAAGTGTCTATGAGTAGACCATATGGTCATTTATGCCTGTAGCTTCCCTAAGTACTACAACAAGGAAAGGGAGACACATAACACATATTTTCCTTAAGTACTACAACCGTAAATCATTTCAATTATGGGAAATGATTTACTATAAAGCAATAAATGAGAAACTCTTTATCGCTTACCCAGTCTTTATATACATATGCTACGGTGTCTATTAAAACACTAAATCTTTCCCTCAATTTGGTTGAGTAACTCCGTACTCCTCTAATAGTAACTTTGTACTTATGAATATACCCTTATCAAGTTGGGATATTTACAGAGCCATGTTTAACAAGACACTCGAGCCACTTACTGTGAAGTGCTCATCTAGATTGACTCAAAACCTTTGGCACTACGGCGGCACAAAGTATGGGGCATTCCAGCACCAAATTATTGTTGATCCAACATCTAGTCAACAACTATGCCAATCTCTAAACTCTACGGTTCAGTATTATCTAATTATGAGTCCCACTAGGCAGTGATGATAAAGGCCTTAGACTCTTCTTCGGTGTGAATACAAATAGAAAAGCTATTTAAGAACTTGCCCCAAATATTTTGTGGATCCACTTCATGGCTAACTGCCATGCCTGAGTGTGAAAACACGACAACGCCTACTCAAAATACACATTGAACACTTTTACCAATTTGGTTTAGCACCAAATTGACAAGGTTAGGGCTTTATCTAGAATAACAAGCACCTAAGACTTGTGACTTTTCATAAAATTTTAGCTCGTTGGAAGTGAACACCTATATCGGTTAAATGAATTTATCACTTTCACTGATAAATTTATCACCCCCATTTAACACAAGATCAAGCAGGCGTGAAGGGTTCACCCTTGAGTGCTCCGTCTCAGTACATAACCCAAGAGATTCGTTTGATCGCTCTGGATCAGTGCTCACTCTTCTTCTCGTTCGTAGAAACCTTGACTAATCACTCCGGATTAACACCTTTCTAACGAGGAAGGCTATGATTGTTGAAAGTGTGCACGCATACAACAATACCATGCCAAAGTATAAAAAATGATCAAGATAATTGCTAGGCATTTTGTACTAGCATCAAGATCAAGATTTGTGTAATCACTCTGGATTAACGCTAAATTTAATGTGGTTTGGCTCTAATCTCAACGGATTATCTTCAAACCTTGAGTTTATATCTGAACCACCATGTTCAGTCCTAAACTCACCAGACATGTTAGAATACCCTGCTATGCTCTCCAACTTAGAATTCTTTCTAACAAACACAGTCATGCTTTATAAAACTATGTTGGATCCAATGACAATAAATAACTATGTTCTCACTTTAACGAGGTAGTAACCCCATCACATACTGGTAATGATCCACTCATTTCCCAGTGCCTTGCAAATTGGTAGGTTCTACAAGGACACATGAACTTTGCCACATTAAATAGCCCAAGCAAACTAAGAATTTATTTTTTTAAATTATGAAAGTCATTCCATACGTAGCCAAACATGTGCTCAAAAATGAACACCAGTGTTGGATATAGGCGAGATTGCAGTCCCTGACTAATGTAGGGCATCCCCCACATATCACAACCATCCAACTATACCAGTCTCCCTGCTCACCAATGATTTTATAGCATTCTCAAACTAGAAACCACTCTGTTCAGCACTAGTATTTAATCATGGCTATGCTACACAGAGCTTCTTCAAACTCTATCATTGGATTTCTTCCCAAACAACAAAAGGCGTAAGTGAGTCTTGAACTCAATCTTTTCCAAACACTTGATCACTCTACGGAACAAGTATATAACCAATCAAAGGTTGACCTCTATGTACAAGCCTTGGTGTCCCATACCACCAAGACCACAATGAACTTTATAAGCATTTGATGTCCCATACCACCAAGTGAGCATGAAGCTCATTTGTGACATGCAAGTGGTAACACACAAGTGGACTCTTTTCCTCTCCTTGAGAAATAGCTTACAAAATCTCAAGCATATGGATGACTACGTGCCCATGAGTGTTTGCACTAAGACGAACCACGCACAATGGATCTTACTAAAAAAATTTTGACTTGTCCTATACTTGTTTTGGCATGGAGGAGGAGTATCACAATTATCAATGATTCTATTTAGATGTTGATTCAACATGTGTTTCTAAAGGCTACCAAAACATGGATGCTATAGTTCTAAGGAATATGAGACCATTGAGATAAGTGTTTAATCCTTGAGAATTAGCTTTCCTAGGAAAAGGATAGGGAGAGGTAGTTGAGTAATTCATCACAAGGATTAAGAACATGCCTGATCAAAGGGTAAAAATTGGGATCACTATGATAACCCATGATCTTTCATATAGGTGCACATAAGGATCCTAAAATATGAAGGTCTAGTCACACCTTTTAATGCTCAAGTCAAAGATGCATGTCTTGCATTTGAGGATTCATGTGTGATACTTTTAGAGGATGAGATGTGTCAAAAGATTCATGATGATGGGGATTTAGTGTTCTCTAACACCAGTATAAAGAAAGAAAACAATAAAGGCTATGTAACCCTCTTTTTTGAAAGAAAAGAAGACAACAATAAAGTGTTTTTATAGGAACAAATCTGATCATTATGATAATGACTACAAGAAGAGGTAAGTACTTGAGAAGTTGGCACCTTGAAGACCATCCAAGAATAGCAGGTAATATTGTCAAAGTTCACTTGGAGATTATCTTTATGGTGATAAAAGAAGTATATGAAAAAGTTGATCATTTAATTTTGCCTAATAGACCATGGATTCTCTTGGAGATTCTCTTTGTGGTGATAAAGGAAGTCTATGCAAAGGTTGATCATCATCATGGATCATCAATAATGGAGTGTCTCAACATATGACCATTCAAAAGGAATATATATCGTTTAGATCTCCACAACTAGTAAGAGATTCCATCATGATAAGAATTGAGAATGATGCCAAAGCCCCAACCAAGGGTATAACTAGCGATCAAGAATGATGGAAAATGCTGCCCAACTAAGGGCACAAGTATAATCTCTTTTATTTTAAATAATATTGTTATTAAGAAACTTTTGGATGCTCTATATATACAAGACATCAAGAGGAACCTGGTCTCTCTTGCAGCCATTTGTGATTTACGAGTACACTACTTTGATTAGGAAGGTGCGACCAGCTTGGTTGTCGATGATAATGTTGTTGGGTAAGAAACAAGGTGTAAATACCTTTACAAATTGTTAAATTTTGATGCCTATGCCAATGTGGGCTATGGCATTAGGGATTTAAGCACTTGAGCTATGCAATCTTGAAAGAGATTTAGAAAAGTGGGATTATGGCAAATATACCAGTTTTTCTAGAGATGCCATATGTATGTAGGATGATGGGCAAGCAACATTGGCAAGAGGCCATCTCAATAGAGAAACTCTCACCTTTGAAGTAAAATGTCACACCAATGCTTTGGGTGGTTCTTCTTGTTTCATATGTTGACTATAATAGAAAAATGTGGGTATATGTTTTTAGGACATCATGAGCCCCATGGTGACATCATGAGGAATATGCTGTATATGGAGGAGAGAAGGGGGGTGTGACATCACGACCCCCAGTGGCCGTCTACACATGGGCAACCAACACGAGCACAACATGGGAAAGACGGGCAAGAGCATCATTATTATCATGGAGTAGAGAGAGACATAACATCATGATCCCCCGTGGTCATCTACTGCACGCCCATTCTTAGGAGCTTCACAGAGTAGAGAGGGGGGAGTAACACCATAACCCCACGATGATCATCATGAGGAATACATAATGTGTGGAGGAGGAGAGAAGGGGGTCATGACATCACAACCCGCATTGGTGTCTATGCAATCAATGCCATGGTGACCATCATCAACACGGGAAAGATGATTGGTGGCCATCATCTACATGGTCATGGTAAACCATCATCTACACAGGAAAGAGCATCATCATTATTATCATGGAGTAGAGAGGGAGGCATGTGGTGTGATGACCCCTCCCCCCCGGTGTGGTTATCTACCATTCTCAGAAGCTCCACAGAGTATAGACGAGAGAGGCGGGACATCACGACCCCCATGTGACCATCACAAGAAATATGTTGCATCGAGGAGAGAAGGGGTACATGAAATCACAAAACCCCACCCCCTTGGCCATTATCTATGTAGCCATCACTGTCATTGATGACCATCATCAACAAGAGCAAGATGATGATGTATGGCCATCATCTACAAGGCAAGAGTATCATTATTATTATCATGGAGTAGAGAGGGGGGCATCACAACTCACCTTGGTCATATACTACATGGCCATTCTCTCATAAAAGCTCCATAGAGTAGAGAGGGGGCATGACATCACAACCCCCATGGTGACCATCATGATGTATAGAGGATAGAGGGGGGTGATGAGGGGGTGACATCACACCCCTCAATGGCCACGTCTACATGGCCATGGTGACCACCATCAGCAAGATGATGATGCCATGGTGGTGGCCATCATCTACATAGCCACCATGGTGACAAATCATCTACATGGGTAAGAGCATCATCATGATTTTCATGGAGTAGAGAGGGAGGTGTGACATCATGACATCATGAACTCTTGTGGTCATCTACTACATGCTAATCTCAAAAAATCCACAAAGTAGAGAGGAGGGAGTGAAATCACGACCCCATGGTGACCATCCTCTACTACAAGGTGATCTTGTGCTAGTTTAAATGCCATGAATTTTCCTGTAGTGGAGATGTCTAGCAAGAAAGCTTTCCTTGTCTTTGAAAGCTCTACATTAGGGTGGCCAAGCACCCCTCATGCTCCACCAAAAAGGAAAGCTTTCTTGGCCACCCTAATGTGGAGCGTTTAGAGATAAGATCACCTTGTAGGAGAGGATGGTCACCATGGAGTCATGATGGTCACCTTGTAGTAGAGGATTCTAACTCTTGCTAGATCTTGCTCATCATTGTCTAAGGGTATTACTGCCCAAGTATGATAGGTTTATTACATGTTTGAATGTTGGTGTCAAGCCTACTCCTATCATATTTGAGGAGTTAAATTCATTGCTTTGAGATGAGGTGATGAGGATGCAGAGTCGCTAATGGTGGGAAGGACTAGGCTTTCTCCACTAACACGAAGAACAAGGGTAAGGATTCTAATTCTTCAAATTAGAAGAAAAGCTTAAATGCTTCTACTGAAAGTATACATAGCCAAAGACTACACAAAAAACCAAGCGGATGAAAATAATGACACTTAAAGACCAAAGAAGAATCTAGAGTCATGCTCTCCAAAAATAGAGTTATTTACTACCATTAAAGAAGTGTGCAATGAGACAACTAATGTTATAGCACATGATGATTCTTGGGTCATCAATAATAGGGCTTCTAGGCACATGACCAATTGTGTAAGGATTGGTATTCTTCCCTAAATCTTGTGGGAGATGACATCATGGTGGCAGTGGGCAATGGTGCAAAGTGCCCAATAAAAGGTTTTTTACTATTTCACTTGTGTCTAAAGAAGGTTGTACAAAAATTCCTTTAAAATTTCTTTGAGTTCTAGATATGAAGAGAAACCTTCTTTCACCAATCATGACTTGTGGGTTTACTATGATAAGAATGGTGCAGTTAAATAATCTTTGGGTTTCAAATATGAAATGAAACCCCCCTTTTTGTCTTGGCCATCATGGACCATGACTTGCATGTTTACTTTGATAAGAATGGTGCAGTCATTCATAATGGAAATGGTAAGGTCATTGTAAAGGGCACTTGTATGGGCTTTTGGCATGAGAAAATCAGTATGCAAACTCTTTTAAAGATGCAAAAAGGTAAGCTAGTTGAGCATTTTCCACCAATTTTTGATAATCTAGATGTATGTGAAGCTTACATGATGGACATCATGTAGACTCTTTTTAGAGATGTAAAAAGGTAAGCTAGGTGAGCATTTTTCACCAATTTCTAACAGTCTAGATGTATACGAAGCTTACATAATGGGCAACATCTAACAAGAGGCCAATTTTAGGGCCAAGGCTCCTCTTTAGCTTATACATGCTAATCTCTATGGAAAGATGAGTATAGTTACACTTGGAGATTCTTCCTATTTTTTCACATTGATAGATGATCAAGGAAGATGAGTATAATTACACTTGGAGGTTATTACTATTTTTCTGAGATTTTTCCACATTGATAGATGATTACAATAGGAAGATTTGGGTTTATTTTCTTAAGGAAAAGTCCTAAGCTTTTAGAAATATTAGAGGCATATCCATTATTGTCTAGGATTATAATGTGTTTTTTCACATCACTCCCTTCATTGAATTGTCTACTAGAAATATTGCTTATTGCATGCTTTTCAGCCCTTTTCAGGCTACTAGAAAAGTTATCAAATGTGCTTATATTTCATCAATTATTAAGATGGATATATATTGTTCACATAGTACTACTTTGGTACTTCATGTCTTGGAGATAGAATACTTAAATTCCTCACTTTAGGAGGCCCTACAACCAAGACAACAAGCTATAGTTTTCATCAACGTTAATTTTAGCTAAGTATTACTTGGCATTTGTGAGTATATAAACTATACTTTCACTTGTTTGGGCATTCTCATAGCATAGTATTTCATTGTTATATGTTAAATATGGTTGGGACATCAAATTCTTTTATTGGAGAGAAACTAAATAGGTATAACGAGGGTTTACATTGAGAATGCAATTATGGGATAAGAAGGCTAGGAAGTGCATAAACTATACGTACACTACTTGGAGACTTTAAGGATGCTATAAATCCTAAGCTTGTGTGGGATAAACTCAAGGATATGTATCTTAAGAGCACTCTATCAAAAGACTTCAATTGGGAAATGAGTCAACAATATAAACTTTTCAAAGGTTTGTGGATCAACTTGTAGATTTGGGAGAGCAGCTGAGTGATGATCATCTTATTCAATACACTTTAGGTGGACTTGGTCCTGAGTAGAAGAATTTCAAATCTTCCATTAATATTAAAGAGTAGTTTCCAAAGTACCCCCAAAGTATTAAGAGCTGAAGAACCTCATCATCTAAGAGAAGTTTCTAAATTACCCCCAAAGTATTAAGAGCTGAAGAACCCCATCATCTTAGAGGCTTCCTTGCTAAACTCATCATCTTTACAACAACAACAAGCATTGGTGATGAAGGTAGAGGCTTCAATAGATGTGATATATCATAATACAGAGGAAGAAAAAGATTTCAACCACAGTTTATATAATATGGTAGTATGGAATTCTTAGTCAAATATTGAAGTAAACTATCAAACAAATCACCCTTGTTCAACACATCATAAAACTTTTCATATTCAAGCCAGAGAGGCAAAGAAGTCTCTTAGAGGGAGACAAGGATATGATGTAGCTATCAAATTATACTTGGAAGCTATAGATTTTATGGTAAACTTGATTTTGAGAGAAGGAATATAGAGCCAAATAATAATAAAAGCATGGTCATATGTTAAATCACATGAAATTTACATACGCAAGGCAAAAGTAGGACCCAAAACAACAAAATTTATTGAACATACATAAGGATAATGAGTTATTAGATGTCACAATTGAATGGCTAGTTGATTCCAAATGTAGCAATCATATGACTTGACATGGTGATATCTTCGTTATTAATACAGAGAAACTTCAAGCAAATTCAAAAGTACAAATAGGTGATGACTCTTCACATCCAATTGAAGGGATTGGACAAGTTTTATTGGCAATAAGGTGTTCAATAACATTATTTATGTGTCAACAATCAATGTGCAATAAGGTGTTCAATAACATTATTTATGTGTCAACAATCTTGGAAATCAAGAGTTGCCACATTGCCCATGGTATGTCATGATATCACACCACGACATATGTACCCAGCATGCATCGTCCTTGAGGACTGCTACCACCCTTGTAGGAACACACATTGGAACATGCCTGTGGAGGCTCTAGCATGCTAAGGAAGGTACCCAGTTTGCCTAACCAAACTTTGAGTCTTCTAGAAAAGATAAGAGGGGTCCCTTTGCACTATATATACCCTTTCATCTTCCACACCACCTTTACATGTGGGATTACTTGGCATCCCTTTTCCCATCTTGCAACCCCCACTACCCAAGTGAGATTTTCACCTCCAAACACCCCATCCAATCGAGCATGGAGGGAAGTGGCCCAGGGCATTGAATCGGGGCTTTACTACGATCTTGGAAACTAAGGATTGCCACACTACTTGTGGCGTGTCATTATACAATACCACACGCAGGCACACACACACACACACACACACACACACACACACACACACACACACACACACACACACACACACACACACACACACACACACACACACACACACATACACAACCCATTTAAAGAAGAAATAAGAAAATCCAAATTTTTAGACATTTAGAGTTGGAGAAGATGTGTAATCTCATCTACTTATCACACACATGCGCACTTCCAACTCTTAGACAAACTAAAAAGAATGTAAATTTTAACTTTAAGGTAGGTATCTTCTTGGGAGCGCACCAAACCAAGGGGAGCGCACCAACAGTTGTAGATTGGAATTACCACTTCTCAATTGTGGCATTATGAAAGCTTGATTTCCTTCACCTTCCACATGCAAGTTTTTAATGCTTTTATCCCCTTTGCTATTTCTTGGGTGCTATGGATCAAGATAGTGTGTCAGTTATGTACTAGTAAATAGATGCCATGAATCCTCAAAGAAAAAAGGCATGGCAACTCGAACTTAGGACATTAATGTAAAGGATACCTTCCAATGTAGACGTTTGAGCTCCAATGAATGTTGTTACCTTCTAAAAGCTTTGTAAGGGGGCCAGAACTCAGTGTCAATCATAGTCTCAAAATCATAACGCATTCAACCCGGCAAGAATCTAAGTTTGTGGAAATAGAAGGCCATTTGGTCCGCATTTGATCTTCTATTCAAATCAAACAATAGCTCCCCCACTTTAGTGCCTCCATGTGGCATGTCCATCGATGTGATGATTAATAATATGAACCTGATTGTGGCCACGAATGTTGCATCCGATATTTTTCTCGAGGAATAATAATCTTTAGGACATTGTGTTTTTTTTTTGGGGGGGGGTGTTTGTTGGGGGAAGAGGTAAAAAGTATTGGTATCCTTTGGTAGTTGCAACATTACATACAACTTATTTTGCAGGTAAGAAACTCATACCAACCCCTCAAAACGGTTATGTTTGAAGCATGGCACTTGGGTGATTCCAAATATTCCATGTGTAGGACATATGAAATTAGGGATAGCTGGAACTAAGTGTTGGATTTATTACTTATGTGATGTCGTGGACTTGTAGCATGTGTTGCTAACTCATAGTGTATTTGAATGGACAACCTTGTAGGTTGGTGAGATTGAAGGCCTTGCGCTTGTAAGCCGGATTGGCTGGGACGTGATGATGGTGATATGGTGCAAGCTATTACCGAGATGGTTCTCATTTTGATATTCTTACCATAGTGTTTACTACGAGATTTTGTATTGTTATTGGCCGCCCCATTTTGATGTATTAGGGTGGACCTATTGAGCCGCCCACTTTTGTTATATTGGGCGTTGTTATATGCACATTATGTGTGCATATACTAGGAGGCTAACCCACATTAGGCTTGTGAACATGGGAGCATGGGAACAAGCTCTAGTGGAGCATGGGTTAGGACTAACCTTAAGGATTAAGGTTAGGGTCAGGCATCCAAGGGTCACGCATGGGGAATGGAAAGTCAAGAGTCACTTGAGGGACCTCCTATATAATAGAGGCATGGGGCACACTCAAGGGGGATTGGGGGCTTGGAGGCTTATGCTATGGTCTCTTGTGTAGAGGTCCATATCTACTCACCTACCATTTCACACTATAGCTACATGCTATTGGATTGTGTTATACCTCTTGATGGTATGGGACATCAAGGTAGAGGTATGATGTATTTCATTTATGATTCATGTGTGCATCCCTCCCTTGGGCTCGGGGGTGCTTGGGTGGTGGTTGAGTTTATGCCTGATTTATGCATGTTTATGCATAACAATTATCTAGAGAGATCTTAGGGTTTTAACAGGTGTGGACTTATTTATTTGCATTTGAATTAGCCCTTGGGGTTCTTTTTGTAATGATAGGAGCACTTTACCTAAGCTTGTGTTAAAAGCAACCCCCATTTTTGTAAAGGGCAAGCCCATGCATAAGCGTGCATCTATTTTTGGCTTATGGGCTATTTTTGATTAATAAAGCATAAATACTTAAGAAGTGGAAGGAAGCCGACACTTCTTGAGGGGGGATAGATTGCACCCAATGATTCTCTCTTGTGTTTTTATGCTATGTTATGCTTTAAGATTATTTATTAATTTTTCAGCTATGGTAATTTGATTGAAGTGATGAATCAGTTGGTATTTGGTTAGATGGTGTGCCTCCCCATAATCCTAGTGATTTTAGTGGTATCAGAGCCATGTTGGGAGAGAAGGTGAAAAATATTGAGAAAAAATCAAAGGGAGGAAGGCTTGCAAAAGAAAGAGAGAAGGTACATGCAACTTTCTGGTTTCTGTGAAAGAAGAAAAATTCAAAAAATTCAAGGGGATTGGAGGCTTGGTTGAAGGTCTTCTTCAAGGTCACATCAAGCATATAACCAAGAGGTAAAGGCTTTATCCGAAGTTTTGGCTAAGGCATAACACAAAGCTTAGCTTAAACAAAGCTTAAGCTTATTACCTACATGGCTGCGTGATTCCCGCCCGTTAGGATGGCATGAAAATTGCAAAACGATGCTCTTCTCTTGGGAGATTGGCTCACAATTCTACAACCGGTTCAAAGATCTGTTTCATCAAATGCGTCGTAGAAATCAAGGGTGGAGAAAAATTACAACCTTGCTTTACTAAAAAAAATCTAAAAAGATAAGAGGAGATTCATACACAAAGCTTCTTCAAGCCAAAACTTCATCAAAATCAGCCTAAATTCGTCCAAATTTGGCCCAGCTTCGAACTAGAAATATTTTCAGTTTCTTATTCTGGTTCAGCTTAGAAAATTATAGCAATTCGAAGTTGCGGGATTTTCAAATTTGGTTGTTTTATGCCTTCCCAAAGCTTAAATTCACTCTCAATTGTCAATATTTTTTCTACTGGACGACCTTCCAACGCTTCGAGACTACTTCAAGCACTTTGGTGATTGCGTTGGATGGCTACACCACTCTTCTAATTGCCATGGGATTCAAGATCTTCAAAATCATTACCACGAGTAAAAAATCATATAAGTATTTCTAACTTTTTCCTATCTTTTATTATTATTATTTAGCATTCATGGGATGATCTGCCTGCACTTCCGTCTATTCAAGAGCAACTCATAGCTTTGCAAGCACAATTGGTCAATGAAGGCACTCATAGACTTGCATTAGAAGACTAATCAAAATCATGTAAAAGGCATAAGCATGACATTGAAGTGATGAAGATTCTATTCTTCAAACCGTGAAAGCAACTTTAGATGCTCAAACGGCTTGGAAAGAATCTCGCATTAGTCACAAGGCTTTTTCTTTTCAGAATTTTGATGGAAAGAAGGACGCACGCACTCTTTTGGCTTGGCTTAGCCAATTCGATGACTATTTTTCGGGAGAGAAATTTTTCAAGAAAGACAAGGTTGTGTGCGACGAATCATCTGATTCAGAATGTTGCTTTATGGTGGAATGCTACCAAGAATGGGCGACATAAACATCGTACTTGGGAGGATTTTCAACATGAAATTAAGAGACATTTTCTACCTCCTCAGTACAAGGACAAAGCCCGATAGCATTGGGACACCCTTAGACAATTGAAAGGAGAGAATGTCCAAACCTATATTGAAAATTTTTGGAATGCTCTCATTCAAATGCAATCTGTAGAAAAAGTACATGAAAAGCATCTTAAAAGGAAGTTCATCTCAAGGTTGGGGATCCAAAGATTGGAGCGGAGTTTAATATGTTTCGTCCTCATACTCTTGCCTCTGTTA
Source organism: Cibotium barometz (assembly GCF_041138505.1). Taxonomy (NCBI): domain Eukaryota; kingdom Viridiplantae; phylum Streptophyta; class Polypodiopsida; order Cyatheales; family Cibotiaceae; genus Cibotium; species Cibotium barometz. Next base: position 40,949,163 of record NC_141057.1, on the reverse strand, counting down.
AATCTCTTGCTCTAAATTGTGAAAAGAAAAATGGTGTGCCCAGGTTCCAATAGGAGAATCGTACTTCTAAATTCTCCAAAGATTCGACATTTTCTAGTGGATTTGACAGGCGTTCTTCATTCAAACAACCTTTTAACTAGGGTCAAGATCAAAGAATTCAACAGCAACAACAAAGCAAAGATTGGCAACAATAACAATGGAGCGAGTGGAGAACCAAAGAAGATAGATGTTCCAGATTCATTGACTCGAGATGAAAAAGCAAGAAATGTTCGTGATGGTAGTACATATGATTTTACTTATTATGAACGTCTTGCACATGCTCTTCATCTTGACATGATTCCTTCTCGTTTTAAAGTAAAGGATGCTTTTCAAAACCAAAAGTAAAATTACACTAAGAAAGTAAAGAATCTTGCTTTTTCTATTGCACAATTTTCTGATAAGCATACTAGCTTAGTAGCACCTTTGCATGGTATTGACATGATTTTTGGGAATGCCTTTTCGACATGAGTACACACCACAAATTGATTATGCAAAGCACACAATTTCTTTTATACATCATGGTAAAAATGTTTGTTTGTAAGAAATTTCTGAGGGTAAGGATCAACCACTTTTGAGCCATATTCAGGCAAAAAGGGCTTTGAGGAAGAGGGAGAAAACTTTTTTAATTTTGGTTAACTAGCTTAGTACTCAAGAACCACCTCGTAGGGATACATCCCATAACTCTTTCATTTCCAAATTCTCTGACTGCTTTCTCAATGAGTTACCTCCTGGACTCCCTAGATCACGTCTTGAAGATTATCACATAGACATTATTCTTGGTAGTGCACTGCCTTGTAGAGCACCTTATAGAGTTAACCCTCTTGAGAAAAGAGAAATTCAAACTCAAATCAAGGAATTGCTTTCTCGGGGACTTATTAGACGAAGTATGGAGCATCAGTTCTTCTTGTAAAAAAGAAAAATGGTACTTATCGTATGTGTGTAGACTACAGGGCTCTCAACAAGAATACTATCAAGAATAGATTTCCAATTCCTAGAGTTGATGATCTACTTGATAAATTAAGGGGAGCTAGCATCTTTAGCAAAATTGACCTAAAATCTGGATATCATCAAGTAAGAATGGCTGAGCAAGATATCTATAAACTTGCTTTCAGCACTCAGACTGGTCACTTTGAGTTTTTAGTGATACCATTCGGTCTTACTAATGCTCTTGCGACTTTTAGTCATATGATGAATAAGATCTTTCTTGAACATCAAAACTTTGTGATTGTCTTTTTTATGATATCTTAGTTTTTAGTAAATCTAAAGAAGAGCACGAAAAACACTTGGAAATTGTATTTAATTTGCTCAAGGAAAATGAACTTTGTGATATCTTAGTTTTTAGTAAATCTAAAGAAGAGCACGAAAAACACTTGGAAATTGTATTTAATTTGCTCAAGGAAAATGAACTTTACATTAATCCCGAAAAGAGTAAGTTCTTCCAGAGTGAGATTCAGTATATTTGGGACATATAGTTTCTACTAAAGGCATCCATGTAGATCCCAAGAAAATAGAAACTATTGTGACACGGCCGTGTCCCAAGAACCTTCATGAATTACGATCTTTTCTAGGGTTGTGTAGCTATTATCACAAAATTATCCGTAATTTTACATATAAGGCACACTATCTCACTGAACTTCTCAAGAAAACCAAACCCTATAAGTGGACCGAACTTCACGTCCTTTCTTAAAATATGCACTTATTCATGCACCTATGTTACAATTACTTGATTTTTCACGTCCTTTCTTTGTGGTTGTAACCGATGCTAGTGGTAAGGGCATTGGTGCTGTGTTAATGTAAGATGGTCATCCTATTGCTTTCGAGAGTAGGAAATTTTGTCCTACTTAAAGTAAGTATAGCATCTATGACAAGGAATTGTCTGCTGTAGTCCATGCATTGAAAATTTGGAAACATTATTTGATGGGCTTAGAATTTCTTATAAAAACTGATCAGCAGATTATCAAACACTTTCTTTCTCAACCACTTATTTCGGATAGACATATTAAATGGGCAGCTTTTATTCAAAGTTTTCAGCCTATTATTCAATACCAACCTGGTAAAGAAAATGTAGTTGCTGACACTTTGAGTTGAAGACCTTCCATTCAAAATATTTTTGTGATTGAGAATACATCTTTTGACTCTATGCGTAAGACTTATGACCAAGACTCTGACTTTAGTGATATTTGGTCTAGATTGAGAGAAAATCATTGGACCCCTTTTGCTAAGTATTCCTACGATGATGGATATCTTTTCTTCCAGAAAAGATTATGCATTACTCGACCTTTTAGACATTCAATTTTAGAGGAATTACATCAGCCACCTTATGCGGGGCATTGAGGTGTTTCATCTACATTCCAGACTATCTCTAATGACTTTTACTGGCCTAAAATGAAAAATGATGTAGCTAAATCTATGTCTGAATGTGATGTTTGTCAAAAAGTGAAAAGTTAAAAGGGTAAGAAACTTGGCTTACTCATGCCACTTCCTATTCCTAACGCTCCTTGGGAACAAATTTCTATGGATTTTATCATTGGTTTTCCATTGATTACGAACCATAATGATATGATTTGGACCATTGTTGATAGGTTTAGGGAACAAACATATTTTCTTCCTTGTAAAAAGACTCTTACTGCACATCAAGCTGCACATTTGTTTGTTAAACACATCTTCACACATCATGGCTTACCACAAGTGATTGTTTTTTATAGAGATTCTAAATTTTGAAGTGATTTCTGGACTACATTATTTGATAATCTAGGCACTAAATTGGATTTTTCCACTGCATTTCATCCTGAATCTAATGATCAAACAGAAGTGACAAATAGCACAATATTGGATTTACTTCATGCATATGGTTTATCACAACCTAAACAATGGGATAAGTATATCTATATTTTGCAATTTGTATATAACAATACACCGCATTCATCCACTGGAAAAGCACCTTTTACAATTGTGTATGGAAAAGCTTTACCTACTCTTATCACTCGTTTGTCAAACACTATTGAAGCTGCAGATCAATTCACCATTGATTTTACTTCCATTCATGATCATGTTCGTAAAGCTATTTCTAATGCACAAGAGAAATACACTAAACAAGCTAATAAGAAACGAAAGCACATGGTTTTTCAAGAAGTCATTATGTTTTGCTTCGTATTGAAAAGAGACGTCTTAAAAGTGTTGAGACTAACCCTATTGTTAAGTTACTCCTCGTTCTTATGGTCCTTTTAAAATTACTCAGTGGCTTTCACTTCCTTCTCATTGGAGAATTCATAATTATTTTCATATTAGTCTTTTGTGACCTTATAGGGGACCAATTCCTACACATCCTGTATATGAGGAAGCACCTAGTCTTGTTGACCAAGTAGAAGAACTTCAACCTTAGGCTATTATTGATCATGAGACCACTACTACTTGCACAGGTACTATATATAATAGATATCTTTTGACCTTCAAAAATCATTCTCACGAAAATGCTAAATGGATGCCTGAGTGATTTTTTCGCGCCTATCTCGACATTATCCAATCTTACTTTTAAACACAGGCCAGTTGATATGATGCAACTAAGGACAGTTGATATGATGCAACTGAGGACAGTTGCTATCTCGGGTAGGAGGGATGTCACGATTTTCCCATCCATCCTTCTCTGGTTAATTGGGGATGCCTAATTACCACTATGTTTGAAGCATGGCACTTTTCCAAATATTCCATGTGTAGGACATATGAAATTAGGGATAGCTGGAACTAAGTGTTGGATTTATTACTTATGTGCTATCGTGGACTTGTAGCATGTGTTGCTAACTCGTAGTAGTGTGTTTGAATGGACAACCTTGTAGGTTGGTGAGATTGACGGGCCTTGTGCTTGTAAGTCGGATTGGCTGGGGACGTGATGGCGGTGATATGGTGCGAGCTATTACCGGGATGGTTCTCATTTTGATATTTTTGCCATAGTGTCTACTACGAGATTTTGTATTGTTATTGGCCACCCCATTTTTATGTATTCGGGTATGGACCTATTGAGCCGCCTACTTTTGTTATATTGGGCGTGGACTTATTTATTTGCACGTGAATTAGTCCTTGGGGTTCTTTTTGTAATTATCCTTTAGTGGTTAGATAGGAACACTTTACCTAAGCTTGTGTTAAAAGCAACCCCCATTTTTGTAAAGGGCAAGCCCATGCATAAGCGTGCATCTATTTTTGTAAAGGGCAAGCCCATGCATAAGCGTGCATCTATTTTTGGCTTATGGGCTATTTTTTATTAATAAAGCATAAATACTCAAGAAGTGGAAGGAAGCCGACACTTCTTGAGAGGGGGGATAGATTGCACCCAATTGTCATTACATATAATAAATTTTCTTGTCCACACCTTATTGAAGAAGAGCTACTAGGCACAACTTCTCAAGGGAGTTGAAAACATAAGTAGTGGAAGAGCAAGTTTAGCTGAAAAGAAGTTTCTAATAAGAACCACAAGGACATATCCAATTCGATAATGGAGAAGACTCTAGGAATTGTATGGCATCAACTCACCCCTTCCTCTACAATGGGTGTCGGTGTTCTTTGATGACATTATCATCTATAGTAAGAGCAAGAAGGAACATTTATTGCATGTGAGGCAAGTATTGGATGCCTTGAGGGAGCATTAGTTGTATGCCAAAGAGAGTAAATGCTCTTTAATAGAGGAGGAGGTGGAGTATTTGGAGCACATTGTGAGTCATGATGGCATCAAGGTGGATCCAAAGAAGGTGCAATGTGTCAAGAAATGGCCTACTCTAACCAACACTACTCAATTGAGGGAGCATTAGTTGTATGCCAAAGAGAGTAAATGCTCTTTAATAGAGGAGGAGGTGGAGTATTTGGGGCACATTGTGAGTCATGATGGCATCAAGGTGAATCCAAAGAAGGTGCAATGTGTCAAGAAATGGCCTACTCTAACCAACTCTAACCAACACTACTCAATTGAGGGGATTCATGTGGCTTTCTTCCTTTTATAGAAGGTTCATTGAGCACTATGCTACTTCTGCTACAATCACCGCCGATAGGCTCAAGAAAGAGGCCTTCTTTTGGGATACAATAGCAGAGAAGAGCTTCCAAGTACTCAAGGAAATCCTTACTTTAGCCCCTATCTTGGTATGCCAGCCCTCGGTTTTCCTTACCTTTTACCATAAGGGCAGATGTAGGTGGTAGTGGTATTGGGGTTGTTTTATACCAAGATCATGGCATGATTGCATATATGAGAGTAGGAAGCTCACCGACAAAGAATAGTCTTTGCATGTGTATAAGCAAGAGATTTTGGCCATCATATGTGATTTGATGAAGTGGCATCACTACATCTATGGGAGTCATTTCAAGGTGAGTGATCACAGGGTACTCAAGTACTTCATGTCACAACCAAATCTTTTACCTAAGAAAAAGAGGTGGTTGGCCACACTTCAAAGTTATGATTTCGAGATATCTTGCATGCCGGGTAAAAACAAAGTGGAGGTCTACAAAGATTGGATTATGGACATATAAGAGGAGTACTTGATTGATCAATTGGCTTCCCCAATGTTTTAGAAATTACAGCAAGGTGTATGTTGGAGTACCCTCATTATAAGGTGCACAATGGGCTACTATGGTATCATATGAAGGTGTACTTGGTTCCCAATTCCTCATACAAGGTGGAAGTTTTACAAGAGATGCATTCATCTCCACTTGTGGTGGGAAATTTGGGCCTCTTTAAAACTTATGATAAAGTGAGACAAAGTTTTTATTGGAAAGGCTTATGGAGGGATGTGTTTCCCAATGCCTACTTTGTCAACAAAACAAGGATTCCACTCATAAGCCAAGTGGTTTGCTTTAGCGTTTGCCTATTCCACAAGGCAAATGGACTCACATATCTATGGACTTCATCATCACTGGCTTGCCTTTTACTAGACATGGATGGAATCCCATATATGGGGTGGTGGATAGGCTTACTAAATCTGCTCATTTTATTCTAACACTGAGACCCAATTTTTAGCTTGCCAAGTGGCAAATCAATATATGGAACATGTGTTCAAGCTACATGGGTTGTCTCAACAAATTGTGAGCAATAGTACAAAATTCATGGGGTCTTTTTGGAGAAGTTTATTTGAGAGCATGAACACTAAGCTTACTCCAAGTTCCTCCTACCACCCTCAAACCGATGGGAAAATGGATAGGGTTAACAAATGGGTGGAGACATACTTAAGGCATTATTGCACGATACTCAAGCTACTTGGGATAAGCGGCTTTACTTTGCTAAATTTTGCTATAATAGCACCTCTCATTTGGGCATTGGTATGTCCCCTTTTGAGACCCTTTATTGATATCAAGTGCATGTGCCATCAATGGTGTTCAAAAGACGAGTCTTCCAATCCTCATGTAAAGGATAAGTTGGAGACAATGTAAGGCTGGTTAATAATACAAGGATAACATAAAGAAGGCACAAGATAGGATGAAGTCTTATGCCAATGTACATAGAAGTCACGAGAGGAGCTCGAAGATGGAGATTTTATCTTTTTGAAAATGCCTAAGTCAAGACATTTATCTGTTAAAGGTGGACTCAGCAACAAATTAGCACATAGGTTCTCTATGTCTCTTTCACTGTGATCATGAGAGTGGCAAAAGTGGCTTATGCACTCCAACTACCTTGTTCTACAAGGATGCATAATGTGTTCCATGTATCCAATCTCAAAAGGTATGTGTGACAAGATCTTCAAGTGGTTGGGAGTTGCCTCCTATGGATGAAGAGGGAGAGATTCAATATATAATGGGAAAGGTAGTGGGGAAAAGACATAAGGTTTTGAGGCACCATACCATTGAATAATTCCTCATCAAGTGAAAAGGATTGCCTAAAGATGAGCCAACGTGGAAATATACCACCCTTAGCATATGCACCATATCCTTATCCATACCCTTGCCCTCCGCCTTCACCAACCCCTACACCATCTCCGTAGGAGGTATGATAGAAGATGTACTTTATTAAAAGATGTGCTTAGATTAGTGATGGAAATAGGGAGGGGGGTCTCCACCACAGGGGGACCAACGTGCATGGCACCTATGCCTGCCACCTAGACCACATGTGACACACCTCACCCTAGGTCATGATTACTATGTGAGCTCTATGTGAGTTGCTTGTATATCAGCTTCACTTTCTTCCAATTGTCGAAGCCGTGCTACAATTTCTTCTAAGGGTTTTCTTCCAAGCATTGTAGGTGAGATTCAAAAGATGCCTATATTGAGCATAATCATGACTCATAGGATCATTTAAAGGTAAGGCGAGATAAATCCAAGCCAAGCATTCAAAAGTTGCCTATATTGAGTGCAATCATGACTGGTAGGAGCATTTAAAGGTAAGGTAGGATAAATCCAAGGCCAAACATACCGACATCTCGACCAAAAGATGATACAAAATCGGGGTTTATTTTGGTCACTTCTTAACACCTCATATTGAAAAACAAGGAGAAGATTTCGGTGTAAAATGTTGGAAAAGAAACACTCTCACTCTCTATCTCTCTAAAGTAAGACAAAGATGTAGACCTCAAAAGTGATGTTAGACAAAGATGTAGACCTCAAAAGTGATGTTATACTCTATGTAAGGGAATAAGAAAGGCTCTGGGGAAGCATTAATTTGAGCTAGTCGGTGAACCCTAAAGGGAAAGGCAAGTCTTTGTTGTGGAAGAAAATCTATTGGCTCAGTACTATGTGAATAGAGGTAAAAGGGGTGTATTGATAGATTGGGCGGTTGTTGGGCCGTATCATTTTTAAGAAAATGAAGATTCAAGGCACTTGAGAAGATGAACATTATCACTAAAAATAATATTATGTGAAGAAACACATCATACTCATGACTAGTTGGAGAGATACACACAAACATAAGCTAAAAAGTATAAATTGATGACGAATGGGCTTTGATGAGACTGAATGCAACAATTGCATTGAGCATTCTAATGTATTTGTAAGGGTGAGAATTAGGAAAAACTCGTTGTTGAGATTTTAAGTTCCCTTATTTTAACGAATGATTTTTCATCGGACATATAGTGGAGATTTTGGAACAAAAACTGGATAGATTTAAGAGTTGTCCTTATTTTGATTGGTTGAAAAACAATTTTTTCTAGAGCAGTGTTGAGCAGGCTCGAAAAAAACGACATTCTAGTGTATTCGTACCGACCAGAATTAAGAAAAACCGGTTGAGATTTTAAGTAGCCCTTATTTTAAGGAATGTTTTTTCATGTATATTTTAGTTATAAAACCAGCATAGTGTAGAGATTTCGAAACAAAAACCGGATAGATTTAAGATTTGTCCTTATTTTGAATGGTTGAATAAATAAATAAATATATCTATTGGTCAAAAAAATATTTGTCCTTATTTTGATTGGTTGAAAAATATGTTTTTTTTTCGAGCTCGATGGTGATTGAATGCAACTGAGAACACGTCGTGGGCAAGCAGCAAAAGTAAAATTGGGCATGCAATGTGCATGCGACAGCTGGCAGGCTTGCCTTGCTCTCACTCCAGCTGTCGCCGTGCTGGTAAGCTTCTGCGTAAGGACCGTAACGCCTGAGTCCGACAAACCGTTTGTCGGCAGAGCTACTCTTCCTGACGCCGTCCCCGTCGCCAGGCTACCGACAGGCCAGGGCCCAGCATCATCGTCGCGTTGACCCCCCCCCCCCCCCCCCCCCCCCCCCCCCCCCCGCGCTCACATGCCCGCATTGCTGGCTCACCTACCCCAGCTACCGCCTTACCGCCATTTTTGACGTACTTCTTTCCAACCTCCTCTCAAGATCACGCGGATTTTTGCAACCTGACGCTCTCGTTGCGGGCGTGAGCCTGCAGCAGCCGGGCTTTTGCCGTCTCTGTACACGAGCTTCCGGCCTTCCTCCTGCCCCGTCCCCCGGTCCTGCATTTTCCCTACTTCCGTTCGCCGAGCTTCCGAGCCACGGAGCCAGGCTTTACTTCTCCTCATCCATGCCTCCACTGCGACCCTTTTGAACCCTCACCGTCCGCCCTTCTGCCATCCGCCCCTCGCCTCCACCGCGGGGTCTTCTTGTCATCCCTTATTGGTCGATGCACCTCTAGAGTCCTCCACGCAATTACAGTGGCCTCGTCACCACAGTGGTAAAGGCGCCAACACGTAGGCCACCCCGTTTGTAGTGTAATTTTTCCGGTTGAAATTTAAAAATCCCCGGTGGAATTCTGCATTGTTTTTAAGTTTAAAAGATGAAATTTAAATGTTTTAATTATAAATCTCGGAATTAGTATGGTTTTTAGAGATTTGTAGGTCTAAATCTCGTTAGGTTTTAGCATTGCTTTTAATTTTAAGGGTTGAAAAAAAAACATTTTTTTCGACCCTAGTGAAAAGGCCACATCGTTTAAGCGGTACCAGACATCACACCATAGGCCATAGCCAATTTTTATCATATGTGTAGTAGGCTTTTAGTTCCTCAAAACCGTGTATTGTGTAGACCAACTCTACAAAGGGCTATTCCCTAACCACTAGAACGGCCTATGGCCTAGCACTTTTCGGGCAAACTGTTTCCCACCTGCCAGGCGCACAAAGCAAGAAGTTGAGACATATGAGAGAGAGAGAGAGAGAGAGAGGAGTGAGAGTGATAGAAGGTGAAAAAGAAACATAAATCCATGGAAAGAGAAGAAAATCCATGGAAAGAGAAGAGAAAAAGAATTAAAAGGAAGAGGAATGTAACGCGCGAAAGCTCTGGGTAGTCTTCTTTCAGCCCTAAACACTCTTGGAAACCTTCTGATGCAAAAACGCACGTAGAGAGAGAGTAGAGAGAGAGAGTGAGAAGTGCTGAAAATTCAGTATATACTATGGTACAAAAGGGTACATATCTGCAGCCATGGGCTGCCTTCATAAAAAGGTGGTTAACCCTAAAATCTGTCCCCTATGGGACCTCTAAGGATCCAAACCCCTAGTGGGATTGAATGAATCAAACCTTGAGCATGTGGCCCTATTTAGATAGGTCTTTGGACACTTTATGGTGGCCGACTGCTGCTGGTCGGCCAGTTCCATGTCCATACAAGCCTTTCAGCACTGCCCGACTACTGCTGGTCCTTGTCCTTGATGCGCCTGCTGCCCACCCTCTGCTGATGTCAGCCGACAGCTCTTCTGGCAGCCAGCATCCACTGTCCTGCAGAGCCGACAGCCATCTGATCCATGCTTTGCTCCAAGTCCTGCTCCATGTCCACCTCAGATGCTACACCTGAAGCTCCTACATTCTGGTTCTACCTATCTTCTACTGGTTCATGGTCTTTATCTGTTTACCTCTTCTGGATCCAGCCCAGAGAATGTCCATGGCATCTGTTGATGCACATGACATCCCCCTCTGCTAAACTTGATGACGGGAATCCAACCTGCTCTTGGATGACTGTCATCATCCCAATCCTATCCCGAAGTCCCTCCATCCCTGGCAAACCTTTTTCTCTGAAAACCCGGCCTGTTCTCCAAACCACTCTGTCTCTGATGAAGATCTATGCATCTGGTTTTCCTCTTGTCCACAATCCATTCCTGCCCTGACTCTGAACACCATCTTGGTCTTCTTTCCTGGAACTGAGTCTGGCACTCTCACATCACCCTTGGAGGATCAACCTCCCTTGGGACCGTTACCTGAGAACCTATCTAGCTCACGGAACTACCATCCCCATCTGGCACTGTGGAACACCACCAACAAACCTCCTGGGAGTTCTTCCCGATCTATGTTCCCGCCTTGGGCTTGGAATCCGTGTACTTTCCTGTACCTTGGACCTGTACACCATCATAGGGGACTGAATCAGTGTTTAGCTTGGCTGAGCCTGATGCTTTGATACCAATGTAACCTGCGGAAGCTCTGGGTAGTCTTCTTTCAGCCCTAAACACTCTTGGAAACCTTCTGATGCAAAAACGCAGGTAGAGAGAGAGTAGAGAGAGAGAGTGAGAAGTGTTGGAAATTCAGTATATACTATGGTACAAAAAGGGTACATATCTGCAGCCCATGGCTGCCTTCATAAAAAGGTGGTTAACCCTAAAATCTGTCCCCTATGGGACCTAAGGATCCAAACCCCTAGTGGGATTGAATGAATCAAACCTTGAGCATGTGGCCCTATTTAGATGGGTCTTTGGACACTTTATGCTGGCCGACTGCTGGTCGGCCAGTTCCATGTCCATACAAGCCTTTCAGTGCTGCCCGACTCTACTGCTGGTCCTTGTCCTTGATGCGCCTGCTGCCCACCCTCTGCTGACATCAGCCGATAGCTCTTCTGGCAGCCAGCATCCACTGTCCTGTAAGCCGACAGCCATCTGATCCATGCTTTGCTCCAAGTCCTGCTCCATGTCCACCTCAGATGCTACACCTGAAGCTCCTACATTCTAGTTCTACCTATCTTCTACTGGTTCATGGTCTTTATCTGTTTACCTCTTCTGGATCTAGCCCAGAGAATGTCCATGGCATCTGTGATGCACATGACAAGGAAGAAAGAGACAAAGAAGGCAAGAAGACGGTCGGAGGGTAGAAGGAGAGAGAAATTAGAGAAGGGAGAAAGAGGAAGTAGACAGTTTCTCATTGTAGAAATGAAAACAAAGAGAGAGAGAGAGAGAGAGAGAGAGAGAGAGAGAGAGAGAGAGAGAGAGAGAGAGAGTATCTTTCTCTACAAAAGAAAACAGAGAGGAAGTAGAGATGGATTTTCATGTTTAAGGGATGAATTTACATGTTTTAATTATAAATCTTGGAATTAGTATGGTTTTTAGATATTTTTAGGTCTAAATCCCGGTTAGGTTTAAGCATTGCCTTTAATTTTAAGGGTTACAAAAAAACATTTTTTTTGAGCACTAGAGCAAAGGCCACATCACCTAAGCAGTACTGGATATCACACATAGGCCATAGCCAATTTTAATCATATGTGTAGTAGGCTTTTAGTTCCTCAAGCCGTGTATTGTGTAGATCAACTCTACGAAGGGCTATTCCCTAACCACTAAAATGGCCTATGGCCTAGCACTTTTTGGCCAAGTTGTTTCCCACCTGCCAGGCGCACAAAAGCAAGAAGTTGAGACATGTAAAGGGAAGAAGAAATAGGGGGGAGCGAGAGAGAGAGAGAGAGAGAGAGAGAGAGAGAGAGAGAGAGAGAGAGAGAGAGAGAGAGAGAGAGAGAGAGAGAGAGAGAGAGAAGGTGAAAAAGAAGCATAAATCCATGGAAAGAGAAGAGAAAAAGAATCAATAGGAAGAGAAAGAAAGAGACAAAGAAGGCAAGAAGACGGAGGGTAGAAGGAGAGAGAAATTAGAGAAGGGAGAACGAGGAAGTAGAGAGTTTCTCACTGTATAAATGAAAACAGAGAGAGAGAGAGAGAGAGAGAGAGAGAGAGAGAGAGAGAGAGAGAGAGAGAGAGAGAGAGAGAGAGAGAGAGAGAGAGAGAGAGAGAGAGAGAGAGAGAGAGAGAGAGTATCTTTCTCTACAAAAGAAAACAAAGAGGAAGTAGAGATGGATTTTCTCACTCCACAAATGGAATCAAAGAGATAAAGAGAGAGAGGATTCACAGGCTCACAAACCTCAAATTGTTTATAGGCTCATAAACCTCACATTGTTTTACAGGCTCACAAACATCCAGAAGTACGTCCACCTTGTGGAGAACTTCAAATCTCAATACCCCAATCCACAACACCTAGTGTGCTCACACATGCACCGTGAAAATCCCTCCACAAAGGTGGCCCCTCTAATGTTTTCATTGCTAAGGTGCACATTGCATTGTTGAGTATCCACTCAAGAATATCCACTAGAATAGTATGACTCCCTTTGTATCTACCCCAAAACGAGACTTCTATATAAAAGTTATGGGAATGACACCTCTATCCAAAGTGCTCGTGTCCCTCTCCAAGACCCTTGTGTTTAGGCTGCAAGAATGACTTCACATGAATATAAACTATCTTCTTCGAGGCACACAAAAGACTTTCGTAGCCAATACCACGATGAAAACCTTGCCATAACACTTTGAATTTGTTAAGTCTCCATGATGGCAAGATAAAATGCATTACACCCTTTCCTACCCTTGCCTATATAAGAAAGCAAATACAATCTCCATGGTGTGCTCCCATAAGCAAAATCCCTCCATAAAGGTGGCCCCTCTAATGTTTTCATTGCTAAGGTGCACATCGCATCGTTGAGTATCCACTCAAGAATATCCATTGTAATAGTATGACTCCCTCAGTATCTACCCCAACATGAGACTCCTATATAAAAGTTATGGGAATGACACCTCTATCCAAAGTGCCCATGCGTGCCCATGCCCCTCCAAGACCCTTGCGTCTAGGTTGCAAGAATGACTACACATGAATATAAACTATCCTCTTCGAGGCACACAAAAGAATTTCGTAGCCAATACTATGATGAAAACCTTGACAAAACACTTTGAATGTGTTGAGTCTCCATAATGTCAAGATAAAATGCATTGACACGGCTGTTTTACACCCTTTCCTACCCCTCCCTATATAAGAAAGCAATTACAATCTTGGTGGGAAGCTTACCATATTGACATAATTGTGTTATACCCCTCCCCATAAATCTATCTACTTAGAGAGCAAGAAAGCAAATACAACCATCATGGGAAACTTGCTACATTCTCGCCAAGCTCGGTCCTGAAGTCCTAAGCCTGACTTATTGTTGAAGCTCCACTCTCCTTAAGTCTCCTCAAGCCTCTCCTCCAAGTTGTCACCAACCAAGTAGCTTGTGCCCTCGAGGTTGCGCCACATGGAAGGACTCACTCTCCTCTCAATTCTTTATTCTCTTTCACACATAGAATAGAAAGGCACATGCACCAAGAATCTAAGCTTCAATCTAACCTTCTACTCTCAACTCTCTCACTCTATACAACAAGAGAGCAAGTAGATAGAGATAGAATCAATTGGCACAAAAGGGTGCACAAAGGGGGATTGTGTCTTTGCATTAGATAGAGATAGACTCAATTGGGACCAAGGGATTTGTGTCAATTGGCACAAAGGGGATTGTGTTAATTGGCACAAAGGGGGATTGTGTCTTTGTAATGTGAGAAAATCACTTATATATGTTTGGCCCTTATTCATACTTTGCCGCCCAAAATTCATAAATTAACTAGTAGAGTATGAACATAGCCAACTTTCTCATAAAGATTATATCTTTTATAGTGCGTTTTCATGACACTTATTGCTTGCCATCATGTATAGCGGAGAGCAATTTTATAATGCCTTTTCATGACTGGAGAGCAGCTAGTCAACTTGTGAATTGGGGATAGCACCTCCCCCTACCTAATTCAGGTCCTTTCCTCAGGAACCTGTTCTTCATAGATTGAAAGTCGCCAAGGGTGCATCTCCCCATTGGTACCTATGCTCCCCTACAACCTTCAAACGGCTCACCAAAGTATGGCAATGCAGTCCAGAATCTTGTGTCTCAAAGGTAGATTCGTGGATTGAAAAGACAAGTCACCAAGGGTGCATCTCCATTGGTTTGTGCGCTTCCCTACAACCTTTGAATGGTTCAACAAAGCATGGCAATGCAGTCTAGAACCTTGTGTCGAAGATGATGTCTTCAAAGGTAGATTCTCAAGGGGTGCTAGTGTTGATAGAATGTTAAGTGCATGAAGTTCTAACATCCCTCCCTATCAATAAAGCTGGGTGGTGGAGCTTCCGATTACTCTACACCATGACTAAAATTCATCACGATTGCATGTAGGTGATATCCGTACATATCAATAGTGTGAGAAAAATTTCATCACTATTGAGTGTAAGGGATATGCATTTTATTGTTCGCTTCTACTGCTTATTATTTTGCTTGCTCCCATTGGCCTTGTGCTTTTGTAAGTGTGCTTGTACCTTTGTGGTCTCTTCTTAAGTATCCTTAAGCTTGTCATCATTGTGACCAAGCACCTCTTACTCTAAGGCCTTTTCTTTGTCTTGATATTTGCATACCTTGGAATTCAAATCTTGAAGCGTTAAGACATGGTCCTTATTTCTTTGCTCCCGTTTAGCTTGTAGGCCTTTGATTTATCCTAAGCTTTGCATACCTTGGCATTCAAATCTTGAAGTGCTAAGACATGGTCCTTATTTCTTTTCTCCCGTTTATCTTGTAGGTTCGCTATTTATGAGGTTAGGGAGTTTTGTTGTGTCTCCAGCTCTATTATGTGGCTCTCTATCGCTTCTTCATAGATGTGGCCGCATCTCGGGGCGAATGCCAAGTTAGACTGCAAGGCATCTACCTTGGCTGCTTCTTCTCTTAGCTTCATATCTCTTGGAAACAGGGTTGTAGGAATGCACACACACACATAGTGGAGAAGCTCAAGGGAGTGTGGCTGCTTCTTCTCTTAGTTTCATATATCTTGGAAACATGGTTGTAGGAATGCACACACACATACACACACAGTGGAGAAGGGAGCATACAATGAGATGACAGATAGATAATGAATGTGTGCTATGCAAAGATGATAAGTATACCCCAAGATGGGTGTAGACTCGCATGGGAAAAAAAAACCTCCTAAAGAGGGAAAAAGTGGCCCACTTGGTCCTAGTGTGTTCACACACATCACTACCAAATATGGCTACAAATCCCCGTTAGGAGGAGTGATGATCTCGTGATGATGTGAACAAGGGGTGAGCTGGCTCTAAAAGTACATAGATGTGCCAAGCTCTTTGGACTATGAGAGGGAGCCTAAACTAATCCCCAAGGGAAGTAAGTTCACAACTTTGTGAAAATCTTCAAACTTCACTCACATGAGAGAGCCTTCGTGAATAAATCTGCCATGTTATCATGTGTTGGTACATAAGCCAAACTCATTTCCCTTTTTACGGAGCATCTCCCCTGATCACATAATGATAATGCACCTCAATGTGCTTTGTGCGAGCATAAAAACTAGATTCCTCACAACAACTACCATAGCTCTCTAACTACGAGTAAAGATGGTAGTGGCTAAGGACTTGCCACTACCCAAATCAGCAATAAGGTGTTTGAGCCAAACACACTTAATTGTAGTTATAAATGTTGCCCTGTACTTAGCTTCACAGCTATAAGTGGCCACAATGGATTGCTTCTTTTGCTGAGCCATGATATACATGAATCACCAAGGCGAAAGAAAAAATACATTTGTTATCTACAAACCAGACCACTAAGCCAGCCTTAGTAATGCTAGAGACAGATAACAAGTTCTTCTTGATTCTTAGTATATATAATGCATATGAGAGCATGATTATTTCACCATTTGTAGCAATGAACAATTTTACCAAGTCCTTTTACATGATATGTGCACATGTAAGACTGTTTTTCTATGGAACATATTCAAGTGATGAGAACAAATTGTGATGAGAAGTAATGTGCTTACTAGCACCACTGCCAAAATATCCGACATGTACATGTGTTAACAGCCATGCATACATCCTTATGCAAAGGGTCGAAATTGCATTGCATAATGAAATGCCAATCATCATGTGCATAGTTTGCAGATTCGTTGTTTTCTTGCATTAGATGCTAATGCATTAGCTCTACAACTATACCTAAGTCTTTCTTTTTCTCCTTCTCCAGCCACTTCTTGCACTCATTAATGTAGTGACTAGGTTTCTTGCAATAGTTACATTTGCCTTTCCTTGTCTCTACAGGCTTGCCTAATGACTTTGGTTTTGGCTTGTAACTATCCTGAGGAAAGGATTTACCTTTACCTGGCAGCAAAAGCCTGATCTCTGGTACCCATGACAGATCTGTTTTTTTTGGATTGCTCTTCTTACAAGAGCACAAAAACTAACTCCTAAACTAACTCCTCAAAAACTACCTATTCTGAGAAAAAGGATTTACATTTGCCTCTTTGTTGTTGCTAGCAAAAGCCTGATCTCCTATATGCATGACAGATCTATTTTGCCTGGATTACTCTTCTTGCAAGAGTACAAAAACTAACACCTCAAACTTGAAGGCATTTAGATTGCCTTTCATCAATGAGTTTGATGGTAGAAGCAAAACTTTGATATGAGTCTGGCAACGCATTCAAGATAATATGCACAAATGAACTGTCATGATGTACTTCATAAACACTAGCCTAGTATTCCTTAAAATCCTTGATTTTTATAAGAAAATTATCCATGGAGTCTCCCTCATTCATATGCTCTGACTCTAATAGCTTTCATAGATAAGCAACACATGCTTTATTACGTACCTGGTACAATGATGCAAGTGCATCCCAAGCATGTTTAGCAGTCTTGCATGACCGAATGTGAGGAATGATACTCCTTTTGGCTGACAAAGTAAGCAATGCATGTTTCATCCCACTTTGTTTGTTCCTACGTAGAAGGTATGCTATCCTATGGTAATGTACCATGTGAAACTGAGTTCATGTCTCTTGATGTGCCTTCCTGTAGCATGTTCATCAGAGGAACTAGGATGTTTCTCAGTACCAACCATAACATTCCATAGCCCTTTGGCTACCAATACATGCCGCATCATTTAGGACCATAATGGGTAGTTGGTCCCATCAAGTGTGAGGATAACATTTGAAATACATCACTATCTGCCATTTTTTATAATACCCAAGAAAGTAACACAAAATCTGTAAGTTCTAAGTGATCCTTTGATGCAACCACGGTGGCTGCTAAGGCCACTAACAATGTAGACATGTAAGGTGTATGAAAGAAATGCAGAGTAAAAAGAAGAAAAATTTCACTCATAAGATATAGAGATCAATGTCGTTGAAGTGTAGCTCATAGGACAAGATTCGGTGTAGTAAGTGCCTAATTATGCTTTCACGTGTATCTGCACACTTGTCTTAGTAGATCTGACAGTACTACTCTAGAATCTGATGAAGAACAGTGTAAATATGGTCCCCAAAGATGTCTGCAGATGTTAATGATGCTTTAGTTGAATACTAGTGGTAGTTTTCCAACTTGGTGCATAAGAGGGAGGTTCGGGAGCCTTGAAATCCATCATGTCTCATTTGGTAGAGTCTCCTTTTATTATTGGTTTTTGGCTTGGAGTCCTCTCTTTAGCATCCCTATCATGTTTTGTGGAGGTATGTGCCACTCCTTTGCTTGTGATGGTTATTACTTATGGCATACTCATTGGCAATTGTTGGTGCTCATAAAAGAGCTATATTTCACGTGACCTGGTGAATGACCTACTAGTTGTTTCTACATGTTCTCCTTGCAAAATCAAAGGCAAGCAACGTGTAACATATTTATCACAATCTCTATGACTGCGATAGTATTAGGAATTGTCTCCTTCCCTTGGTTCACCATTGCATTTTCACCACTACACATCTTGCATCCTTTTGTACATCTATTATTGTGGCAACTTGCAGAGACACAGGCATAGTCATAGCTTATGTTGTGATCACAAGCATTGACATCAGCATATACACATTCATCGTAGGACTTAGATCGATTTGTTACAATTGTTAAGATAGCTTGTGTAATTACAAGTACTCGAGACATTTGATGCATTTCATTTGTTATGTCTTGACATTTGATGTCACTGGTTACCTCTATTTTTAATGAGTCCATATGTGTTGAAAACTATATGTTTTACTTAGGTATGCTTGGCGGTGGTACACATGATTGAAAGAAGGCAGTAAAAGTATATACTTTCCTCAGGTATGCTTGGTTGTGGTACACATGATTGATTTTAGAGAATGCAATAAATCATCATGGACTTCCTCCTCTACTTCCTCTTTTTTCTGCCATGGTTTGGGCTTCCTTCTTTATACATGGTTGATTTTAGAGAATGCAGTAAATCATCATGGACTTCTATCTCTTTTTCCTCCTTTTGCTACCATGGTTTGGGATTTACTAGTTTCCCACCCCTTCTATGTATGCCATCTTTCTTAATTACACATGATTGAAAGAAGGCAAGAAGATGGAGGGTAGAAGGAGAGAGAAATTAGAGAAGGGAGAATGAGAAAGCAGAGAGTTTCTCATGTAGAAATGAAAACAAAGAGAGAGAGAGAGAGAGAATATCTTTCTCTACAAAAGAAAACAAAGAGGAAGTCGAGATGGATTTTCTCACTCCACAAATGGAATCAAAGAGACAGAGAGAGAGGATTCACGCCTAGGCTCACAAACCTCAAATTGTTTATAGGCTCATAAACCTCACATTGTTTACAGGCTCACAAACATCCAGAAGTACGTCCACCTTGTGGAGAACTTCAAATCTCAATACCCCAATCCACAACACCGAGTGTGCTCACACATGCACCGTGAAAATCCCTCCACAAAGGTGGCCCCTCTAATGTTTTCATTGCTAAGGTGCACATCGCATTCTTGAGTATCCACTTAAGAATATCCACTAGAATAGTATGACTCCCTTTGTATCTACCCCAAAACGAGACTTCTATATAAAAGTTATGGGAATGACATCTCTATCCAAAGTGCTCGTGTCCTTCTTCAAGACCCTTGTGTCTAGGCTGCAAGAATGACTGTACATGAATATAAACTATCTTCTTCGAGGCACACAAAAGACTTTCGTAGCCAATACCATGATGAAAACCTTGCCAGAACACTTTGAATGTGTTAAGTCTCCATGATGGCAAGATAAAATGCATTACACCCCTTTCCTACCCCTGCCTATACAAGAAAGCAAATACAATCTCCATGGTGTGCTCCCACAAGCAAAATTCCTCCATAAAGGTGGCCCCTCTAATGTTTTCATTGCTAAGGTGCACATCGCATAGTTGAGTATCCACTCAAGAATATCCATTGTAATAGTTTGACTCCCTTTGTATCTACCCCAACATGAGACTCCTATATAAAACTTATGGGAATGACACCTCTATCCAAAGTGCCCATGCCCCTCCAAGACCCTTGCATCTAGGTTGTAAGAATGACTACACATGAATATAAACTATCCTCTCCGAGGCACACAAAAGAATTTCGTAGCCAATACTATGATGAAAACCTTGACAAAACACTTTGAATGTGTTGTCTCCATAATGTCAAGATAAAATGCATTGACACGGCTGTTTTACACCCCTTTCCTACCCCTCCCTATATAAGAAAGCAATTACAATCTTTGTGCGAAGCTTACCATATTGACATAATTGTGTTATACCCCTCCCCATAAATCTATCTACTCAGAGAGCAAGAAAACAAATACAACCATCATAGGAAACTTACTACATTCTCGTCGAGCTCGGTCCTGAAGTCCTAAGCCCCGGCCGACTTATTGTTGAAGCTCCACTCTTCTGAAGTCTCCTCAAGCCTCTCCTCCAAGTTGCCACCAACCAAGTAGCTTGCGCCCTCAGGGGGTGCATTACTTAGAAACCCTATGTATCACGTGCGTTCAAGGGCTATTTATAAAACCCCTTACCTTTGAATTTTTTAAAATATCCTCTTTTTCTCTATGGGCTTACGGGTTTTTTTTAAAATTGATTTAAAAAACCCATTCGGTAAATATAAATCTATAATTTACCTTAAAATTTAGAATTAAAAAACACCTTCATTTGAACTCACGTGGTATACTTACATATTTTTAGGTGAACCCCCCGAGCTTGCACCACTTGTTGGAAGGACTCACTCTCCTCTCAATTCTTTATTCTCTTTCACACATAGAATAGAAAGGCACATGCACCAAGAATCTAAGCTTCAATCTAACCTTCTACTCTCAATTCTCTCACTCTATACAACAAGAGAGCAAGTAGATAGAGATAGAATCGATTGGCACAAAAGGGTGCACAAAGGGGGATTGTGTCTTTGCATTAGATAGAGATAGTCTCAATTGGGACAAAGGGATTTGTATCAATTGGCACAAAGGGGATTGTGTTAATTGACACAAAGGGGGATTGTGTCTTTGTAATGTGAGAAAATCATGTATATATGTTTGGCCCTTATTCATACTTTGCCGCCCAAAATTCATAAATTAACTAGTTGAGTATGGACATAGCTAACTTTCTCATAAAGATTATATCTTTTATAGTGCCTTTTCATGACACTTATTGCTTGCCATCATGTATAGCGGAGAGTAATTTTATAATACCTTTTCATGACTGGAGAGCAGCTAGTTAACTTGTGAATTGGGGATAGCACCTCCCCCTACCTAATTCAGGTCCTTTCCTCAAGAACCTATTCTTCATAGATTGAAAGTCGCCAAGGGTGCATCTCCATTGGTTCTGTGCTCCCCTACAACCTTCAAACGGTTCACCAAAGTATGGCAATGCGGTCCAGAACCTTGTGTCTCTTAAAGGTAGATTCGTGGATTGAAAAGCCAAGTCACCAAAAGGGTGCATCTCCATTGGTTCGTGCGCTTCCCTACAACCTATGGTTCACCAAAGTATGGCAATGTAGTCTAGAACCTTGTGTCAAAGATGATGTCTTCAAAGGTATATTCTCAAGGGGTGCTAGTGTTGATGGAATGTTAAGCGCATGAAGTTCTAACATCTCCTCCTCCCTATCATTAAAGTTGGTGGAGCTTCCGATTACACCATGACTAAAATTCATCACGATTTCATGTAGGTGATATGCATACATATCAATAGTGTGAGAAAAATTTCATCACTATTAGGTGTAGGGGATATGCATTTTATTGTTCACTTCTGCTGCTTGTTATTTTGCTAACTCTCGTTGGCCCCCCTGTGCTTTTGTAAATAAGTGTGCTTGTACCTTTGTGGTCTCTTCTTAGGTATCCTTAAGCTTGTCATCATTGTGACCAAGCACCTCTTACTCTAAGGCCTTTTCTTTGTCTTGATATTTGCATACCTTGGAATTCAAATCTTGAAGCGTTAAGACATGGTCCTTATTTCTTTACTCCCGTTTAGCTTGTAGGCCTTTGATATATCCTAAGCTTTGCATACCTTGACATTCAAATCTTGAAGTGCTAAGACATGGTCCTTATTTCTTTTCTCTCGTTTATCTTGTAGGTTCGCTATTTATGAGGTTAGGGAGTTTTGTTGTGTCTCCAACTCTATTATGTGGCTCTCTATCGCTTCTTCATCTCGGGGCGAATGCCAAGTTAGGCTGCAAGGCATCTAGCTTGGCTGCTTCTTCTCTTAGCTTCATATCTCTTGGAAACAGGGTTGTAGGAATGCACACACACACATAGTGGAGAAGCTCAAGGGAGTGTGGCTGCTTCTTCTCTTAGTTTTATATATCTTGGAAACATGGTTGTAGGAATGCACACACACATACACACACAGTGGAGAAGGGAGCATACAATGAGATGACAGATAGATAATGAATGTGTGCTATGCAAAGATGATAAGTATACCCCAAGATGGGTGTAGACTCGCATGGGAAAAAAAACCTCCTAAAGAGGGAAAAAGTGGCCCACTTGGTCCTAGTGTGTTCACACACATCACTACCAAATATGGCTACAAATCCCCCTTAGGAGGAGTGATGATATCATGATGATGTGAACAAGGGGTGAGTTGGCACTAAAAGTACATAGATGTGCCAAGCTCTTTGGACTATGAGAGGGAGCCTAAACTAATCCCCAAGGGAAGTAAGTTCACAACTTTGTGAAAATCTTCAAACTTTACTCACATGAGAGAGCCTTCGTAAATAAATCTGCCATGTTATCATGTGTTGGCACATAAGCCAAACTAATTTCCCTTTTTGTAGAGAATCTCCCCTGATCACATAATGATAATGCACCTCAATGTGCTTTGTGCGAGCATAAAAATTAGATTCCTCACAACAGCTACCATAGCTCTGACTACGAATAAAGATGATAGTGGCTAAGGACTTGCCAATACCCAAATCAGCAAGGTGTTTGAGCCAAACACACTTAATTGTAGTTATAAATGTTGCCCTGTACTTAGCTTCACAGCTATAAGTGGCCACAATTGATTGCTTCTTTTGCTGAGCCATGATATACATGAATCACCAAGGCGAAAGCAAAAATACATTTGTCTATATATAATACATATGAGCATGATTATTTCACCATTTGTAGCAGTGAACAATTTTACCAAGTCCTTTTACATGATATGTGCACATGTAAGACTGTTTTTCTATGGAACATATTCAAGTGATGAGAACAAATTGCGATGAGAAGTAATGTGCTTTACTAGCACCTGTAAGAAGAGCAATAAAAAAAAACAGATCTATCATGGGTACCGAAGATGAGGCTTTTGCTGCCAGGTAAAGGTAAATCCTTTCCTCAGGGTAGTTACAAGCCAAAACCAAAGTCATTAGGCAAGCCTGTAGAGACAAGGAAGGGCAAATGTAACTATTGCAAGAAACCTAGTCACTACATTAATGAGTGCAAGAAGCGCCTAGAGAAGGAGAAAAAGAAAGACTTAGGTATAGTTGTAGAGCTAATGCATCAGCATCTAATGCAAGAAAACAACAAATCTACAAACTATGCACATGATGATTGGCATTTCATTATGCAATGCAATTTTGACCCTTTGCATAAGGATGTATGCATGGCAGATGTACATGTCGGATATTTTGACAGTAGAGCACAAAAACTAACTCCTCAAAAACTACCTATCCTGAGAAAAGGATTTACATTTGCCTCTTTGTTGTTGGCAGCAAAAACCTGATCTCCTATATGTATGACAGATCTATTTTGCCTGGATTGCTCTTCTTGCAAGAGCACAAAAACTAACTCCTCAAACTTCAAGGCATTTAGATTGCCTTTCATCAATGAGTTTGATGGTAGAAGCAAAACTTTCATATGAGTCTGGCAACGCATTCAGGACAATATGCACAAATGAATTATCATGATGTACTTCATAAACACTAGCCTAGTATTCCTTAAAATCCTTGATTTTTATAAGAAAATTGTCCATGGAGTCACCCTCATTCATATGCTCTGACTCTAATAGCTTTCATAGATAAGAAACACGTGCTTTATTACGTACCTGGTACAATGATGCAAGTGCATCACAAGCATGTTTAGCAGTCTTGCATGACCGAACGTGAGGAATGATACTTCTTTTGGCTGACAAAGTAAGCAATGCATGTTTCATCCCACTTTGTATGTTCCTACGTAGAAGGTATGCTATCCTATGGTAATGTACCATGTGAAACTGAGTTCATGTCTCTTGATGTGCCTTCCTGTAGCATGTTCATTAGAGGAACTAGGATGTTTCTCAGTACCAACCATAACATTCCATAGCCCTTTGGCTACCAATACATGCCACATCATTTAGGACCATAATGGGTAGTTGGTCCCATCAAACTTATCCTCAGTGAGAATAACATTTGAAATGCATCACTATCTGGCCATTTTTGATAATACTCAAGAAAGTAACACAAAACCTGTAAGTTCTAAGTGATCCTTTGATGCAACCACGGTGGCTGCTACTAAATAAGGCCACTAACCATGTAGACATGTAAGGTGTATGAAAGAAATGCAGAGTAAAAAGAAGAAAAATTTTACTCATAAGATATAGAGATCGATGTCGTTGAAGTGTAGCTCATAGGACAAGATTTGGTGTAGTAAGTGTCTAATTATGCTTTCACGTGTATCTGCACACCCGTCTTAGTAGATCTGACAGTACTACTCTAGAATTTGATGATGGAGAACAATGCAAATATGGTCCCCAAAGATGTCTGCAGATGTTAATGATGCTTTAGTTGAATACTAGTGGAAGTTTTCCAACTTGGTGCATAAGAGGGAGGTTCGGGAGCCTTGAAATCCATCATGTCTCATTTGGTAGAGTCTCCTTTTATTATCCGTTTTTGGCTTGGAGTCATCTTTAGCATCCCTATCATGTTTTGTGGAGGTATGTGCCACCTCTTTGCTTGTGGTGGTTATTACTTATGGTATACTCATTGGCATATCCTCTTTTTCTTTATGGACTTACGGGCTTTTTTTCAAAATTGATTTAAAAAACCCCTTCGGTAAATATAAATCTGTAATTTACCTTAAAACTTAGAATTAAAAAACACCTTCATTTGAACTCACGTGGTAAACTTACATATTTTTAGATGAACCCCCGAGCTTGCGCCACCTGGAAGGACTCACTCTCCACTCAATTCTTTATTCTCTTTCACAAATAGAATAGAAAGGCACATGCACCAAGAATCTAAGCTTCAATATAACCTTCTACTCTCAACTCTCTCACTCTATACAACAAGAGAGCAAGTAGATAGAGATAGAATCGATTGGCACAAAAGGGTGCACAAAGGGGGATTGTGTCTTTGCATTAGATAGAGATAGTCTCAATTGGGACAAAGGGATTTGTATCAATTGGCACAAAGGGGATTGTGTTAATTGGCACAAAGGGGGATTGTGTCTTTGTAATGTGAGTCCCAAAGTGTGCTCTCAAAAGAAAAATTTTTGGACATATCATCCAGCCCAGCAATGAAATAAACTCTACCAAACAGAGCTAATATGAATAAGTAGAGAGAAGGCATTAAGTCCCTGCTCTCCATGAAAGGAACCCTACAGTTGTCTGGGCGCCGCCTTCACAGTATACCAAGTAGCACACTGAGAAGACCTTTTCTGTAAGCACAACCAGATATTGAACACTAGTATGAACAACTTGCACTTGATCTATGGGTTATGCTAGCCACATTTGACATATACACACAAAAAGGGTACATTCTTGAGATCAAGACTCCCATCTCATAACGTTCTAGGTAGTAGACCACATAATACTGAGAGCACACAATCCCCACACTTATGCTTTCGGGCTGCAACATCGATTGGATGCTGTAGCGGGCTGATTGGAGAAAGGACTCAGCTCTCTCAAGAAAAGACTTATTGGCTGTGAATGTGAGTTTCAAGATAGTAGAGAGAAGGGAGGAAGGAGGGAGAAAGGATGTGGGAGGAGCTTGAGAAGAAGGGGGGAGGCTATGGGAAACCTTACGGTTGTCTGGCTGCTGCCTTCAATAGTATCAGGAAGGTACTAAGAACGCTTCTACTATAAGCACAACAAATCCTGAGCACTCGCATGGCATACTAGCAACACAAAACAAAAACAATTGCTATGCTATGACTATATATACAGACGCATGCATACACATGTAAGCGCAGAAAAGACATTTACCCTCTTTGGAAGAGTTACAAAACTGAACACAACCTGTACAGAGGGGCAGAAAAGAGTCTGTTGTAATTAAGATGTATTGACAAGTTGGAGTGAAAAGGTGCAATTTCACAATAAGTCTGGAATGTTAGATGAATTATACAAGAGTCCACATCAAACCATGTAGAGCAAGTCCTTTCTGACCTCTAACTAATGGCCATATGAATTGGAGCTTCTAGGGTATGTAGGTAGCATGCCTCATGTGTGCAGGAGTTCCAGTGTATGTAGGTAGCATGCCTCATGTGTGCAGATAGTTAGCAGCCATCATGAGTTCCAGTGTGATTTCTGGCTCGATGTTAAACTCGACTTCCTTGCCACTGCAGTCCAAACACAACAATTTCACATTTGGAGGTTACTATGAAATGCCCTAACCTCATGTTGCCATGAAGTATTGTCGGTTGCCCTTACCTGATGTTCCCCTAACTGTTGGTTTTCCTAACTCGATGTCACCCAGACCTACTTTTGGTTTCCCCAACCTGATGTTGTCCTAGCCTAACGTGGATTGCCCTAACCTAATGTTGCCACAAGCTCATGGATGTTGCCCTGACCTGAGATGGCCCTAGACTGCAGATGGGGCCTGCCATGGAGAACAGATTAACTCTAGAAATGCAGAAAAGAAGGAGGTCACACCTGGCAAACTGCAAAGACCAATAGAAGTACTGGCAGACTTTCTCCAGGATGCGAGTGCTGATTTCAGGAAACCTGACTACACCGAACTCCGTTTCCGTGAAGCTACCTGTGAGGAAGGACCGAAATGATGGCATTCGAACGATCCAGAACACATCAGAACAGATCAGAACGAGAAGAAGAAGAAGACGAAGAAGAAGGAGGAGGAAACCTGATGAGGTCAGCATGTTTTTGAGTGTGTTGGAGACGAGAGCAGCCGATTTGTCTATCACAAACTCGAACCCTTCAGCGCTGATAAGCTTTACGGTGTCCTCCTTCCTCATTGCTGCCGAAACCCTGCCCTACCACATATACACAGCAAGAAACCCTAATTAAGGTTTCGATACACGGAAACCCTAATTAAGGTTTCGTACGCGGTCGTACACTCAAAATCGGCTCCGTACACAACGCAAAACGGTGCCTGTCAAAGCCTTTTCACACTGATGGTCTTTACATACTAGAGGAGCGGACCTGGAAGTGGAATAGACAATGGACTTGGACTATTTTGTTTGAAGGATAGAATTTTGAGAACAAATTTTTTTTGTGAGGTAATGTGCTTACTAGCACCACTGTCAAAGTATCAAGCATCTAATTCTGCCACTGACATACATACATTATGAACAGAAGGGTCAAAATTGCAATGTATAGTCCATGCTCAATCATCTTGAGCAAAACTTATAGATTCCTTCTTCTCTGCACTTGGTGCAAATGGATCCAACCACCACAGCCATGCCCAATTTTTTCTTTTCTCCTTCTCTAGCCTTTTCTTGCACTTATTTATATAGTGCCCTAGTTTCCTGCAATAGTGAAACTTGCCCTTCCTTTTAGGCTTATCAACTTCTTTCTCTGCATCCTTACTTGAGGATTGTGATTTTGGCTTATAGCCACCATGTGAAGAAGCTTTACCTTTACCTTTACCTTTTTGACAAGCAACAAAAGCTCGGTCACCAACTCACATAATAGATCTGTTTTGCCTAGACTGCTCTTCTTGTAAGAGTATTGAAACCAGCTCATCAAATGTAAGGGCATTTGGATTTTCCTTCATCATCATGAGTCTAAGGGTAGGGGCAAAACTCTAATAAGAATCTGGCAATGCATTGAAAACTATGGGCGCACCAATGTACTATCAGGATCTATCTCATCCACACTAGCGAGTTGCTCCTTAAAATCTTTGATCTTGGTCAAGAAGTTGTCCATTGAGTCTCCCTCATTCATGTGCTCAGACTCTAACTGTTTGCTCCATTGAGTCTCCCTCATTCATGTGCTCAGACTCTAACTGTTTATGCAGATATATGCAACACGTGCTTCATTGCGCACCTGGTATAATGCAGTAAGCGCATCCCATACCTATTTTGAAGTCTTACTTGACCGAATATGAGGAATAATGCTTCGCTTCATAGAAAGTGCAAGCAATGCATGTGCATGTGCATCTCTTCCATCCCATCTCGTTTAAGCAGCAGAGGGAGGTACTGGTGGTGCATGTGAGGAGCCACATATGTGTCAGATTCTACTTCAGATGACGAGACCTTTTTGTACTTCTTGAAGAAATAGTTAAATACTCATAAAATACATCAATTATTAAAAAAGAGACATAATCTGTCCCAAGTGCAAGAACCATCACATGTGCAAATGGTTCCTCATATCCTGTCAAAGGAGTTGGTAGAGTTATGCTCACTGCTGCAAATGGAGACGCATTTACTCTTTCTAAAGTTTTATATGTGCCAGGCATTAAGAAGAACTTGCTGACAGTTTCAGCCTTAGCCTTGTCAGGCTTGATGGTGAAATTTGTGGATGAGAGATGTAGAGTTCATGATAGAAATGATAGTTATTCTATCATTATCTCAGGTACCTTGTTTTATGGCCTATACAAGATGGATGTATTTGAGAAGTTGCAACATGATCCTTGCTCAGCCTCTATGACTTGTGCTATGAGAGTGATGCAAAATTATGGCAGTTTGTTATGCCTTCAAAGGCATGATATGGTGTTTGAGTTGCCAACTCTTGAGACCCCTGCTAGACATGTATGTGAGGGGTGTATTCTTGGTAAAATGCATCGAGTATCATTTTCAAAGGATGGATGTGTGAGAGTTATTAAGAAATTACAGCTTACAGCAAACATCACAGACATGCATATTCCCATCATACTTGAATCTAGGTAGCCCACTAACAATGCCTCTTGCTTGCTTGCATGTTATTTAACCTTTGTATGTTCACATGTCCAATCTTTTTATGCCACATGTCAATGTCCTGTACCATAGAACATGGCCGATTTCAACTGAGGAATCCTAGCATCCAACTTAAATAACCTGCCTTCTTTCTTGCCTTTGGCAATGACTCTACATCCATTTTTGAAATCCTCAACAGAGCAACCATGCTCATTGAAACGAACCTATAAACATTGTTCAACCATTTGACCAACTGAGGCCAAACTTTTTGTAATAGAAGGCACATACAAGACATCTGCCCATAGACTTTGTTTCACCATTGTGCATCACCAGTGGTACACTTCCAACATGAGTGATAGCATGTTGGGAATCATCACCTGTTTTCACATAGCCTTTCACATCCATTTGCTTCATATGTTCAAACCATTCGCCATGATAAGTCATATGGTTTGATGCTCTAGAGTCCATATACCAAGTGTCATCACTGTCACCATTTGTCATCATAGATCCCACGACATGTTTCATGGTAAACAAGTGATTTGCGCTGCCATCATTACTGCTTGATGCAAAATTTCCACCATTTTTGTAATTTCCACCATGTTGTGCTCTACCTCCTCTCAAATCATTTTGTTTGCAGGTGGTAACAATCACGTGCCATATGACCAAGTTTTCCACAGTAATGGCATTCCACATTTTGCATAGATGCTTGTTGGCCTTGCCAATGTCCTCTTCCACGAGGATTACCTCTGCCTCTCTGAGGTGTATATCCATGACCACCTCTAGCACCATATGTAGGTTGAAAATTCTGTTGTGGTGAGCTATCTTGCCATCCACGACCATTACCATGACCTCGTGATGAAAATCTCCCCCTACCTCTAAATCCCCCTTGTGAATAGAAAGCCTGATTCTTGCCATTATCATCATGGCTAGTAGGTGCATCATGAAAAGAGTCACCGAGTTTGATTTCCTCAACAAGCAAGAGTGAAACCAACTCATCAAAATCTGGTAAACGTGTACTCCAAACAGAGATAGATGTATCAAAAGACTTGTACTTCTTGATGCCAAGACCACACAAGGTAATGTCTACCAAATCATCATCAGGCATGGGGGCATTGATAGTTGCCAATGCATCTGCACACTTCTTTATCTCTTGTACATAATCACATTATGAATCTGTTGTCTATTGAGACTTACAAGCAATAGTATCTGTATCAAACAACTTTACCAACGTATCCCATGCATCCTTGGGATTCTCAGCATCATGTATATGTATGAGTATAGCATCTGAGATACATATAGACAAGTAATGCAAAACTTTGTATGCTCTCTCTGATCACTGTTTATGAGCTACAACCTGTTGTTTTTATGAGCTACAACTTGTTGTTGTGTAGCTTATTGGGGTAGCTGGCTCTGCACCTATAACAAGGTTCCAAAATCCTTTTCCTTTTAGAAAGCTTTTAATCATGTACTTCCATACCTAGATGTTCTTTCTATCCAACTTCTCACCCACAATCTATACTGGGTTGTTTGACATATTTGCTTAATGCAAATGCACCTTTCGTACTTGTCCAATTCTGTAAATGAGCCTTCCTCAGCTCAACCACACTCTAATAAGTGTTCCAGATACTCCAAAGTACTCAACGAACTTCACTGTTGATGTAAAAAATCACTCTGATTGCATTCAAATTAAACTTGCATACGCAGTCCAAAGTACCCTATTTTGGCATGCTTGGCTTCAAATTGCAATGTAGTGGTTCAATCAAGTGTGGATAACTTGCATTGACACCTAAACAAGCTCAATGTTGCATATTAGCACCAACCAAGGTGCGTACAAACCAAAAATATCAAATCCCCTTCTCTGTTTTGAGAAAAACCAGTAAAAACTAGTAGGAAAAGTGCTCTAATTTCTTCAATTCTTGTCCACATTGAGAGACCAGGCATTCATTAGATTAGCAATGATGTCTACTAACTCCATGTAAAAGAAATTAGACCAATTGTAAAAGTTGAGAGAGTAATTAGCCAATTAATGACCCTCTGTTTCACTAATCACTGTATACAGCCTGTTTAATCAGCTCCAAATGCATAATTGCTCCAACCAACCACATAGCAACCTTCTCATACGTGTGTATCACAAAATTGCTAAGGAAAATTTGATGTTAATCAATCACCAGGCTTGAATTTGGCCTCCACTTTGCAAGATTTCCAAGAAACTGCCTTGTTTCTGGCCTTCAGGCTGCGCCGCTTGCTATAGAGGAGAATTGGTGAGTTTGTTATGGCTATTGAATGCATATGTAGGTTCCCAACACTCCTAGGCATGCACACAATCCACCAATGTGTTGAGTTTTGCAAAAGACTGGCTTCAATTGCATCAAAAATGAACCTCTTCTCTGTTTTTGTGAGGGCTTCAAAACAGTAAATTTTCAATCACTCCAATGCATCAAACTTGCTTCAAATTCATTGTAGGGCTTGCACATGAGTTGCCAATACATTCCCATTTGCCAGATACATGATTCTTTGTCAGATTTGCATCCATTTGCCTCATACATCCATTTGCATCCATTTGCCTCATACATTCACAACACTCAAGCTTCAATGGAGAGCTTGCAAAACAGAAATTTTTCTTTGCTTTGGGCAACTCAAATCTGATGTTGTTTGTGTTTTTGCACCTACAATCCACTCAAGGATGTTTAGTAGTCCTTACCCGGTAGGCCAAGCTCTCATATTTGGTGAAAATCGGTGTGCTCCAAGCTTCACAGCTCCAATGGCAAGCTTCACAGCTTCTTCTCCCTCTTCGCTCACTCACTCATAAACCCTAATAGAGAGCACCAGACTCTGATACCATGATGAAAAACAGGTAGAGGGAGAGGAGACACACACACAGGAGCAAACCCTAATGTATTAAACAAACCCTAACCATAGAGAGAAGCCATATCCCTTCTCACACAATGCATAAAGCCATAATCCATAATCTACAACACACTACTTGTGTTGTGTCCACACATAGCTAACGCTAGCTAATGTCCACACACTATGACCACACACTATGACCACACATAGATAACGCTAGCTAATGTCCACACACTATGACCAGCTGGACGTGGTCATTTATGTCTCACACATATTACTATCTAACGTGCCAGCACATACTGCAACTGGCACAAGCTAACATCGAGCTTGAATCTCAACAATGACATGGTAGATTTATTCACAAAGGCTCTTCCTCGTGAAAAGTTTGAAGCTTTTCGTAAAGCTTTTGGCTTACTACCTTTTCAGGATTGACAGCCATATCCTGTACATGTTCACATCATCACTCCTCCAGAGGGGGATATGTCGCATTATATGGTATTGATGTGTGTGAACACACTTAGGACCGCCAAGGCACTTTTTCCCTCACTAAGAGGTTTTTTCCCCCATGCATATGTACACCCTCTTATCTACTCATTTTGGAGTGTGTACTTATCTTTTGTATCCGCCACACATTTGATAATTCAAATCTAGTGAGTTTGTGTGCTCTCAAGCTTCTCAATCTTGTGTGTGTGCAGTGTTGCAACCCTAACCCTAATTCCAATAGGTCCCTACAGATTTAAGTCTCCTTTTCTCAATACAAAGAAGCACATAATTAGCTTCGTTGAAGATGACATGTTTGCGTACGATTTACGTACTTCATGTATTTCTCTTGAGCTTTTTGAATATTCAAGTTTACTAGCTCAAGAATTTGGTCAAAGTCTCTAACAAAAGAATCTACAATCTCTATAAAATGTGAAAGTCTAGTCGTAGGAGTAGACAAAGTCTTACTATAGACTATCTCAAATGGTGCATACTTAGTAGCAGTGCGAGGACAATTATTGTATGCAAATTGTAAAATATGAAAATACTTATCCCCTTGCAGATGAGATATATGATCTAAGAAAATCAAGTATTATGCTCTTTGTTACTTCAGTTTGTCCATTAGTTTCAGGATGAAAAGCAGTAGAGAAATCAAGTTTTGTTCCAAGATTATCAATAAAGTAGTCTAAGAGTCACTACAAAACATTATGTCTATATCAGAAACAATAATCTTTGGTAAACCGTGATGTACAAATACTTGTTTAATAAAAATATGGGTAGCTTGATAAGCAATCAATGTCTTTTTCCAATCAATAAAGTAAGCCTATTTACTTAATCTTTCAACTATAGTCTAAAGCATATCATTATTGTTAGAAGTCAAAGGAAAACGAGTGATAAAATCCATACCTATTTGTTCCCATGATTCATTAAGAATAGGCAAAGGCATAAGCAAACTGAAATTCTTTCCACGTTAGTCATAATCTCTATGGGGATGCCCATTATTTTATTTTGGGATATTTTATTTGGATGTGCCTTTTATTCATATTATTTACCAAGATTAATGTATTTAATCAAGTGGTGTGCACTGGTATGATATGGTCAAGATTAATGTTTTTAATCAACTGTGTGCACTGACTAGTATTATTTTGGATGTAGGCGATGAATGAGTGGCGGATTATGTGTTAATCATGATTTGGGACATGTGTTGGACCATTATGGAATATTTTGGAAGATGTGTGAACACCTTTTATGGTTTCATATTTAGGCATCAATATTTTTATAAGGTTAAGGTCTCATACCGTTGTACACACCAGATAGTATTGTATACTTTGGGTAGACCCAATACTTTATATTAATGCTTGCTATATTTTTGTAGAGCTTTCATGCTCATAAACTTAAAAAACACTTGTGCTTTGTTTTTGGGATTATCTTTTTGGAAAGAAAGCCTCTTCTAATATATATAAATATGGGTGAGTGGTACAAGGGCCACACTCATCCCAAGGGAGATTCAACCCACTCTTGTGTTAACAGTGACCTCTACTCTATTCTCCTTCCCGACTTTGTTTATTTTAATTGTTTATTAAGGTTTTTTCTTTTAATTTATGCAATTATATATTATGTTCTAATTTTTGTATCAAAGAATTAGAGTTTCCTTCTCCAATTATCATAAAGGTCCTCACATGTTTACTTTAGATGTTTACATGCTTGAGGTGAAGGCAGCCATGTTTGTGCATGGGACAAGTGTCATCATACATATTGACATATAGCACAAGTGCATTGGTTCTTTTGAATGTATAGTGGGGTGAAGTCTATGCAAGTCCAAAATATTATTGTAGGTTTATCGAAGTTTAAGGTTAAAGGTATACACAAAATATGTGAAGCATGCCATCTTGGCAAGCAGGTCAATCATGCTTTCCCATATGAAAAGTAGAGCATGTTAGTGCAAAGCCGTTGGATGTTACACTTTTGATGTATGGGGAGTGACTAAGACCATAATAATTTCAGGTTTGTAGGTACTATGTTACATTCATTGATGATCACACTAGGAAAGTGTAGGTTTACTTCATGAAGGAGAAAAGTGAGGTGTTTTCTCACTTTTAGAGATTTAAACACTTGGTTAAGAAGGAAAAAGTATGTAGATCAAATTCTTGAGAACAGATGGTGGGGATAATATTTCCCTTATGTGTTTAGTTGATTCTTGAGAAAGAAGGGAATCATTGGAGGCATGCAGGTAACCTTTGTAAAAAAATGGTGTTGTAGAAAGGAAAAATAAGCACATTACAGAAGTTTCTCATTCCTTGATGCCTGAAAAGAATATATTGGATTATCTTTGGGCTAAAGCAATAGCAATTTCTTTTTACATTATGAACAAGGAGGATCCCCCACCACTGAAGCTGTTTATGGTATGACACACTTGAACAACAAAAGTTTACATGTATAAAACCAATTGTGTCTCACTTGAAAGTGATTTGATGTATTGCATGTGTGCATATTCTTGTTGAAGTGAGAACCAAGTTGGAACCAAAAGCAGAGAAATTCATATTCATTGGGTTTTCTTTGGAGCAAAAAGAATATAGATGCTATAAGCCTGCCACTTGTAAGATGTGGAGTGAGCATAGATTTTGTCTTTGATTAGATGAGTTTGCACAAGTGAAGACAATTGAAGATGTATATGTAAGAAGTAATGATGTTTTCCCACTTGTAGAGCAACAATCACACATCTGCTTAGTGGATCTAGAGAATCCTTTAGCAGGTGGATCCAATGTTAGTCCATGGTCAGGTGAGTTGAGGATAGATGCAAGGAATGTATATGCATCATCTCACGGTACTCATGTCATGGTACTACAGGTGCCAGCAAGGTAAATCAACCTTTTGTGCCTGGCCTACTAGCAGGTCACTCTTATGTGGATGGTGATTCTAGTGGCTCTGAGTAGAGCAATGATGAGAGGAGCTTGGCATTCGGTCAATGGTTACTCCTAGCTTGGCATTCAGCCAGTGGTTACTCCTAGTGTACAAAGAGAACTTGACAGTGATCTAGGTGCATGATGCAAGTGCACGTAGGTCTACTCAGGTTAGATATTGTGTGTTGTGACAGGTTGAGATATGATGGATATATAACCTATCACTATGCTTACATGATGGTTAAAGCAATATAGGAGATAGAGTAGGCGAAAATGGGAAGATGCCATGGATGAGGAGATGGCAGCATTGGATACAAATGCGACTTGGGAATTCTAAGTGCCTTTGCCTAAGGATAATAAGGATATAAGTGGGTGTACAAGGTGCTAACTCAAATGGATCTATGTGAAAAACATGTATAAGGTAATATTGATTGCCAAAGGATTATTGCCAAGAAACGACTGAAGGTTTGCCTTATCACAAGTAGAGTACAAGGGTACACACTACTATGGTAGCTTGTGAGGTAGCTTAGCTTCAGAAGCTACTTGGTGATATGGGTGAGCGTGGATAGAGTTGTTGTCATACATTGTAATAACATGAG
The DNA here is from genome assembly GCF_041138505.1 of Cibotium barometz. Classification (NCBI taxonomy): domain Eukaryota; kingdom Viridiplantae; phylum Streptophyta; class Polypodiopsida; order Cyatheales; family Cibotiaceae; genus Cibotium; species Cibotium barometz. The sequence goes on along the minus strand of NC_141057.1, from coordinate 40,913,515 downwards.
TAACGTATAGCTGGCTAGTACTCCAGTCTATCATGCTAGGACAAAGCACATTAAGTTGCATTATCATTTTTTAGGGAGAGGGTTCTAGTTGTTGGTGATGTGAATTTGGTATATGTCAGCATAGAGGATCGAGTGGTTGACATCTCCGTAGGTTCAAGAGCTTACTTGGAGTATAGGGTATGAAGTTGAGCTCAAGGATGAGTGTTGAGATATCAAGCTCAACGATATTGGTGACATGCTAGGATGACAACTTTACACTTACACCACTGGCATGGTTGGTGATATTATGGGTGATATGCTACCCATGGTTTACAGGCTATGCGACAACCACACTTTGGTGTATTAGAGTTGTAATTATAGTGCTAGCTCATGTAGTCAGGTTCACACTATCGTCTGACCTTGAGTACTTTTCCATATAGTATGTACTCTTATCTCTTTATGCTATGGTTGTAGAGAAGAGAAGAGAATAGAAGAAAATTCAGCCATCCATCTCTCTTGTATGCTTGTCTACTCTTATGTGTATGTGGCTCTAGCAAAGGAGCTCAAGGTCATCCTCTCCCTTGCATTATTTCCACATAAGACTATGTATAAACTCTATGCATAGAGCTCAAGGTCATCCCCTCCCCCATATTATTTTCACATAAGACTATGTATAAACTCTATGCATAAGACTATGCATAAACTCTATCCATAAGACTATGCATAGAGCTTAAGGCCATCCTCTCCCCCTGCATTCTTTTCACATAAGACTATGCATTTTTTAGGGAGAGGGTTCTAGTTGTTGGTGATGTGAATTTGGTATATGTCAGCATAGAGGATCGAGTGAATTTGGCATATTTGCAAAGACATTGGGTACAAAGAATCTCCATAGGTTCAAGAGCTTACTTGGAGTATAGGTATGAAGTTGAGCTCAAGGATGAGTGTTGAGATATCAAGCTCGACGATATTGGTGACATGCTAGGATGACAACTTTACACTTACACCATTGGCATGGTTGGTGATATTATGGGTGATATGCTGCCCATGGTTTACAGGCTATGCGACAGCCACACTTTGGTGTATTAGAGTTGTAATTATAGTGCTAGCTCATGTAGTCAGGTTCACACTTTGGTGTATTAGAGTTGTAATTATAGTGCTAGCTCATGTAGTCAGGTTCACACTATGGTTTGACCTTGAGTACTTTTCCATATAGTATGTACTCTTATCTCTATATGCTATGGTTGTAGAGAAGAGAAGAGAATAGAAGAAAATTCAGCCATCCATCTCTCTTGTATGCTTGTCTACTCTTATGTGTATGTGGCTCTAGCAAGGAGCTTAAGGTCATCCTCTCCCTTGCATTATTTCCACATAAGACTATGTATAAACTCTATGCATAGAGCTCAAGGTCATCCCCTCCCCCATATTATTTTCACATAAGACTATGTATAAACTCTATGCATAAGACTATGCATAAACTCTATCCACAAGACTATGCATAGAGCTTAAGGCCATCCTCTCACCCCGCATTCTTTTCACATAAGACTGCATAAACTCTATGCATAAGACTATGCAATATGCCCTATGCATAGGTTCTTTCTCATAAGACTATGCATAAAACTACTAAGCATAGTCTATGCATAAACTCTATGTATAACACTATGCAATATGCTATATGTATAAGACTATTCATAAAACTATGCATAAGACTATACATAAAACTATGCATAAGACTATTCATAAAACTATGCATAAGACTATACATAGAATCTTATACATAAGACTTGTAAGATTCCTCCCTCTAGCTTTTGAGATGTAAAGGTGTAAGAACCTCCCCTTCTGTTCTTGTATTTATCCCCTCTCTGAAATAGAAGAAAGATCTTGTTTTATCCTATTTTGGCATAGAGAGAGATAATTCAAAATTGAGATAATTTGGATACAAAAATCCTCTTAATGTCTAAATAGATTCCCCTAAAATAGAAGTTCAAAATGAACTTTCCAATGTGCATTAGGAATTAATTGAAAATGGTATAAGGGACCTTAGCCTAAGGGTCCAGATTTTCAGAAATTTTTAGACTATAGTCCAATTAAGGTTCCAATGGGCCAATTGGATTAATCCAAGTGTTGGGATGAGATAAATCCAAAGAATAAAAGAAAATACCAAAAAATGAGTATATTCTCACATAAGATGAAGAGTTGACTGAGTACAAGTTTTATTAGTTATTAGTTTAAAAAATGAGATATTTTGGAGAAATGATGCATTTTTGACACCTTGGTAAGGAAAGGGGAACTCTTGAGGTAGGCGCCTTTTTCACATGTGTGGAGGGGTTTTTCAATTCAAAAAAATGTGATATTTTTATCTCTCCTCTCTCCTGGATCAAAAAAAGGTAGCCAAACTGGTCCAAATCTTGTCCAAATTGAGTCAAACTAAACTTGGGAAATTCTAGAACCCAGTTGGACTTGGTTCATGGCCTCCCTCACCTATAAATAGACCCTCATTCCTTTGTATTTGCATATTGGAGCTATACCATGCCAGTATTATCTTAAAATAATCATATTTCTATTATTCCTTAAATTTTCCTCTCTTGGGAGCTTGGAGCTTATCTCTCTCTCCAACAACTCTTGAAGTTGCTCTTCTCCTCTTGGTGGACCATTTGATTGGTTGAGGGCTTCACTGCTGCTAATAAAGAATCAATCCAAACTTGGAGGTAAAATTCATTTATATGGTTTTTTCAAATTATCTCAATGACTTTCTTCTTCTCAACCCCTCTCAAGCTTGAGAAGCTTTCAAAATGCTAGTTTTTATTCAAATCAAGCTTTCCCTAAGTTTCTTAATGTTTTATTAGCATTAAGTTAATCTTTATGCTTGTTTGTAATGCTTTCTTTAAGTAAATCTCTCTCTCTAAAAGAGTAGCCATCTTTATGGGTAAATCTCTTGGAAAAGGATGCTTCTCAATGATAATCTCTTAATTCAAATCTAAACTCTAAGCTCGATGAGCTAAAGAATAAGAATTGATATTTTCATGATTTTGGATTAGTGAAAATAATGGTTAATCCTTTTTAGATTGTTTATGAGTAAATAAAGATTACTTTAATTCATTCTAAATTAGAAAAGGATTATCTTAGTAAATTGGAAAAAGAGGAATGTTTAAATTAACTTAATCTAGTGAAATAATCATAAGTATGTTTATAGTTATGGCGTTAAAATTATGATTTGAATACATATTTTGATTTTAATCATAAAAGAAGAACTTCTATCATATTTTCATTACAAGCTTTTATTCTTTTAGGAAAAATTGAGCAGCGAAGCTATGGTAAAATTTTCAGAAAATAATACATATCTTATTTTTATGCATAATGCTAAAAGAGGACTTCCTACCATATTCTAGGATTAGACATCCTATGCAAAAAGAATGATTTTCATCATATTCATGGGAAATCTTTTTTTTTGTATTTATGCATAAATATATAATTAAGAGAGAAGATGAATTTTTGGTAAATTTATTTTTATGCAAAAAGAGGAATTCCCATGATAATCAAGATCCAAACAATTAAATGCTAAAAGAGGAATTTGTGGCATAATTCAAATTATGAGTATTTATCAAAAGTGAAATTTTGAGTATTATTATTTTTATTAAGAAATATGGGTAGAATTGATTTTTGTAAATCCCATGAATCTTTTATTCAAAAAGAAGAATATTGAATATATCTTAATTGAGAAGTTTTAGAAAGAATGTGAAAATATCCATCGAGAAAACTTGGATAATTCTTATTCAGAAAAGGAAATATGGAATCCCTGGGAGGATCGAGGATCCAATGAGTAAATGGAAGTTTAGAATTAGTTCTCATTAATGAAGCTTAAGGAATGAAAATACAATACGTAAATGCTCTTTCTAAGTTTTTACTATTCAATTCTGATAAGGTTTATTTTCTCTTTTTAAACCTTCAACAACAGTCTGATAATTAGATTTAATGGGATCGAGAAAAAGTACCTTTAACTAGGTCAAGCAATTGGCAGAAACTTAGAAAAGTACTATCAGTATCGAAAGTAGAGAAACTGTACTAAAAGTGGATGTGATGTGGATTTGAATAGATGTAGATGGATGTGATGTGGATTTGAATAGATGTAGATGGATGTGATGAGATGTGATGTGAATCTGAATGAATGTAAATGGATGTGATGATATGTAAATGGATGCGATGTGATGTGATGTGATGTGAATGGATGTGGATTTGAATGTGATGAGATGTGATGATATGTGAATGGGTGTGATGGATGAGAATGAGATGTGATGATATGTGAATGGATAGATGTGGATGTGATGTAATGTGGATGGAATGAATGTGATGTGATGTGGATGAAATGAATGTGATATGATGTGGATGGATGTGAATGAGATGTGATAAGATGAGGATGGATGTGACGAGATGTGAATGAATGTGATGTGATGTAAATGGATGTGAATGGAAGTGATGAGATGTGAATGGATGTGATAAGATGTGAATGGATGCGATGAGATGTGAATGGATGTGAATGTGATGTGAATGGATGTGATGAGATGTGAATGGATGCGATGAGATGTGAATGTGATGTGATTATATCTGAATGGATGTGGTGAGATGTGAATGTGATGTGATAAGATGTGAATGGATGAGATGTGATGTGGATCAGATATGAATGGATGAGATATGATGTGGATAGATGAGATGTGGATCTGGGTAGATGTGAATGGATGTGAAGTGATGTAAATAGATGTGAATGGATGTGAAGTGATGTAAATAGATGTGGATTTGGGTAGATGTGAATGGATGTGAAGTGATGTAAATAGATGTGAATGTGATGTGATGATATGTGGATGTGATGTGGATCTGAATGAATATGGATGGATGTGAATGAATATGGATGGATGTGATGTGATATGAATGGATGAGATGTGATGTGGATATGTTGTGATGTGGATAGATGTGATGTGGACATGGATAGATGTGAATGGATGAGATGTGATGTGGATGGATAGATGTGGACCTGGATAGATGTGATGTAATGTGATGTGGACCTGGATAGATGTGAATGGATGAGATGTGATGTGGATGGATAGATGTGGACCTGGATAGATGTGAATGGATGAGATGTGATGTGGACCTGGATAGATATGAATGGATGAGATGTGATGTGGATGGATAGATGTGGATAAATGTGATGAGATGTAATATGATGTGATTGGATAAGAATGGATGAAGGACGATGGGAATACATATGACTGGATGTGGAATAAGCAATGTGAATTGATATAGAAGAATGCCGAATAACGAGAAATGATGTGGAACAATGTGGAAAGATGAGAGTTCGTTAGAAATTGTATTTATGAAACTTGTTTTTAAATGACTGTTTTATGTCAAGAATGCTGGGAAAGCATTCTAACCATCTTGTGAATGAGGTCGTGGGAGACCTAAGTGAGAGTTTGTTGCTCATAACTTGAGCAAACGAGCTCTGATTTGTGATCTGACTAAAGCGTTGGATTCACGATACGATGTGGACTACAAGAAGGCGGGCAGAATGGCTCCTTCACGAAAGTGCCAAAATATCGCCTCGAGAGACGCGCACAACAACGAGCCTAGAGAAGTTGCTCCAGATGCTGCCCCATCTCTTGGGAGCCCCACAAGGAATTAATGACTAGGTTAGCTTGGTCGTCATTTAAAAAGAGATTTTTGATTAATCTTTAATGTGCACATTTGTACCTTTCGAGCTCCTGCATGATGGTCCATGCCTAACACCCTAGCTACCATTTTCTTTTTCTTTTCTATTAATGCCTTTGATGTTCCCTCTCATACATTGTGATCATGGTGGCCGATGTGTATCATCAATCTACTCATCGTCTGATCCAAAGGCATGATGTAATAGACAAAGTAATTGCATGTACCAACTCACCAATCATTAGAGGCCTGCCAGATGCATTATTACATGACTCACTAATCAGTAGAGGACTACGCATGCTTCCACATTGAAATGTGATGTGTTTAAAACCCTATGATTTAGAAGGCACAATCACAACTCATTCACACACTTGAGACTACCTAAGTAGTGGCTCTTTCGACACACTCCAAGGAAAGCAACATTGGATGTTATGGCTTTGACCACCAATAATGGGGATCAAACCTATGCTCCATTGAGTCCATCCTTGAGCGTAATCCCATTGTTGAGGGAAATTCAAATATGATATCACCATTATAGTGTCTCTGTAGCTCAACTTCCTTTACCTTTCTTATTATCTTAGTGATTGGGTTACCCTTCTTCATTTTATCTAGAAAGTCTAAGATACTCTTTCCTTCTCTTCTATTTGGCATGGAACTTGATGTGCCCCATGTGTTGATTTGAGGACTAGACAAAATTATTACATATATGATTAAGTATTAAGCTCTTTATGTGGGCTATCCATGATAACAATTGGTTGTGGACTTGATATCAATGATTCACCAACCATAACAATTGGTTGTGGACTCCTCAAAGACAGAGAACTCCACTACCTGGTGATTTGAGGTTGCCTCAAGTGGGACTCTTAACTCCTCACTCCCTATAAAACTTTTGCTTTCAATCCGGAGAATATCATATGAGCTACTTGGTCCTATTAACATTGCATTGACTATTACTTTACCATTAGTAAAAGACAGGCTCAACTCCAAATTAAGAATTTGGTTAGGTTTTGTCCCGGGTACCAGGGAAAAGAGTTCTCAAGTTCCCTAGCCGGATATTCATGCAAACTTAAAACTAGTCACACCACTTACACACCCAATATGAAATTGCCTTTTTCTCAGCATTAGTTATCTTTAAAACAATCATTTAATGAAACCATTGTCACTGATCACAATCCTCAAAATCTCCGGTTGAATCCTCATTGGCAACCAGAACACTCATCACCTATTCACTCAGGGGCCTTTTCGATAGTTCCTAGCTTATAGTAACCGGCAATATATTCACATATCAAAATGGAATCTCCGTTGAAGATCAGTAAGATCAACCAACGGATCCATATAAAAGAGCCATGGACTCATCCGTTGAGGACCAGCAAGGTCAACCAACCAGATCCATGCCCTAGTTCAGAAAACAACTCTTACTCCTTGTTCCAATATCTTCCCTGACATACGTGTGGGTATCTTTGGTGACCCAGAGCCTGAGCACCATATGGTCAGCACCCTCTAGGATCCTTCGCAGGTCACCTAGCGTTTCACTCATAGGTCGCTTCCTTGGTCCCTCATCCACTGTATCGGAAGCTCACCATTTAAATCAAACCGAGGTTGGTCAAGACCTCCGCCGACCTTGCTACGCGAGACGTCCTTCGTTGACTCTCCATCAGCAATTACAACTTTAACATATAGGTCTCCACGACCTCATTCACAAGATGGTCAAAATGCTTCCCCAGTATTCTTGACATAAAACAGTCATTTAAATACAGATTTCACATACAAATACAGTTCCAACAATATTTTCATTTTTTCTCATCACTCCATATCCTAATTCACATCATCCATACATCCATCCACATCAATTCACATCTTCCACACATTCATCCACATCAATCCACATTAATCCACATGTCAATCCACATCATCCATACATCCATCTACATCAATCCACATTATCCACACATCAATCCACATCATGCATACATCCATTCACGTCAATCCACATTATTCATACATCAATCCATATCATCCATACATCCATCCACATTAATCCACATTATCCACTCATCCATCCACATCAATCCACATTACCCACACATCAATCCACATTTATTTCATAAGTATTCCCATTCTCATCTAATCACTTATTTCCTCATTTATTTCATAAGTATTCCCATTCTCATCTAATCACATCTTTTTCTATCTCATCACTTATTTCCACATTTATCCTCATCAGATCACATCTACTTGCATCTACCCATACATCTCATCACTTCTCATACATTAACATCTATCCAGTCTACATCGCATCTTATCACATCCATTTCACATCACATGTCATTCATTCATATCCCGATTCACATGCTAACACATTCATTCACGTCCCTTATCGTTCATTCACATCCCGATTCACATTATCACATTCATTCACATCCTATATCATTCATCTACATCCTGATTCACATGACATCACATCTCATCTATTCATTCACATTTATCTGATTCGCATCACATATCATCACATCTATTTACCTTTCATTCTCATCACTTCTATTCTCATCACATCCATCCATCCATCCATCCATTCTTTCCCATCTATCTGATTCGCATTACATCTCATCACATCTATTTACCTCTCATTCTCATCACTTCTATTCTCATCACATCCATCGATCCATTCTTTCCCATCTATCTGATTCGCATCCCATCCCATCACATCTATTTACCTCTCATTCTCATCACATCCATCCATCCATTCATTCCCATCTATCTGATTCGCATCCCATCTCATCACATCTATTTACCTCTCATTCTCATCACTTCTATCCTCATCACATCCATCCATCCATTCATTCCCATCTATCTGATTCGCATCACATATCATCACATCTATTTACCCTTCATTCTCATCACTTCTATTTATAGAATGTAAGAGAATTCTTATTTTTGATATAAAGATTCTTTATGCATCTATTTATGCACACGAACAGCTTCAATGAGAAATAACACTTTTATAAAAATCCGTTTATGCATCTATTTATGCATAAATTTAATTTTAAGGAGAATAACACTTTCGAAATAAAATTAAATCTTTCATGCATCTTTCTATGCATAAATTCAATTTTAATGAGAATAACTCTTTTGAAATAAAAATAAATTTCTTTATGCATCTTTCTATGCATAAAATCAAATTGATGAGAATAACTCTTTTGAAATAAAAATAAATTTCTTCGTGCATCTTTCTATGCATAAAATCAAAATTGATGAGAATAACTCTTTTGAAATAAAAATAAATTTCTTTATGCATCTTTCTATGCATAAAATCAAAATTTGATGAAAGTAATGCTTTTATAAAAAAATCTTTTATGCATCTGTTTATGCATAAATTCAATTTTAATGAAAGTAACACTTTTATAATAAAAAAATTCTTTTACGCATCTGTTTATGCATAAAAATCAATTTTGATGAAAGCAACACTTTTATAATAATAAAAATCTTTTATGCATAAAAATCAATTTTGATGAAAGCAACACTTTTATAATAAAAAAATTCTTTTATGCATAAAAATCAATTTTGATGAAAGTAACACTTTTACAATCAAAATATTCCCAATATACATCTTTCTATGTATAGAAATTAATTCTAACGAAAATAACACTTTTATTATAAAAATATTTATAATATGCATTTTTCTATGACTAGAATAAAAATAACACTTTTAGAATACACAAGCGGTGGGGATTACTCTTTCCAAAATAATAAAAGATGAAACTTATTTCACAAAATTTAAGAAATTTTTGTTGAAATATACAAGTGAATAGGGTGTGTGTGGGAACAAGCTCTTGGATAGAGGCTGTAAAAGAGGAGATGTAATTGTGAAAGAACCTGTGAAAAGGTTAGGAGAATCTACTGGGAGAGAATAATGGGTAGCATGAGGGAATTTAGGAGTGTGGAGATATTCTGGGAGATATTCAGGGAAAAGAGAAGAGGTGGAGAGAATCAGGCAAAAGGTGGAGATATTCAGGGAGTGAATCATGGAGAAATCAATGGGATTTGATGCTTGATGTAAACACTATAAATTGAGGCATAGCCCTAATGAGAATTTGCTGGTTTTTGAGTATCCATGCCTACATTAATCTATCTGCTAATTATTCACTAATTACGTCTTAATCATTTCTTAATCATTTTGTTAATCATGTTGATTCTAGTGTATGATCCACCATAGCTCATCATTATGCTCAAATTTCAACATGGTATCAGAGCCATGCCTAGAATCAACTAGATTTATGAGCCCATTAGTGAATTAATCAGGATTAGTAAGATAATTAGCAAAAAAATCAGTTTTTAGTGAGTTTTCTCTCTTCCCCTTCACCCCCAGCCAGTGGAGGGTCTCTAGCATCCAGCACAGTTAAAATTAGGTCATGAGCTTCTAGCTTAAGCTAGCTAAGCTCATTAGCTTCAAGCCCATCCACTCCACGCTACAAACCGCGCAGAAATGAAGCAGAAATCAACGTTTGAACCGGCGCCGTTTTTCTGAAGTAGAATGAAGATTGCTCTTTGCTCAGGTCAAAACTCTCTAATTCCTCTTAGCACAAAGGGTAATCAAGCATGCTCTACAAGCTGGTGAAGATAGAAATCAATTTCATCAAGTCTACAGAGAGATCAAAGCTCTTCATCAAATCTGCAGGTGACTTTGGTAAAACAGAGATTAAGCTTTCATTATTTGGTCAAATCTTGTGTTTCTTGGCTTAATCCTCTACTAGACTCATTGCTATTGATGCCTTTCAAAGCATTTGAGCTCATTTGAAGTGGAAGGCATCAGATCTGGGCTCCCCGCATACTCTGTTTTTTGCACACAAACCAGAGCATTAATTTGCTAATCAGTGATTAATCAGTGCTAATCACTGTAGTTTGGTGCAATTGAGGGTTCAAATTAACCATTAGGTATCTGATACAGATCCCTATAACTTCAGATTTCAAATCGGAGTTGGTTTGATACTCCAACCATCCCGTACAAATTGGTTACTCTCAATTTAGTGTAATTTCTGGGAAAATTGTGCTGATAAAATTGTGAAAATCATCATTTTGCATTTAACCCTTGGTTAATGCCTGTAAATCTCACTCAAATTCAAGATTATTCACAGCCAGAGTTGCATTTGGAATGTGCATGAGAATGAATGCTATACGCATTATGTATTGGGCACATTTTATCAGTGTAAAAATGGGAACAGACACTGCCCTTGTCCAGAATAAGGCAAGAGGTAAGACCTCCCGCATAAATTTGGGTTTGCATTGCATAATGACAAAAGATAAACATAAAAAGCCCAAAGGAATTGTCAGCAAAACATTGAAACATGTTGCTCACATGGAGCAAAATGACCTGACGGACGAGCTCATGGCTCCAGCCATGAAAGAAGAAGAATATCTCTTCCCAAGAAGAGGATCCACACCGAGAAGAAGACCTGAAGGAAGACATGGACACGAGAAGAGAAGCTACCACAAGAAGAGATGCTGCCACGACAAGAAGACTGAAGACAAGAGAAGATGTGAGGCTCCAAAGAGTGAGGAGCCATATGAAAATCTCTGAGAGAGAGAGAGAGAGAGAACCCACAACCCAATGTAACCTGCCCCAATAAAGTAAAACCACCTCTGAGCCACCGATGATGTAGGCCACGTGGTAGATGTATGAGTGAGCACTTTAGTCAAGGTCGCGGGCACTTATAGTAGCCTTGGACACATAGAGAGAGAGAGTGTCAAGGACTATGGAGTTTAGGGACTTGAGGCACTGGTCGCGGACTGTCAAGTAAGAAAGAAACTTGATACAGGGTCCAGGTGTGCTGAGATAACTTGAGGGGAGGAGTAGACACTGGTCGCGGACTATCAAGTAAGGGGAGGCAAACTTGGTATAGGGTCTAGGTGTACTAGGAGTATTCGCTTGAGGGGAGGTGTTGAAATATACAAGTGAATAGGGTGTGTGTGGGAACAAGCTCTTGGATAGAGGCTATAAAAGAGGAGATGTAATTGTGAAAGAACCTGTGAAAAGGTTAGGAGAATCTACTGGGAGAGAATAATGGGTAGCATGAGGGAATTTAGGAGTGTGGAGATATTCTGGGAGATATTCAGGGAAAAGAGAAGAGGTGGAGAGAATCAGGCAAAAGGTGGAGATATTCAGGGAGTGAATCATGGAGAAATCAATGGGATTTGATGCTTGATGTAAACACTATAAATTGAGGCATAGCCCTAATGAGAATTTGTTGGTTTTTGAGTATCCATGCCTACATTAATCTATCTGCTAATTATTCACTAATTACATCTTAATCATTTCTTAATCATTTTGTTAATCATGTTGATTCTAGTGTATGATCCACCATAGCTCATCATTATGCTCAAATTTCAACAATTTTGCCATAACCTCCTTTGTATGGCTGACCATTTTTTAATTTTTTTTCATTCTCAAGTTACTTAGAAATTATGCCAAATGGTTTAAAGCATTCTAAACTAATCAAATTCCACTTTTTAAAGAGAAACAATATGAAAAGTTTAATTCTAACAATTTTATTACACATCTAGGATAAAGAAAGGCCGAATTCAAGAATGAAGAGAGGGGGAAAGCCTTTCCAACAAAGCTTTGTGGAAAGCTTCAAACTTCTCAGGAGGAAGCGCCTTTGTGAAAAGATCGGCGAGGTTGTCCTATGTTGGCACATATGCCAAGCTGATCTCTCCTGCTGAGAGTCTCTCCCTGACATAGTGATAATGCACCTCAATGTGCTTTGTGCGAGCATGAAAAACTGGGTTTCTTGCAACTGCCAATGCGCTCTAACTGCTAGTGTAGATAGAGGTGGTAGACTCTAGACTCTTGTCCAACACCCAAGTCAGCATAAGCCGTCTGAGCCACACACACTCAACCGTAGTTGTGAAAGCTGCCCTGTACTCAGCTTCACAACTAGAAGTGGCCACAGTAGGTTGCTTCTTGCTCAACCAAGATATGCATGAGCTATCGAGCATGAAACAAAAGCCACTTGTGGACACTCTTGTGTCATAGCAACCAGCCCAATCCGAGTCTGAAAAAGCATGTAAATCTGGCAGCAACGATCCCCCCTTGGGATAAAATAGCCCAAGATGTATGGTGCCACTCAAGTAGCGAAAGATGCATTTAACTGCCTTCCAATGATGAGACCCTGGCTAAGCATAAACTTGCTCACCTGTGAGATTGCAAACTGAATGTCCGGCCTCATAATGCATACATAAATGAGGCAACAACAGCTGTCTGATAGAGTGTGACATCAAAGTGATCTCTAGCATCATGAAGACTCAACTTCAAACCTGTCTCCATTGGAGTAGCAATAGGCTTGCAGTCTTCAAGGCCAAATCTTTGCAACAATGTCTCAATATACTTTGTCTGACACAAAGCAATACCTCCATCACACTGCTTAAATTGTATCCCCAAATAATGATGCAAATGTCCCAAATCTGATATCTCAAAAGAGGCATTCAAACCAGCCTTAAAATGAGCAATATGACTCTCATTTGGTCCTGTGAGCAGCATGTCATCGACATAGAAGAGCAATGATTAGATGTACATCATCTACACGTTTAACATACAAAGTGCTTTCTGTTGGACTATTTTGAAAGCCATGTGCAGTCAAATATGCATGTATCTTTTCATACCAAGCTCGTGGAGCTTGCTTTAAAACATACAAAGCCTTTTTCAACCTGCACACTTTGTTTTCCTGCCCTCTTTGAACAAAACCACGAGGCTGCGATACATACACCTCCTCATGCAAATCTTCATTCAAGAACGTAGTCTTTATGTCCAACTGATGTACATTCCAACCATTATGAGCTACCAATGCACAAATGCTACGAATGGTAGTCATACGACAAGTGGGAGCAAAGGTCTCATCAAAATCAATGCCCTTTTCTTAAGCATAACCCTTTGCAACAAGTCTAGCCTTATAGCGACCAACACTGCCATCTGGCTTTTGTTTCAACTTAAAAACCCACTTACATCCAATGACCTTTTTACCAATAGGTAAATCACACAAAGACCATGTACCATTCTTCATTATAGCATCATATTCACTTTGCATTGCAGCCAACCAATTTTTTTATTTTTGTGCCTCATCAAATGAAAGAGGTTCTTCCTCTTCACACATACTAGACATAGCCAAAGCATAACAATCTGATGCATAAGAGGCATGCTGAAAACCTAAACGAGTACGACTAGACATAGGTGCATCAATTTTACTATCATGCAAGGTTTGCACAAGCCATTCAGGCATACCTCTAGCTTGCTCATTTTCAGTCCTATCCTCATAAATTACATCTTGTAAATCTGCATCAGAAATAGGCTGATCTATGATGTCATTTGAAATCTGCATAGGCTAAATATTTGCCTCATTTGAATTCCCACCTATAAACAGAGGCAACAACGTATCAAATACATCCGGTGAGCTCACACTTGTCTCTTTGGTGCATGATAACAAAGGCTGCACAGCATCTTCCACAAAAACAACATCTCGACTGATCAAGATACGCTTTGACTGTGGATAATATAATCTGTAACCCTTGCTCTCAGCACTGTAACCAACAAAAATGCATTTGACAGCCTTATCATCCAATTTTCTACGTTGTTGCACAGGCACTAAAGCATAGGCCATGCAACCAAAGACACACAAGTGACCAATAGAAGGCTTCCTGCCATGCCAAGCTTCGTATGGAGTAACAGACTGCAAGGCCTTAGTGGGACACCTGTTGGCAGCACACATGACAGCCTCAAGCCAAAACGCATGTGGCAAAGCTTGGCTCTTGACCATACATCGTGCCATCTCCATAAGTGACGTGTTTTTCCTCTCAGCAACACCATTTTGCTGAGGGGTATATGGCACTGTACATTGGTGTTTTATCCCACGACTAGCCAGAAATGCATCAAACTCTTTAGACATGTACTCCCCCCCTCGATCAGAACGTAGGGTACCCACAGTACAATTGGATACATTTTCAGCCATAAGCAAAAATTGTTTAAAGCACAAAAAACACTTCGTACTTTGCCTTCAGTGGATATACCCATGCATGCCTTGAGTAATCATCAATGAAAGTCACGAAGTACAAGTGTTTACCAAATGACGGAGTTTGCATAGGCCCACATACATCACTATGTACAAGTTGCAATTTGCGAGTGGCCCGCATAGAACCATCCTTTGGAAATGTAGAACGCTGCATTTTTCCCAAAATACAGCCTTCACAATCATGTTTCAATGGTGCCTCAAGAGGGGGCAATGAAGCAACCATATCAAATTTCTGCAAACACAGCAAACTAGCAAAATTCAGATGACCAAAACGAGCATGCCATAGTTTTGCATCTGAAATTGCCTTTTCATCAAAAACTACATTTGCTGAATCTTCCACACACTTGTCATAAGAATTGAGCCTATACAGCCTACGAAACAAGAAGGTGCCAGATGCAATAATCGTATCACCAGAAGTCAAATCATGAACAGTACATCTGTCATCCATAAATTTGACTACAAGTCCAAGTCTAGCAAAAGTGCAGAGACAGACAATAGATTCTTCTTTATCCTTGGCACATACAAAGCATCTAAAAGTGTGAAAGCACTGCCATTTGCAGTAGTAAGCATAATTTTACCAACGCCCTTCACTGGGTAAGAAGCATTATTGGCACATGTGATAATATTCCCATTAGAGACATCCTCAAGACAAGTGAACATTTCACGATGCAAGGTAATGTGCTTTGTAGCACCATTGTCAAAATACCATACATCAGAGTTAATAGAAACTACCAAACATGCATCATGTACAGATGGGTCATACTGGCAATACACGCTAAATTCCCATTCTGTATCCTGCATAACATTTGCAAAATCTGCATTTGTAGAAGCATCCGCTATTGTGGCTGCATTTGACTCTTTCTTCTTTGCCTCTTTAGTCATTAGCTTAGGGCAATTCTTAATGACATGATCAGTTGCCTTACAATAGTTGCACCTGATCTTTTTCTTGCCTTTATCAAGAGCCTTCTCAGACCTATTGTTGCTACCTATGGAAGGAGAAGAAGTTGCAGACCTACTAATAGGAGAAGAAACAGTGGAAGGGGCTGCCTTACCACTTCTTCTCTGCTTGCAGCAACAAATGCCTGATCAACTACATGCTGCCTAGCCTTATTTTGCCTGGATTGTGCTTCTTGCAAGAGCTTGTTGACTAAAGTATCATACTTGACAACATTAGGTCTGTCCTCAGTAAAACAAGTCTCCACGTGGAAGCAAAAGTCTGATATGACTCAGGTAAAGCATCAAGAACAGTCTGCACAAGAGAATGATCAGGAATAATCTCACCTGCAGAAATCAACTGTTCCTTGAGATCTTTAATCTCAGCAAGAAAAACATTCATGTCATCATCTTCCTGCATAATCTTCGATTCTAGCTCTTTACGCAGGTAAGAGATTTTTGCCTCGTTACGACCTGCATACAAACCAGCTAGAATATCCCAAGCCTGTTTTGCTGTTTTAGCTGAACGAATATGTGGAGTGATGTTACGTTTGACAGAAAGTGCAATCAAGGCATGAGCTTGCGCATCTTTACCATCCCAACAACGAGCTTGTTCAGCAGTGGGTAAAACAACAACAACAGTAGAGCTGCTAGAACCTGCAACATCCTCAATAGATCCTACATCCACAGAACCTCGACGTACATCCATACCCTGCACAATGTTCCACACTCCTTTTGTAACCAAAACATGCTACATCATGTATGCCCAAAGTGGGTAGTTATTGTCTCCATCCAATTTGTCATTAGCAAACAACATGCGAAATACATCATTACTGTTATTAGCCATGGCCACCACTGACTGAAACTAATGCAAAAGCTACTTTTAATGAAGCAAAGATTGAACAGAAAACAACTCGTGCTATGTAGCACGGTCCACAGTAGAATACGTATGCATGTTTTGTAGAAAATTGCACTGTCGAAATTTTTGCACAAAATGACAAAAACACCTGTGCAGAACTTGTAATGCAAAAACAGAGCCCGAAACGACCTCAGATGCAATTTCTGAGAACGCAAAGGCCTACGGGCTTATTTGCAAAGTATAGGGACCTGCAAGCGCTCGTGAAAGCTCACCTCAATCGGAGAACATGAGTCGGAGGGTGCTAGTGGCGTAGCCCTGGGAGTTGATGCCTGCTCTGATACCAATTGTTGGAATTAGGGTTGCAGAAAAGCACACAAAGCTTGGAGAAGAAGAAGCAAGAATGCACAACACACAGTGTATTAGATTGTGTGAATGTACAAAAGATAAGTTAGCCCTAGAATAATGGGCATATATACAAGCTGGGGGAAAAAACCTCCTAAGAGGGAAAAAGTGTCCTGGCGGTCCTAAGTGTGTTCACACACATCACTGCCTATATATATGGCAACATGTTAGTGCCAATGCATAAGGACTACCCCCAACCCAACCAAACCAAGAAAGGTCCTGAGAAATCCAGCGAGTCAACAAAGCAAACATCTAGAAAAAAGGTGACTCCAAGGGTCAACGACAAAGGGAAAAGGACAATTTTAGGGAATCTCAAGCCTGGAAATGCAATAATGTAGAGTCGGGATGCTTGCAAATGAAGCAATGCGGAGTTAGGATATGCACTAGCAAAAGCTAACATGGAAGATATGACACTGGACTGGTACTAGTACAGTGCTATAAGCAGGTAGAACAGGATGTCAAGCAAGGAGCCCAAGCCCACTATGCATCATGTGAGTGGACCTCAATGAGGGACAAAGTCAAGTGGTGATTGAGGACCCAGAGATCAAAGATGTCCTTGACAAGTATAAGAAAGTATTTCTAGCAAAACTCCCATCTGGATTGCCACCATAACCACCACAACAGTCGATGGACCACAAAATCGAATTACTCCCATGACATACCCCACCAAGAGGCAGCAGCCAAAGCACCATACCGAATGGATGTGCCACCATGTTAAAGGAATTGAAAAAGAAGTTGGGTAAGCTCATGCAGGAAGGATTTATTAAACCTATCAAGTCATTGTCTGGGGCACCCGTTCTATTTTGTCACCAAGAAGGATGGCACAACCAAACTATGTAGAGATTTAGGTCCCTTAATAAGATCACCATCAAGAATAAGTATCCAATCATGGTGATGGATGAGTTGATAGACCGACTTAGTGGGGATCTATTAGGACAAGGGTAGGGCTAGGGGGAGTTGGGCGGTTCAGGGGAATTCGGACTAGTGTGGACAGCCATGGCTATAGCTAGACGACTAGGGTCTATATTCGGCAGTTGAGAGTTGCCCTATTCTCTTCTAGGAGGTCTCATATTGGTATTAAAGCAAGGTTCTTCCTCCTTTGCTTTTTCTCTATGCGGGAAGCTCCCATAACCACAACAACATCAGCGCCATCAATGCGCACAGGCAGCCCAACCACGTGAGGAGAGTAACTACAGTCTCTCTCTCTCTCTCTCTCTCTCTCTCTCTCTCTCTCTCTCTCTACTTGTCTGCATCACCTCGTGGGAGAAAGACGGCACATAGAACCACTCGTGCATTGTGAGACAATAACCATAGCACACGATTGCTCTCAGTCGTTGCACAATCGCCACATAAGGCCAACAATATCTGCCTGCCTAGGCCAAGAAACGACCGATAATAAGAACAACTTTAGTAGCAAACAAACACGAGTGCATGCAAGACGTGGGAGGAGTAATCTCTCTCTCTATCTCTTTCTCCAGGCCACAGCTGGCGATAAACAGCAGCAAACTAGTGCAATTCATGAGTCACGGTTCTGCGTGGAGAGAAACAACATTACATACAACAGTGGGGAAAGACCAATAGCGTCGCACACAGTAAAGTTTTGAGAGAACAACACAAGGAGTAAAGTGACTCAACAATCTCTCTCTCTCTCTCTCTCTCTCTCTCTCTCTCTCTCTCTCTCTCTCTCTCTCTCTCTCGTTCTCTCGTTTACTCAAAGCAAGGCAACCAGCGAAAGTGCCACATAACAAGCACAAGTAGTGTGTGCAAACGAGCCGCTCCACTTCAGAGATCACAACGAGTTTGATTTTCAATGAGCTAGTTTTGGTTAGGTACTCTTCTTCATCTTGCACACGAATTTGATTTGTTTCCATGACCTCTGAAGTTTTTGAGCACCTTGAGGGTCAATAGCATGGCGGTTATCCATCTCTGGATACCAATATGGTTGATCTGGATGTAGATGATGTCAGAGGACCCTTTTGTACTTCTTGAAGAAATAATTTAAAACTCACAAATTACATCAAAATTGAAACAAAGACTTGAATTAAATTGAAACTAAATAACATAGCATAACACAAGGCAAGAGAAATAGAATACCATCACCATCAACCAAGAATAAAAAAGTAAAGGATAGAGAGTACCGCACACAAGACAAGATTGGGTGCAATCTCTCCCCTCAAGTGTGTAGCTCCACTTCCACGACTTGAGTATTTAGAGAATTTTATTCATAAAAATAGCCAAAGGAGCTTAGAATAGATGTGCGTACAAATTGGGCTTGCTTTGCTCACTTTTGGTATTACTTTACATATTATTAACCATATCAAGTCTCCTAAGGTTTGTACATATAAAAACCTTTGCCCAAATATAATTGCTAATGGGCCTTGTTACATAAAATAACTTTGTGCACATTTGCACATATAATAATCTTGTGCACATTTGCACATTCCATTAAGCTGAATCCTACACAAATTAAAGTAAGCATATTTTTCTACGATTATTAATTCATCAAAAATATGATAAAATATATACCTATAACAGTCCTCCCGTTTGAGGAAGAAACTGTCCTCAGTTGTGTAAGAAAAATGTTGAGAGAACAAGATTATGCTCGTAATAGGTATTGATGCCATAACCTGCACGGTAAACTCAGAGGTCCGAACATGGCTCAGAGACACAAAGGCATGGCTCAGAGGTTCTTATGGACATGGAATACCAACAAGGAAACTAGTGTGACACCTAAATTGGTGATCGTCATAATGATTATCAAATAAAAAGGTCCTCCCGTTTGAGGAAGAAACTATCCTCAGTTGTGTAAATTAAAGTAAGCATATTTTTCTACAATTATTAATTCATCAAAAATATGATAAAATATATACCTATAAGCTGAATCCTACACAAATTAAAGTAAGCATATTTTTCTACGATTATTAATTCATCAAAAATATGATAAAATATATACCTATAACAGTCCTCCCGTTTGAGGAAGAAACTGTCCTCAGTTGTGTAAGAAAAATGTTGAGAGAACAAGATTATGCTCGTAATAGGTATTGATGCCATAACCTGCACGGTAAACTCAGAGGTCCGAACATGGCTCAGAGACACAAAGGCATGGCTCAGAGGTTCTTATGGACATGGAATACCAACAAGGAAACTAGTGTGACACCTAAATTGGTGATCGTCATAATGATTATCAAATAAAAAGGTCCTCCCGTTTGAGGAAGAAACTATCCTCAGTTGTGTAAGAAAAATGTTGAGAGAACAAGATTATGCTCGTAATAATAATAGGTATTGATGCCATAACCTGCACGGTAAACTCAGAGGTCCGAACATGGCTCAGAGACACAAAGGCATGGCTCAGAGGTTCTTATGGACATGGAATACCAACAAGGAAACTAGTGTGACACCTAAATTGGTGATCGTCATAATGATTAAAAAATAATATGCACAAAAAGTCTAATACATGATTCGCACAAAATGATCATCATCTTCACTCCACCCATCAATCCACCAGCCATACGACACCTCAATCAGTACCCTTGTATAGTGCGACACCTCAATCAGTACCCTCGTATAGTGCGACACCTCAATCGGTACCCTTGCACATCTCATGCAGTGCAATACCTCAATCAGTGCCCTTGCACTTCTCGTTGGCTATACTCATAGACACTGTCCACGTTAGTTAAACAATTAATTGAACATGTCAATTAATTGAACATGCCAATTAATCCCAACATTGTCTTGAGATATAGACAACTCACAAGTATTCAAATAATAGCCACATACATGTTTTCCAGGCGTAAGTAACCCAGGAATCACCCCTCCATACAAACCAACTGAAACAAACAGTGGAGGCCCACAAGCATGCCATATACGGGCGTCCCCGATATAGAGTTGCATAAATTCATGAGAGGATGGCTTCATGATTGGTGTGGAAGATTAGATCTACACATAATGCATATGCAATGAACCGATCAAATGAACGTATGTACGACGATGGTGATGCATCTTCTACGTGCGTTAGTCTTCCGCTGCGCTTTCTGACAATTTCTTCTCTAAATTTTTCTTCCTTGTTCTTTAGCCGTGGGTGGTGACGACGACAGTAATGGCCATGGATTTCCCTCCCAACAGTTGCGCGTTGCGTTGTTTTTAGCCTGGAGAGGCTGGTTTCAAAGCTTAAACTTAAGCTTTAATTAAGGATTAATGGTTAATTATATATATATATATATAAGGCTTCATTTTCTTTATGCCTTGACTATATATATTTGTTTTTCTTTTCTCCTTTATGCTCCTTTTTTGTTGCTATACGCTGCTAGTCCAACTTTATTGCAAAGTTCACAAATGAGCATTTGTTATTGAAATTATATATATATATATTCAATTCCCTTTTTCTTTCTTTCTTCTCTCATCCTTGTGAAATGTATGCCTGGCTATAAGCTTTACCCTCCTCTTTAACCTATTTTAAGCTTTAAAAAGCTTATGGCTTACTACATAAGCTTATACACACACACACACACACACACACACACACACACACACACACACATATCTATATTTAAAGGAGATCTTTGTAATATAAAGCCTTAATTAAAAGCTTATATTATTAAGCTTATGAAAGAAACTTCTTACATTAGTCTATATATATATATATATATATATATATATATATATATATATATATATATATATATATATAATTTTAGTTTAAAAAGCCCAAAATATTATTAATGGTAAACCTCATAAGCTTTGTAATGTAATTTAAAATAAAATAAAATCAGATAGTTTTCGGACAAGCGATAAAATTCCAAGGATTTTTCTTCAAAATTAGAAGTATTTTTCAGACCACAAGATAACAGCAGAAACCTTGCCAAATTAGATAATTGTGCCATGCTAATCATTTTTGTAATTCAACTCGACACTTTACAAGCTAAGTATCAACACCTACAAATTATTGCATGGATATTTTGTACCTTATCTAACATTTTTATATTACAGGGCAAGAAGTCAACAAGCTTCGCATAAGATAAGTATTGCAAATATTTATATATGATTTCGATTATAATGCCTAATACATGTATTTCGTTACAATTGCATGGATATTTTGTACCTTATCTAACCCTTTATTTTACAGGTCAAGTCAACAAGCTTCGCATAAGATAAGTATTGCAAATATCTATATATGATTTCGATTATAATGCCTAATACATGTTGTATTTTGTTACAATTGTACATTTTCACAGTTCAAGCTAAGTAATAATTACGCTTTCTAAATTTTATAAATTAACAATTGAAGTGCTAATGATTTACCAGTTAACTATTCACTTGTGCAATTTGATTATTTGCATAAAATAAAAATTATTATTTGTCGATTCATTTTCTTCTAACTGATATTTTGCAGTCCAACCCAAGTAACTTTCTCCATTTTCCATAATTTTAATCATCACAGCAATATAAAAGCTTGTGATATTTGTGTCCTTTTTAATAATGTATTTTGTAGCAAAGCTATTCAACACTTGCAAGTAAGTTGATATCCTCCATAACTTAGTGAATAATTATTTTACTATTTCTATGTATGCTTTATCAGAGAGAGATTCAACCTCTTTTCTAGTAAGCTTCTTATTTCTATCCTTATAATAGTGATCATGCTTAAATATTTATGCATAGAATTTTAAACCATATTACTATAAATTTTATTCCTTATAAGGTCATAATTTAATATAACCCTAGTTACATTTGGAATAATTATATTTCAATCCATTCGCATTGCTTCTCATTTTTCTCAATGTCGAGCAGTATCACTGCAATTGAATATATGTAAGGTACGACTCTCTTACGCTTAACTCAACCTTATAATTGCTAAATTCATATTTTTTTAAATTCAAGTTTATTTCAACTTCAAATGCAAAGTAAGCTTTCATCATCTAGACTTGTTTACTTAATCAAGATTGTTAGAATTATTACTAGTCATTCATATTTAATTTTCACTTAAACTTTAAAAAAATCAATTTTATCCACTCTTCATTTATAATCTCACATCCTCTCAAAAAACAACTTTTCAACTCAAGGTTAGTATTTCCTATCCTTATATCCAAATTTTAAATTAAGGTTCCTATGGACCAATAAGATTAATCCAAATGTAGGGAGGAGGTAAATTGAAGAAATAAAGAAAATCCCCCCAAAAATGAGTAAATACTCACATAAGATGAAGAGTGGACTAAGGACCAAAGGAAATACTTAAAAAATAAATTTTTGACACCTCAGAGTGGGGATTCCCCCTCATGAAGTAGGCACCTTTTTTCCATCATTGCTTTTGAATTTTAAATTCATAAAATTAGATATTTCATCTCTCCTCTCTCCTAATTCAAGCTGGATCCAAAAAGTGAACTAAACTGACCCAAAAATGGTAAACAATTGACCAAACTGATCTAGAAAATTCTAGAATCAGTTTGCTTGGTTAGAAGCTCACTTTTTCCTATAAATAGAAGCCTCTCCCTTTGTAGAAGCTTAATAGTGTTTTATGCACTGTTACTCTACTCCTCGCCAGAGCAAAAAACAGTGAATTTATTGATAATTCATTAGTTTTTGACCATTTCCTCTTCAAAAGAATTGGTGGCCACTCTTGTTGCAAACAAGAGTAGATTCCTCAAACCATCAAGCCAAAGAAAAGCTCACAAAAATTCATGTAAGCTAGAAATCCTACTTTTTCTTTATTCTATTTAATGGTTTTCTAATTTTTGTTTTCTTTAAAATGAAAAATAATGTTATGCCTTGTTGGAAAGGCTTTCCCCCTCTCTTCATTCTTGAATTCAGTCTTTCTTTATCCTAGATATGTAATCAAATTCTTAGAATTAAACTTTTCATATTGTTTCTCTTTAAAAAGTGGAGTTTGATTAGTTTAGAATGCTTTAAACCATTTGGGATAATTTCTAAGTAACTTGAGAATGAAAAAATTTAGAAAATGGTCAGCCATACAAAGGAGGTTATGGTAAAATTTTGTGAAATAAGATTTATCTTTTATTATTCAAAAAGAGTAATCCCCACCATTTGTGTATTCTAAAAGTGTTATTTTCATTCTATGCATAGAAAAATGCATATTAGAAATATTTTTATTATATAAAAGTGTTATTTCCATTAGAATTAATTTTTATGCATAGAAATATGCATATTAGATATTTTTTATTATAAAAGTGTGATTTTCATTAGATTTAAATTCTATGCATAGAAAGATGAATATTTGGAAGTATTTTTATTATAAAAGTGTTACTTTCACCAATATTGATTTTTATGCATAAAGTGATGCATAAAAGAATTTTTTTATTATAAAAGTGTTACTTTCATCAAAATTGATTTTTATGCATAAATAGATGCATAAAAGATTTTTTAAATTATAAAAGTGTTACTTTCATCAAAATTGATTTTTCTGCATAAATAGATGCATAAAAGGATTTTTTTAATATAAAAGTGTTATTTCCATAGAAGTTGGATTTTATGCATAAATAGATGCAGACAGAATTTTTATATCAAAATAAGAGTTCTCTTTAATCCTATGTTTAAATCCCTTGAATATTAGTAAATGAATAAGTAAATACTCTATGAGAGAAAATTCTACCATTTCATATTCTCTAGGATAGTAATGAGAAAACTCAGAAAAACTATCGAAGTTGAAATTTTAGATAAATGATTAATTTATTCCTCATAAGAATTTGTGATTAGTTTTGAATTCAGTCAAGCAAATACTCAATGAATGAAATTCAGTAAAGTAGTAATTGAAATATTACCCTCCTTCGAGAAAGATAGTTCAGGGAGAAACTTTCCAAACTCAAACCCTAAATCAGAGTATGACCAAGACATAACTCCTTCATCGGTTTCAAGAAAAGACAATGTGACCACTTTAGAAAAAATCACTCAAATCACCCACCGAATCGGAAACTAAGTTGAGACCCTTTGATTTTGATCCGAGGATCAAGGTTATAGAATTCGAGGAATTCTGTTTGGAATTCAGACCTGCGAGCAGAAAGTCTTGGGATATGGATTTAAGATATACTCATTGTATTCAAAAGAAACTCAAAACTGAAACCCTGTTTTTCTTAAAGGATTGTCTTCCACCAGAATGCTAGAGGGAGCATTTGGTATATGTGTTTTTCTAAGGGAAGTTTGGTTTTGCAAGAGCTGGTGGGGAGTGTTCAAAGGATAATTCACGCGGCAAAAACCTACCCAAGTCTTGACCAGCCTTGGTATGGTGAAAAATGGTGTGCTTTCGCTACGATAGGCGAGGGCCGACAAAGCGATCCCTGAGTGAAGTGCCAGGACACCTAAGGAAGATCCTGGAGGGTTCTGACCAGGCGATGCACGGGCTCGCGGTGCTTAGGAAACCCATGCGTATGTCATGGAAGATATATATGTATGATGACAAAAAATTATTGTAATCTGTTTACTGGATCTCGTTATTGTTGACCAGCTGGTCTCGACAGAGAGTCCAGAGTGATACCTATTTTTGAGAAACAAGAAACTGGATGGAAATTTTGAGCTATGATATCTATTGTCAATGGATTGTTTTATAAGTTAAAGTTTAAAGAGGAGTGTGTGCATATCTATATTCTAAAGCAAAAGTTAAGAAAGGCATTCAATTATAGGTGGGTGAGTACTTGTTTGGTTCTACCAATTCTAGTGGTTGGGTGGTGGCTAACCCATGGGCCGGATGGGGTTAGGCTGGAATCAGTAGAGTTTTAATAATAAAATTGATTAATAGGAATATGCTTAGAACTCGAATAGTTAAATAATAACCTGAAGACTTCTCTAATGAATAGATCAACAATTGTGCCTGATTCAATTAGGAAATTGATTAATAGGAATAATAATAAAATTGATTAATAGGAATACGCTTAGAACTCGAATAGTTAAATAATAACCTGAAGACTTCTCTAATGAATAGATCAACGGCTGTGCCTGATTCAATTAGGAAAAAAGCGTTGATTCCTTCAAGATAAGTCTGTAATAGTTTTCCTTCTATCTGGTTTAATTAGATGAAGGTTAGTTCAGTATCTTGACCTCATTAGAATTTTTTTTTAAGAAATTCAAAATGGTGGAATTGTCCCCGTTTTTCGGGGATGGGAAATTTTTCCGGTTTCGGTTTTTTTGGAATGACCACCAGCTTAGTCTCGTGCCCAGACATTCCGAGTGGGAAACCTTGCCCCGTGCATGAGGGAGCTGCTTCCGCTGCCGGGAATCCGGTGTGCGGAGGGGGCAGGATCTCACAGTTGGTATCAAAGCGCTGTTGTAAATTTACGTAATCAACAACAGAAATTGCTTAAAATTTTAAAGTAAATCTAGGAAATAATGTTTTCGCTTGTTAATATTATGTTGAATGAACTTCAAAAATTGAAAACTCATAAATTGAATTGGAATTTTATAGATGGTGGTTACCCCGAATCTATCTAGCATTCTTGAACTCTCCCAGAGTCAGGATGATATGATAGCCTTTGCATTCGAGCACCTCATCAACTCTGCTACGACCCGAGTAAGCAGAGTGAGACTCGCATGTCATTTTGAGAGTCTTTACTTTCCTGATCTTGTAGAGCGACATCGGTATATGTGGTTCTTTGGAGGACGATGCATTAATATCAGTACCAATCAGCGTCAGAGACTCAGGCAAAATATTTCCTTAGCCATGATCTTGATAAGGCTAGGATTTGTTCAGCATGTACAACTCTTTAATCATTCACCCAGGAACTATAGAATTTCATGCCGAGTTTTTAGGCTTCTTAGTCGCTTTATCCCTAGATGTAGAATTACTGCACCTCTTTCTGTAATGAATCGTGTGTACCATAGCATGTCTCCTTTGCAATTTTTCTTCTTTATGCGTACGCGATTGAGGCAGTGACTTTGGAGCCATGATGCTCTATGTATATATCTCAAACTTTTGATAATAAACGATGTTTTGCAAAAATAAAAATAAAAAAAATTCAATTTGTTTTCATGATTGTGAATATGGTTAATAAAATTATCAGAGTAAATCTTGTTTCAAGAAGTATGATGAAATAATTATTAAATCTTAATAAAATCTTGTTTCAAGAAGTATGATGAAATACTTATTAGTTTAAATTATCAGAGTAAATCTTGTTTCAAGAAGTATGATGAAATAATTAATAGTTTAAAGATAAATCTTAAAAATTAAATAATCATAAATCTATTGTCAAAGTTAAGGTGACAAAAATCTTGTTTTGTCAGAGTCATGAGGCGCGCCGCCCGTGCAAGGCAACCAGATCCTCTAACAACCGATGACGAAGAGTTAGATCCAGATGTTCGAAAAGCACTAAACAGATCCCAACCTTGTCTCTTCAAGGGTGAAGGGGAGCAGTTAGGTGAAGTAGTGGAAAAGTGGATTGAGGGGCTATGGAAGAATACTTGATGTAACTGGCTACAATGAGAGAAGCAAGATGGCTCTCACCAGGTTAAAGATTGTGGAAACGGCCAAGGTCGCTTGGAGGAATCACTATGAGACTAACCATCTAGACCAGAATACCCAGACCTGGACTGATCTTAAAGCTTACCTTAGAAAGAGGTTTTGTCCTCCGGGCTTCCTTAAAACTAAAATGAATGAGTTCTTGGAACTAAAACAGGATAGCCGGATAATTGAAGAGTACCATCAAGCTTTTGCCCTTCTCCTCAAATATTCTCCACAATTGGATGAAGAGCAGCTGATGGCCAGGTTCATTCGAGGAATGAACGAGCCATTGGACACCTTAGGCCGAAGCAGTAAGAATGGCAAAGGACTTTGCCAAAGCCTTTGTAGTTAAGGTCCCACCGAAGCCTGCATCCTTAGTAAAGAATGCCAAACCTGTCTCAATGGCCGAAGCAGTAAGAATGGCAAAGGAGGAACACTCTGGCCACATCCACTGCAGTGTAGGTTTCTTTTACTGGAATCAAATGGGCAACTTTGGTTAGTCTATCAAAATACCACAAAGATGGAGTTGTAACCTGATTGCACTGAAGGTAATCCAGTAATAAAATCCATACTGATACATTCCCACTTCATGGGATGTCTAATGGATGTAACTTCCCAGGCATTTTTACTCTCTCGGCCTTGACTTTCTGATAGGTCAGACACTAACGTACATGATTAAGCACATCCTTTTTTTAGACCAGGCCAAAAGAAGCTTTTCTTCACAGACATGTAGGTTTTGATGAAACCTGGATGTCCTGCAATAAGGCTGTCATGGGCTTCATTCATAGCCTACGATTATAATACATAATGGCATTATCCAGGCTGTACCCTTGAACTCGGTTCAACTCTTGTGGAGTTTTGCTTTTCTACATAAGTAGGGTAGAAATAGGGCCAAAGAATTCATCCTGCATGATCTTCTCTCTTGCTTCAATAATAAAAGGATTTGACACTACAGTAATTGCAAGCAAGGAGGCTTTTTTGCTGAGGGCATCTGCTACCACATTTTCTTTGCCTGGGTGGTACTTGATTTCAAAATCAAATTCCTGCAAGGTCTGCATCCACCTTCTTTGGCGCATGTTGAGATCCTTCTAAGTG
The DNA here is from genome assembly GCF_041138505.1 of Cibotium barometz. Classification (NCBI taxonomy): domain Eukaryota; kingdom Viridiplantae; phylum Streptophyta; class Polypodiopsida; order Cyatheales; family Cibotiaceae; genus Cibotium; species Cibotium barometz. Next base: position 40,885,065 of record NC_141057.1, on the reverse strand, counting down.
AAGATCCACTTTAAGCTCTGATGATCTGTCATCAAAGTGAATCTTTGACCCAGTAGGTAATGTCTCCACAACTTCAGGGCATATACTACTGAAAGTAGTTCCAGGTCATGGATAGCATAATTCCTCTCATGCGTTCTGAGTTTTCGGGATTCATAGGCCGCTGCATGACCTTCCTGCATGAGTGCACCTCCCAGGGCAAAACCACTGGCATTAGTTACTACCTCAAAGGGTAGAGAGAAATCTGGCAACTTCAAAACAGGATTGGTTACCAAGGCGGTCTTCAACTTATCAAAAGCACTCTGGCACACCTGGCAGACCATTGAAAAACAGAGTATTCTTCTTGAGAAGATTAGTCAGGGGGGAAGCTATGAGAGCATACTTTGGTATAAAAATTCTATACCAACCAGTCAATCCCAAGAATCCCCTGACTTCTTTCATTGTTTTTGGTTCAGGCCAATCTATGGCAGCCTGGACTTTTGCGAAATTTAGAGAAATTCCATCTTTGGATACCAGAAAGCCCAAATATTCAACATGGTTGGTAGAGAAAGTGCATTTTCTCTTTTTTGCAAAGAGTTGCTGCTTCCTTATAATCTCAAGAACTTTTCTGACATGAGCTTCATGGTCAGCTGCATTCTTTGAGTAAATCAGAATATCATCAAAGAGTTGGTGCTTCCTTAGAATATCAAGAACTTTTCTGACATGAGTTTCATGGTCAGCTGCATTCTTTGAGTAAATCAGAATATCATCAAAGAAAACAAGAACAAAATCATCCAAGTATTCTCTGAGAATGTCCTACATCAAGCGATTGAATGTAGCTGGGGCATTAATTCATAATGCCCATACCGAGTATTGATGGCTGTCTTCGGGATATCTTGCTCATTAATCCTGATCTGATAATACCCTCATTTGAGATCTATCTTTGTGAAGAACTGGGCTCCACTTAGCCTGTCCAGAAGCTCATCAATTCTGGGGATAGGATACTTATTCTTAACTGTTAGCTGATTGAGGCCTCTGTAGTCCACACATTGTCTTAGCGTTGCATCTTTCTTTTTCTGAAAGAGAACTAGTGCACCCCAAGGTGAAACACTAGGTCTTACAAACCCTCGTTCTAACTGTCTAAGTTGTTCCTTGAGTTTAATGGCTTCACGAACTGGCATTTTGTATGTGCATAGGGCTATTAGCTAAGCTCCCGGGGGTCAATTCTATCACATGATCTACTTCCCGAATTGGAGGCATCTCTGTTAATTTTGTTGGGAATAAATCATCATAATCACTTAACCATTCAGGTTCTTTAGCTTTTAACTTTGTGTCTACTAGATTAATTTTGACAACATAAATGAGATGCTTTTTTCTAAGTCCTTTTAGTAACTTAGAAGCCTTTACTAACTGCAGACTTGGGGATCTTGAAATTCTGGTTCCTTGAAATTTATTTCTGTGAAGGTCACGGAAGGAAATGGTTTCATTATGATAGTGAATGTCAGCTTGATTTTTGTGGAGCCAATCCATTCCAAGGATCCCATCGAAAACTCCCAAAGGTATAACTCTGAACTGACAGTTAGTTAAATTCCCATCTAGGTTGAACTGAATACAATCTCTCCTCAAGGTGAGTGAAAAGAATCTTCCCACTGGCCAATTCAACTTGCATAGGTTTCCCTGATTTTTGTTCGAAGACTAGCTTACGCAAGCATCTTGGGGAAATGAAAGATGAGTACTGCTTGAATCAATCAAAAGCTTAAAAGGCTTACCCTAATACTCAGCTGGAGTATGAATGACGGAGAATTGGCGATTTGGCCCTTGGTTTTCAATTGCTGCATAAATATGTCCTCTTTCCTCTTCCACTACTTCTGCCATTGTGACTACTCTGGCTGCTGCTGCAGTCTGAGGCGGAACTCTTTCTCTTTGGTTGCCCCAGTTATCGAAAGGATTTTTGAGGCTACTTTGGACAGAGGAGTTGGTCTCTGTAATCTCGATCCTTGACTTCCCTGTCCCCTTGACATGGCAGGAGTCTAGCAGTCTTTCAGCTAGTGACCAAAACCCTGATATCCAAAAAACACCGGTTCTCACACTGAGCTCATCCCTCTGAATCCTTGAAAGAGGTGGGGCTCCTGAGAAAGTGTTATGTGGGAAGGGTCTTCCTTCACTTCTGAATCTCCCAGTATCCTGATTATGATTTGGGCCTTGCTGCCTCTTTGGGGGAGGAAAGTTTGAAGTACTTCCCGGGGTTTGGAATCTTTTAAAGTTAGAGGGTGCAGGTTTCGGCGGGACCTTAACAACAAAGGCTTTGGCAAAGTCCTTTGCCATTCTTACAGCTTCGGCCATTGAGACAGGTTTGGCATTCTTCACTAAGGTGTCCAATGGCTCGTTCATTCCTCAAATGAATCTAGCCATCAGCTGTTCTTCATCCAATTGCGGGGAATATTTGAGGAGAAGGGCAAAAGCTTGATGGTACTCTTCAATTGTCCGGCTATCCTGCTTTAGTTCCAAGAACTCATTCATTTTAGTTTCAAGGAAGCTCGGAGGACAAAACCTCTTTCTGAGGTAAGCTTTAAGATCGGTCCAGGTCTGGGTATTTCGGTCGAGACGGTTAGTCTCGCAGTGATTCCTCCAAGCGATCCTAGCCGTTTCCACAATCTTTAACCTGGTGAGAGCCATCTTGCTTCTCTCATTGTAGCCAGTTACATCAAAGTATTCTCTCATTGTAGCCAGTTACATCAAAGTATTCTTCCATAGCCTCAATCCACTTCTCCACTACTTCTCCTAACTGCTCTCCTTCACCCTTGAAGGGACCAGGTTGGGATCTGTGCAGGGCTTTTCGAACATCCATCGATTAGAGGATCCGGTTGCCTTGCACGGGCCGTGCGCCTCATGATTTTGACAAAACGAGATTTTTGTCAACTTAACTTTGACAACAGATTTATGATTATTTAATTTTTGTGATTTATTCTTTAAACAGATAATTATTTCATCATACTTCATGAAACAAGATTTACTCTGATAATTTTATATAACCATATTCACAATCATGAAAATAATTTGGATTTTTTTTGCAAAACATCGTTTATTATCAAAAGTTTTTGATATATACATAGAGCATCACGGTGAACTAACCTTCATCTGATTAAACCAGATAGAAGGAAAACTATTACAGACTTATCTTGAAGGAATCAATGCTTTTTTCCTAATTGAATCAGGCACAGCCGTTGATCTATTCATTAGAGAAGTCTTCAAACTATTTCAGACTTATCTTGAAGGAATCAACGCTTTTTTCCTAATTGAATCAGGCACAGCCGTTGATCTATTCATTAGAGAAGTCTTCAAGCTTTTATTTAACTACTCAAGTTCTAAGCGTATTCCTATTAATCAATTTTATTATTAAAACTCTACTAATTCCAGCCATCCGGCCCATGGGTTTTAGCCACCACCCAACCACTAGAATTAGTAGAGCCAGACAAGTACTCACCCACCCATAGTTGAATGCCTTTCTTAACTTTTGCTTTAGAATACAGATACGCACACACTCCTCTTTAAACTTTAACTTTTAAAAACAATCCATTGATAAACAATTAAATGGTTACATATGTCATAACTCAAAATTTCCATTCAATCCTTGTTTCTCACAAAACAGTATCACTCTGGACTCTCCGTTGTTTGAGACCAGCAGGTGAGCAACAACGAGATCCACTAAAAACAGATTACAATAATTTTCTCGTCATCATACATATATATATCTTCCACGACATACGCATGGGTGTCCTAAGCACCGCGAGCCAGTGCATCGCCTGGTCAGAACCCTCCAGGATCCTCCTTAGGTGTCTTGGCACTTCACTCAGGGATCGCTTCATCGGCCCTCGCCCATCGTACCACCGAAAGTACACCATTTTTCACCATACCCAGGCTGGTCAAGACCTGGGCAGGATTTTGCCGTGTGAGCCGTCCTTTGAACACTCCTTGCCAGCTGTTGCAACCGAATTTCCCTTACAAAAACACATATACAAAATGCTCCCTCTAGCATTCTGGCGTAAGACAGTCCTTTAAGAAAACAGGGTTTCTATGCAAGTTTTTAATTTTGAGTTTCTTTTGACTACAATGAGTATATCTTAAATCCATATCCCAAGACTTTTTGATCACAGGTTTGAATTCCAAACAGAATTCCTCGAATTTTGTAACCTTGATTCTTAGATTAAAATCAAAGGGTCTCAACTTAGTTTCAGATTCTATGGGTGATTTGAGTGAATTTTTCTCTGGTCACATCGTCTTTTCTTGAAACTGATGAAGGATTTATGTCTTAGTCATAGTCTGATTCAGGGTTTGAGTCTGGAAAGGTTCTCCTGAACTATCTTTCTCGAAGGGTAATATTTCAATTACTACTTTACTAAATTTCATTCATTGAGTATTTGCTTAACTGAATTCAAAACTAAACGAATTCCTATGAGGAATAAATTAATCATTTATCTAAAATTCCGACTTCGATAGTTTTTCTGCGTTTTCTCATTACCATCCTAGAGAATATGAAACGGTAGAATTTTCTTTCAGAGAGTATTTACTTATTCATTTACCAATATTCATGGGATTTAAACATAGGATTAAAAAGAACTCTTATTTTGATATAAAAAATTTTTGTATGCATCTATTTATGCATAAAGTCCAACTTCTATGGGAATAACACTTTTATATAAAAGAAAATCCTTTTATGCATCTATTTATGCATAAAAATTATTTTGATGAAAGTAACACTTTTATAATAAAAAATTTCTTTTATGCATCTATTTATGCATAAAAATCAATTTTGATGAAAGTAACACTTCTATAATTAAAAAAATTCTTTTATGCATCTATTTATGCATAAAAATCGATTTTGATGAAAGTAACACTTTTATAATAATTTTTCTTTTTATGAATCTATTGATGCATAAAAATCAATTTTGATGAAAGTAACACTTTTATATAAAAAAATCTTTTATGCATCTATTTATGCATAAAAATCAATATTGGTGAAAGTAACACTTTTATAATAAAAAAATTCTTTTATGCATCTATTTATGCATAAAAATAATTTTGATGAAAGTAACACTTCTATAATAAAAAAAATCTTTTATGCATCTATTTATGCATAAAAATCGATTTTGATGAAAGTAACACTTTTATAATAAAAATTTATTTTATGAATCTATTTATGCATAAAAATCAATTTTGATGAAAGTAACACTTTTATAAAAAAAATATTTTATGCATAAAAATCAATATTGGTAAAAGTAACACTTTTATAATAAATAATTTCTTTTATGCATCTATTTATGCATAAAAATCAATTTTGATGAACGTAACACTTTTATAAAAAAGAATCTTTTTTGCATCTATTTATGCATAAAAATCAATATTTGTGAAAGGAACACTTTTATAATTAAAAAAATCTTTTATGCATAAAAATTAATTTTCATGAAAGTATCACTTTTATAATTAAAAAATCTTTTATTGGTGAAAGTAACACTTTTATCATTTTAAAAAAAATTATGCATCTATTTATGCATAAAAATCAATTTTGATGAAAGTAACACTTTTATATAAAAAATTCTTTTATGCATCTATTTATGCATAAAAATCAATATTGGTGAAAGTAACACTTTTATATAAAAAAAAATTCTTTTACGCATCTATTTATGCATTAAAATAAATTTTGATGAAAGTAACACTTTTATAATTTAAAAAAAAATCTTTTATGCATCGATTTATGCATAAAAATCAATATTGGTGAAAGTAACACTTTTATAATAAAAAAATTATTTCCAATATACATCTTTCTATGCATAGAATTTAATTCTAATGAAAATCACACTTTTATAATAATAAAATATCCAATATGCATCTTTCTATGCATAGAATTTAAATCTAATGAAAATCACTCTTTTATAATAAAAACATAACCAATATGCATCTTTCTATGCATAGAATTTAAATTTTAATGGAAATAACACTTTTATAATAAAAATATTTCTACTATGCATTTTTTTAAATGCCTAGAATGGAAAAAACACTTTTAGAATACACAAATGGTGGGGATTACCCTTTTTGAATAATAAACGATAAAACTTATTTCACAAAAATTAAGAAAAATTTGCCATAACCTCCGTTGGCTGACCATTTTTCAATTTTTTTCTATCCTCAAGTTACTTAAAAATTATCCCAAATGGTTTAAATGATTCTAAACTAATCAAATTCCACTTTTAAAAGAGAAACAATATGAAAAGTTTAATTCTAATAATTTTATTACTTATCTAGGATAAAGAAAGGCTGAATTTAAGAATGAAGAGAGGGGGAAAGCCTTTCCAACAAGGCATAACATCATTTTTTAAGTTTAAAGAAAACAAAAATTAGAAAACCATTAAAAGGAATTAAAAAAAAGTAGGACTTCTAGCTTACTTGAATTTTTGTGAGCTTTCCTTTGGCTTGATGGTTTGAGGGATCTACTCTTGTTTGCAACAAGAGTGGCCACCAATTCTTTTGAAGAGGGAAAGGTCAAAAACTAATGAATTATCAATAAATTTATTATTTTTGGCTCTAGGGTGGAGTAGAGTAACAGTGCATAAAACACTATTAAGCTTCTACAAAGGGGGAGGCTTCTATTTATAGGAAAAAGTGAGCTTCTAACCAAGCAAACTGATTCTAGAATTTTCCAGATCAATTTGGTCAACTTTTGACCATTTTTGGGTCAGTTTAGCTTACTTTTTGGAACTAGACTTGAATTAGGAGAGAGGAGAGATGAAATATCTCAATATTTGAGAATTTAAAACTCCACCACACATGTGAAATAGGTGCCTCCTTCATGAGGGGAAATCCCCACTCTTGAGGTGTCAAAATTTTATTTTTTTAGTATTTCCTTTAGTCCTTAGTCCACTCTTCATCTTATGTGAGTATTTACTCATTTTTGGGGGGGATTTTCTTTATTTTTTTAGTTTATCTCCTCCATACATTTGGATGAATCTGATTGGCCCCTCAAAACCTTAATTTAAAATTTTCAAAAAATTTGGACCCTTAGGATAAGGCCTTTTGAACAGATTATAATTTATTTCTAATGCACCTTCTGAAAATCTTTTTGAACTTCTGTTTCGGGGAAATTTATTTTAATAAGAAGAGATATTTTTCCATCCAAAAAATATCTAAAATCTGAATAACCTCTCTCTAGAATATTTTCTCTCTCTAAGCCAAAATAGGTAGAAACAAGATCTTTTATTATTCTAAAGAGGGAATTGATTACAGGGGGAAGATACTGGACATCTTGAGGGGCTGGGGAGGAATCTTACAAAAGAGAAGATCATGCAAGATAGATTCTTTGGCCCTATTGCTACCCTACTTATGTAGGAAAGCAAAACACAGGAGTTGAACCGAGTTCAAGAGTACAGCCTGGATGATGGCATTATGTATTATAATCGTAGGCTATGCATTCCCAATTATGAGGGAACTAAGGGTCAAATTCAGATATATAAAAGATCTTGTTTCTACCTGTTTTGGCCTAGAGATAGAAAATCTTCTAGAGAGAGGTGATTCAGTTTTTAAATATTTTTGGATAAAAAAATATTTCATCTTATTAAAATAAATTCCCCCAAAATAGAAGTTCAAAAAGAATTTCAGAAGGTGCATTAGAAATAAATTATAATCTGTTCAAAAGGCCTTATCTCCTAAGGATCCAGATTTTTTGAAAATTTTAAATTAAGGTTCCTATGGAGGACCAATAAGATTAATCCAAGTGTAGGGAGGAGGTAAATTGAAGAAATAAAGAAAAATCCCCCAAAAATGAGTAAATACTCACATAAGATGAAGAGTGGACTAAGGACCAAAGAAAATACTAAAAAAATAAAATTTTGACACCTTAGAGTGGGGATTCCCCCTCATCAAGTAGGCACCTTTTTTCTATCATTTCTTTTGAATTTTAAATCAATAAAATTAGATATTTCATCTCTCCTCTCTCCTAATTCAAAATTGGATCCAAAAAGTGAACTAAACTGACCCAAAAATGGTCAAAAATTGACCAAACTGATCTGAAAAATTCTAGAATCAGTTTGCTTGGTTAGAAGCTCACTTTTTTCTATAAATAGAAGCCTCCCCCTTTTTAGAAGCTTAATAGTGTTTTATGCAATGTTACTCTACTCCTCTCCAGAGCCAAAAACAGTGAATTTATTGATAATTCATTAGTTTTTGACCATTTCCTCTTCAAAAGAATTGGTGGCCACTCTTGTTGCAAACAAGAGTAGATTCCTCAAACTATCAAGCCAAAGGAAAGCTCACAAAAATTCATGTAAGCTAGTGTGTGCATATCTGTATTCTAAAGCAAAAGTTAAGAAAGGCATTCAATTATGGGTGGGTGAGTACTTGTCTGGTTCTACCAATTCCAGTGGTTGGGCGGTGGCTAACCCATGGGCCAGATGGGGTTAGGCTGGAATCAATAGAGTTTTAGTAATAAAAATGATTAATAGGAATACGCTTAGAACTCGAATAGTTAAATAATTACTTGAAGACTTCTCAAATGAATAGATCAATCGCTATGCCTGATTCAATTAGGAAAAAAGCGTTGATTCCTTCAAGATAAGTCTGTAATAGTTTTCCTTCTATCTGGTTTAATCAGATGAAGATTAGTTCAGTATCTTGACCTCGTTAAAAAAATTCGTTAAGAAATTCAATGGTGGAATCTTTCTCGTTTTTTGAGCATGGGAAATTTTCCCGGTTTTGGTTTTCGGAATGACCACCAGCTTAGTCTCATGCCCAGACATTCAAGGGCGAGGCCTTGAGTGGGAAACCGTGCCCCGCACATGAGGGAGCTGCTTCCGCTCTGCCAGCTACCAAGAATCTGGTGTGCGGAGGGGGCAGTGGGATCTCACAAAGGCCATTCCTGTCAAGCGTACCCCCTACAATTGTGTTGGCCTTTGCATTGACCCTTCGTAGACTATCCGCATTTGACCGTGTTTGCTTTCGCATTGACCCTATGTTTGCCTTTGCATTGACCCTACGTTGACTATCTGCATCTGCTAGAATTTTGGCCATGACCATTCATCATTACTGACCTTGAACACTTCATGTTCGACGTGATGAATCCACCGTCCAATCTCTGTTGAGAGGCTTTTCTCCTCTTTTATCCGAAGAGCCTCTGCTTTTCAAACAAGGGCATGTCGCTATTGCTGTAGCTGGCTTCCTGCTAAACTTGTTCTTGGACCAAATCGTGTTGCTTATTAGGCATGGATTGTTCACTCACGTAGGTGAGTTTTGCTTTGATACCCAGTTCACTCACCGTAGCCTGCCGGATGGCACCCCGATGGGATCGAGTTTCACCTTACTACTATTCTGATGGGACTGGCCAAATCGTGTTGCTTATTAGGCATGGATTGTTCACTCACATAGGTGAGTTTTGCTTTGATACCCAGTTCACTCACCGTAGCCCGCCGGACGGCACCCTGATGGGATGGAGTTTCACCTTACTACTATCCTGATGGGACTGGCCAATATCCCTCGCGGCTCGCATGGAGCCAATGGCAACAAGAGACTCACGACAATGACTTACTGAGAAAGAGAGAGAGTAGAGAGAGAGAGAGAGAGAAAGAGGGTTGTGATTGCGAGGAAGATCCGCCGTCATGGTGGAGTCGAGATTTATATTAATGAGAAAGGGAGTTACAACGAGAGCGCGTAGTGCTTTTGAGAAGAGAAGGAGCCAAGGAAAAAATTTGGGGCTACGGCTATTTTTCAAGGGTCTTCAAAATTGTTTGGCTATTTTTAAAATCCATTTTTAAAAATATTTGCCTAAATTTTTTACAATTTTTTTAGATTTTTAAGAAATATTCAACAAAAATACATTAGGTACTACCATTCTTTTTAAGAAATCCAAAAGATTCACCCCAAATTTCAATAGCCATGCAAATAAACCATAATTTTTCCTTTTTAGCTCGCTCATAATCTTGTGAAGACAAGGGACCCCTTGGCCCCTTAGCCTTCTTAACTGCATCACTACCTTGTTTGCCCCCCTTCCGTTTGTTCCCCTTAGAACTAAGGAAGTTGGATGCTCCAACCCAAGGTGTCTTGGCCGTGCGTTTCTTCTCAATATTATCATCAAAGATCTATGCACTCTTTATGGCCTCTTCTAAAGTTTTAGGGTATTGGGTTTTAACCTTACTCTTATATTCATTATCGAAACCACGCAGAAAACCTCGTACTTTCTAAAAATCATCCAAACCCTCAAGCTTGAGAATTATCTTGCAATACTTAGAAATATATTGCTTCAACGTAAGACCTTTCATCTTACAGTTGTCCCAAGTATTCCAGTTGTGATCCTTCTCGTTCATTAGGTGAGAATTCTTTCCGAAAAAGTACCTCAAAGCAGCCCATGATGTAGGTCGATCGCTCTTGTCGAGGCTCATCCACCACTTGTAGGCCTTACCCTCAAGCGTAAGACTTGTCTTGAGAGCGTGAATAGCATCAAGAGAACGCTTCAAAAGGTGCAAGTCCGTTCACTTTTGTAATTGCATCTTTATTATGCTCCTTTTCTTCTTACAGAACATAGGAGGCTTCATGCTCTTGAGCATAGTTGCCACTTCTTGATTCCCAGGTGTTTCGGTGTCTTGAGTTGACCCTCTAGGGGTAGACACCCCTAGAGTATCAAATGGGACACTCTAAAACCCTGAATTAGCAACCAACTGTTGGAGAGTCGCTTGCATGGTCTATAAACTTTGAGAAAGAATAAGTAAAATTTGTTCAATATGTTGTGGGATTGATTCTAATAAAGTGTGTGCGTGTAAATCCACAAATCCATGATCACCTACAGGTATATATTTTATCATATTTTTGATGAATTAATAATCGTTAAAAAAATATTCTTAATTTAATTTGTGTAGGATTCAGCTTAATGGAATGTGCAAATGTGCACAAGATTATTATGTGTGAAAATGTGCACAAAGATATTTGATGTAACAAGGCCCATTAGCAATTATATTTGGTAAAGGTTTCTATATTATGTACAAACCTTAGTGGTATTAGAGCTTTGGTTTAATTCAATCTTCTTGAAGCTGGTCAAAGACTTGTGGACAAAGAGGTGAAAGAGACAAAGGTACAAGTGATTTTGGTAATTTTTCAATTTAATTTGAACAAGAATGGGTTTATGGTTATGTATGGTTGAAAGGAGGCTTGTCTTAACCATTGAACAATAAATCTCCATCAAACTATTGTCTAGAGGGTAAAGCAAGGTGGAAAACCATTAGTGGGTTTGTAAAAACCATAAAACCACATTTAATCTCACTAATCTGCTTCATAATCCATCTATACGGATTGAATCAGCAAGGGAAGATGTGGGGTCCCTCTCCCCACTGCGCAATGAATTCAGGGGTGCTAGCAGGCGGAAGTAGCACTTCCTGCACGGGGCAAGGTCCCACACTCGGGACCTCGCCCACAGATATCTAGACAAGAGACTAATCCATCGGTTCTTCCAAAACCAAACCCGAAGAAACTTCCCTTGCCTGGAAAGCACGGGCGATTCCTCTAGGATAACTTTTCTCTAACGTAGTCAAAAGCCTTAACTAACTGAACTGATCTGACCAAACCCGTAAGTCCCATAATCAAATCAAGGAAAAGATTGTACTTGGATCATAGAGACCAACGCTTTTTTCCTCATTGAGAGGCACAGCCGTTGATTCTTTTCCATAGAATAATTTTTGTCTGGGATTTACTTCATCTATCAAACCAGAACAGAATTGAGTCTCAATTTAAGGATCCATCAGTCCAGCCTACAGTCTCGTGGGCTAGCAACCACTGTAGTGATGGGATCCAATTAAGAACTTGGTTAGGTTTTGTCTCGGGTACCAAGGAAAAGAGTTCACAGGCTCCCTATAGCCGGATATTCATGCAAACTTAAAACTAGTCACATCACTTACACACCCCAATATGAAATTGCCTTTTTCTCAGCATCAGCTATCTTTAAATTAATGAAACCATTGTGTCACTGATCATAATCCTCAAAATCTCCGGTTGAATCCTTATTTCCAATCATTTCTTCATTGGTGTACCTATGGCATCATTGGCAACCAGAACGCTCGCCACCTGTTCACTCAAGGGCCTTTTCGATAGTTCCTAGCTCATAGTAATCGGCAATATATTCACATATCAAAATGGAATTTCCGTTGAAGATCAGCAAGATCAACCAAGGGATCCATATAAAAGAGCCATGGACTCATCTGTCGAGGACTAGCATGGTCAACCAACCATATCCATGCCCGAATTCAAAAAACAACTCTTACTCCTTGTTCCAATATCTTTCCCTACATGTGGGGATCTTCGTCGACCTAGAGCCCGAGCACCGTATGGTCAGCACCTCTAGGATCCTTCGCAGGTCACCTAGCGCTTCACTCATACGCCGCTTCCTTGGTCCCTCATCCACTATACACCGGAAGCTCACCATTTAAATCAAACCGAGGCTGGCCAAGACCTCGACCGACCTTGCTACACGAGACGTCCTTCGTTGACTCTCCGTCTCAGCTCCATCTCAGCAGTTGCAGCTTTTACATGAATTTTTGTGAGCTTTCCTTTGGCTTGATGGTTTGAGTGATTTACTATTGTTTGCAACAACAAGAGTGGCCACCAATTCTTTTGAAGAGGAAATGGTCAAAAACTAATGAATCATCAATAAATTCACTGTTTTTGGCTCTAGGGAGAGGAGTAGAGTAGCAGTGCATAAAACACTATTAACCATTTACAAAGGGGGAGGCTTCATTTATAGGAAAAAGTGAGCCTCTAACCAAGCAAACTGATTCTAGAATTTTCCAAATCAGTTTGGTCAATTTTTGACCATTTTTAGGTCAGTTTAGCTTACTTTTTGGATCTAGTTGAACGCAGGAGAGAGGAGAGATGAAAATATCTCATTATTTGTGAGTATAAAACTCAACCACACATGTGAAATAGGTGCCTCCTTCATGAGGGGAATTCCTCCACACTGAAGTGTCAAAAATGCATCATTTCTTCTAAATATCTCTTCTTTTTTAACTAATAACCTTGTGAGTATTTACTCATTTTTGGGGGGGTTTCCTTTTATTCTTCAATTTATCTCCTCCCTACATTTGGATTAATCTATTTGATTCATAGGAACCTTAATTCAAAAATTTTAGAAAATCTGGACCCTTAGGCTAAGGTACTATTTACCTAATTTCAATTTATTCCAATTGCACATTGGAAATTTCTTTTTGAATATCTATTTCAAGGGAAACCATTTTAGACACTAGGAGGATTTTTATATCCAAAAATATCTCAATTTTGAATTACCTCCCTCTAGACATTTTCTCTCTCTAGGTCAAAACAGGATCTTTCTTTTATTTCAGAGAGGAAAATAATTATAAGATCAGAAGGGGAGGTTTTTACACCTACACACCTCAAAAGCCGGAGGGAGGAATCTTATAGAAGAAGTATAGAGACCCACAATTGGATTGCTAAACTAGTAGCAGTGTTTGAATTCCATAATGGAAGGCTAATATAAATCTTGCAATTTGGAGAATTTTAAACTTATCTTTCTATGAGAAAACGTTGCATCGATTTCATGATGAAAGGGGAGGGAGATCAAAGTTATATATATATATATATATATATATATATATATATATATATATATATATATTTCTGTTGGAAGGTTGGCGATTTTGATCGTGTGATCTATGGCTAGAAGGTGCCTTGGATTATCCCATAAGTGGAAGCATGGTAAGTTGAAGAGCCATATATAGGCTAGAGTGGCACCTTGTCTCATAATCATCTCCTCCGGCCGGTGTTTTGGGAGCTCACCGGGAGATGGGAGCCCGGTGGAGGGACCGAGAGATGGGAGCTCGGTGGAGGGAAGCTGCAATGCCCATTGGGGGTGTTCGTGGAGCTCAATGGTGACACGTCTCCTATGTGCGTTAGTCTTTTGCTGCGCTTTCTGACAATTTCTCCTCTAAATTTTTCTTCCTTGTTCTTTAACCATGGGCGGTGACGACGACGACAGCAATGGCCATGGATTACCCTCCCAACAACAGTTGCACGCTACGTTGTTTTTAGCCTGGAGAGGCTGGTTTCAAAGCTTAAACTTTAGCATTAATTAAGGATTAATGCTTAATTATATATATATATAAGGCTTCATTTTATTTATGCCCTGACCATATATATTTTTTTTTCTCTTCTCCTTTATGCTCCTTTTTTGCTGCTAGTCCAACTTTATTTGCAAAGTTCAAAAATGAGCATTTGTTATTGAAATTATATATATATATATATATATATATATATTCGATTCCCTTTTTCTTTCTTTCTTCTCTCATCCTGAGAAATGTATGCCTGGCTATAAGCTTTACGCTCCTCTTTTACCTATTTTAAGCTTTAAAAAGCTTATGGCTTACTACATAAGCTTATACACACACACACACACACACAATATTATTAATGGTGGTAAACCTCATAAGCTTTGCAATGTAATTTAAAAATAAAATAAAATCCGACAGTTTTCGAACAAGCGATAAAATTCCAAGGATTTTTCTTTGAAATTGGAAGTATTTTTCAGACCACGAGATAACAGTAGAAACCTTGCCAAATTAAATAGTTGTGCCATGCTAATCATTTTTGTAGTTCAACTCGACACTTTACAAGCTAAGTATCAACACCTACAAATATTTCATGGATATTTTGTACCTTATCTAACCATTTATTTCATAGGTCAAGTCAACAAGCTTCACATAAGATAAGTATTGCAAATATCTATATATGATTTCGATTATAATGCCTAATACATGTTGTATTTTGTTACAATTGTATATTTTCACAATTCAAGATAAGTAATAATTACACTTTCTAAATTTTATAAATTAACAATTGAAGTGCTTACCAGTTAATTATTCGCTTGTGCAATTTGATTATTTGCATAAAATAAAAATTATTATTTGTCGATTCGTTTTCTTCTACTGATATTTTGCAGTAGTCCAACCCAAGTAAGTTTCTCCATTTTCCATAATTTTAATCATCAGAGCAAAATAACAACTTGTGATATTTGTTTCCTTTTTAATAATGTATTTTGTAGCAAAGCTATTCGTCGCGACACTTGCAACAAGTAAGTTGCTATCCTCCATAACTTAGTGAATAATTATTTTACTATTTCTATGTATGCTTTATCTTTCAGACAGAGATTCATTCTCTTTTCTAGTAAGCTTCTCATTTCTATCCCTATAATAGTGATCATGCTTAAATATTTATGCATAGAATTATAAACCATATTACTATAAATTTTATTCCTTATAAAAAGGTCATAATTTAATATAACCCTAGTTACGTTTGGAATAATTATATTTCAATCCATTCGCATTGCTTCTCCTTTTTCTCAATGTCGAGCATCAATGCAATTGAATATATGTAAGGTACAACTCTCTTATGCTTAACTCAACCTTATAATTGCTAAATTCATATTTTTTTAAATTCATGTTTATTTCAACTTCAAATGCAAAGTAAGCTTTCATCATCTAGACTTGTTTACTTAATCGAGATTGTTAGAGTTATTACTAGTCATTCATATTTAATTTTTGCTTAAACTTTTAAAAAATAAATTTTATTCACTCTTCATTATAATCTCACATCCTCTCAAAAACAACTTTTCAACTTAAGGTTAGTATTTCCTATCCTTATATCCATAACTAATTTAACTTTTATTCTTATGATGTTAAGTTTCTCATGAGATTCTGTTTAATAAATTTATATACCCTATCCATAGAAGTAATAACGACTCACATCTCTTTTGAGTGTTAATATTATTTTTGACAGATTATTTCAATTACACCACAACAATGGAGAGGTATGTATATGTATATATATTCACTTCATTTTATAACTATTTCTATAAAAAAATTCCAACCTAAGAACCTAATTAATAAACCATAGATTCAACATCAAGATTAGTTGAAATTCAGTAACTTAAATAAATTTTTAAGATAGAGAAAATATGTGTCGGAATTTAAGTTTCAGAGGGAACTAGCTACTCTGCCTCAAACTGCTATTTTGAAGGAAGTGATGTAGGGAATTAATATGGTGGTATGGGACATCAGATTGGTTTCATATACTTACTCCAAACACATTTTTGTCTTCTATATTTTACCATCCTATGTATGTATGTGCAACGCGCCTATGTGGTATGGGACACTTAGACTCCTCTTACATATGTTCATTTGATTGGTTCATTGCATATGCATTATGTGTAGATCTAATCTTCCACACCAATCATGAAGCCATCCTCTCATGAATTTATGCAACTGTATATCGGGGACGCCCGTATATATGGCATGCTTGTGGGCCTCCACTGTTTGTTTCAATTACTTTGTATATGGAGGGGTGATTCCTGGGTTACTTACACCTCGCAAACATGTGTGTGGCTATTATTTGAATACTTGTGAGTTGTCTATATCTCAAGACAATGTTGGGATTAATTGATGTGTTCAATTAATTATTAAACTAACGTGGATAGTTTCTATGAGGTTAGCCAACGAGAAGTGCAAGGGTACCGATTGAGGTATCGCACTGCATGAGATGTGCGCGGTTACCAATTGAGGTGTCGTATGGCTGGTGGATTGATGGGTGGTGTGAAGATGATGATCATTTGTGTGAATCGTGTATTAGACTTTTTGTGCATATTATTTTTTGTTTGATAATCAAAATGACGATCACCAATTTAGGTGTCACACGAGTTTCCTTGTTGGTATTCCATGTCCATAAAAACCTCTGAGCCATGCCTTTGTGTCTCTGAGCCATGTTCGGACCTCTGAGTTTATTGTGCAGGTTATGGCATCAATACCTACAAGCATAATCTTGTTCTCTCAACATTTTTCTTACACAACTGAGGACAGTTTCTTCCTCAAATGGGAGGACTTTAATCATAGAAAAATATGCTTACTTTAATTTGTGTAGGATTCAGCTTAATGGAATGTGCAAATGTGCACAAGATTATTATATGTGCAAATGTGCACAAAGTTATTTTATGTAACAAGGCCCATTAGCAATTATATTTGGGCAAAGGTTTTTATATGTACAAAACTTAGGAGACTTGATATGGTTAATAATATGTAAAGTAATACCAAAAGTGAGAAAAGCAAGCCCAATTTGTACGCACATCTATTCTTAGCTCCTTGGGCTATTTTTATGAATAAAATTCTCTAAATACTCAAGTCGTGGAAGTGGAGCTACACACTTGAGGGGAGAGATTGCACCCAATCTTGTCTTGTGTGCAGTACTCTCTATCCTTTACTTTTTTATTCTTGATGGTGATGGTATTCTATTTCTCTTGCCTTGTGTTATGCTATGTTATTTAGTTTCAATTTAATTCAAGTCTTTGTTTCAATTTTGATGTAATTTGTGAGTTTTAAATTATTTCTTCAAGTAGTACAAAAGGGTCCTTTGACATCACCTACATCCAGATCAACCATATTGGTATCCAGAGATGGATGACTGCCATGCTATTGACCCTCGAGGTGCTCAAAAACTTCGGAGGTCATGGTAACAAATCAAATTCGTGTGCAAGATGAAGACGAGTACCTAACCAAAACTAGCTCATCGAAAATGAGAGAGAGAGAGAGAGAGAGAGAGAGCTTGTTGAGTCGCTTTACTCCTTGTGTTGTTCTCTCAAAGCTTTGCTATGTGCGACGTTATTGGTCTCTCCCCACTTTTGTATGCAATGTTGTGCTAGTTTGCTTGCTGCTATTTATTGCTGGCTATGGCCTGGAGAAAGACATGGAGAGAGAGATTACTCCTCCCACATCCTGCATGCGATCGTTTCCTGGCCTGGGCGGGCAGCTATTGTTTGCCTTGTGTGACGATTGTGTGCAACGGCTGAGAGTAGTCATGTGCTATGGTTATTGTCTCATGGCGCACGAGTGGTTCTATGTGCTGTCTTTCTCCCACGGGGTGATGCGGATAAGTAACGAGAGAGAGAGAGAGAGAGAGAGAGAGAGAGAGAGAGACTGTAGTTACTCTCCTCACGCGGCTGGGCTTCCTATGCGCATTGATGGCACTCATGTTGTTGTGGTTATGGGAGCTTCCCGCGCAGAGAAAAAGCAAAGGAGGAAGAACCTTGCTTTAATACCAGTATGAGACCTCCTAGAAGAGAATAGGCCAACTCTCCACCCAAGTGCCAAATATAGACCCTAGCCAGCTAACTATAGCCATGGCTGTCTAGTCCGGACTCCCCTGAACCGCCCAACTCCCCCTAGCCCTACCCTTGTCCTAACAGATCCCCAACAAGTCGGTCTATCAACTCATCCATCACCGTGATTGGATACTTATTCTTGATGGTGATCTTATTAAGGGCCCTAAATCTGTACATAGTTTGGTTGTGCCATCCTTCTTGGTGATAAATAGAACGGGTGCCCTAGACAATGACTTGATAGGTTGAATAAATCCTTCCTGCATGAGCTTACCCAACTGCTTTTTCAATTCCTTTAACTTGGTGGCACATCCATTTGGTATGGTGCTTTGGCTGCTAGTGGGGTATGTCCCGGGAGTAATTCGATTTTGTGGTCCATCGACTGCTGTGGTGGTTGTGGTGGAAATCCAGATGTGAGTTTTGCTTGAAAGACATTCTTTTACTTGTCAAGGACATCTTTGATCTCTGGGTCCCCAATCACCACTTGACTTTATCCCTCATTGAGGTCCACTCACTCACATGATGCATAGTGGCCTTGGGCTCCTTGCTTGACATCCTATTGTGCTTGCTTAGCACTGTACTAGTACCAGTCTAGTGTCATATCTTCCATGTTAGCTTTTGCTAGTGCATATCATGACTCCGCATTGCTTCATTTCCAAGCTTCTTCTTGCATGCGTACATCGTGACTCTGCATTATCACATTTCTAGGCTTGAGATTCTCTAAAATTGTCCTTTTCCCTTTGTTGTTAACCCTTGGAGTCACCTTGTCTCTAGATGTTTGCTTTGTTGACTCGTTGGATTTCTTAGGAGCTTTCTTGGTTTGATTGGGGGGGCGCTTCTTATGCATGGCACTAACACACCGGTCCCTTACATATCCAAAAGGAGATTATTGACTCCTTTACCCAACAACAAAGCCATCATTTCCTTGTCCACCTAGGATAGCCCTACAATGACCTCGAAGGTGTCCATTGGGAGACCACGTTGAATTCTAGCCACCTACTTGTACAACAATGGAGTATGCCATGAGTAAATTGGTGTTAGTGTCTTCCATTGGGGAAAAAGACACCTCCATTGTCGAGGCCATTCTTGTCAAGCATACCCCCTACAATTGTGTTGGCCTTCGCACTGACCCTTCGTAGACTATCCGCATTTGACCGTGCTCGCTTTTGCATTGACCCTATGTTTGCCTTTGCATTGACCCTACGTTGACTATCTGCATCTGCTAGTCTTTCAGCCACCCATGACCATTCATCATTACTGACCTTGAACACTTCACATTCGACGTGACGAACCCACCGTCCAATCTCTGTTGAGAGGATTTCCTCCTCTTTTATCCGAAGAGCCTCTGCTTCACACAAGGGCACGTCACTATTGCTGTAGCTCGCTTCCTGCTAAACTTGTTCTTGGACCAAATCATGTTGCTTAGGCATGGATTGTTCACTCACATAGGTGAGTTTTGCTTTAATACCCAGTGTAACCGCCGTAGCCCGCCGGACGGCACCCCGATGGGATGACTACCTTGGCCCCTTAGCCTTCTTAACCGCATCACTACCTTGTTTTCCCCCCTTTCGTTTGTTTTCCTTAGAACTAAGGATGTAAGATCCCTGTTCCCACCGAGCAACAGATTCGGGATACTAGCAGCGGAAGTAGCACTTCTCGCGCGGGACAGGGGTCCCACACTCGGGGCCTCACCCACGGATATCCGGATAAGAAACTAATCCGTCGGTTGTTCCAAAACCGAACCCGGAAAAACTTCCTTTACCGGAAAGCACGGGTGATTCCACCAGGATAACTTTTTACTCTAACGTAGTCAAGATCATTTCTGATCGAGCTGATCCAATTGCATCTATAAGATACTTGGTCAGATCAAGGAAGAAACTTGCACTTGGATCATTGGGATCAACGCTTTTTTCCCCATTCAAGAGGCACAGCCGTTGATTCCTATCCATAGAACAGTTACTGTCCGGGATTTATTTTATCTATCGTAAAAACAAAAGTTTGAGTCTCGATTTACGGATCCATCAGTCCAGCCTAACCCCATCCAGTCCCATGGGTTAGCCAACCGCCCAACCACTGTAGTGATGGGATCCAATTAAAAATTTGGTTAGGTTTTGTCCCGGGTACCAAGGAAAAGAGTTCCAAGGCCCCCTAGCCGGATGTTCATGCAAAATAAAACTAGTCACACCACTCACACACCCAATATGAAATTGCCTTTTTCAACCAGATTCAACCAGTTTAAAACAATCCTTTAATAAAACCATAGTATCATTGATCACCATCTTCCAATTTATCCAATTGATTCTTAATTTCCCATCATTCCTTCATCAGAGTATCTATGGCATCATTGGCAACTAGAACGCTCAGGAGCCGTTTCGATAGTCCCTAGCCCATAATACTTGGCAATATAATCACTTAACAAGATGGACTCTTGTTGAAGATCAGCAAGATCAACCAACAGATCCATATAAGGAGCCATGGACTCATCCATTGAAGACCAGCAAGGTCAATCAACCAGATCCATGCTCGATTTCAGAAAACAACTCCAACTCTGTTCCAATATCTTCCTCGACGCACGCGTGGGTATCCTAGGCAACCCAGAGCCCGAGCACCGTATGGTCAGCACCCTCTAGGATCCTTCGCAGGTAACCTAGCGCTTCACGCATAGGCCGCTTCCTTGGCCCCTCATCCACCGTACCGGAAGCTCACCATTTTAATCGCACCGAGGCTGGTCAAGACCTCGGCCGACCTTGCTACGCGAGACGTCCTTCATTGACTCCCCGTCAGCAGTTGCCACTTTACCATCACGACTTTAATCACAAGACGGTCAAAATGCTCCCCCCAGCATTCTTGACATAAAACAATCATTTACAAACAGCATTTACAAACAGTTTACAACACAATTTCTATTTTAACTTTCATTTTTCCACATTATCAATCTACATTACTTATTCCATATTCCATTTATATGTATACTCATCCCATCACATCATTTCCATTTCATCACTTCACATTCCCTCACATCACAATCGTATATTCACATCTATACATCCACAACTATATGCGTACATTCACATCTACATGCATACATCTACATCCCTATGCATACATCCACATCCACATTCACATTCACCTCCATACATCTACATCTACATGCATACATCCACCTCTACATCCACATCTACGTCTATACACCTACATCTACATGCATACATCCCCATCCACATCCACATCTACATCTATACATCTACATCTACATGTATACATATACATCTCCATTCACAACTACATCTACATGCATACATCCATATCTCCATTCCCATCTACATCTATACATCTACATCTACATGCATCCATCCACCTCCACATCCACATCTACATCTATACATCTACATCTACATGTATACATCCACATCTCCATTCACATCTACATCTAGACCCCTACATCTACATGCATCCATCCACATCTCCATTTACATCCTCATCTACACATCTATTTCTACATGCATACATCCACGTCCCATGCATACATCCACCTCCACATTCACACTCACATCCATACATCTACATCTACATGCAACATCCACATCTCCATGCATAATAAAATTCTTTTAATTAATCTAGGATGATAGTTCCTAGAATATGGTAGGAATTCCTCTTTTTATACTTTGAACGAATTTATTTTATGCGTAATTTCTATAAAAATTTTGCCATAGCTCCGCTACTATGACTGATAAATCTCAATTTTTTTCTAAGGGATAAAGCTCATTATTAAAGAAATAATTAGAATGGTCTCCAATTGGATCATCAATCCATAATGGTCTCTAATTGGATCATTAAGAAAACAATTAGAATGGTCTCTAATTGGATCATCAATCCATAATGGTCTCTAATTGGATCATTAAGAAAACAATTAGAATGGTCTCTAATTGGGCCATCAATCCATAATGGATTGAATCATCAATGTGCATAAACTAAAAGTATAGCAAAAAGCCATTAATTTGGCCTCAAGCATAGCTTAATCTTGGATTAAGGAAAGGCTTTATGAAAAGCTTCATTTGGATTGAGAATGGTTCATGAGTATGACCATTTCTTGAGTGAGAGAGAGAAATTACATAGAAACCATTAGAATTTAAACATAAATGGAATTTAACTTCTATAGCATTTATTAAATTATGTAACTCTTCACTACTATTCACCAATTAACTTCAATAGCATTTAAAAAACCATACCAATTAAACTTCTCAAGCTTGAGAGGGGTTGAGAAGAGAGAATCATTGAGAAATTATAGAAAGATCAAAATTCAATATACTTACCTTATAATTTGCTTGATTCTTTATTCACGGTAGAGGCCCCCAACCAATCAATTGGTTTAGTATGTTGATGGAGCCACCAATGGGGATTGAAGAAAGAGAGAAGTATCAAAACTAGTGAATTATTAAAGAATTCACAACTCTTGGCTTAGGTAGAGTAGAGTAACAATGCATAAGACACTCTATATTTTGGCTTAGGTGGAGTGGAGTAACAAGCATAAGACTCTATCTAATTTGGCTTAGGTGGAGTAGAGTAACAAGGCATAAGACTCTATCTAATTTGGCTTAGGTGGAGTAGAGTAACAAAGCATAAGACTCTATCTAATTTGGCTTAGGTGGAGTAGAGTGACAAAGCATAAGACACTATATTTTTTTTTCAACAAGGGGAGGCTTCTATTTATAGGAAAATTTGAGCTCCTAACCAAACAAACTGATTCTAGAATTTTCCAAGTCAGTTTGGTTGAATTTGGACTAGATTTGGACCTAGTTTGGTTACTTTTTGATTCGATTTGGTTCCATTTCGATTTGGTTTGGTTCAAGAGAGATGAGAGATAAAAATATCACATTATTTTTGAGTTTAAAACTCATTCAAGCATGTGAAATATGCACCTCCTTTAAAGAATTCCCCTTCCTTACATATGTGTCAAAATTTTATTGCTCATAGTTTTTTACTAATAAACCTTGTACATTTTCAACTCTTCATCTTATGTGAAATATGCACCTCCTTTAAAGAACTCCTCTTCCTTACATATGTGTCATAGTTTTTTTACTAATAAACCTTGTACATTTTCAACTCTTCATCTTATGTGAAATATGCACCTCCTTTAAAGAACTCCCCTTCCTTACATATGTGTTTATTTACTAATAAACCTTGTATATTTTCAACTCTTCATCTTATGTGAAATATGCACCTCCTTTAAAGAACTCCCCTTCCTTACATATGTGTTTATTTACTAATAAACCTTGTACATTTTCAACTCTTCATCTTATGTGAGCATTTACTCATTTTTGGATACCCAAAATATCTCATATTTTTAATATTGCTCATAGTTTTTTACTAATAAACCTTGTACATTTTCAACTCTTCACTTCATGTGAGCATTTACTCATTTTTGGGTATTTTCTTTTTACAATTTGGATTTATCTCCTCCCTACACATGGATTGATGCTATTGGTCCATAGGAACCTTAATTGGACCATAGTCTAAAGATTTATGAAAATCTAGACCCTTAGGCTAAGGTTCTTTATACCTCTTTCCAATTAATTCCAATTGCACATTGGAAAATTCTTTTTAAATTTCTGTTTCAGGGGAATTCATCTGAATTATAAGAGATATTTTTCTATCCAGAATTATTCAAAATCTGAATATTCTCTCTCTAGAATATTTTCTCTCTCTAGGTTAAAACAGTCACAAACAAGATCTCTTATATTTCAGAAAAGGAATTGATTACAGGGGAATATACTAGACATCAAAAAGGGTTGGGGGAGGAATCTTACATTCTACCCCACTTAAAAAACGCGAGATGTCCTCATCTCGCAACTTGGGATAATTTCGCAAGATTCACGAATATGAGACTTAGAGAAAATTTTTTATCAAGATTAGCCACCAAAAAAAAAGTCTTAAAGAGAGCAAGATTCAAAATAAGAACAAGATTTAAACTTTATTCATTCTCGAAACTTATACAGTAAAGATAGAGAAACTCTTTACACTTCCATAAGCCCGTCCATCATATGGTCACAAAAGCAGTCCTCACAAGCTGCACAAGTATAGGGTAACTCATCTATGGGAATGATTCTGCTGGTTATTGCCGCACCTATCTCAGTGGTATGAGGTGATCTAACAAAAGGACCTCTGAGAGGCAAGCCAAAAACGGGGTAAAGGCATATCTTCTCATGAGGAAGAAAACACGCCAGTAAGAAGACCCGCTCAGAAAACCCAAGATGTCTTGATCTCATGACGCAGTAGTATCGGGGACCCAAACCCAAAGCTTCAATAACCATGGCCAAGCGGACATTGTTACGAAAGTGCTGCTGACCCCAGGGTGTTACCCTAGTTATGTTTTGATAGGTCCGCCATTTGGTCTGCGCTACAGAAGTTCCTAGGTGAGGAAAAAGTGTGCGCTCATACTGTTCTATAAAGTCTTTCTTCACAGACTCTCTTGCGTCTTGAAGGTGAGAAATCATCAGGGATAAAACTAATTCCTGTTGCCAAGCCGCCATGAAGGAGATTAAGAAAGAAAGGAGATTGATGGGAGTAAGATTACTGTGAGCGGCAAGTAAAAGTTACGACTTATATAAAGGAAGGAGCTAGCGTAACCTAGAAGCCAACGGTAACTTGCCACTGAAGTTTTACCGTCTTTCCATGATTTGAGTTTGACACATTTTTCTATAGAAGGCATTAAGAATTTTGAGATGAGGAGATAAAAGAAACTTGTAGGCTAAGTCACCTACTTTCATTGAATTCAGATATAAGGGTCACAATATCTGGGGGATAACTTCTTATACTCCCCAAGAGATAAAGAACTTCTTTTGGGCCATACTCGAATGAAAACCAAAACCTTGGTATCCAAAACACCGATTCTCACTTCTAAACTCATTGTTCTAAATCCTTAAAATAGGCGTGACTCCTGAGAAAAGACAATATTAGATAATTCGAGAAAAATCTCATACTTTGGGAATCACCTTTTCAACATAGTTTTGGCCATATCTTGAGCATATTAACTCCAAATTTGTCGGACATTATAGATTTAGATCCTACTCTTCAAGATCTTTCTAATGATATATCACATGATGGGGTTTTGACAAAAGCTTGGATAGTTTCACCATGATCCCATTTTTCAAATGGGAATGGGATTTTTCCCAAATTATCTAATATGGTGTTAGAAGTATTTTAGGAAAAGGGTATTTCTTTTTTAAACAGAAACTTTCTTTTATTTTAGAGAGGGAATAATTATAAGATCCGAAAGGGAGATTCTTACTCCTATATACCTCGAAGGCTGGGGAGGAATCTTTTAATAAAACCATAGTATCATTGATCACCATCTTCCAATTTATCCAATTGATTCTTAATTTCCCATCATTCCTTCATCAGAGTATCTATGGCATCATTGGCAACTAGAACGCTCAGGAGCCGTTTCGATAGTCCCTAGCCCATAATACTTGGCAATATAATCACTTAACAAGATGGACTCTTGTTGAAGATCAGCAAGATCAACCAACAGATCCATATAAGGAGCCATGGACTCATCCATTGAAGACCAGCAAGGTCAATCAACCAGATCCATGCTCGATTTCAGAAAACAACTCCAACTCTGTTCCAATATCTTCCTCGACGCACGCGTGGGTATCCTAGGCAACCCAGAGCCCGAGCACCGTATGGTCAGCACCCTCTAGGATCCTTCGCAGGTAACCTAGCGCTTCACGCATAGGCCGCTTCCTTGGCCCCTCATCCACCGTACCGGAAGCTCACCATTTTAATCGCACCGAGGCTGGTCAAGACCTCGGCCGACCTTGCTACGCGAGACGTCCTTCATTGACTCCCCGTCAGCAGTTGCCACTTTACCATCACGACTTTAATCACAAGACGGTCAAAATGCTCCCCCCAGCATTCTTGACATAAAACAATCATTTACAAACAGCATTTACAAACAGTTTACAACACAATTTCTATTTTAACTTTCATTTTTCCACATTATCAATCTACATTACTTATTCCATATTCCATTTATATGTATACTCATCCCATCACATCATTTCCATTTCATCACTTCACATTCCCTCACATCACAATCGTATATTCACATCTATACATCCACAACTATATGCGTACATTCACATCTACATGCATACATCTACATCCCTATGCATACATCCACATCCACATTCACATTCACCTCCATACATCTACATCTACATGCATACATCCACCTCTACATCCACATCTACGTCTATACACCTACATCTACATGCATACATCCCCATCCACATCCACATCTACATCTATACATCTACATCTACATGTATACATATACATCTCCATTCACAACTACATCTACATGCATACATCCATATCTCCATTCCCATCTACATCTATACATCTACATCTACATGCATCCATCCACCTCCACATCCACATCTACATCTATACATCTACATCTACATGTATACATCCACATCTCCATTCACATCTACATCTAGACCCCTACATCTACATGCATCCATCCACATCTCCATTTACATCCTCATCTACACATCTATTTCTACATGCATACATCCACGTCCCATGCATACATCCACCTCCACATTCACACTCACATCCATACATCTACATCTACATGCAACATCCACATCTCCATGCATAATAAAATTCTTTTAATTAATCTAGGATGATAGTTCCTAGAATATGGTAGGAATTCCTCTTTTTATACTTTGAACGAATTTATTTTATGCGTAATTTCTATAAAAATTTTGCCATAGCTCCGCTACTATGACTGATAAATCTCAATTTTTTTCTAAGGGATAAAGCTCATTATTAAAGAAATAATTAGAATGGTCTCCAATTGGATCATCAATCCATAATGGTCTCTAATTGGATCATTAAGAAAACAATTAGAATGGTCTCTAATTGGATCATCAATCCATAATGGTCTCTAATTGGATCATTAAGAAAACAATTAGAATGGTCTCTAATTGGGCCATCAATCCATAATGGATTGAATCATCAATGTGCATAAACTAAAAGTATAGCAAAAAGCCATTAATTTGGCCTCAAGCATAGCTTAATCTTGGATTAAGGAAAGGCTTTATGAAAAGCTTCATTTGGATTGAGAATGGTTCATGAGTATGACCATTTCTTGAGTGAGAGAGAGAAATTACATAGAAACCATTAGAATTTAAACATAAATGGAATTTAACTTCTATAGCATTTATTAAATTATGTAACTCTTCACTACTATTCACCAATTAACTTCAATAGCATTTAAAAAACCATACCAATTAAACTTCTCAAGCTTGAGAGGGGTTGAGAAGAGAGAATCATTGAGAAATTATAGAAAGATCAAAATTCAATATACTTACCTTATAATTTGCTTGATTCTTTATTCACGGTAGAGGCCCCCAACCAATCAATTGGTTTAGTATGTTGATGGAGCCACCAATGGGGATTGAAGAAAGAGAGAAGTATCAAAACTAGTGAATTATTAAAGAATTCACAACTCTTGGCTTAGGTAGAGTAGAGTAACAATGCATAAGACACTCTATATTTTGGCTTAGGTGGAGTGGAGTAACAAGCATAAGACTCTATCTAATTTGGCTTAGGTGGAGTAGAGTAACAAGGCATAAGACTCTATCTAATTTGGCTTAGGTGGAGTAGAGTAACAAAGCATAAGACTCTATCTAATTTGGCTTAGGTGGAGTAGAGTGACAAAGCATAAGACACTATATTTTTTTTTCAACAAGGGGAGGCTTCTATTTATAGGAAAATTTGAGCTCCTAACCAAACAAACTGATTCTAGAATTTTCCAAGTCAGTTTGGTTGAATTTGGACTAGATTTGGACCTAGTTTGGTTACTTTTTGATTCGATTTGGTTCCATTTCGATTTGGTTTGGTTCAAGAGAGATGAGAGATAAAAATATCACATTATTTTTGAGTTTAAAACTCATTCAAGCATGTGAAATATGCACCTCCTTTAAAGAATTCCCCTTCCTTACATATGTGTCAAAATTTTATTGCTCATAGTTTTTTACTAATAAACCTTGTACATTTTCAACTCTTCATCTTATGTGAAATATGCACCTCCTTTAAAGAACTCCTCTTCCTTACATATGTGTCATAGTTTTTTTACTAATAAACCTTGTACATTTTCAACTCTTCATCTTATGTGAAATATGCACCTCCTTTAAAGAACTCCCCTTCCTTACATATGTGTTTATTTACTAATAAACCTTGTATATTTTCAACTCTTCATCTTATGTGAAATATGCACCTCCTTTAAAGAACTCCCCTTCCTTACATATGTGTTTATTTACTAATAAACCTTGTACATTTTCAACTCTTCATCTTATGTGAGCATTTACTCATTTTTGGATACCCAAAATATCTCATATTTTTAATATTGCTCATAGTTTTTTACTAATAAACCTTGTACATTTTCAACTCTTCACTTCATGTGAGCATTTACTCATTTTTGGGTATTTTCTTTTTACAATTTGGATTTATCTCCTCCCTACACATGGATTGATGCTATTGGTCCATAGGAACCTTAATTGGACCATAGTCTAAAGATTTATGAAAATCTAGACCCTTAGGCTAAGGTTCTTTATACCTCTTTCCAATTAATTCCAATTGCACATTGGAAAATTCTTTTTAAATTTCTGTTTCAGGGGAATTCATCTGAATTATAAGAGATATTTTTCTATCCAGAATTATTCAAAATCTGAATATTCTCTCTCTAGAATATTTTCTCTCTCTAGGTTAAAACAGTCACAAACAAGATCTCTTATATTTCAGAAAAGGAATTGATTACAGGGGAATATACTAGACATCAAAAAGGGTTGGGGGAGGAATCTTACATTCTACCCCACTTAAAAAACGCGAGATGTCCTCATCTCGCAACTTGGGATAATTTCGCAAGATTCACGAATATGAGACTTAGAGAAAATTTTTTATCAAGATTAGCCACCAAAAAAAAAGTCTTAAAGAGAGCAAGATTCAAAATAAGAACAAGATTTAAACTTTATTCATTCTCGAAACTTATACAGTAAAGATAGAGAAACTCTTTACACTTCCATAAGCCCGTCCATCATATGGTCACAAAAGCAGTCCTCACAAGCTGCACAAGTATAGGGTAACTCATCTATGGGAATGATTCTGCTGGTTATTGCCGCACCTATCTCAGTGGTATGAGGTGATCTAACAAAAGGACCTCTGAGAGGCAAGCCAAAAACGGGGTAAAGGCATATCTTCTCATGAGGAAGAAAACACGCCAGTAAGAAGACCCGCTCAGAAAACCCAAGATGTCTTGATCTCATGACGCAGTAGTATCGGGGACCCAAACCCAAAGCTTCAATAACCATGGCCAAGCGGACATTGTTACGAAAGTGCTGCTGACCCCAGGGTGTTACCCTAGTTATGTTTTGATAGGTCCGCCATTTGGTCTGCGCTACAGAAGTTCCTAGGTGAGGAAAAAGTGTGCGCTCATACTGTTCTATAAAGTCTTTCTTCACAGACTCTCTTGCGTCTTGAAGGTGAGAAATCATCAGGGATAAAACTAATTCCTGTTGCCAAGCCGCCATGAAGGAGATTAAGAAAGAAAGGAGATTGATGGGAGTAAGATTACTGTGAGCGGCAAGTAAAAGTTACGACTTATATAAAGGAAGGAGCTAGCGTAACCTAGAAGCCAACGGTAACTTGCCACTGAAGTTTTACCGTCTTTCCATGATTTGAGTTTGACACATTTTTCTATAGAAGGCATTAAGAATTTTGAGATGAGAAGATAAAAGAAACTTGTAGGCTAAGTCACCTACTTTCATTGAATTCAGATATAAGGGTCACAATATCTGGGGGATAACTTCTTATACTCCCCAAGAGATAAAGAACTTCTTTTGGGCCATACTCGAATGAAAACCAAAACCTTGGTATCCAAAACACCGATTCTCACTTCTAAACTCATTGTTCTAAATCCTTAAAATAGGCGTGACTCCTGAGAAAAGACAATATTAGATAATTCGAGAAAAATCTCATACTTTGGGAATCACCTTTTCAACATAGTTTTGGCCATATCTTGAGCATATTAACTCCAAATTTGTCGGACATTATAGATTTAGATCCTACTCTTCAAGATCTTTCTAATGATATATCACATGATGGGGTTTTGACAAAAGCTTGGATAGTTTCACCATGATCCCATTTTTCAAATGGGAATGGGATTTTTCCCAAATTATCTAATATGGTGTTAGAAGTATTTTAGGAAAAGGGTATTTCTTTTTTAAACAGAAACTTTCTTTTATTTTAGAGAGGGAATAATTATAAGATCCGAAAGGGAGATTCTTACTCCTATATACCTCGAAGGCTGGGGAGGAATCTTACATCCTACCCCACTTAAAAAGTGCGAGATGTCCTCATCTCGCAAGGTAGAGGACAGCTCTTATTCTTAAGATCCAATTTTATTCTGGGGTTCCTTATATTCTGGGTGGTCAACCCAACGGAACACTGGGATAAATATCCCTTATATAGAACTCATCATTAAATAACAATTCATTCAGATTATATCATTCATATCTTTAACATGATAATGGTCCATTAGACCGAAAAATTTCCTTCTGAACATTCCTTCACGAGAATTTCAGTTAAGCTAGTCCTCAATTTGACATCCCTTAACTTGATCTACCGGTCAAGTATTAACAGTAGCAATCTAACAGCACAACCCACTAACCTCATAGTGATTGGCTGAATTCATTATCATCATTCTAGTTATGAATATTATCACAGGGACTCGTCCCATTCCCCCTCATTGTGGTTTCATTATATTTCAACTAATTTTTAAAAATCAACATTTTTCAATCAGCATTTTCAATCAGAATCCAAATCAATTCATTCATTCTCAAACAGAATTAAAAATCATATCAATCACATTCGAAATCATCATCTAGATAGCATTAACGCTTATAATTTCAAGTCTTAGATTTACTCGTATATATTGTCAGTAAAGAGCTGCAGTATACTCTCGGTATATACGGGTAGTCACGGCCCTTGGAATTATAAGGTAAATACCATCATGTCTAGGCCTCAAGCAAGTCAGGGTTCTATATAATTGCAAAACTTCCATTTGAAAACCCAATTACCAATTTACCAATTTCAGTTTGAATATCAAATTGTATGAATTATCTCACACAATTATAACCTTTTTGTGTTTCTTGATAGATTTTTGATATATTTGTCTTCTCAGTTGATCTTTATTAACCAAATGCTCTGATACCAACTGTAAGATCCCTGTTCCCACCGAGCAACAGATTCGGGATACTAGCAGCGGAAGTAGCACTTCTCGCGCGGGACAGGGGTCCCACACTCGGGGCCTCACCCACGGATATCCGGATAAGAAACTAATCCGTCGGTTGTTCCAAAACCGAACCCGGAAAAACTTCCTTTACCGGAAAGCACGGGTGATTCCACCAGGATAACTTTTTACTCTAACGTAGTCAAGATCATTTCTGATCGAGCTGATCCAATTGCATCTATAAGATACTTGGTCAGATCAAGGAAGAAACTTGCACTTGGATCATTGGGATCAACGCTTTTTTCCCCATTCAAGAGGCACAGCCGTTGATTCCTATCCATAGAACAGTTACTGTCCGGGATTTATTTTATCTATCGTAAAAACAAAAGTTTGAGTCTCGATTTACGGATCCATCAGTCCAGCCTAACCCCATCCAGTCCCATGGGTTAGCCAACCGCCCAACCACTGTAGTGATGGGATCCAATTAAAAATTTGGTTAGGTTTTGTCCCGGGTACCAAGGAAAAGAGTTCCAAGGCCCCCTAGCCGGATGTTCATGCAAAATAAAACTAGTCACACCACTCACACACCCAATATGAAATTGCCTTTTTCAACCAGATTCAACCAGTTTAAAACAATCCTTTAATAAAACCATAGTATCATTGATCACCATCTTCCAATTTATCCAATTGATTCTTAATTTCCCATCATTCCTTCATCAGAGTATCTATGGCATCATTGGCAACTAGAACGCTCAGGAGCCGTTTCGATAGTCCCTAGCCCATAATACTTGGCAATATAATCACTTAACAAGATGGACTCTTGTTGAAGATCAGCAAGATCAACCAACAGATCCATATAAGGAGCCATGGACTCATCCATTGAAGACCAGCAAGGTCAATCAACCAGATCCATGCTCGATTTCAGAAAACAACTCCAACTCTGTTCCAATATCTTCCTCGACGCACGCGTGGGTATCCTAGGCAACCCAGAGCCCGAGCACCGTATGGTCAGCACCCTCTAGGATCCTTCGCAGGTAACCTAGCGCTTCACGCATAGGCCGCTTCCTTGGCCCCTCATCCACCGTACCGGAAGCTCACCATTTTAATCGCACCGAGGCTGGTCAAGACCTCGGCCGACCTTGCTACGCGAGACGTCCTTCATTGACTCCCCGTCAGCAGTTGCCACTTTACCATCACGACTTTAATCACAAGACGGTCAAAATGCTCCCCCCAGCATTCTTGACATAAAACAATCATTTACAAACAGCATTTACAAACAGTTTACAACACAATTTCTATTTTAACTTTCATTTTTCCACATTATCAATCTACATTACTTATTCCATATTCCATTTATATGTATACTCATCCCATCACATCATTTCCATTTCATCACTTCACATTCCCTCACATCACAATCGTATATTCACATCTATACATCCACAACTATATGCGTACATTCACATCTACATGCATACATCTACATCCCTATGCATACATCCACATCCACATTCACATTCACCTCCATACATCTACATCTACATGCATACATCCACCTCTACATCCACATCTACGTCTATACACCTACATCTACATGCATACATCCCCATCCACATCCACATCTACATCTATACATCTACATCTACATGTATACATATACATCTCCATTCACAACTACATCTACATGCATACATCCATATCTCCATTCCCATCTACATCTATACATCTACATCTACATGCATCCATCCACCTCCACATCCACATCTACATCTATACATCTACATCTACATGTATACATCCACATCTCCATTCACATCTACATCTAGACCCCTACATCTACATGCATCCATCCACATCTCCATTTACATCCTCATCTACACATCTATTTCTACATGCATACATCCACGTCCCATGCATACATCCACCTCCACATTCACACTCACATCCATACATCTACATCTACATGCAACATCCACATCTCCATGCATAATAAAATTCTTTTAATTAATCTAGGATGATAGTTCCTAGAATATGGTAGGAATTCCTCTTTTTATACTTTGAACGAATTTATTTTATGCGTAATTTCTATAAAAATTTTGCCATAGCTCCGCTACTATGACTGATAAATCTCAATTTTTTTCTAAGGGATAAAGCTCATTATTAAAGAAATAATTAGAATGGTCTCCAATTGGATCATCAATCCATAATGGTCTCTAATTGGATCATTAAGAAAACAATTAGAATGGTCTCTAATTGGATCATCAATCCATAATGGTCTCTAATTGGATCATTAAGAAAACAATTAGAATGGTCTCTAATTGGGCCATCAATCCATAATGGATTGAATCATCAATGTGCATAAACTAAAAGTATAGCAAAAAGCCATTAATTTGGCCTCAAGCATAGCTTAATCTTGGATTAAGGAAAGGCTTTATGAAAAGCTTCATTTGGATTGAGAATGGTTCATGAGTATGACCATTTCTTGAGTGAGAGAGAGAAATTACATAGAAACCATTAGAATTTAAACATAAATGGAATTTAACTTCTATAGCATTTATTAAATTATGTAACTCTTCACTACTATTCACCAATTAACTTCAATAGCATTTAAAAAACCATACCAATTAAACTTCTCAAGCTTGAGAGGGGTTGAGAAGAGAGAATCATTGAGAAATTATAGAAAGATCAAAATTCAATATACTTACCTTATAATTTGCTTGATTCTTTATTCACGGTAGAGGCCCCCAACCAATCAATTGGTTTAGTATGTTGATGGAGCCACCAATGGGGATTGAAGAAAGAGAGAAGTATCAAAACTAGTGAATTATTAAAGAATTCACAACTCTTGGCTTAGGTAGAGTAGAGTAACAATGCATAAGACACTCTATATTTTGGCTTAGGTGGAGTGGAGTAACAAGCATAAGACTCTATCTAATTTGGCTTAGGTGGAGTAGAGTAACAAGGCATAAGACTCTATCTAATTTGGCTTAGGTGGAGTAGAGTAACAAAGCATAAGACTCTATCTAATTTGGCTTAGGTGGAGTAGAGTGACAAAGCATAAGACACTATATTTTTTTTTCAACAAGGGGAGGCTTCTATTTATAGGAAAATTTGAGCTCCTAACCAAACAAACTGATTCTAGAATTTTCCAAGTCAGTTTGGTTGAATTTGGACTAGATTTGGACCTAGTTTGGTTACTTTTTGATTCGATTTGGTTCCATTTCGATTTGGTTTGGTTCAAGAGAGATGAGAGATAAAAATATCACATTATTTTTGAGTTTAAAACTCATTCAAGCATGTGAAATATGCACCTCCTTTAAAGAATTCCCCTTCCTTACATATGTGTCAAAATTTTATTGCTCATAGTTTTTTACTAATAAACCTTGTACATTTTCAACTCTTCATCTTATGTGAAATATGCACCTCCTTTAAAGAACTCCTCTTCCTTACATATGTGTCATAGTTTTTTTACTAATAAACCTTGTACATTTTCAACTCTTCATCTTATGTGAAATATGCACCTCCTTTAAAGAACTCCCCTTCCTTACATATGTGTTTATTTACTAATAAACCTTGTATATTTTCAACTCTTCATCTTATGTGAAATATGCACCTCCTTTAAAGAACTCCCCTTCCTTACATATGTGTTTATTTACTAATAAACCTTGTACATTTTCAACTCTTCATCTTATGTGAGCATTTACTCATTTTTGGATACCCAAAATATCTCATATTTTTAATATTGCTCATAGTTTTTTACTAATAAACCTTGTACATTTTCAACTCTTCACTTCATGTGAGCATTTACTCATTTTTGGGTATTTTCTTTTTACAATTTGGATTTATCTCCTCCCTACACATGGATTGATGCTATTGGTCCATAGGAACCTTAATTGGACCATAGTCTAAAGATTTATGAAAATCTAGACCCTTAGGCTAAGGTTCTTTATACCTCTTTCCAATTAATTCCAATTGCACATTGGAAAATTCTTTTTAAATTTCTGTTTCAGGGGAATTCATCTGAATTATAAGAGATATTTTTCTATCCAGAATTATTCAAAATCTGAATATTCTCTCTCTAGAATATTTTCTCTCTCTAGGTTAAAACAGTCACAAACAAGATCTCTTATATTTCAGAAAAGGAATTGATTACAGGGGAATATACTAGACATCAAAAAGGGTTGGGGGAGGAATCTTACAAAGGAAGTCAGATTCTCCAACCCAAGGTGTCTTGGCCGTGCGTTTCTTCTCAATATTATCATCAAAGATCTGTGCACTCATTATGGCCTCTTCTAAAGTTTTAGGGTATTGGGTTTTAACCTTACTCTTATATTCATTATCAAAACCACGCAAAAAACCTCGTACTTTCTAAACCTTACTCTTATATTCATTATCGAAACCATGCAGAAAACCTCGTACTTTCTAAAAATCATCCAAACCCTCAAGCTTGAGAATTATCTTGCAATACTTAGAAATATATTGCTTCAACGTAAGACCTTTCATCTTACAGTTGTCCCAAGTATTCCAGTTGCGATCCTTCTCGTTCTTAGGTGAGAATTCTTTCCGAAAAAGTACCTCAAAGCAGCCCATGACATAGGTCGATCACTCTCGTCGAGGCTCATCCACCACTTGTAGGCCTTGCCCTCAAGCATAAGACTTGGTTTGAGAGCGCGAATAGCATCAAGAGAACGCTTCAAAAGGTGCAAGTCCATTCACTTTTGTAAAAAAGTGTTCACTGCATCTTTATTACGCTCCTTTTCTTCCCTACTACGAAACACAAGAGGCTTCATGCTCTTGAGCATAGCTGCCACTTCTCGATTTCCACGTGTTTCCGTGTCTTGAGTTGACCCTCTAGGAGTAGACACCCCTAGAGTATCAAATGGGACACTCCAAAACCCTGAACTATTGGTCATGGTCTATCAAATTTGAGAAAGAACAAGTAAACTTTGTTCAATATGTTGTGGGATTGATTCTAATAAAGTGTATGCGTGTAAATCCACAAATCCGTGATCACCTACAGGTATATATTTTATCATATTTTTTATGAATTAATAATCGTAGAAAAATATTCTTAATTTAATTTGTGCAGGATTCAACTTAATGGATTCAGCTTAATGTGCACAAGATTATTATGTGTGCAAATGTGGACAAAGTTATTTTATGTAACAAGGCCCATTAGCTTATATTTGGTAAAGGTTTTTATATGTACAAACCTTAGTGGTATCAGAGCTTACTCGGCAATATAATCCCTTATCAAGATGGACTCATCCATTGAAGACGAGCAAGGTCAATCAACCAGATCCATGCCCGGTTTCAGAAAACAGATCCATATAAAGAGCCATGAACTCATCCATTGAAGACCAGCAAGGTTAATCAACCAGATCCATGCCCGGTAATTTGAACAAGAACACGTTTATGGTTATGTATGGTTGAAAGGAGGCTTGTCTTTAACCATTGAACAATAAATCTCCATCAAACTATTGTCTAGAGGGTAAAGCAAGGTGGAAAACCATTAGTGGGTTTGTGAAAACCATAAAATCACCTTTAATCTCACTAATTTGCTTCATAATCCATCTGTACGGATTGAATCAGCAGCAAGGGAAGAAGCAGAGAGACCCACAATTGGATTGCTAAACTAGTAGTAGTGTTTGAATTCCATAATGGAAGGCTAATATAAATCTTGCAATTTGGAGAATTTTAAACTTCTCTTTCTATGAGAAAACGTTGCATCGATTTCATGATGAAAGGGGAGGAAGATCAAATATATATATATATATATATTTTTGTGGGAAGGTTGGCGATTTCGAGCGTGTCATCTATGGCTAGAAAGTGCCTTGGATTATCCCATAAGTGGAAGCATGGGCAGTTGAAGAGCCATATAAAGGCTAGAGTGGCACCTTGTCATAATCATCTCCTCCGGCCACTATTTTGGGAGGCAGCTCACCGGGAGATGGGAGCCTGGTGGAGGGACCGGGAGATGGGATCTCGGTGGAGGGAAGCTGCAGTGCCCGTTGGGGGTGTTCGTGGAGCTCGATGTGGTGATGCATCTCCTACGTGCGTTAGTCTTCCGCTACGCTTTTTGACAATTTCTCCTCTAAATTATTCTTCCTTGTTCTTTAACCGTGGGCGATGATGACGACAGCAATGGCCACGGATTACCCTCCCAACAGTTGCGCACTGCATTGTTTTTAGCCTGGAGAGGCTGGTTTCAAAGCTTAAACTTAGCTAAGGATTAATGCTTAATTATATATATATATATATATATATATATATATATATATATATATATATATATATATATATATATATATATATATATATATATATATATATATATATATATATATAAGGCTTCATTTTCTTTATGCCCTAATCATAAATATTTATTTTTCTCTTCTCCTTTATGCTCCTTTTTCGCTGCTATACGCTGCTAGTCCAACTTTATTGCAAAGTTCAAAAATGAGCATTTGTTATTGAAATTATATATATATATATATATTCGATTCCCTTTCTCTTTCTTTATTCTCTCATCCTTGCGAAATGTATGCTTGGCTATAAGCTTTACCCTCCTCTTTTACCTATTTTAACACTAGTTTGGTACCAAAACAGGACACTTGAGTGTCCTTTTTTGGGGGTTGCGAAAAAAAATCACCTTTAAAAACCAAAATGCTTCATTGGGCATGTAGAACATAACCCTATGCTTATGTAAAAAATGCTAAACATATAAAATGCCTTTTTATTTGGAAGTACATAAGCAACAAAGTAGCATATGTCTTGAAAATGAACATTTTTCAGGATTTTTCCAAATATGCAAGCATCATTCTCTCAAAAAAAAATCCAATGATATCAATAGCATTTTTCCCAAGATATTTTGATAGCATACATCAGTCTGAGGAGGTAGAAGTTCACCAAAAAAATCATTTTCCTTTCCTAGAATTTTTTCCAAAAAAGTTGCATAAAATCAGCAAAAGTAACGCGTATTATCAAAACTCAATCACGCCACTAAAAAAAATGTAGCCCTATCAATGAGAATGTTGATTATTGGTTTTCATGCTTGAGATGAGATAAATAAGCCATAATTTGATGTGTATGACTTAGCCTCCACTTAAGTAGGTTCTTATCGCCTAGTTCTAAAAAAACTGTAAAAAATAAAAATACAAAATTTGATAATCTTTTTTCAAAAACTAATCATAACTATGCTTGCACAAGTAGTCTACACCTATAGTTACAACAAATAATGTACTTACACAGCTTTCCCCTTTGATGAAAATCAAAATTAGGCTCATAATTAGACATTTTATGTATTAAAAACAGGTTGCGCAAAAGGCCATGAATGAGAAGAGGCCCAAAAAGTGGCTATAAAGTTTTGAAAAATTCAAAACAAAGTAGTATTTACCCTATATAACATGGGTGCACCTCAAGTTTTACATTATTAGCTTGCATATGGAAGGAGAAAATTTCATGCTCCACCTGTATAAAAAACGTCATTTCAATATTAGCGAGTCAAAAATTTATCCAATAATTATCATTTGATGATTCCAAGATTTAGTTTACATCATGGGCTTTCCATCAAGCCAAGTTTCATGATCAAACTATGTCCCTTCTAAAAGTTATGTCCAAATTACTACTATTTTGAAAACAGCAAAACATCTGTGGATGTTAAGCATTTCAAAACTCTTAATAGATTGCCCACAAAAATTCAAGAAAAATGCTAACTTTCAGGACACTTTAGTGTCCAATTACAGAACTAGTGTTAAGCTTTAAAAAGCTTATGGCCTACTACATAAGCTTTTATATATATATATATATATATATATATATATACACACACACACACACACACACACACACACACACATACATATATATATATATATATATTTAAAGAAAAGCTTTGTAATATAAAACCTTAATTCAAAGTTATATTATTAAGCTTATGAAACAGACTTCTTACATTAGTGTATATATATATATATATATATATATATATATATATATATATATATATATATATATATATATATATATATATATATGTGTGTGTGTGTTTAAAAAGCCCAAAATATTATTAATGGTAAACCTCATAAGCTTTGTAATGTAATTTAAAAATAAAATAAAATTAGATAATTTTCGGACAAGCGATAAAACTCCAAGGATTTTTCTTCAAAATTGGAAGTATTTTTTCAGACCACGAGATAACAGCAGAAACCTTGCCAAATTAAATTACCATGCTAATCATTTTTGTAGTTCAACTTGACACTTTACAAGTTAAGTATCAACACCTACAAATTATTGCATGGATATTTTATACCTTATCTAACCATTTATTTTACAGGTCAAGTCAACAAGCTTCGCATAAGATAAGTATTGCAAATATCTATATATGATTTCGATTATAATGCCTAATACATGTTGTATTTTGTTAGTTTGTATATTTTCACAGTTCAAGCTAAGTAATAATTACACTTTCTAAATTTCATAAATTAACAATTGAAGTGCTAATGATTTACTAGTTAACTATTTGCTTGTGCAAATTGATTATTTACATAAAATAAAAATTATTAATTGTCGATTCGTTTTCTTCTAACTGATATTTTGCAGTCCAACCCAAGTAAGTTTCTCCATTTTCCATAATTTTAATCATCACAGCAAAATAAAAGCTTGTGATATTTGTATCCTTTTTAATAATGTATTTTGTAGTAAAGCTATTCGTTCGGCGACACTTGCAAGTAAGTTGTTATCCTCCATAACTTAGTGAATAATTATTTTACTATTTCTATGTATGCTTTATCTTTTAGACAGAGATTCAACCTCTTTTCTAGTAAGCTTCTCATTTCTCCATTTTCCATAATTTTAATCATCACAGCAAAATAAAAGCTTGTGATATTTGTGTCCTTTTTAATAATGTATTTTGTAGCAAAGCTATTCGAGCAAAGCTATTCGACACTTGCAAGTACGTTGCTATCCTCCATAACTTAGTGAATAATTATTTTACTATTTCTATGTATGCTTTATCTTTTAGACAGAGATTCAACCTCTTTTCTAGTAAGCTTCTCATTTCTATCCTTATAATAGTGATCATGCTTAAATATTTATGCATAGAATTTCAAACTATATTACTATAAATTTTATTCCTTATAAGGTCATAATTTAATATAACCCTAGTTACGTTTGGAATAATTATATTTCAATCCATTCGCATTGCTTCTCATTTTTCTCAATGTTGAGCATCAATGCAATTGAATATATGTAAGGTACGACTCTCTTACGCTTAACTCAACCTTATAATTGCTAAATTCATATTTTTTTAAATTCAAGTTTATTTCAACTTCAAATGCAAAGTAAGCTTTCATCACCTAGACTTGTTTACTTAATCAAGATTGTTAGAATTATTACTAATCATTCATATTTAATTTTCACTTAAACTTTTAAAAAATCAATTTTATCCACTCTTCATTTATAATCTCACATCCTCTCAAACAACTTTTCAACTCAAGGTTAGTATTTCCTTTCCTTATATCCATATAACTAATTTAACTTTTATTCTTATTATTATGTTAAGTTTCTCATCATGAGATTCTGTTTAATAACTTTATATACCCTATCCATAGAAGTAATAACGACTCACATCTCTTTCGAGTGTTAATATTATTTTTGACAGATTATTTCAATTACACCATAATAATGGGGAGGTATATATATGTATATATATTCACTTCAT
The DNA here is from genome assembly GCF_041138505.1 of Cibotium barometz. Classification (NCBI taxonomy): domain Eukaryota; kingdom Viridiplantae; phylum Streptophyta; class Polypodiopsida; order Cyatheales; family Cibotiaceae; genus Cibotium; species Cibotium barometz. The sequence goes on along the minus strand of NC_141057.1, from coordinate 40,843,884 downwards.
TTTATACAACTTTTCATAACTATTTTTATAATATTTTTCCAACCTAAGAACCTAATTAATAAACCATAGATTCAACATCAAGATTAGTTGAAATTCAGTAACTTAAATAAATTTTTAAGATAGAGAAAATATGTGTCGGAATTTAAGTTTCAGAGGGAACTAGCTACTCCGCCTCCTCAAACTGCTATTTTGAAGGAAGTGATGTAGGGAATTAATATGGTGGTATGGGACATCAGATTGGTTTCATATACTTACTCCAAACACATTTATGTCTTCTATATTTTACCATCCTATGTATGTATGTGCGATGCGCCTATGTGGTATGGGACACTTAGACTCGTCTTACATACGTTCATTTGATCGGTTCATTGCATATGCATTATGTGTTGATCTAATCTTCCACACCAATCATGAAGCCATCCTCTCATGAATTTATGCAACTCTATATCGGGGACGCCCGTATATGGCATGCTTGTGGGCCTCCACTGTTTGTTTCAGTTGGTTTGTATGGAGGGGTGATTCCTGGGTTACTTACGCCTGGAAAACATGTATGTGGCTATTATTTGAATACTTGTGAGTTGTCTATATCTCAAGACAACGTTGGGATTAATTGACGTGTTCAATTAATTGACATGTTCAATTAATTGTTTAACTAACGTGGACAGTGTCTATGAGTATAGCCAACGAGAAGTGCAAGGGCACTGATTGAGGTATCGCACTGCATGAGATGTGCAAGGGTACCGATTGAGGTGTCGCACTATACGAGGGTACTGATTGAGGTGTCGCACTATGCAAGGGTAGTGATTGAGGTGTCGTATGGCTGGTGGATTGATGGGTGGTGTGAAGATGTGTAACATACCCATTGTAAATAACAGTGTACTTGCTTCGGAGTTGAAAAATATAACTTAGTTTGTCATTTTTACGATCAAAAAACTTCTATTTTTGGAAAATGAGCCATTTTTGCTTAGAAATTTGTAAATTTGAATCCAAATTTAGAATCTACGCGTAATTTTACGCTTAAAATAGTTTTTTTTGAACTAAAAACGAGTACCCGAAATGGGTTTAATTAAGCTTTTAAGCCTTTAATCTGCAAACTTCCGACCTAAAATAGTAACTATCCAGGCATCTAATCAACGAACGGAACACGCCCCCATGGTCAACGGGGCAAGGCCGGACATTTTCGTCAAAAAAAATTTTGACCCCCCCGGGACGACGACGACGGGCGGCCGGCGTGGGCCCCACCATGGGTGTCGCCCGTGAAACGGCCGACAATCCACCCGGGACACTCAAGTGTGTACACGACCTAGACGCACCCTCCAGCACACCCCTACACGTACCCCCTCCTCCCAGAACCCTCTATCCACACAGGTGTCGCGCTCTCTCTCTCTTGGAGACACCTCTACCCCCATGTGTCACACTTTCTCTCTCTTCGAGACACCTCCACCCCCAGGTGTCTCACGCCCACACTCTTTCCCGAACACCTACACCACCCAGGTGTCGCCTTCCCGCACCCGCCAGCACCTATAAAAGGACCCTCCCAGCCCCCTTCTCCAAAAAAGCCCCCAGGCGCAAGCCCTCCCTCAAGCTCTAGGACATGTCCTACACTCTTCTCCCCCCCCCCCCCCCCCCCGTGTGAAAAGACTTAAAGTGTGCTTGTTCTCCAACCCTTGCCTTACTCTTCCCTAGGCCTCCCTAGACGTACACTCTTCTCAAGAGCTCTCCAAGTTAAAGGACACCTCTCAAATTCCTCCCCCCCATATGCGGCGACTTAAACTTAGGCTAAGAGGTCTTTCCTACCCATAAGCCCAACAAGCTTTTCCTACCCCAAACGAACTCTGTTTTCGAATCCGTTTGAACTAGTAGAATTCTCTCTTTTCTCTCCAAGTTCCCAACCTCTTATATTCACCCCGTTCTCTCTCTATCCTCTTAAAACTCTAGTGCTCCTATGGCGCCGAAACGCCGCCGAAATGAAGAACCACGCGCTGCCCAAGGAGGGAATGAAGCGAATCGCGTCCCTGCAATCGACTTCGTATTAAGAGACTAAGGTTGAGTAGAAGGGTGAGAGAAGGGTGTGAGTGTGAATGGACTTGAGGTCCACTTGTTCACCTATTTAAAGGTGAGGCCATGAGGCATTTTGCATGAGAGCAAAGCCTAGTTGTATGCATAAGCAACTTAATAAGCAAGAGTTCTTTCTTGTATTTTGTGAGTCTCTCCTCTCCACACACATGAGCACCACGTTTCTTATCATGGTATCAGAGCCTAGGTGAGTTCTCCTTTGTGGTGTAGAGAATAGGTCAACATTATCCACTTTTTGCTCATCTCCTTTGTGTGGAGCTCAACCTACAGCCATTGGAGGCCTTCCACAAGCTTGTAGAGGACTCATCACTCCACGATTTTTTCATGAAAAATGTAGAGGAGGCTCAGGCGCAGCTGGTCGTACGGCTAATTTACTGAATCACCTCTTCTACGCGGCGCCATTACATCTGCAGCAACTCGGCGTCTGTATTCTGCAGCAGCCTTGGCCGTACAGCCATTCGCCGGCTATAGGTCATCATTTGGCAAGGTATAAGAGGGCTATGGTAGCCCATTGAGTCTACACTCTACAGCTCAAATCTGAGCTTATTTCGTCCACGGATGCGCCGGCAGGAGAAGAAAAACCAGGCGCCTCTCTCATTTTCATCACAAGCTTTCCATTAAAGCTTGGTTTTTTGGTTTTTTTTGCTCTCTCTAATCATCTCTCCCTTCCACTAATCACTCAAGTGTGAGAGTGCATTAATATTGCTGGTATTTCTCTTCATTTTGAAGTGGCTTTCATCCACTTGAGGTAGTGCATAAACCTCATGCCCGTCAAGCTTCAACATCAACACCAATTTTTATGCTTTCAAAGTGATTAAAGTGTGCTTCTAAGCACTAATTGTGTTGTTTAACACTAATCACTCTGTTAATCCAGCAAAGGGAGGTTACCTTAAAGTGTTTTTAAATACTCATAGTGTTGTTAAACACTAATGGTGAGTTAATCACCAAAATAAGTGTCATTTGACACTAAAAATATGCTTTTTAGCACTAATTGTGTTTTATACACACTAATGGTGATCCTAATCACCAACCAATGTGTTCATTAACACTAATGAAGCTATCCCTCATCAAAAAATCAGTAATTAAGCACAAACTCTAAGTGCTATATCATAAAATTACTATTTTAATCTCCTACTTATGCAACATTCTCAACTCAATTAGGGTTGTTGCACTATAATAAGCCTCTCTCTTTCCAATTAAACCTAAATTATCAGAATTCTGGTTTTTTCTCTTCATAATCAGCCCCTTTCCCTTCTCATAATCACTCAATGTCAAAGGATACTCAAATCAAGAAGTTCTCGGGAGAGGGCTTCCATACTTAGCAAGTCCTTGTCAAGTATAAGATGATGTCCAAGGGCTTTTGGCCATTCATCTCCGGCACCAAAGTGATTGATCGAGCAAAGGCTGAAGATGTTGAAGATGATGAGAGGGCACAAGCCATCATCATGCTTCATCTTGATGAGGCACTCATCCACCATGTGGACCAGCTTCCGACTGCAAAGGAGAAGTGGGATGAGCTTGATAAGCTCTATGGAGCTCGTGGCAAGAATTCCAAGATCTCTCTCAAGATCGAATTCTTTAGCTTGGAACTCAAAGAGGGAGAGGGAATTGGAGCCTTCATCTCTCACTTGAAGGGCCTTATGGCTCAACTTGCATCAGTAAATGCAAGAATGGATGAAGATGATGCAGTGGCTGTTTTACTCAAAGCGGTCAAGAAGGTGTACCCCACTTTAGTCACCACCCTGAAGAACATACCGAATCCCACCCTCGAAGGAGTCATCCAATCATGTCTTGATGAAGAAAAGAGGCCAAAGGGACCAACTGAATCTTCACATGCAACCACTTCATCGACTATGGAACAAGCTTTATCACATCAGGTAGTCAAAGTAAGATGTGCCCATTGTAAAAAGGTGGGACACTTGGCAAATAATTGTTGGGTCAAATACCCCAACAAAATGAAATGTAACAAATGTAAACAAACGGGGCATATCACATCTAAATGTCCTAATAAAGAGTCAGAGGCTAACTTTGTATCAGCCTCTACCTCTTCTGAGAAATTGTTTTAATTCTCAATGTAATCACACCTATATTCTAAGCCTTGTACGCCTAATGTTATAAAGGCATCCTATGGTCCAATACCTCCTATTCCATCCTTCCATAGTTGGTATTGAGGGAGGGTATTAAGAGACTAAGGTTGAGTAGAAGGGTGAGAGAAGGGTGTGAGTGTGAATGGACTTGAGGTCCACTTGTTCACCTATTTAAAGGTGAGGCCATGAGGCATTTTGCATGAGAGCAAAGCCTAGTTGTATGCATAAGCAACTTAATAAGCAAGAGTTCTTTCTTGTATTTTGTGAGTCTCTCCTCTCCACACACATGAGCACCACGTTTCTTATCACTTCGCCCCTCTTGAAGCGAATAGGCACGAAAACGATAACCAGGTTGGTCATTTAACAAGTTTAAGTAAAATTCTCTCTTATGAAGCTTAATGCAAAGATTGGAAATAATAGGAAAGGAACCAAGGTTAAACCCCTAGTATAGATGGCCTAAAGTACCTTATGGTTACTCTTAAGTAAAGTTATAAGAAAATAATCTTGCTTTTGAATCATTGTCTTTCCGAAACAATGGTTTTTGTTAATGTGTGAATTCATTGAATAAAGGCTATGTCTCTTTTTATTGGATATACTACTGGTTATTGCTAACATGCAGGTACAGCTTCTCCCCCCCTTAGCTAACTCCGTACTTGCCTGTGTAGCCGGGCAAAGGATATAGCGAGGCCGGGAGTCGGCCTAGGGCAATCCCCTCCTATGCCACTGGGAATTGGATTTCACCACCAGGGTGATGTATATATGTTATGTGGGTCCAGGCTAGTGCGGTGACTTAACCCCCACCTCATGAGGAGACGTCCCCTCCGAAGGACGAGAGGGTTTGGTACAAGCGACAGTACCTGAGGGGGTGACAGGACGGCTTGGCCCTCATCGGTTGGCTAACGATGAGGGGAGACGGTCCATGAGGTTTACCCAACTGGTTGAGGCTGGAAGATCGAATTCTAGATCAATGGTGTGGTTGTGGTTGTGGTTGTGGTTGTGGTTGTGGTTGTGGTTGTGATTGGATTGTGGTTATGGTTATAGTTATGGTTTGGACATGGAAGTTTGGATTGGAATATCGGCCCGGTTCCAGGGTCTTTGTAAATATTTTTCACTGTAAGTATGTTTGTTGATTTCAATGTTGTGCTAAGGAAGATTTCTTTTAAGGAATCAAGTGTAATTAATTAACAAAGGAATTTATTTTTAAGTGTTTCACAGTGTGGTAGGACTTAATTAGAAAACAATTGAACGGGTGAGTGTGTGGAAAGTGGGAGAATGGATGCCCTGACGGTACCATTCTAAGGATGGGTGGATCCAATCAGTCGGGTAGCTTTCTACTAGTCGTAACTTACGATACTTAGGAAATAGTAGAGTCCCGAACAAGACTTGTTTTAGGGGACCGAGCCAGCGGCCGTGCCTCATGAAATACGAGGGGAAAAAGGCGTTGGCTTCCTTGAACCAAGTGTGGGTCTTGTTCCATCTCCATGCACATTCCGTGCTGGGGATTAGAATTTCCTTTAGGATGACTATGCTTCCCCCGCGAGATAGAGTTAGGTCCCTCCGTTTGCTCATAACCTCGTATTTCTATGAGATCGAGGTGTCGTCAATTGGAAAATAACACGAGACTTAACCACCTATCAAAAGGATTCCCCCGCCCGCCCTACGGGTTGGGGTTCTTACACGTGGTATCAGAGCCACATTTAGACTTGGGAGATTTCATATTGTATTCTCTTGTTGCTCTAGGAATTCTTGTTAAACTAATCTAGTTACGGCTGGACGCAGGAGGACGAGATGGATCCCTATTCTCGCTTCCTGGTATTCTAATGCATGTACATGACTGCCTGTCGCTCTTCCGAATTTGAGTTCCGTGACACTATGATGCACATTGTAGACAAGCTAACCCTTCCTCATTACACTCGCATCGAAAGGGGATGGAACAGAGCTGAGCATTGGCATCGTCGATCTACCTATTTCATCATTCGAGCACGTTGGCCGATATGCCGAGATGTTGCAGATGGTTCGCCTGTTCTGGTTTATTGGCACTCCTCGTAACACCTATGTCACTATCGATGGGAATCGCATGTCGCAGAATCGATGGGTTTATGATAGTGTGACTCAAGTTGTATCCCCCGATAGAGTAGCCGTTACCCGTCTTTCTAGACGAGGTTTACCTCCCCTACCAGATACTTATCGAGTTCTTGAAACCATGGGAGAACCCCCCTACTTTTTCAATGCTACCACCGCAGATCTTTATTAGGTTCCCTAGAGGACTACCATGTAAATAAATAAGATTGGATTTAGTCCAATCCTTGTAAACGGCTTGGTTCACTTGTAAATATTAAAGCTTGGAATAAAAGGTTTTGATTTTCACACTCATTATCTTATGTGTATTAAACCGCCTAAGTGACATGATTCTAAATTTGGCTTCATATTGATAACCAGGATCATCAACGTCTTGCTCCCAATGCATTATATACAGATACACAGGAGAAGAAGCTTCTCCTCAAACAAATGCAACCTCCCTCATTTAATGGGGCAGGTTCAAAGATTGAAAGGGATGCAGAAGTTTGGATAGAAGCCATGGACGATTACTTTTTGGCTGCTGGTACAGGAATTGGGAATCAATCCATGCTTGCCAGATTTCGTCTTACCGGGGACGCCAAACTTTGGTGGAAGCAATGGTGCCGAGATAAGGGCGTCACTGAAGATACCCAAACCTGGAGTGACATTAAGCAAGCTGTGAAGGACCGTTATCTTCCCCCATCTCATGAATCTATTAAGATGAATGAGGTCTTCAGCCTCAAGCAGCTTAGCTTAACCGTGGAGGAATACTACTCAAAATTTGTCACACTTGGCAAATATGCTCCACCTATGTCGATCACTCAACAAGTGGCCCGATTTTGTCAAGGGCTGAATGAACCTTTGGATTCTCGCCTTGAAGCAATGAGGCCAACTGCCTTGCAAGATGCTCTTACCCGAGCCAAACCTCTGGCTAAAGAAGTAAAGAGTGGTCAAGCAAAGAAGAGAGTCTATCCTGAGTCTAACCCAAGGGGGCGCCTTCAGAGGAATTACCAATCGAATTTCCGCCACAACACTATTGGTCAGTACCCCAATAATTTTATCCCCCGCAGTTATGCTAATTCCACTTCAGAATCCTATGGGGACCAAAGGTGCTTTTATTGCAATGAAGCTGGCCACTTCCGGAATGAATGCCCTAAACTTGCAAGACCCTCTCTCAATCCTAGTGTCATTGCTACTCCACAAGGCGGTCGGGTAGTTCAAGGTCGTGGGATTCCTAATAACCACCAGGCTGGACGAGGTAGTGGTGGACGTGGTAGAGGTTGTGGAGTGACTGCCCGTGTCTGCTCTATGATTGGTGAACTGACTTTAGAGATGGAAGAAGAAGAGCAAGCCACCATTCATGCAGCTGTAGAACATCAAGGACCTAATCAGCAGTTTTCTGTTATCCAAGCTCCGGCTACTTATCAAGGTAGATCTTTCCAGCTCTTGATTGATTGTGGTAGTACGCATTCATTTCTTTCTCCAAAATGCTTGCGTAAGTTATAGTTAGATCAAAAACCAACCCAAGCAATGATTGTTGAGTTAGCTAGTGGAAAAGAAGAAGTATCCCGACATTGTGTGGGAGATCTTGAATTTGAATTGGGTGGTGAATCAGCCCATGGGTATTTCAGAATCTTACCATTAGCAATTTATTATGGAATCCTTGGTATGGACTGGTTAATTGCAAACAATGCTGACATTCACTGTGCTGAAGGAAGCATCACCTTTAAGAATAGTCAAGGACAGGTAGTATCAGCCCAGGGAAAAACAGGTAAACCCAAATTTCATTTGGTCAAAGCTAATCGCCTTCTTAAGGGAGTGCGCAAGGGCCAACAGATCTTCCTTGTCAAACTCAACAAGGTGGAAGAAAGCAATCCAGATTTAGAACCCTCTTGGCTCCAGGAGTTTTCAGATATCTTTCCAGAGGAACTTACAAAACTACCCCCATCTCGAGAAGTAGATCATGGGATTGAGTTAATCCCTGGGGCTGAATCAGTTTCAAGGAGACCTTATAAAATGTCTCTTCCTGAAGCCATAGAGCTCAAGGAACAACTTAGGAAGCTCATTGAGCAAGGATTCATTCGCCCTAGTAATTCCCCATGGGGAGCGCCTGTTCTTTTCCAGAGAAAGAAGGATGGCATGCTTCGTCTTTGTATTGATTACCGAGGCCTAAACAAGGTCACTGTCAAAAACAAATACCCCATTCCTCGCATCGAGACGAACTTCTTGACAGACTTTATGGATCCAAAGTTTTCTCCAAGATGGATTTAAGGTCTGGCTACTATCAAATTAGGATCAAGGAATCAGATATCTCCAAAACCGCTTTCAATACCCACTATGGCCACTATGAATTTACAGTCATGCCATTCGGATTAACCAATGCTCCCGCCACCTTCAACCGCCTGATGCAGGATATCTTCCGACCCTACTCGGATGAATTTGTCCTTGTCTTCTTTGATGACATCTTGGTCTATTCTCAGTCAAAAGAGAAACATGAGGAGCATGTACGCAAAGTATTACAAATACTACGCGAACATAAGCTCTATGCCAAGAAAAACAAATGTACCTTCTTCACTTCCCAAATTGAATATCTAGGGTTCATTGTCTCCTCAGAGAGCATCTCAGTAGACCCTGCCAAAGTCAAGGATATATTGGAATGGCCACCCCCTAGGACAGTCAAAGAAATCCGTGGGTTTCTAGGCATCACAAGATGGTATAGGATCTTCATCAAGGATTATGCCAAGATAGCCGCACCCTTAACTGATCTCCTCAAGAAGGAATGTAAGATAGTATGGTTACCAATCCACCAAATCAGTTTTAGCCAACTTAAGACTATCCTCACCTCAGCACCAGTTCTGAAGCTCCCTGACTTCACCAAAGAGTTTGAGGTTGTCACTGATGCTAGTGGCCTTGGTGGTGTCTTAATTCAAGAAGGAAGGCCTGTGGCTTACACTTCTCGTAAGCTTAAACCCTATGAAGTCAATTATGCCACCCATGATTTGGAACTCCTTGCAGCTGTTCATTGTTTCAAGTTATGGAGACACTATCTCCTAGGCCGTAAGTTTCTACTTGTAACTGACCACCAGAGTTTAAAGTGGATCTTCACCCAGCCCAATCTCAACATGAGGCAAAGGAGGTGGATTGAGATTCTGCAAGAGTTTGATTTTGATATCAAATTTCATCCTGGAAAGGATAATGTTGTAGCAGATGCCCTCAGTCGCAAATCCTTCCTAAGTGCAATCTCTATGCCAAATAACCCCATCCTAGAGAAGGTAAAGCAGGTTTCATCTCATGACCCTGATTACCAAAAGCTAGTAAGCCTAGTTCACAATGAGGCACCCACAGAAAAGGGAAATGTATTGATCAAGGGATACACCCTCGATGATGAATGCCTCTACTTCATGCATAGGTTATGTATTCCCAAAGATCTTGCACTAAAGAAGATTATCTTGTATGAAGCTCATGATAGCCCCATAGCAGGACACCCAGGTTATGCAAAAACCTTGAATGCCTTAAGGAGAAGTTACTTTTGGCCTGGAATGAAGAGAGATATCCTTCAATACATCAGACAATGCCTTTCATGTCAAAGGATTAAAGCTGAAAGAATCAAAATGCTCGGGAAACTCCAACCTCTGGGATGAAGTGGGAATGTATCAGTATGGATTTTGTCACAAGTCTTCCCACAACACAAGGAGGATATGATTCTATTTTAGTAGTTGTGGATATGCTTACCAAAGTGACCCATATTATCCCAGTAAAGAAGACATTTAAATCTTTTGATATTGCCCGCCTTTTCATCAAGGAAATCTTTAGGCTTCATGGTTTGCCAAAAAGAATAGTCAGTGACCGGGACTCTGACTTCACTTCAAAGTTCTGGACATCATTATTCCAGGCTATTGGAGCACAACTTTGTTTCAGTACAGCTTACCACCCAGAAACAGATGGTCAAACTGAGAGAGTTAATCAGGTTATAGAAGACATCCTGAGAGCCTATTGTGGGCGTGAACCAAAGAAGTGGATTCAGTATCTCCCTCTAGTGGAATTCTCTTACAATACATCCTATCACCAAAGCATAGGGATGTCACCATTCAAAGCTCTTTATGGTCAAGAATGTTTGTCTCCCTTAAATTTCTCTGACCCCACACTAAAGGTTGAAGCCTCTAGGATGATGCTTGAAGAAATGGAAGAACAAACCAAAGCTATTCGTAAGGATATTAAAGCCGCCCAGGATCGACAGAAGCATTATGCTGATACCAAAAGATTTGAAAGAATTTTCCAGCAAGGAGACAAAGTTTTTCTTCGAGTGCGGCCAAAGAGAAGTTCTTTATCTCTTGGAAAATTTAGGAAGCTGAGTCCAAGGTATTGTGGGCCTTATGAAGTCATCAAATGTTTGGAAAAACATGCCTACAAACTTCGCCTCCCGACCCACCTCAAAATCCATGATGTATTCCATGTAAGCTTACTAAAGCCATATGTGCCTCATCCTGATCATGTTCTTGATGATGAACAAGTTGTAATGCCAACTCAGGGAGTCCTTGAAATGAGACCTAATAGAATCATCGACTCTAGAGAAAGAGTGCTTTGCAATAGAATCCTTAGGGAACATTTAGTGGAATGGAAAGATTACCCTGAGGAGGATGCCACTTGGGAGGAAGAGTCAACCCTCCAAAAGAATTACCCAGAGTTCATGCCAAGATGCAGACATCTCGAGTTCTTTTAGTTGGGAAGGATGTAACATACCCATTGTAAATAACAGTGTACTTGCTTCAGAGTTGAAAAATATAACTTAGTTTGTCATTTTTACGATCAAAAAACTTCTATTTTTGGAAAATGAGCCATTTTTGCTTAGAAATTTGTAATTTTGAATCCAAATTTGGAATCTACACGTAATTTTAGGCTTAAAATAGTTTTTTTTGAACTAAAAACGGGTACTCGGAATGGGTTTAATTAAGCTTTTAAGCCTTTAATCTACGAACTTCCGACCTAAAATAGTAACTATCCAGGCATCTAATCAACGAACGGAACACGCCCCCATGGTCACGGGGCAAGGCCGGACATTTTCGTCAAAAACATTTTTTGACCCCCCCGGGACGACGGCGGGCGGGCGGCGTGGGCCCCACCACGGTGTGTGGACAAAAATAGGAGTTGAAATGTGTACATACATGTACATGGCGTGTGTGAAGTTTCGCTTTTGAGAGCATTGTCAGGTGTACAGAGTAAATGTATTGATGTGAGCATGTACAGGCCTGTCCGGTGAGAGGTCCACTAAGGATGATATCAGCTGCTCGATGGCTTTGAATTGTGTACGCATCCCCAAAGAAATGAGTGGGCATTTACAGGTTTTATTTGAAGGTGTATGGAGTGCTGATTGCGGGCGCTGCAGGGATCGTCACAAAATAGAAGGCTATGGACCAGTTGTGAGGTGACCTTTTGCTGTGGAGAAGTTGCAGAGACAGGCACAGGTGAGGTGCTTTGATAAGGTAGGCCGCCGTGTTGTGGATGGGGGCTCTCTCGCATAGCTGCAGACAGAGCCAAAGAAAGGCTGCAGGCAGGCGCGCGCAGCTGAGGGCGTCGTCTTGTGAGAGGGGAGAGCTGTGTGAGGAGCCTTTTAGCACGCTAGCTGGCTGGCGAGGACAAACAAAGGGACCCTCTTAGCACACCAGGCACAGGGAAGGTAGCTGACAAGGGGCTGTTTAGCGTGGAGAGCTCAGCCGCAAGCGAGAGAAGCTAGCGGGTTCCTTTGGAAAGCGTGGATGACTGGTTGGAGTAGAGAGAGGGACGTGTGGCTGCCTAGAGGTTAGGGACGGGGGGCCCTGTTCATTCAGCAGAGGACAGTGGACAGAGTAGCGGGGCCATCGTGTAGTCGTGGGGGGCCTGCCTTGTGGAGAGCGAAGACGTGAAGGCCACCTGGTGGGAGGCCTGCTCTGCAGGTAATCGCCCGGGCAGAGTGAAGAGAGGCTAGCAGAGGCACTGTGGTTCCAGAAGGAGTTGAGGCCTCGTTGATGAGGGTGATTGCCTCGTCATGGTGAAGGAGCTCTGGTGAGCTGCAGACAGAAACAAAGAGAGTAGCTGCCTTGCAGTAGAGGTACTGGGACGACTCTGGTGATTCTGAAGACAGCTGGATGCAGACAAAGGCCGGTGATATACAGTGTGACTGCTTGGTGATGGGTTGGTAGCATTGCAAAGCTTGGGTTTGAAGTGTGGCTGACAAAGGATCAGCACAGAGAGCCAGAGAGAGAGTGCGTGTGTGTGGTATTTTGTGGTTTTCTACCTCTTCTGGGGACTCAAGCCAGAGTTGTAAATTTCTCTTGATTAGTTGTGGCTGGTGTTTGGTGATGCCAGAGAGTTTTTTTGTTTCTTTGTCTGTTTGGGTACAAGTTGTGACAGCCAGATTTGAAATATAAGTCTTGTTCATGCTTTTTGGTCTGGTGTTCTAGTGTGTTTGCATGCGTGTGTGGAAGTGTGGCATTCTATAAAGGCGTAAACAGCTTACCGCTTCCGTACCATCACTTTTTGGTGCCCCCACAGAGGAGCAGATTTCCTATGGTTTGTGAAAGAAGATAGGGGCTGTGTGAAGCAAGATTTGGAAAGATGGCTCAAGATTTTCCAGAGTATTGGGGATTGCCACAAGAGAGTGCAGTCAGTTTCTGGAGAAAATGGAATTTAAAGCCTTGATGAAAGACCTGCGACCCCGGAGATCCTTTCTCAGATTTTGACTTATTGCCTGCAGGGTGATGCAAAAACATGGTTACAGATGTTTGTGACTACACACAGGAACATTCATCAACAGGATCCTGAGTACCGTGTAGTTAGAGCTGCATTCTTGGCACAGTTTGCTCGAGTGAGGAGTCCGAATGAAGTGTGGAAGGAGTTATGTAACATTCAGCAGAAGGACAGTCAGGATGTGGATCAGTATCTAATTGAGTTTGGTAGACTGTGGAGTCTATGGTGTGAGGCCCTAATTCCTGAAGTACCCCCGCAGATGATAAAGAGAGACCGGTTTGTGGCTGGTCTGGAACCAACCCTGCGTCTGAAGGTGGAGCTGAAGAACCTGGATAGCTTTGAGGAGGCTATCAGAGTAGCTCGAGAAAAGGAGTGGAAGGTGAAGCATCTGAGGCAGATGGGAATACAGGAAGAGCCGAAGAAGTTTGTGAAGATGCCAGAGATTGAGAGTATACATCCTGAAAGGGAAGCTGCTGTTGTTCCAAAACAGGAAGACACTTTGAAGAGGGACATACATGATGTAGGGGAGCTCATGAAGTCTCTAAGTTTGAATTGGATGGAAGCAGGTGGAAAGGGAAGAAGCCGAGGTGCACCAAATAATAGAAGGGACAATATCTCAATAGGTGAAGGGAACATGGGAGGAATAGGGAGAGGACGGGGCTACTATTTGAGTAATGTCCAATGCTGGAACTGTGGGGAGCGGGGACATATCAGCCCTCAATGTGACAAGCCGCCCAGAGCAGGTGGTGTAATATATCCTGTGATGCAGAGGACTAATGATAGATCGGGGGATCATAGTGTAGAAGTAAAAGATCCAAATCAACCCTCTACCAGTGGAATCAAATGGGAGGATAAAGGAAAGGGACCGGCTCTCAGCTTGATAGGAGTGGAGACCATTCCAGAGATTATGCCTGTGGCAAAGAGGACGAGGAGTACAATGGCAGAACCTGAGCCATCTTCTAAGAAAGGTAAACATGTCCAATTTGATATAAGCCCTCAACCAGAGAAGAAGAAGAGGAAGCCAAGAAGACATTATAAAACTTCAGATTTGCATATTGGTCAAGGTCAGGAGAAGTATACATTAATGGGAGACTTAAAGGGAAGGGTAGCCAATATAACATTTGCCCAATTACTTGGATTGTGTCCGAAGCTTAAGAGAGAGTGGAAGAAGTTGGCAAATCCGAGGAAAGTAAATGAGCAGGAACCCACACAAGGCGAAATGGAGCTCATGTCTGTGGAAGACCTTCCTGATATTTGTCCATCAGTTGATGCCTGGTGTGGAAGTGTGAGTGTTGGAGAAGCATATGTTGATGGCGGTGCACAAATCAGTGTGATGACTCAGTCCTGTATGGAGAGATTGGGGTTGAAGCTGAATGCTAGTTCAGATTTTAGACTCCGTCTGGCAAATCATGCAAAAGTGAAGTGTCTGGGTATATGCACAGAAGTGCCAGTGACTGCTTTTGGTGTGGTTTGCAACATAAATTGCCATATTATGCCGGCTGGTTTGGGAGCTTATCCACTGATTTTGGGCAGACCTTGGCTTAGACAGGTGGGTGCCATCCAAAATTGGAAAAGGGGAACTATAACAGTACATAATAGGAGAGGGAGAGCCAAGAAATTCAACATGAGTAGTAAGCGGGAAATGAAGAGAGAGCCTGAAGAAACAAGTGTTGATGAGTATACAGATAGTGAAACTGAAGAAGAGAGTTCTACTTCTGATGATGAGAGCGAGGTATCATTTATAATGAAGGAAGAAAACAAGCATGTGATGCAAGCTGATGAAGAGGAGTTAAAGAAGGAAGAGGAGAGCAGACTTGAAGATATGGACAGTCTGATGCAGTCTCCATCACCCAGTGCAGAGAAAGAGAAGCTGTTACAGGGCATGCTGAATCCTAAATTGCAGCCAGTGGAGAAAGAAGAGTATATGAAGGTAATACATAAATTCCCTCATTTGTTTATTACTTCATATGAAGAGATTCGAGGATTCAAATGTGAACCAATGCCCATAGTATTGAGAGAGTGTGTGAGGCCAGTGTTTCAGAAACTGAGGAGGATAAATAGAGAGCTATTGCCTGTATTAAGAGAGGAGTTGAATAAGTTGTTAAAAGCAGGGTTAATTTATCCAGTAAATCACTCAAATTGGGCAAATCCAGTGGTTTTTACTCTAAAGCATACAGGTGGGTGGAGAGTCTGTATTGATTACAAGCCTCTGAATGCTGCAACAAAAAGCAATCATTATCCTCTGCCGTTTATTGATGATATTTTGGACAGGGTAGCTGGATATGAGAGGTATAGTGTATGCGATGGCTTCTCTGGGTATTTTCAGATCTCAATTGCTGAGGAAGATCAGGCTAAAACCACAATCATTACACCGTGGGGTTGCTTCTGTTACTGAGTAGTACCATTTGGTTTGAAAAATGCACCCTCGTGGTACACTGATAGAGTACTTGCACCTCTTACAGATCATTTTGTGAGAGATTTTTTGGATGATATATGTGTGTATAGTTCTCAAAAAGAGCATGGTAATAAATTGGAGCAAGTATTTTCTAAAATGGATGATGCAGGTGGACAGCTGAATCCAAAGAAGTGTCATTTAGGACATTCAAAGGTGAAGCTGTTGGGGCATATGATATCTTAGAATGGAATTGAACCTGATCCAGAGAAGATAAAATCTCTTATCTTATTATCTGCACCATCAACATCCAGGCAACTGCAGACTTTTGTCCAAAAGGTAAAATATATAGAAAAATTTGTTCCTTTAATGTCTCAACTGCTTTATCCTCTTCAGCAGGCTATGAAGAAAGAACCATTGCAATGGAATGAAGAATGCGAGGAAGTGTTTGAGAAAGTAGAGGAGGTATTGGGAGGTATTTCCAGTGTGAAAGCTCCGAATTTCTCTCAGGTCTTCTGGGGACTCAAGCCAGAGTTGAAAATTTCTCTTGATTAGCTGTGGCTGGTGTTTGGTGATGCCAGAGAGTTTTTTTGTTTCTTTGTCTGTTTGGGTACAAGTTGTGACAGCCAGATCTGAAATATAAGTCTTGTTCATGCTTTTTGGTCTGGTGTTCTGGTGTGTTTGCATGCGTGTGTTCTGGTGTGTTTGCATGCGTGTGTGGAAGTGTGGCATTCTATAAAGGCGTAAACAGCTTTACCGCTTCCGTGCCATCAACGGGCACCGCCCGTGAAACGACCGACAATCCACCCGGGATACCCAAGTGTGTACACGACCTAGACGCACCCTCCAGCACACCCCTACATGTACCCCCTCCTCCCAGAACCCTCTATCCACAGGTGTCGCGCTCTCTCTCTCTTGGGGACACCTCCACCCCCATGTGTCACACTTTCTCTCTCTTCGAGACACCTCCACCCCCAGGTGTCTCACGCCCACACTCTCTCCCGGACACCTACACCACCCAGGTGTCGCCTTCCCGCACCCGGATGTCCACCCTCCAGCACCTATAAAAGGACCCTCCCAGCCCCCTTCTCCAAACAAGCCCTCCCTCAAGCTCTAGGACAGGTGTGAATAGACTTAAAGTGTGCTTGTTCTCCAACCCTTGCCTTACTCTTCCCTAGGCCTCCCTAGACGTACACTCTTCTCAAGAGCTCTCCAAGTTAAGGTCTCAAATTCTCCCCCCCCCCATATGCGGCGACTTAAACTTAGGCTAAGAGGTCTTTCCTACCCATAAGCCCAACAAGCTTTTCCTACCCCAAACGGACTCCGTTTTTGAATCCGTTTGAACCAGTAGAATTCTCTCTTTTCTCTCCAAGTTCCCAACCTCTTATATTCACCCCGTTCTCTCTCTATCCTCTTAAAACTCTAGTGCTCCTATGGCTCCGAAACGCCGCCGAAATGAAGAACCACGTGCTGCCCAAGGAGGGAATGAAGCGAATCGCGTCCCTGCAATCGACTTCGCCCCTCTTGAAGCGAATAGGCACGAAAACGATAACCAGGTTGGTCATTTAACAAGTTTAAGTAAAATTCTCTCTTATGAAGCTTAATGCAAAGATTCGAAATAATAGGAAAGGAACCAAGGTTAAACCCCTAGTGTAGATGGCCTAAAGTACCTTATGGTTACTCTTAAGTAAAGTTATAAGAAAATAATCTTGCTTTTGAATCATTGTCTTTTCGAAACGATGGTTTTTGTTAATGTGTGAATTCATTGAATAAAGGCTATGTCTCTTTTTATTGGATATACTACTGGTTATTGCTAACATGCAGGTATAGCTTCTCCCCCCCTTAGCTAACTCCGTACTTGCCTGTGTAGTCGGGCGGAGGATATAGCGAGGCCGGGAGTCGGCCCAAGGCAATCCCCTCCTACGCCACTGGGAATTGGATTTCACCACCAGGGTGATGTATATATGTTATGTGGGTCCAGGCTAGTGCGGTGACTTAACCCCCACCTCATGAGGAGACGTCCCCTCCGAAGGACGAGAGGGTTTGGTACAAGCGACAGTACCTGAGGGGGTGACAGGACGGCTTGGCCCTCATCGGTTGGCTGACGACGAGGGGAGACGGTCCGTGAGGTTTACCCAGCTGGTTGAGGCTGGAAGATCGAATTCTAGATCATCGGTGTCGTTGTGGTTGTGGTTGTGGTTGTGGTTGTGGTTGTGGTTGTGATTGGATTGTGGTTATGGTTATAGTTATGGTTTGGACATGGAAGTTTGGATTGGAATATCGGCCCGGTTCCAGGGTCTTTGTAAATATTTTTCACTGTAAGTATGTTTGTTGATTTCAATGTTGTGCTAAGGAAGATTTCAATGTAAGTATGTTTGTTGATTTCAATGTTGTGCTAAGGAAGATTTCTTTTAAGGAATCAAGTGTAATTAATTAACAAAGGAATTTGTAAATATTTTTCACTGTAAGTATGTTTGTTGATTTCAATGTTGTGCTAAGGAAGATTTCTTTTAAGGAATCAAGTGTAATTAATTAACAAAGGAATTTGTTTTTAAGTGTTTCACAGTGTGGAAGGACTTAATTAGAAAACAATTGAATGGGTGAGTGTGTGGAAAGTGGGAGAATGGATGCCCTGACGGTACCATTCTAAGGATGGGTGGACCCGATCAGTCGGGTAGCTTTCTAATAGTCGTAACTTACGATACTTAGGAAATAGTAGAGTCCCGAACAAGACTTATTTTAGGGGACCGAGCCAGCGGCCGTGCCTCATGAAATACGAGGGGAAAAAGGCGTTGGTTTCCTTGAACCAAGTGTGGGTCTTGTTCTATCTCCACGCACATTCCGTGCTGGGGATTAGAATTTCCTTTAGGATGACTATGCTTCCCCTGCGAGATAGAGTTAGGTCCCTCCGTTTGCTCGTAACCTCGTATTTCTACGAGATCGAGGTGTCGTCAATCGGAAAATAACACGAGACTTAACCGCCTATCAAAAGGATTCCCCCGCCCTACGGGTTGGGGTCCTTACAAGATGATGATCATTTTGTGCGAATCTATATTTTATCATATTTTTGATGAATTAATAATCGTAGAAAAATATGCTTACTTTAATTTGTGTAGGATTCAGCTTAATGGAATGTGCAAATGTGCACAAGATTATTATATGTGCAAATGTGCACAAAGTTATTTTATGTAACAAGGCCCATTAGCAATTATATTTGGGTAAAGGTTTTTATATGTACAAACCTTAGGAGACTTGATATGGTTAATAATATGTAAAGTAATACCAAAAGTGAGAAAAGCAAGCCCAATTTATACGCACATCTATTCTTAGCTCCTTTGGCTATTTTTATGAATAAAATTCTCTAAATACTCAAGTCGTGGAAGTGGAGCTACACACTTGAGGGGAGAGAATGCACCCAATCTTGTCTTGTGTGCGGTACTCTCTATCCTTTACTTTTTTATTCTTGGTTGATGGTGATGGTATTCTATTTCTCTTGCCTTGTGTTATGCTATGTTATTTAGTTTCAATTTAATTCAAGTCTTTGTTTCAATTTTGATGTAATTTGTGAGTTTTAAATTATTTCTTCAAGAAGTACAAAAGGGTCCTCTGACATCATCTACATCCAGATCAACCATATTGGTATCTAGAGATGGATAACCGCCATGCTATTGACCCTCAAGATGCTCAAAAACTTCAGAGGTCATGGAAACAAATCAAATTCGTGTGCAAGATGAAGACGAGTACCTAACCAAAACTAGCTCATCGAAAAGATGAAGACGAGTACCTAACCAAAACTAGCTCATCGAAAATCAAACTCTTGTTGTGATCTCTGAAGTGGCGCGGCTCGTTTGCACACACTACTTGTGCTTGTTTTGTGGCACTTTCGCTGGTTGCCTTGCTTTGAGTAAACGAGAGAACGAGAGAGAGAGAGAGAGAGAGAGAGAGAGAGAGAGAGAGAGATTGTTGAGTCACTTTACTCCTTGTGTTGTTCTCTCAAAACTTTGCTGTGTGCGACGCTATTGGTCTTTCCCCACTGTTGTATGCAATGTTGTTTCTCTCCACGCAGAACCGTGACTCATGAATTGCACTAGTTTGCTGCTGTTTATCGCCAGCTGTGGCCTGGAGAAAGAGATAGAGAGAGAGATTACTCCTCCCACGTCTTGCATGCACTCGTGTTTGTTTGCTACTGACGTTGTTCTTATTATCGGTCATTTCCTGGCCTAGGCAGGCAGCTATTGTTTGCCTTGTGTGGTGACTATGCAACGACTGAGAGCAATCGTGTGCTATGGTTATTGTCTCATGATGCACAAGTGGTTCTATATGCCGTCTTTCTCCCACAGGGTGATGCAGACAAGTAAAGAGAGAGAGAGAGAGAGAGAGAGAGAGAGAGAGAGAGAGAGAGAGAGAGACTGTAGTTACTCTCCTCACGTGGTTGGGCTGCCTGTGCGCATTGATGGCGCTGATGTTGTTGTGGTTATGGGAGCTTCCCGCATAGAGAAAAAGCAAAGGAGGAAGAACCTTGCTTTAATACCAGTATGAGACCTCCTAGAAGAGAATAGGGAAACTCTCAACTGCCGAATATAGACCCTAGTCATCTAGCTATAGCCATGGCTGTCCACACTAGTCCGAACTCCCCTGAACCGCCCAACTCCCCTAGCCCTACCCTTGTCCTAATAGATCCCCACTAAGTCGGTCTATCAACTCATCCATCACCGTGATTGGATACTTATTCTTGATGGTGATCTTATTAAGGGACCTAAATCTCTACATAGTTTGGTTGTGCCATCCTTCTTGGTGATAAAATAGAACGGGTGCCCCAGATAATGACTTGATAGGTTGAATAAATCCTTCCTGCATGAGCTTACCCAACTGCTTTTTCAGTTCCTTTAACATGGTGGCACATCCATTCGGTATGGTGCTTTGGCTGCTCTGCTGGTGGGGTATGTCCTGGGAGTAATTCGATTTTGTCCATCGACTGCTGTGAAAATGCACTCTTTAACTAAGTTTATATCATTTATGTTTTCAAATATCTAATAACAATTATGTACTTTGGATCGGGCCATCATCAAGTTTGCATCCACATGGAGGATGTGCCTAAGACAGGTTTTCGTACCAAATTTGGGCATTATGAGTTTTTACTTATGCCGTTTGGTCTAACTAATGCTCCAACTAAGTTTATGAGGCTTATGGATAGCGTGTTACCCCCGTATCTTGGTCGATTTGTTGTAGTATTTCTTGATGATATTTTGATCTTTAGTCGCCACCAAGGAAGAGCATTTGCAACACTTATGCTTGGTGTTCGATTTGCAAAGGCAAAACACACTTTACACTAAAGAGAGTAAGTGTGAGTTCTTTGCCTCAAAGATGCATTATTTGGGTCATATAATCTCGGTAGAGGAAATTCAAATAGATCCTGCAAAAGTAGAGACAATCCTTAAGTGGCCTCATCCAACCAATCTAGAGGAATTACAAATATTCCTTGGGTTGGTAGGGTTCTATCGTAAATTCATCCAAGATTATGCTAAGTTAGTGGGTTGGTAGGGTTCTATCGTAAATTCATCCAAGATTATGCTAAGTTAGTGGTTCCAATGACAAACCAATTAAAATCTAAGGGTAACAACTTTGCTTGGGGTGATGACCACCAACAACAAAGTTTCGATCATCTTAAGGTTTCCATAGCTACCGCACTTGTGTTGGCAATAGTAGATCCTAATCCACCATTTGTGGTTGATTAGGATGCTAGTGACCATGTAGTTGGTGTTGTGTTTCTTCAAGGAGGAAGACCGATAGCTTTTAAGAGTAGGAAGTTGGATAGAGCTCAGTGGAATTATTCTGCATATGAGCATGGGCTTTATGCCATCATTTATGCTCTCGAGAAGTGGAGACATTATCTCTACGATGCTAAGTTTGAGATTGTCTTTGATCATAAGATCATCAAATGGTTAACAACTCAAACTGATTTGAAAGGTCGTAAAGCTTGGTGGGCAGAAATCCTCCAAGAATTTGACTTTTAATTAAGGTATCGCAAGGGCCGATACAATGTCGTTGGCTGATGCCTGAAGTCACATGCCTCAAGTCAACTTGTTGAGTTTCATGGAGTTGAAAAGTAAATTTTTAGATTCACTCAAAGGCAAGTGTGATAAGTGAGAAAGCATCTCTATAGATTGATAAATTTCAGTATGTCTAGGATGGCTCATAGCAAGTGATCAAAGACACGATTAAGGAGAATAATAAGGTGATTAAAAAACTAAACGAGATGTTAACAAAATGGTATGATCTTTGTCTCTATCTTGAGCTCCATCTCCATGGTTTCTTTAACATCATAATCTTCATCTTGGTCTTTTACAAGAATTTTTCCTTTTGAGGAACTTATATGCCACAATCGCAAGGCCTTTTGATTCCCTTGTGTAACTCAACACCTACTGCAGTGAAGGATGTACCTTGACGATGATGCCGATAAAAGGCACTCAGGTGTGTTGCTACGCCTTCTGTGCTCTTCCTTCGGTGCCTTGAAGGTTACGCTATTGATGACTGTCTTCAAGCAATTTGCTCCTGCTCTTGCAAACCTGATCTTTCTCGCCTTTGAGTGCTACTAACTTAGTGCTGCTAATATCATCAACTACATACCTCCTCTTTCTACTATTGTTTGCTCAATTGTGGAAAAGATTACTCTTCTTTGTTCCATTATACGGCTTGCTCTCTCTTTCACCTTAGACACAGCTTAATGCAAGGAAACATAGATAGAGCCAAATGAGGAAGGAGAAAACCTAGAAATCTAATGCAACATAAGAGTCCTAATCATACATTTGATATTCTTTAATTAGCTTGCTAAGAGCCAAACCTAGGAGGCTTTAATACCATAATAAATTTCACCATGGCTAGGATGGCTCATAGCAAGTGATCAAAGACATGATTAAGGAGAATAATAAGGTGATTAAGAAAGTAAACAAGATGTTAACAAAATGGTATGCTCAAAAAATGTCACATAATCTGATTGCAATAATCAAGTTCTATACACCCATATTTATAGCCTTGGGAAGGGCTCCAATCCATGCTTTGTGTGCACCCTAGTGCCAATCGTGTGTTCATTAATGCTCACACTATATGTGCTCCCTTGCACTTTCCATGTGCTACCTTTTTGACCTTTGACTTCACCTTTTACAAATGATCATACAAATTAACCTTTGCCAATGTACCCTTGGTCTATTCCTTTTCTAATGTGCATAATCCTTCTCTTACTCATGTGACTCACTCCCTACCTTCCTTATGCTACATGGCACCACATTTATCGACATAGATTTTATTGTAGGTATACCTACAATTAGCAGAGGCCATGATGCCATATGGGTTGTAGTGGACAGGTTGACCAAGATGTCTTGATTTATTTAGACTAAAACCACGGTGAAAATGCCAAAGTTAGCTCGGCTTTTCATTGAGAATATCTATTGACTCTATGGGCTACTAGCCAATATAGTTAGTGATAAAGATTTGAAGTTTAATAGTCACTTTTGGCGAGAAGTGTTCAAAAGGTTGGACACAATGCTCAGTATGAGCACACTGCTGAGACCACCCCCAAAGTGATGGTGGTCAGACATAGAAAGGGTCAACCAAGTACTCGAGGGATGTGAGATCCCTGTCCGCACTGCGCAACGAATTTAGGGGTGCTAGCAGCAAAAGGAGCACTTCTTGCGCAGGGCAGGGTCCCACACTCGGGGCCTCGCCCAAGGATATCCGGACAAGAGACTAATCCATCGATTCTTCCAAAACCAAACCCGGAAAAACTTCCCTTGCTTGGAAAGCACGGGCGATTCCTCCAGCATAACTTTTTTCTAATGTAGTCAAAAGCCTTAACTAACTGAACTGATCTAAACGAACCCGTAAGTCCCATAGTCAGATCACGGAAAAGATTGCACTTGGATCATAGAGACCAACGCTTTTTTCTTCATTGAGAGGCACAGCCGTTGATTCTTTTCCATAGAACAATTTTTGTCCGAGATTTACTTCTTCTATCGTACCATAATAGAATTGAGTCTCGATTTAGGGATCCATTAGTCCAGCCTAACCTCATCTAGTCCCATGGGTTAGCCAACCGCCCAACCAGTGTAGTGATGGGTTAGCCAACCAATGTAGTGATGGGATCTAATTAGGAATTCGGTTAGGTTTTGTCCCGAGTACCAGGGAAAAGAGTTCCCAGGTCCCCTAGCCAGATATTCATGCAAACTTAAACTAGTCACACCACTTACACACCTAATATGAAATTGTCTTTTTCACAGAATCGGCTATCTTTAAAAACAATCATTTAATGAAACCATGGTGTCACTGATTTAAATCCTCAAAATCTCTGGCTAAATCCTTATTTCCAATCATTCCTTCATCGGTGTACCTATGGCATCATTGGCAACCAGAACACTCAACACCTGTCCACTTAGGGGCCTTTTTGATAGTTCTTAGCTCATAGTAACCAGCAATATATTCACATATCAAAATGGAATCTCTGTTGAAGATTAGCAAGATCAACCAACGGATCCATATAAAAGAGCCATGGACTCATCCATTGAGGACCAGCAAGGTTAATCAACCATATCCATGCCTGAATTCAGAAAACAACTCTTAATCCTTGTTCCAATATCTTCCACGACGCACGTGTGGGTATCATCGGCGACCCAGAGCTCGAGCACCGTATGGTCAGCACCCTCTAGGATCCTTCGCAGGTGACATAGCACTTCACTCATAGGCCGCTTCCTTGGTCCCTCGTCCACCGTACCGGAAGCTCACCATTTAAATCGAATCAAGGCTGGACCTCGGCCGACCTTGCTATGCGAGACGTCCTCCGTTGACTCTCCGTCAGCTATTGCAACTTTATCAGCTAGGTCTCCCACGACCTCATTCACAAGACGGTCAAAATGCTTCCCTAGAATTCTTGACATAAAACAGTAAATACAATTTCTATAACAAACTCTCGTCTTTCCACATCAATCAACATTACTTAATCCACATTCATTTCATATAAATTCCCATTCTCATCCAATCACATCATTTTTCATCTCATCACTTATTTCCTCAAATATCCTCATCAAATCTCATCCACTCACATTTACCCATATCCACATCTCATCACATCACATTCATTCAGACCATATCATCCATTCAGACCATACCACATTCAGTCACATCTCATCCATTCAGACCATATCACATTCACTCACATCACATCTCATTCAGAGACCACATCACATTCACTCACATCACATCTCATTCAGACCACATCACATTCACTCACGTCACATCTCATTCAGACCACATCACATTCATTCACAACACATCTCATTCAGACCACATCACATTCATTCACAACACATCTCATTTAGACCACATCACATTAAATTCACATGTCATCACATCCATTCACATCCCTTATCATTCATTCACATCCCAATTCATAGGCTATCACATTCATTCACATCCCATATCATTCATTCACATCCCTTATCATTCATAGCTATCCAATTTACATGACATCTCATCGCCTCTATTCTTGTTCATAATCATTACATTCACTCCACATATTCTTTTACATACATCCACATCCATTCTTCATACACCCACATCCATCCTTTCACATACATCCACTTCCATCCCATATCATTCATTTATATCCTGATTCACATGACATCTCATCACTTCTATTCACATCGCATCTATCCATCCATTCATTCACATTATCACATTCACATCACATCTATCCATCCATTCATTCACAATTATCAGATTCACATCACATCTATCCATCCATTCATTCACAATTATCAGATTCACATCACATCTATCCATCCATTCATTCACATTTATTTGATTCACATCACGTCTATCCATCCATTCATTCACATTTATCAGATTCACATCACGTCTATCCATCCATTCATTCACATTTATCAGATTCACATCACATCTTTCCATCCATTCATTCTTTTATAAAAATCACTTCAGTGGGAATAACACTTTTATAAAAATTCTTTTATACATCTATTTATGCATAAATTCAATTTTAAGGAAAATAACACTTTCGAAATAGAAATAAATCCTTCATGCATCTTTCTATGCATAAAATATCTTTCTTGCAATCGAGATTAATGAGAATAACTCTTTTGAAATGAAAATAAATTCCTTTATGCATCTTTCTATGCATAAAATCAAAATTAATGAGAATAACTCTTTTGAAATGAAAATAAATTCCTTTATGCATCTTTCTATGCATCAAATCAAAATTAATGAGAATAACTCTTTTGAAATGAAAATAAATTCCTTTATGCATCTTTCTATGCATAAAATCAAAATTAATGTGAATAACTCTTTTGAAATGTAAATAAATTCCTTTATGCATCTTTCTATGCATAAAATCAAAATTAATGAGAATAACTCTTTTGGAATAAAAATAAATTCTTTATGCATCTTTCTATGCATAAAATCAATTTTGATGAAAGTAATACTTTTATAATAAAAAAAATCTTTTATGCATCACTTTATGCATAAAAATAAATATTGATGAAAGTAACACTTCTATCATAATGAAATTTCATGGCGTGTCAAGTAATAAATTGGTGCGACTTTTCCTCAATTCTTGGAATCCTCTTCACCTATAAAATAACCAACAATAAATTGGTGAAATAAATATTCCATAAGACTACAAACCATCATCACACACATGTTTGCAAGGCATAGGTAACACGGGAACCCCTACATAAGAACCAATTGAAACAAACATTGGTGACCCCAAGCATACATCAATATCCACCAAATGTATTAATATTTATAATGGTATCACCCATGATATTAACATAATTAGGCATGATGCAAAGATAATCCGTGTCCCTGAATCATCTAAGAGGGTAGAATCATATTTTTAAGAGGGCTTAAAATATATTCCCATAGCATCCCTCTTGCTTGAGATTGCAATTGCCCTCAATTGCCGGTTTGTTGAAAAGAACGGAGGATTTCAGGGAAAACATGAAAATATTTCTCAAACACCCATCTTGCATCTTCATGAGGATTATTTTTGAAAGTTATTAAATATTTGCTATATTGGTTTCCAGTACGAGTTGGCATAGTTTGATGGTCAATAATAGTATCTGGGAGTAGGATTTCTTGGTCTCCTTCAATAAGAGGTGGTTCTTCATATACTGGATGATGAGTGAGAAGTTGTCCTTTGAAAGGCTTTAATAAGCTAACATGAAATGAATTGTGAATGTTCCAATGAGAAGGTAATTCAAGTTTATATGTAACATCGTTAATTTTGTGGATCACTTTAAAAGGTCCATAAAATCTTGGTGCAAGCTTAACAGCTAGGAATTTTTCAACACTTTTGTCGACGTTTTTCAATTTTCAAAAGTACATAGTCTCCAAGTTCAAAGGATATAGCTTTACATTTACGATTTGCTTTCTTAACATACTTTTCTTGAGCATAAGCAATGTAATGTTTTACGTCGATCAGAATGGTCATAAAATCAATAGTGAATTGATCAACAGCTTGGATTTTTTCAGAAAGTCTGGCTGTCGAAATAGGCAAAGGTTTTCCATATACAATTTTGAAAGGTGCTAGACCAGTGCTAAATAAGGAGTATTATTGTAAGCAAACTGGAGAAGATAAATGTACTTATACCATGAGTTAGGTTGTTGGGCAACATAGGCTCTGAGTAGATCTAAGATAGTGTTGTTAGTCACCTCAGTTTGTCCATTTGTTTCTAGATGGAAAGCTGTTATGAAATCTACTTTAGTACCTAAGTTGGAGAATAATGTAAGCAAAATGGAGAAGATAAATGTACTTATCCGAGGAGTTAGGTTGTTGGGAAACATAGTCTTTGAGTAGATCTAAGATAGTGTTGTTAGTAACCTCAGTTTGTCCATTTGTTTCTAGATGGAAAGCTGTTATGAAATCTACTTTAGTACCTAAGTTGGAGAATAATGTGATCCAAAAATTACTACAAAATCTCAAATCTTTGTTAAAAACAATGACCTTGGGTAAGCCGTGATGTACAAAGATTTGTTTGATAAAAATATTTGCGGCTTGTTTTGAGAAGTCAAAGTTTTCTTACAAGGTAAGAAGTATGCTTGCTTACTCCAATGGTCAATTATTGTCCAAATCATATCGTAATGACTCGATGTAGTAGGCAAACCTATGTTGAAGTCCATGGATATTTGCTCCCAAGTATCATTAAGAATTGGTAGGGGGTAAGGAGTCCTTGGGTTTTGTCTTTGTAGCTTTTAATCTTTTGATAAATAAACATTCAGCCACAAATTTTTCTATATCTTGTTTGAGATGAGGCCAAAAGAATTCTCTACATACTAGTTGTAAGGTAGCTGAAACACCTTGATGACCCATGTATGGTGGTTATTGATGCATTTCCTCCAGTATGAATTGTTTGAAAGGTTGTGTAATACACAATCTTTTTTGGAAGAAAAGATAATCATCATGGATGAGTAATCACTAATAGGGTTCCAATTATTGTCTCTAAGGTCAGTCCAAATTTCCAAAAAAAATTGGGTCTGTATCATAGGATTCTTTCATAGGACTAAATGGTTGACTTTGAATAACAGAAATGTTGTGAATACTAGGACGTCTACTTAAAGCATGGACCACAATATTTTCTTTGCCTGGTTGATATTGAATCATGGGTTGGAAACTTTGGATAAATGAAGCCCATTTGATATGTCGATCAGAGATCAATGGTTGA
The DNA here is from genome assembly GCF_041138505.1 of Cibotium barometz. NCBI lineage: Eukaryota > Viridiplantae > Streptophyta > Polypodiopsida > Cyatheales > Cibotiaceae > Cibotium > Cibotium barometz. Next base: position 40,815,820 of record NC_141057.1, on the reverse strand, counting down.
TTCAATAAATGACGAATGCTTTGTTGGTCTATCTTAATTAAGAATTCAAATCCCATTAAATAATGTTTTCAAAGTCTTAAAGCATGGACAACTGTAACTAATTCTTTGTCATATGTACTATAATTTCTTTCTGCTAGTTTAAGCTTACGACTTTCATAAGCAATTGGATGTCCATCTTGCATAAGAACAGCACCAAAGCCTTGACCACTTGCATCAGTAAACTACAAAGAAGAACGGTCATTAAAAATCTGGTAATGTAAGAATTGGTGCATGGGCCAATGCTTTCTTAATTTCAGTGAAAGAATGATCCTGTCGACTACTCCAATCAAAATGTCTAGCTTTCTTAAGAAGTTACGGGATCTAAATTTCTAGAGAGAATAGAAATCAAAGAATTTGCATGAAAATCATTTAAATTCAAGAATTCATCAAACATCACATGACCATGATTAAAATATTCAAAAACAAATGAAAATACTTAGCTCACAAGATGCGACTCCAAGATTGGGTACAATCATCCCCCCTCATGTGTGTATGGCCTAATTCCCCCACACGTGAGTATTTAAGAGATATTTTATTCCAAATTAGACCATAGCCGCCAAAAATACAAAAAGTGGTGCTTTTCTTGTACGACACTCTCTTATCTTCAAAAATAGAGTGCCCATAAATTGAGGCTTGAGTTTAAAGCATATCACGCTTTACCAAATATTAAGGATCATGTGTGTATGGCCTAATTTCCCCACACATGAGTATTTAAGAGATATTTTATTCCAAATTAGACCATAGCCGCCAAAAATACAAAAAGTGGTGCTTTTCTTGTACGACACTCTCTTATCTTCAAAAATAGAGTGCCCATAAATTGAGGCTTGAGTTTAAAGCATATCACGCTTTACCAAATATTAAGGATCAAGTCTATGCTTGATAAACTATACAAAATAAATCAAAATGTGCATAAGCTAGCACATGTATTTACAAGCTTGTTTCCAAAAATGGTGTGTCAAGTAATAAATTGGGCGACTTCTCAATTCTCAGAATCCTCTTCACCTATAAAATAACCAACAATAAATTGGTGAAATAAATATTCCATAAGCATACAAACCATCATCACACACATGTTTGCCAGGCGTAAGTAACCCGGGAATCACCCCTACATACGAACCAACTGAAACAAACATTGGAGACCCCAAGCATACGTCAATATCCACCAAACGTATTAATATTTATAATGGTATCACCATGATATTAACATAATTTGGCATGACACAGATAATCCAAGTGTCCCTAAATTATCTAAGAGGGTAGAATAATATTTTTAAGAGGGCTTAAAATATATTCCAATAGCATTCCTCTTGCTTGAGTTTGCAATTGCCCTCAATTGTTGCCGGTTTGTTGAAAAGAACAGAGGATTTCAGGGAAAGCATGAAAATATTTCTCAGGCACCCATCTTGCATCTTCACGACGATTATTTTTGAAAGGTATTAAATATTTGCTATATTGGTTTCCAGTACGAGTTGGTGTAATTTGATGGTCAATGATCGTATCTAGGAGTAAGATTTCTTGGTCTCCTTCAATAAGAGGTGGTTCATATACTCGATGATGAGTGAGAAGTTGTCCTTTGAAAGGTTTTAATAAGCATGAAATGAATTGTAAATGTTCCAATGAGAAGGTAATTCAAGTTTATATGTAACATCATTAATTTTGTGGATCACTTTATAAGGTCCATAAAATCTTGGTGCAAGCTTAACAGCTAGGAATTTTTTAACACTTCTAAGTCGGCGTTTTTCAATTTTCAAAAGTACATAGTCTCCAAGTTCAAAGCATATAGCTTTACATTTACGATTTGCTTGCTTAACATACTTTTCTTGAGCATGAGCAATGTACTTTTTTTAGTCATTTAGAATGGTCATAAAATCAATAGTGAATTGATCAGCAGCTTCAATTTTGTGAGAAAGTCTAGCTGTCGGAATAGGCAAAGGTTTTCCATATACAATTTTGAAAGGTGCTCGACCAGTGCTAAATAAGGAGTATCATTGTAAGCAAATTCGAGAAGATAAATGTACTTATCCCAGGAGTAAGTTGGGCAACATAGGCTCTAAGTAGATCTAAGATAGTGTTGTTAGTAACCTCAGTTTGTCCATTTGTTTGTAGATGGAAAGCTGTTGAGAAATCTACTTTAGTGCCTAAGTTGGAGAATAATGTGACCCAAAAATTACTACAAAATCTCAAATCTCTATTAAAAACAATGACTTTGGGTAAGCCGTGATGTACAAAGATTTGTTTGATAAACACATTGCGGGTTGTTGAGAAGTCAAAGTTTTCTTACAAGGTAAGAAGTATGCTTGCTTACTCAAATGGTCAATTATTGTCCAAATCATATCGTTATGACTCGATGTAGTAGGCAAACCTGTGTTGAAGTCCATGGGCAACAAGCCATAGAAGCTAGAAAATACATTGGTCAAGGTTTTGTGGTTACTTCAGATCATTTGAATGATTCACCGATAACTATCCAATATTCGTATGAAAAAATTGTATCATCCGAATGATTTCGTGGACGCATCCATTTTGAATTGATATTTGTTCCCAAGTTACATTAAGAATTGGTAGGGGGTAAGGAGTCCTTGGGTTTTGTCTTTGAAGCTTTTAATCTTCTGATAAACAAAACATTCAGCCACAAATTTTGCTATATCTTGTTTGAGATGAGGTCAAAAGAATTCTCTAGATACTAGTTGTAAGATATCTGAAACACCTCGATAACCCATGTATGGTGGTTGATGCATTTCCTCCAGTATGAATTGTCTGAAAGGTTGTGTAATACACAATATTTTTTGGAAGAAAAGATAACCATCATGACATGAGTAATCACCAATAGGGTTCCAATTATTGTCTCTAAGCTTAGTCCAAATGCCAAAAAAATTTGGGTCTGTATCATAGGATTCTTTCATAGGACTAAATGGTTGACTTTGAATAACAAAAATGTTGTGAATACTAGGACGTCTACTTAAAGCATGGACCACAACATTTTCTTTGCCTGGTTGATATTGAATCATGGGTTGGAAACTTTGGGTAAATGAAGCCCATTTGATATGTCGATCAGAGATCAATGGTTGAGTCAATAAATGATGAATGCTTTGTTGGTCTGTCTTAATTAAGAATTCATATCCCATTAAATAATGTTTCCAAAGTCTTAAATCATGGACAACCGTAGCTAATTCTTTGTCATATGTACTATAATTTCTTTTTGCTAGTTTAAGCTTATGACTTTCATAAGCAATTGGATGTCCATCATCTTGCATAAGAAGAGCACCAAAGCCTTAACCACTTGCATCAATAACTACAACGAAGAACGGTCATTAAAAATCTGGTAATGTAAGAACTAGTGCATGGGTCAATGCTTTCTTAAGTTCAATGAAAGAATGATCCTGTCGACTAGTTCAATCAAAATGTCTAGTTTTCTTAAGAAGTTACGGGATCTAAATTTCTAGGGAGAATAGAAATCAAAGAATTTGCATGAAAATCATTTAAATTCAAGAATTCATCAAACATCACATGACCATGATTAAAATATTCAAAAACAAATGAAAATACTTAGCTCACAAGAAGCGACTCCAAGATTGGGACAGTCATCTCCCCTCATGTATGTATGGCCTAATTCCCCCACACATGAGTATTTAAGAGATATTTTAATCCAAATTAGGCCATAGCCTCCAAAAATACAAAAAGTGGTGCTTTTCTTGTACGACACTCTCTTATCTTCAAAAATAGAGTGCCCATAAATTGAGGCTTAAGTTTAAAGCATATCACGCTTTACCAAATATTAAGGATCAAGTCTATGCTTGATAAACTATACAAAATAAATCAAAATGTGCACAAGCTAGCACATGTATTTACAAGCTTGTTTACAAAAATGGTGTGTCAAGTAATAAATTGGTGCGACTTCTCCTTATATCTCAGAATCCTCTTCACCTATAAAATAACCAACAATAAATTGGTGAAATAAATATTCCATAAACATACAAACCATTATCACACACATGTTTGCCAAGTGTAACCTGGGAATCACCCCTACATACGAACCAATTGAAACAAACATTGGAGACCCCAAGCATACGTCAATATCGACCAAACGTATTAATATTTATAATGGTATCATACATGATATTAACATAATTTGACATGACGCAAAGATAATCCAAGCATCCCTAAATTATCTAAGAGGGCAGAATAATATTCTTAAGAGGGCTTAAAATATATTCCCATAACATTCCCTCTTGCTTGAGTTTGCAATTGCCCTCAATTGCCGATTTGTTGAAAATAATGGAGGATCTCAGGGAAAGTACAAAAATATTTCTCAGGCACCCATCTTGCATCTTCACGAGGATTATTTTTTAAAGTTATTAAATAGTTGCTATATTTGTTTCTGAAAGATCCCTGCCCCCTCCGTGCAACGAATTCGGGGGTGCTAGCAATGGCAGTAATACTTCTTGTGCAGGACATAGTCTCCCACTCGAGGCCTTGCCCATGAATATCTGGACAAGAGACTATCTCTCGGTTCTTCCAAAACCAAACCCGAAAAAACATCCGTCGCTCAGGCGATTCCTCCAGGAAAATTTATTATAAGGTAGTCAAGAGCTTTATATTACCCTTTTTCATTCCGATCGAATCCGCAGGTCACATGGCCGGGTCAAAGGAGGAACTTGCACTTGGATCATAGAGACCAACGCCTTTTTCCCCGTTAAGAGGCACAGCTGTTGATTCTTTTGCATAGAATACGGATTATCCATGATTTACTTCAACTATCGTAACTTAAACAGATATGAGCCTTATTTTAGAGATCCATCAGTCCAGCCTAACCCCATCCAATCCCATGGGTTAGCGAACCGCCCAACCAATGTATTGACAGGATCCATTTAGAAATTTGGTTATGTTTTGTCTCGGGTACTAGGGAAAAGAATTCCCAGGCCCCCTAGCCGACGCTTCAAGCAAAATTCAAGATAGTCACACAATTTACACACTGATATAAAATTACCTTTTTCACAGATTCAGTTGTCTTTAAAACAATCTTTTAATAAAACCATAGTATCCCTGATCATAATCCTCCAAAATATCTAGCTTGAAGTCCAATTTCCAATCATTCCTTCATCGGTGTACCTATGGCATCATTGGCAAAACCAGAACGCTCACCACCTGCTCACTCAGGGGCCTTTTCAATAGTTCCTAGCTCATAGTACCCGGGAATATATTCACATAAAAATCCAGATGGGCTCTCCGTTGAAGATCAGTTAGATCAATCAACAAGATCCATATAAAAGGGTCATGAACTCATCCGTTGAAGACCAGCAAGGCCAATCAACCAGATCCATACCGGAATTCTGAAAACAACTCCAACTCATTTTCTTCCCTGATGCATGCATGGGTATCTTCGGCGACCCAAAGCCCGAGCACCGTATGGTTAGCACCCTCTAGGCTCCTTTGCAGGTCACCTATAGTGCTTCACTCATAGGCCGCTTCCTTGGTCCCTAATCCACCATACCGGAAGCTCACCATTTTAATCAAACTGCGGCTAGTCTCATCAAGACCTCGGTCGACCTTGCCACACGAGACGTCCTTCATTGACTCTCTGTGAGCTGGTTGTAACCTTATCACTTAGGTCCTCACACGACCTTTCTACAAGATAGTCAAAATGATTCCCAGCATTCTTAACATAAAACAGTCTTTTAAAAACAGGTTTCATATACAATTACAGTTTCCAATAACTCCCATCTGTCCACATCATTCCACGTCATTTCTCATTATCCATCCATATCCATTCCCATCGTCCTACATCCAATCTCATCCATTTCCATCCACTCTCATCATAGCACATCCATTCAAATCCATTCATCTCACATTACATCTATTCACATCCATTCACATCCATTCCATTCAAATGCATTCATCTCACATTACATCTATTCACATCCATTCAGATCCATTCACATCACATCACGTCCATTCACATTACATCCATTCACATCACATCCATTCAGATCCATTCACATCCATCCACATCACATCCATTCACATTACATCACATCCATCCACATCTCATCACATCCATTCATATCACATCACATCCATTCACATCACATCACATCACATCCATCCACATCACATCACTTCGATTCACATCCATCCACATCCCATCACATCGATTCACATCCATCCATATCCATTCACATCCATCCACATCCCATCACATCACGTCCATTCACATCCATCCACATCTCATCACATCACATCACGTCCATTCACATCTCATCACATCCATTCACGTCCATCCACATCTCATCACATCCATTTAATACAGTTACTCTTTAAATCTAAGTATCAAAGTGTTGTTGAAGATTTAAAAAGAAAAAATGAACCTTATTAGAAATTTATAGTAAAAACTCAGAAAGAGCATTTACGTATTGTGTTTTCATTCCTTAAGCTTCATTAATAAGGACTAAACTTTCGTTTACTTATTGAATCCTTGATTCTCTCAAGATTCTAGATTTTCTTTTTTTGATTAAGAATTATCCAAGTTTTCTCGATGGATATTTTCACATTCTTTCTCAAATTTCTCAAAATAAGATATATTCAATATTCTTCTTTTGAATAAAAGATTCATGGGATTTACAAAATCAATTCTACCCATATTTCTTAATAAAAATGATAATACTCATAATTTCACTTTTGATAAATACTCATATTTTGAATTATGCCAAAAATTTCTCTTTGAACACTTAATTGTTTAGATCTCGAATATCATGGAAATTCCTCTTTTTACATCAAAATTCTTATGCATAAAAATAAATTTATAAAAAATTCTTCTTTTCTCTTAATTAAATATTTATACATAAATACTAAAAAAGTATTTTTTCATGAATATGATAAAAATCATTCTTTTTGCATAAAATATCTAAACCTAGAATATGGTAGGAATTCCTATTTTAGCATTATGCATAAAAATAAGATATGTATTTTTTTCTAAAAAATTTACCATAACTTCACTGCTATTACTGATAATTTTTAATTTTCTAATTGAATGAAAACTTGTAATGAAAATATGATAGAAACTCTTCTTTTAAGCTTAAAATTAAACTATGTATACCTAGCATAATTATAGCCATAATTATAATCATAATTAGGATTATTTTTCTTGATTAAACTAAATTTATCATTCCTCATTTTCAAAATTATGAGTATAATCCTCTTCCAATTTAGAATGAGTTAAAGTAAATTTTTCTACTCATAATCAATCTAAAAATAATTAACCCACTTTTACTAATTTAAAATCATGAAAATATCAATTCTCATTCTCTAGCTCATCAAGCCTAGAGTTAGATTTGAAACAAGAGATTATTATTGAAAATCATCCTTTTACTAAGGATCTAGCCATAAAGCTGATCAATCTTTTCAAGAGAGAGATTTTCTTAAAGAAAATATTATAATTAAGAGGGGGGCCACTAACCAAGTCCAACTAGGTTCTAGAGCCTTCCAACTTCAGTTTGATCCAATTTGGACAAGATTTGGATCAGTTTGGCTCCCTTTTTTATCTAGTTTGCTCCATGAGAGAGGAGATATAAAAATATCACATTTTTTTGAATTAAAAAACACAAGAAATGATGATGAAGAAGGCGCCTAGCTCAAGTGGGATTCCCACCTTACTGAGGTGTCAAAATGCATCATTTCACCTAAATATCTCATTTTTTTACTAATATACCTTAGTTTTTAACTAATAAATCTTGTACTCAGTCAACTCTTCATCTTATGTGAGCATTTACTCATTTTTGGACTATTTTATTTTATTCATTGTATTTATCTCATCCCAACACTTAGATTAATCCTATTGGCCCATTGGAACCTTAATTGGACCTTAATCTAAAAATTTCTGAAAATGTGGACCCTTAGGCTAAGGTCTCTTATACATATATTCAATTAATTCTTAATACACCTTGGAAAGTTCATTTTGAACTTCTGTTTTAGGGGAATCCATTTAAGACATTAGGAGGATTTTTGCATCTAAAAATATCTCAAGTTTGAATTACCTCTCTCTAGATATTTTCTCTCTTAAGGCCAAAACAGGGTAAAATAAGATCTTTTTCCATTTCTGAGGGGAGATGATTACAAGAGACAGAAGGGGCGGTTCTTATACCTGTACATCTCAAAATCTGGGGGGAGGAATCTTACATCCTACCCCACTTTAAAAACGCGAGATGTCCTCATCTCGCAGCAGCAGCTAGAGGATAATCTCTTAGTTCTCTTTCTTCTTCTATTACTTCCAGCGTTACTACCTTGGAAGTAGATGGTCGATTTGGGAATATCTCTCTTTGACTTCCTCTATTCTGAGAGACAGAGGTCTTGCATTACATTGAAATTGAGGGTTCGTTAGAGGGTCTACCTCTGCGGTTTCCTTGATTTTGACAGGAAGGACCTTGATTACTGTGGAAGGAAGGACCTGGAGTCTAGAATCTTGGTCCTTGACTTCCCTGCCCCGAAAACCTTGATCCAAAAAGGAGTTAGGCAATCAATATTGCGATGTATGTATCCTTGATAGTTATAGCATTTAACTTCTTTGTTCAAGGGTGGAACTTTTGAAGTTGAATTCCAGGGGATTATGTTCCGAGAAAAAGACCTTTCTTTCATTTTGGAACTTCCCATATCCTGAGTTTGACCTTGTCGTCTCTTAGGCGGTTCTTTGGAGGGGTGCTAGGTCATCCCAACATATTGCCTCTTTGTGGGGGAACAACCAACCAAGCAAGCCAACCAAGCTCTCAATCAAGCAAGCAAGCCTCCCTCTCCCTCGAGTTGTGATTAGGGTCCCCCACCCCCGTCAACTAGCGCGGCTCCGTCCCTTCTCATAAGCGTTACACGCTCTCGTTAATATAAATCTTGAGTCCGCCATGGGTCTTTCTCGCAATCACAACTCTATCTCTCTCTCTCTCCTTCTTGGCAAGTTATCATGAGTCCCTCGTTGCCATTGGCTCCCTGCAAGTCACAAGGGATATTGGTCGGTCCTATCTGGTGTAGTGCCATTTGGAATGGGAGCAAGGTCCATCGGGATGCCCTCCGGGTTGCGTCCGTCACACATGCTCTACCGTCAATATAATGTGCTTAAGATCCAACTTCTCACATATAAAGAGCAACAATGTTTGAGTTGCCTAGACTCTTGGACCTCAGTTTGGACATCGAATAAGACTTTTGTTGTGTAAATGCTAAATTGATAACACCAAAGGTGGTTGAGTATATTGTTGTAGGAGGGTTGTTAGGTGTCATGGATCTAAATTGGACAAACAAGTTGCCAATGTTCACAAAATTAATCAAATAGCTATGCAAAGATTGAAATATAAAGATGAAGAAGATTGCATGATGCACCTTCCAAAAACACACAAGATGTTTGCAATATGAGCCTTTTGGAGAGACATTTCTTGCATTCACATGGAGAGTAGGGTGATTCCATACCTAGCAATGATATTTCTGATTTAGGAGATTGAAAATATTGGAAACTTCATTAGATGTAGAAGGGTTCACTACAGTAGTACTACATACACATAAGAAAAGACTCGATCAACGTTTCTTTACTTTCAAGTCCATAGAAGAAAATTTTATAGTCATACCACGATATGATATTGGCCTCTTAATTTTTTAAGATGGAGCCAACTCAAGTTTTAAAACTCTTTCTTTCATTTACTTTCAAGTCCTTTGAAGAAAATTTTATACTCTTTCAATGATATTGGTCTCTAATTTTTTAAGATGGAGCCAACTCAAATTTTAAAATTCTTTGTAGGGAGGATTTTTTTTTTCAAGTTTTAATTATATTCTAGTAAAAACTTTCCTCTTGAATCCACGATGAAAAAGATTTTTGTAAGGTTCGGTAAAATGGTTTTCTCAACACCCCTTCATAAACAATGTGGGGGCTCAATTACATCTAGTACTTCCCAAAGCGACTACGACCATATAAATTGATCCCATTCGCTTTGTGGAAAGATGGGGAGCAGAGCACTACGAAGTGGGCTATCATGCAAGCATTACATTAGTTGAATAGGTTGTTCTCAGCAACCTAGCATATCATGATGCCGCGCACCTGTTCTTAGGAGCTGCTGGACTTCTCTGGTTTAAGCTTGGCTGTGCCAATATCAAAGCTGCCCTAGGGCTGCCAAAAGGCTTGCTGATTTTCTTCTGTTAAAGTCTGGGTTGCTTAAGCCTTGCTGCAAACATCACAGCACCAACCCTTGGATACCACCAAGAACAATTGGAGTTGAGTTGAAAGCCCTTCTTAATAGTGATAGATGAAGTGAAAAGATTGCGGGTAGGAAGAAAAGTGCACAGTAAAGTGTCATGTGACAAGATTGAGTAAAGTGCCATGTGACAAGATTGCGGGTGAGAAGCAAGTGCAAAGCTGGATTCGCTCATAATGGCCAAGAGATACTGCCTTCTTGCATGGAATTCTTATGAAATTCCAGCATTCAATGTACTTTCTTTTACAAACAAAGATTATCGTATAATAATCCATAAATATACAAACAAAGATTATCGTATAATAATCCATAAATATTCAGATGAAAAAGCCATTCATATTACACCTTTTACTTAATGACCGCCTACGAATTGATGACCTCCGTGTGAGGTTGGTAGCGATGGAACGATCAAAGGCTAAGTAGGATAGGCCCAATCCATAGAGGTTGTATCAGCCCATGAACTAAAAGCTCAAAATGATGTTCACCTCCACCAAGGGTTCAACTGAGTATGTCTGGCAATTTAACCGTTCTCAGGCTCAAATACAAGCTCAACCATTAAGCATCCTATATAGCCCTGCATGGCATCCTACCGGACTTCAAGTGCATCATACAGCAATCAAAATTTAACCCCTCAGAGAAGCCAACTTGAACTACTGTTTCTGCAGCCAACTACAGCTGATAAGCATAAAGTCCTCTCCTGCCCATTGCTACGTGCCTCTTAAGGCCTTTGCTGCCCATGTTCTGGGCCCCGGCTGCTTCTGCCATAGCTTTGCTGCCTCTTTGTGTCTTCTACCCCATGCTCCACTACCTGATGCCCTCAGCCTTGGAATCAAACTCTAGTGTATCCCTAAAAATTTAAACTTCCTCAAGGGCATCTTTCTCTCTTTTATGGCTTACAATGAGGCATGCCGATCTTAGCCCTAGGTGCACAAATATCGAGGTAGTGGTGAACCATGATGCACAAATATCAAGAACGTGGTGAATCATGATGCATGTGAAATACTGTCAACCACTCACATTGTTTCCTTGTTCTGTAAAACCCCACAGCAGCCAGATAAGCAGATAAATAGATCTAGTCCTGGTCAAAATGTTAAAAATTCCAAACCTTGTAGCCGGAGACTAGAACTTATAACTTGAGCAGTGCTACCTGCTCTACAAAAAGATTAAAACAATCACCAAGAAGGCTCATTCAACCAGCAACAGCATGTATTGGAGCCAAAGGATAGCTGCACTGACTAAAAAAAACCTATAGCTCGAACCCCCTTCTCAACATTAAAGTTAAGTTCCTCTTCTCATACATACTACTTTCGAGACCTGCTCGTGAAACAACACACAAGCCAATATATAGCAGCAAATGGGCATTTTGCTTTACATAGAATCCAAAATACCAAAACAAGAGGTTGAGAATGAGTAAGAGTAGCGTTTAGGCAGGATTACACCTCCATTTTCTGGGCCGATGTAAGCCAGATGGATGGAATGGATTCTAGGCAGTGGTTGTTGGCAGAAAACAACTACCTACAATACCCTGGGCCTGAACACCACCTTCCCACATGCAGCAATGTGCTCACACAGAGTAGAGCATCGTCAGATGAAGGTGTTTGCAGAATGTTGGGAGGACCACCCATGCTGCCCTAGACATGAACAGCACCTCCTTGTTTGCAGCATACTTTCAAAATTTACCATGCCTCTAAAAACGCCTCTACAAGCATGATGGTAGTGCGACAAGTATCTTTTGTGAACTTTGGATGCTGTGTAAGCTTTCTGACCAGGGGTATCAACAGCTATCTGGTGCAGATAAAGAAAGGTTGAACAAAACATCTGTCAATGTCAATCATAACAGAACATACCACCTTATCCAAACCGGGGAACATTTCCTCACCTAATAAGTTAACATTCTGATAGAGGATAATATGTTCATAAGTCATAAAAACTCACTTGCAGGCACAAATTCACCTGGCTTTGATTGCTAAGTTCAAGAGTCAGAGACACGTTGCATTGCAGATCCAAAAGCCCCTCCATGATGTTACTGGGGATTTCCTGCAGCTGGGAATGATTTCCTCCTATTCATAGAGCCTGAACTGCCTTCAAACAAATCATTCAAGTAGGCCTCCAAATCTTCTGGTGTGTATTTCACATACTTCTCTGGATGTCTCACTACATCCAAGTGGTTCTGAAACCGGCCAAGAAAGGAGCGATATGCAGGAAGAATCATTTCAGTGATGGAAATTCTCAGTTCAGTGCATAGCTGAGAGTCTGAAACAATCCAACCACACTGAGTTTTGACATTCTCCTCAAAGGCAGCATTGAAGTTTTTGAACCTTTCCTTGAGCACATTCCTTGATGCACCACTGGCAGATCCCCCACTGATGTTGATGCCCTCATCCTTTAAACAAGCAAGGACTTTCGTCCACGCCGTTCTTCTATAGCTGTTGTGATATTGACGCAATTTGCCAGTGTTTCTTTTGATCCACTCATCACCCAGAAGCCTTCTGACTTCAGAGTCTTTCACCTTCTGACCAATGTAGTGAACATTATTCATCAAGAACAAATAAGCTAGGGCTGGATCCCTGTACAATTTTGACTTGGCATCAAGATTTCTCTCTAGGTTTTCCATTAAGTTCAGAGTTTCTGCCGATAAAGGGCTTTGATCTAAAACCCTCTGGTTAGAACTTCCGATCTGAACATCTTTCCTATCCCAAAGCAACTGATTCATAGTTTCTTTGTAATCAGATAGAAATTTCATGTAATTCATGACATAGCGGGCTAGAGGATGAACAGCACCACCAGGCATGGGGTTCTTAGAGGCCCCGTGTTGAATTGCATTCTCAAACTCTGCAAATGTTCCGCGAGCAGCTTCTCCGAGCCTGGTCAGAACGGCTGATGCCTCTGAATTTACTCCTGCAGAAGATGCCCCTCCAAAAATGGACTCAATGGAAGGAAGCAGATCCCGCAGGCACTCGTACATGTCCAAGATTTTGAAAATCTTTTCTGGAGCTCTACGGCCGATGGCTATGGCTTCTCCAAAGTTGAGAAGTTGCATGAGGCTGGTCTTGGCAACATCGATGAAACATGACTCTGAAATGGCATGTGAATCTGCAAAGATACTTTCACAGAGCTGCTTCTCGCTGGGGAAGAGGCCTCCGGCAGCAATTTTCATAGCTTGGATCCACTTAACAATCTCACTCTCGAGCAGCTCCCATGACATTTTCTGCACTTCCTCAAAGGTGAATTTCTCTTGCCCTAGCTTCTGCAGGCTTTCTTCGAGGGTTGTCTTTCTGATGCCAACATAGACCTGGATGCACTCTGTGTCGTAGCCAGAGCGCAGCATTCTCATGGCAATGTCATACAGATCTGAGACAACATTGGGTGGTAGGAAGTCAATGATCATGTCCGAGATGGGGCGTGATTTGGCTATCCCTTCTTCTTCTCCTTCAGGAGCTTCATCATCATGACCTTCTTTACGGAGACAGTCTACAGCATTTTCCTGCTCTTCTTCGGCCCTACGGCTGCGGCTGCGGCTGCGGCTGCGGATGCTGCTGCTGCTGCTGAAGCTGAAGCGGAAGCCCCCATCGAAGGAAGAACGGCTAGACACTAGATTAAACATCCAATCTGGATCTGCAGGTTCACTATGCTGCTGGAGGACGTGGCAAAACTCTGCCTCCAGCCGCAGCATGGCAAATTGCAGGACGTTCTGGGCACGATCCACAAGGCGGGAAGCCTCTGAAGAAGAGGAAGACAGGGAATCAACGAGGCTATGCAAGCTGTCAACAGCATCCAGGTAGGCACTAACCTCTTCTCGTTTATCTGACCACAGAAACGTTTGCATGGCTGCTTCAGAGGAGCCATAATCCCACCGCAGGATGATCTCTTCAGCAGATTGCAGAGCAGGGGGAAGCCGATCCTCATCATCACTATCTTCATCAACACCATCATCCCCATGATCATCTGGCGATGGCGAAGCTTGCTGATCTCTGGCGTTCTGTGAGCCGAAATCGGACGGTGCAGGGGGAGAGTCTGCTGCATTGCGGGGATTTGAAAGGCTTAACCGCGAGAAGCGATCGTCGAAGGTGGAGAGGATACGCAGCATATCGTCAGTGTGTGATGAGCTGAGGGTTCGGAGGATATGGTGAGCAGTGGCTACTACTCGATCTTCACCGCTTGAGCCGGCCATGGCTCGATGCGATGGCGATGTAGAAGCTGACAAAAACAGCAGGGACCTGGTTCTTACAGCGATGGCAAAGCCCTAACAGACATACGAAGAAAGAAACTCTGTCCTAAAAGAAGCAATGGAGATGGCGAGAAAAACCCCTGGCAGGATGCTTGTAGCAGCTATGGCGAAGGCGAAGCGTGAGCTGCGTTGCAAAAGGCTAGCTTTAGACCTGCTACACAGATATGGCGATTGGGGGGAGGGGGGAGAGAGAGAGAGAGAGAGAGAGAGACAGAGCGAGCTTGCCCTTACCCTGGTTGTCTGTTAAGGCAGGGGGGCAACGGAATCTCTGCCGGAAGCGGAGGAACGGTGGGCGGTTTTGTCAAATAGAAACTGCCGTAAGCAAGCGTGCCGTCTCCAGGAAACTGCCGGAATGGCCTGTGTTCCGCCCGCCAAAACCAGCAGATAATTAAAGTCAAACTATCTAAGAATTGCATCGCACGTGTTTTGATTAGGTGACTCATGGTTGACCCACCACCCCCTTGATTCTCGCCTCAAAGTTGCTTTCATTCAACTCCAAAGCTCCGCAAAATCAGGGCGTTTGGGCTTTACATACACCTCGCCCATATGGATGATGATGGGCGGCCAGTCACGTCCGGTGAGAGAGAGGTATTAACGTCGGTAGAATGCAACATGAGAGCATATACGACCAACGGTGGGACTTGAACTCGGGTGGATCATGGCCTTTATAAGGGATGATGCATTCGCAATGTCGCATGCGTGTATCTCGATGACATGGCATGCGTGCACTTCTTCTTCTTCTTCTTCTTCTTCTTCTTCTTCTTCTTCTTCTGGGTTGGTATCCTCATGCAATTGGTGACTTACATTGCACGTCGATAATAACGAGGAACCTCCCCATCCCCAAGCCCATGCTCTCATCGCATCATCGGTGGATGCTAGATAGCCTCAAAATACATTCATTGGTCAGGTAATTGATGGTGGACGGGTGACACATATAGCTTGAACTACATCCATTGTCTATAAGGCAAAAACTAGAGTGGCACAAAAGAAAGAGTCCTTTTTTTTTAAAGAGTGGGTACTAAAGTTACATAACTCACTCCTCCCTACATGTAGGTGCTGGGTTCAAATGCACCCACTCCAATAGTGGAAAATGGAGACAATCTTGAAAGCAACAACAAAAAACATATTATATTTCTTCATAATAATAAAATATAAAAATGTTTATAATTTTCTCGTTGCTCTATTTCAAGAATCGCTTGTAGAATGCTTTGTGTTCTTTTTATGATTGGTTCTTTGAACCTTGGACAGTTGCCATCATTTAGTCAATTTGCTTGGCCCATACCACACCTTGATTCTTGGCTCAAAGTTGCATGGCATTTAGCTTTCATCAACAGTTTTTTCAGACTTTAATGATTCCATTTCATGGCTACCTTTTGGAAAGGCTTTCTTGGCAATATAATGTGTTACACATGGCAACAAATAATAAGTTCTTCTACTTGAAAAAGGTTAGCTTAGTTTGTGCAAGTACTTCTCATATGCCTCCTAAATTTTCATCCTTATGAAAAGAATGCGAAACTCCATTGAAATGTTTATGAGCTTAAGAAATAAACTTTTCTCATGTGCCCCTCATCATGGAAAAAATGTGGAACTTCATCGACACAGAGGGTAATAACTTTGGTGAAGATATACACTTGCATAATTATTTATTTAACAATGTGTGGTGTTTCTAGCAAGCTACCACAAGAATTTAATGAATCTAATGGTGGCATTGCCCAAGCGGCATACAATCTCACACTATTCCATTAATTACATAAATTTAAAAAAACTGTATGGTGATGAAAATTATCCTTTAGTTATTTTTGGCTAGTTAGTATTCCTCATTTGTATTCCAAGATTTTTTGGGAGGTCATAGAGTAAAATAATTGAAGATGAGTAGAAAATATGTATGATTTCTTTGAGTTACTTCCACATCAATATTTTCTTCCTAAGAGTATCCCAAGATAGATGAGTGGCATGGTGACCTTGATCTATACGGTTTTTTTTTTTTTTTTGCTTTCTTCTTGGTGGGGGTAGCACTGGCTCCAAGCCTTTGGGTTCGTCAAAATCTTCGATTTCTTTATCTACCATCAATTTTGTAGTAAACATCAATTTTGTCAATCTCGTTGGCTGGTAGGGGATCCTCCTAGCATGTATAGCCTTTTTTTTTGGTATGTTAGTGCTACATGTCTGGTTTTGGAACTTGAAGCTGCTCTGGAATAGGTTTTTATTAGGGGTGAAAAACCAGTCTGGTTTTTCACGAGTGTGAATACACACGCCGAATGGATAGTAGCTATTATTAGTAAAATAATGTTAGTATATTCAATATAGATGCAAAGCAAAAAGAATAAGCACTTTTAATCCATTTTAAGGAAGCATGAAAAACCAGTCTCGTTTTTCACAACCATGAATATCCAAAGATATTCACACCAAAAAAATATTAGGGTTAGTCATTGAAAAGGACTAGAGATGAATTAATCAGCTTTGAAAAAATGTAACTATTGGATATCATGTCAATTAAGCATAATACTTTTGGTGTGAAAAACCAAACTTGTTTTTCACTATCGTGAATATCAGATCACGTCAAAAAGAATGGTTCATTTCTATTAGCATTGAAAATCATGGTGGCTTAGCCTTGTGTTTTTTCTTGTGCTAATGATGTACATAGCATGTGTAACATCATTGTATGTACAAATGATTGAGAGGGTGATTCTTTGTTGGCGTGATTATTGATCTCCATCATGATTTCAAATCACAGCATGACTCTTGTGTGGTGTGACTATAAATAACGACAATCAAAGTTGATATTTTTTGTGATGTTGATGATGCTTTGCACTTCTTAATACTTATGCTTCATCTTTGACACCATCCATTGATGATGCTTTGCACTCCTTGATACTTACACTTCATCTTTGACACCATCTGTTAATGACTGTTTTATTAAGATTTGAATGCCATGACTTTTGCTAACATGGCAATCGCAATTGTGATTTTGGAGAATCACAGCAAATCATTTCTTGATGTTACCATGTTTTAAGCATTTTCTAATCATGTAGAGCATGTATGCACCTTAAATGACCGTTTTCTATGCATTTCTAGTGGAGTGATTTTGTAGGAGGAACAACATGAAAACTGCTTGATTGTTGCACTTTTAGCCATTAGAAATGTACTTGCTTGCTGAGAGTAAAATTGTACCTCTTCCTTAAAGGTGATTGCTTTTTGCTATCATTTTCATTGTAGCCATCCTAGATGTTGTGTAGGCTATTGAGCACTCTTGTTACTCTTGTTTGTGGAAGGTTCTTGTGGAATTTTTCCTTGTGGCACCCTAATTGTAATTTTGCACTCCTGTGAGTAGTGGATTCTTATATCTTCCACCTTTTTTGGGAGCGTAGGTGCTTGTGTCCCCGCCGCCACCACTGAGCTTCTCCAACCACGGAGTGTTGGCTCAAAGAGTGGTTTCATGTAGATGATCTATGGGGACATCTCCAATTGCATCCCTTCATTGGATGAAGTGATGAGCAAGTCATCTTGGAGCAGGTAAGTGGAGTTCTCCATGTGGTTAGGTTATTTTTGCTTTGGTCTCCATACCATAGAATTATTTTGGGCTTCTTGAGTTGAACTTGATGATGAAACTTGATTTATCTTGATAGCTTTAGGCACCCATATAATGGTATTGCCTTCATAGTATCCATGAGCCTGAAGTAGGTTTGTGGATAGACGGTAGTACCATTTTTGTTATAGAGTCCACTCGTGGTGCTATCGATGTCGAGCCCACCTACACCTATGTCTATCGTAGGACGCACAGGTAAGTGCGGGGAGAGAGAGAGAGAGAGAGAGAGAGAGAGAGAGAGAGAGAGAGAGAGAGAGAGAGAGGGGGGGGGGGGGAACATAACACACAACCGTGCCAATGGGCAAGAAACTAAAGCCATCACCGAAAATCCAAAAGTGACAAAGACACTAAATCCATCCGAAAACACACGACACTACTCCAACAAGAAACCAAAGGTGCCACCACAAACTAGTAAACAATTTCTCAATCCTTCTATTACTACTTTTATTGGCTACCTTACGGAAGGTAGAGCTCATATATAGCTAGGTTTTACATGCCTAGATAGTCCCATAGTGCACCCCATAAAGTCCAAGAGCTTCAATCCAACAAATCCAAAACCCCCATCCCGAACCTAATTTTGAACCTAACCAACCTACCCATTCCTAGCCATGCTTAGTGCACAAAGGCCACCCCCACCTCACATATGACTTGCACTAGTCCGGCACCCGCTACCCGCATTTCAGTCACTTGTCACATAGCACTAACCATCTTTTGCGTCCTGCTTTTGTTACGTCAACCTTCTTCCTCGCAATTGCACTTCACACACAACTATGCACACACTTAAACTAAGGACTTAATCCCTACACAAGGAACATCCATATAGAAATCATGACTTATAGAGCCATGTCCACATCATCCCCATTGTGTCACTATGTAGGGAGTCTAGAACGTAGCCTCCGGATCTTTTTGGTCCATTTGCCAAAATGTGAGTCACCATTAGGGACAATACATGCTCCCTAAACCCCAACATACTCCACAAAGCCTGAGGAACCCTTATTCACACCCAAGTCAAAACCCCTCTTTAAAATCACTTTACGGTCACCTATTCATCATGGTAAAAATTAATGACTAATTTGACTTTGAAAGTATAAAGACTTGGGCTAATTCTATTCTATTTTCTCATATAAGTGTAGTTACATGGGCGAATATTTGCAAGCCTCTATAACAAAAGTGTAAAATTTGGGCAAATTTTTTACCCTTAAAATTTGATTTAAAATATGTATCGATCAATAATAATATGTGTACATCTGACAAAATAATGCAAGTGCATGAAAAGCTGGGCTATTTATGTGCTTACCTACTAAAGAAAGGATCGCAAATTTACTTGGAGCCATCACAATGGAGGGTTCTACCCACTAAAGAACGGATTGTAGATTTTAGTTAGAGCCATCACAATGGAGGGTTGTATAACATATTAAAAGCATAATCCCAAAAGTAATAAGAACCTTGCATAGACTATCTAACTTGAAAAGAAATTATCTCGAAATAAAAATTTTCATAATAATCCAATGTATCCACTACAATTGCCTTTTTAAATCTTTGAACTAACACTTCTCCAATATATTCCCCCATGTTAACTTTAAGTCTTGAAACTATAGATAAAATGTTACAAAATTTTTAGAAAGCACCACACACCACTCTAAACATTTGGGAGGTTACTACTAGGGATGACTAGCTTCTCAAGCACTTATCAAAATTGATTTGTCTCAAACCTCTATAAATATACAACACATACATAGCTTGGAAAAATGTTTGCCTCAATTTTGCAACATCATAAGATCTTGAGATAACAAGACCATTGCATCTATAAGAACCCTTTTCTAAAGGGATGGATAATCATGCAGAGCCTTAGATGTAATGCTCAAGGTACAAAGCAATACCAAAGCTACATGTCATGGCGTCTAACTATCAAAACTTTTCTACTCTAACCAATACCCATGAACAATATTGAGTGCATAAATATTTTTCCATTCTATCAACAACAACCCAAAAAAAAAAATCACATTTCGCAACTTGGGCATATTCTACCATTAGTGCCATTCATGCAACTATTTTCTAGCAAAATAATAATTCCAACTACATGGTGTCTTTCCAATTACAAGGTATCTACCACTTTTTCCAATCTCCACCACTACCCTTCACTCCCAAATTTTCCAAATTGCAAATAAACATGAAAAAAAAAACATGCCCACAAATTCCATGTCAATGCTACAACAAGCGATCCACACTTCGCATAAACATCAACCACAATACCCTTTGATGGCATTTGCTTGTCCTCAACAAACCCTAGTATCATTGTTTAGCATAAATCAACCAGCTTGAAATATTTTGACATACGCTCCTTCAAGTACACTTTGGTCCAGCTTTTTCCACAATCTAGTGATTTCCCCTAGCTTTGAAGGCTCCTCTACTTGAGTGTATTACTTCCATAGTTTGGCCAAAATGCACCTGATTGATTATCAACTCTTTGGGGCTGATTAGCTCCACCAACAATTGATTTTGGAGATCCATGCTTTTCCAAAAGTGATTAGAAAGTAGCTCTACAATTCCCTTCAAGTATAAGAACAAATCCTTCTTATCCTTTGTATTATTACAATACGGGATGTACAATGGCCATGGATTCAAGGAGATCCTCCATTAGAAATCTCTCCCTAATCTCAACAGTCAAAGTGTTGCATATGGAAATAAGTTCTTTCTTCACAAATCTAACCAAACTTGGAAAGGTCGATTCTTTAACCTTTTTAGTCATGTAAACTCGCTTCACTTTTCTCATGATGTGCACTTGAATCAGCTTTTCTTTGACTTCAATGCAAAGGCAGCCTTTCACATTATACTTCAGGTAGTTTTTTTTTGAACCAACATCCAAAAGAGTTTTCCATTCATCGAATTATTTCTCGTTGAAGCTTGAATTTTCCCCATGCAAAGTGTTTAACTGAAGACATGCCAACTTTCTTGCAACTGGATACTTCATGATATAGCACTCCCTTTGTTGAGAAATCTTTATCATTCATCTCTTGCAAAACAATGGAAGCATGCCTCCCAAGAAAAGGAGAGTTTCTACATCACTTAGGATGTCTAGCAATTGTGAGTCCTTTTCTCTTCCCTTGCCCTTCTTTATGGCAAGCTCATTCACCACACCAATGACTAGTTCTTGGGCATGCATTCAGGCTTACTTCGTGGAGAACCATGTAAGGAAGGTAAATTTTGTTGGGGTGTTCAAGCTAGAAACTAGTGCAACATCACATGCATTAGCGGAGTTGGTCATCAATGCTATGACCACTATTGCTAGATTGTTATTAAAAGACCTTGCTCAAAAGGTTGTTTGTGTGGGAGTGGACGGTTGTTCTGTCATACATGGACAATGGGATGGATTGTGTGTCCAATTGAAGAAATCATACATTCCTTATGCCTTGGGAATACATTGCATGTCACACCGTACAAACTTGGATTTTAAAATAATTGCCAACTTTGATAGTGTGTAAAAGGTGGAAGAGCTGGTCTGTAAAGCATATGCATTTTTTGCAAAAATCCCAAAACGCTTCAAATCATTGAAAAGCTTTGTTGATGGCATAAGTCAAGGAAAGAAGTTGAAGAAAAACATTGATACAAGGTGGATCTCACTTATTGGTCATTTTGAGCGTTTACATGAAGAATATAAGGCAGAATCCCAACAAGTAGTCACTTCATCAAGTGAAATGGCTATGAATGTGGCATTTAATAAGCTTTGTTGTAATCTCCCTCTCACAATCTCTGCCATGGCATTTGCAAATTGCCAACTGGAGGGCTCATTCCAACATTGTGTTGGAAATTGTGAAATCTGAAGTCCAATGAAGTTGAGAGGATTCTCCACTTGGGATAGTCTAACATGGGCTTCCCAATTGATAAGATGTGTAACACAATAGAAAATTGCGCAAGAGTTGCCTCACAATCCTTCATGACTTTCCTCTCATATAAAGTGCACAAAAGATTTTTTATTTTTTTCACTCTCCTCTAGATGTAAGAGATGTGCTTCATAGTATCCCATGTTTTGTATGTGTCAACATTCATCTTTGGACTTCCTTTTCTTCAGAGTTTCTATCTTTCCATCAACCAGCTTTTTTTCATGCACCTTCCCTATGTGCTTCTTTTTTCATGCACCTTCCCTATGTGCTTCTTTGTGGTATCTAGCTTTAGTTGTAGCTTGACTTCATGGCCCAACTTCCAACCACATGGTATGCAAGTAGAAAATCTTGGTAGCTCCTCATTCTTTGACCTTAAAGGCTGGATGAAAAGGAATTTTGCCACCCAATCAGCTTGAAACACCCTGCCAATGTCCCACTGGCCTCTCTTCCTGATAGCCTCCAATTTTGACATCAAATAGGCTAAGAAGATGCAGCTTTTCTCAAATAAGAATGATGTTATCCCATGTTTATTTTGTATCCAAGCCTAGACATACACTTGTTGCCGTATGATTTGTACGCATGTCCAACTTTGTAAATGCTTGGCAATTTAGCGGGTCCGCACTTGTAAAGCCAAAGCATGGAAACTCTCTCTAGCTATTTTGTAAGGTTAAAAGCCATGGTCTATGTATGCACAAAAATGAAAGCTAAGCCTAAGGTTTCAAAAAGCTTATGTAACAAACTTTTCAAATTCAATAAAGAAAGAAAGAGAAAGGAGTCGTGTGATTTGGGAGGTTTGGGAAGTTGGAAGTTGGTTACAACCTCTCTCTACCTTTATCTACCAATCTCACGGTTCTTTTCCATCTCTCTCAATTGGCACAAACTCTTACTTTCTTGTTTCTTCCATCTCTCTCTTGTGCTTCAACGCCATATCCATGGAGGAAGAGAGTGAAGAAGAAGATGGTGAGGATGATCTCTATGCTCATCTTTTGTGTGCCATAACCTAGGTCTAGTTTCTTTTTGTGTGTGCATGGCTGTAGTTTCCTAGAGAGAGAGAGAGAGAGAGAGAGAGAGAGAGAGAGAGATAGTGTGTGTGTGCCATTCTTGAGTGTATTTGAGTGTTTCTTGCAGTTTTTATGGCAATGGGCTGAGCCCAGTGCATATATTTTGCATGCTTGAGTCCAGGATTTGTTGTCTTTTTGTGTGCTTGGAAGGCTATTTCATTTGGTGCGTTCGCCCACCGAGAGGGGCTAGCCATGGAACTTGCAAGAAGCAGCTTCAAATGTGGAGGGAGGACTGGCCTAGAAAGAATGTGCAAAGACCGAGGAGGGAGGCGGCCTTGAAGGAAAGAAAGGAGCAAGATGGACATGAAAGCTGCAAAGAGTAGAGCGAGGGGACCGCATTCTTGTCAGACTTTTGAAGACAGAGGCGCAGGAGTATGAAAATGCAAAGGAAGATGGTAGATCACGATGGGCAACAAGGAGAGTGCAAGAGAAAAAGGGGACTTCTTGATGCCTGTGTCATTGAGGAGAGGACAAGCTTTACAAAGGAAGGGACAATGAGGGTCTGGGTGCAGCGAAGGAGAGAGAGAATTTGAGGTTTTCTGGCCGCCAATAGAAAAAGGAGGATTGGTAGTCTGGGAACGACCTCATGCATAGCACAAAACGCTTTGCTCAGTCAAGGAGGCGTAGAGGGAGAACGAGAGTCGCGAACGATGAAGGAAGAAGCACAGAGCAGATATGCCGAATGGGAAGGCATTTTCTTCTCACAGCATTGCTGCACGTTACAGGCGGGCCAAATTCACTTTCTTTAATAAGCATTAAATGAACTCCTATGAAGAGCCAGTTCACACACACAACTATAATTTGTTCTAAACAGTGGGCAGCGTGTTTTAAATCCTTACGCCGGAGATTTTTGGCGTAGCAAGGTTACCAAGGGTGGCGGATTTTCATGCAGATTTTGAGTGAGGGAGAGCTATGAAATTATGATCTTTTGATGGGGATTATTTTGGTGTTTGAAGTTGAGAGTTATTATTATTTCCATAGGATGTTTGTGGGTTTTTGTGGGGGATGTGTTGATGATTTTTCACCTCATTCTATGTTTGATGGAGTATGGAGTAAGTGTAGGAGAGTAAGTGAGGAGTTTGAAGAGGTGTGATGAAGTTTGAGGAGTTTTTTTGAAGGAGTGATTATGTGAAAAGGGAGAAATTTCATTGATATTTTGTTCGCGGGAGCTCACAAGCTAAGTGTGGGAGGAATGATAGCCTCCAATTTTGACATCAAATAGGCTAAGAAGATGCAGCTTTTCTCAAATAAGAATGATGTTATCCCATGTTTATTTTGTATCCAAGCCTAGACATACACTTGTTGCCGTATGATTTGTACGCATGTCCAACTTTGTAAATGCTTGGCAATTTAGCGGGTCCGCACTTGTAAAGCCAAAGCATGGAAACTCTCTCTAGCTATTTTGTAAGGTTAAAAGCCATGGTCTATGTATGCACAAAAATGAAAGCTAAGCCTAAGGTTTCAAAAAGCTTATGTAACAAACTTTTCAAATTCAATAAAGAAAGAAAGAGAAAGGAGTCGTGTGATTTGGGAGGCTTGGGAAGTTGGAAGTTGGTTACAACCTCTCTCTACCTTTATCTACCAATCTCACGGTTCTTTTCAATCTCTCTCAATTGGCACAAACTCTTACTTTCTTGTTTCTTCCATCTCTCTCTTGTGCTTCAACGCCATATCCATGGAGGAAGAGAGTGAAGAAGAAGATGGTGAGGATGATCTCTATGCTCATCTTTTGTGTGCCATAACCTAGGTCTAGTTTCTTTTTGTGTGTGCATGGCTGTAGTTTCCTAGAGAGAGAGAGAGAGAGATAGTGTGTGTGTGCCATTCTTGAGTGTATTTGAGTGTTTCTTGCAGTTTTTATGGCAATGGGCTGAGCCCAGTGCATATATTTTGCATGCTTGAGTCCGGGATTTGCTGTCTTTTTGTGTGCTTGGAAGGCTATTTCACTTCCTCTTATTGTCTTTTGAGGTAGAACCTTGAGTGTTTGTCGTTGTATCCACATGGGAAGACCTCGGAGTGTTACCCATCAAAGATGATTGTAAGCCACCTTCAATTTGCATACCATTTTCCTCTAGCTAGGAAGTTAATGATGTTGAAACAATGGCCATAGCTGGTTGAGAGGGTTGTGTTCCTTGCTTAAATGAGCAACTACCCTCATGAGCAACACAACTAGCATCCTCTACTGAAAAAAAGTTTGAGAGGGGTTTCTTGCATTTCAGAGAGAAGAAATTCTCTTCCCCTTAGGCGACATTGTAATCTAGAAAAGCTAGAAGATAAATGGTCCTGCGTGAAAAAAGAATGATAATGACCATGATATAGAAAGCACATCTAACCATATTGTTTGTTTGATGTTCAAATAAGAGACAATAACAATAACATTTAACATATGAATGAACAAGATTTGATGTACAATGAGAAAAACTATGATTATGTGGTATAGAGGCCCATGTTGGGGCAGTCAGCCCTGTTTATACAGGAGAGGCAGACTGGTTGCCCCATATATAGGGGCACCGCGGCCCCCCACAAATTTTACCGGATTTCACATCTCTTCTCCAACATTTCTATGTTTTCTGCTCTCAGTTTTCATCAGTCTCATTTCCACTGCACATTCCAACATGGTATCAGAGCTAAAGGTTTCTTGAAGCTTTGGAGACAGTGAGAGCTTGCAGAACTATTGTGTTTGGTGTTGATTGGAGAGTGATCGGGCTAGATGAGACGTGGCAAGTAGAAGGTGGGTGTCACTTGCTGGACAGCCACCTTGCAAGAAAGTGCAGCCTCTTCTTCCCTTCACAAGACCACGTGAAGCCCCAAGATGGTAGATTTGTTGGGGATGGCAGATAAACCTATGAAGATCCCCACCCCCGAAGTTCCCAGTAGTGGACCGACAGTTGGATGGGAACAACTATGACATTTGGAAGGTGATGATGGAGTCTATTTTGGAATCTTATGATTTGGCTAACTTCCTCACAGTTGGAGTTTCAAGGCCAGATCCGGAGGAGGACACTTCACTATCAATCAAGAAAGAGTGGGAGACGCAGGCATAGTTGTGGGATTATGTTAATCCATGTGTGTGCTCTTTAATCTTCCTCAGCTGGACACTTCACTGCTGTCAGTCAAGAAAGAGTGGGAGACCCAGGCACGGTTGTGGGATCATGTCAATTCCTATGTATGCTCTTTCATCTTCCTCAACTACACACCCCAAGTGATCAATCATATCAAACACATGACACTAGCTCAAGGGATTTGGCAGCACTCGGCTTCTCTGTACAAATCAGGTATCACCCATGAAGAGAGTTTTCTTGGAAGTCCAAATGCGAGTGATGAATCCTACAAAGTCTTTTGATGATGCAGGAGCACATCAACAAACTCCACGCTCTTCAGAAGAGGTTCTTCAGACTAGGAAGAAGGACATATCATTAGAGGACATGGCCATCACCCTATTGT
The DNA here is from genome assembly GCF_041138505.1 of Cibotium barometz. Lineage (NCBI taxonomy): Eukaryota > Viridiplantae > Streptophyta > Polypodiopsida > Cyatheales > Cibotiaceae > Cibotium > Cibotium barometz. Next base: position 40,789,367 of record NC_141057.1, on the reverse strand, counting down.
CTCATATGTCCTCTCAGTACTCAGCTTTTTATCCCTCTTTGATCACGAGCGAGAGGCTCAACACCATTTGTCACGTAGGCTGTAACGCCTGTGACCGACCGCAGACCGGATGGCCATGTCCGGGGTTCAGTGGGAGAGGACGTCCATGCGGAGTCATGGGCGGCCAGGCTAGTGTGGACGGCAGGCCACACACTATATAGCCTGGGGGATGAGGGGCAATCCTCATTCTTCCTCTATGGCTGGGTGGTGAGCCAGAGGTCGTCCCCTCTTGTGGTAACGCCCGTAGCGGCGTTACGGATATGTAACACTGGTATCAGAGCGTGGTTCGATGGGATCGTCAGAGTCCGTGCGTGACCGGGGGACCGGAGCCCACTCGATGGTTTTCAACCATTCATCTCCTTATCCTTATCTCAAATGGAGTGTGTGGAGGGAGGCAGCCAAGGAAGAATGGAAGGGAAGAATTCTCTCTCTCTCTCTCTCTCTCTCTCCGTCACACACAGCAAGCAAAATCAAGTAAGCGATTTTCGTTTTGTTTTTTTTCTATGCGATTGAAATTGTCTGCGTTGAAGCTTGTGTGTGGGGGGAGCGTTGAAGCGTTTGTGTGGGCGAAGAGCAGCCCCACTGCGTCTAGTGGTCGTTGTCTGAGAACTGGGGAGAAGAGCACAAATGTGCGAAGAAAAGCAAATGTGCCCGTTGCTAATATTGACCTGCGTGTGGGGGGCGACACCAACCCACGACTGCTGGCGAAGACCACGTCGAGTGGGTGGGGGCGAAAGCTGACCCTCTTTTGAAAGAGGGGGCGTAGAGCCCAGGCGATACGGCGCTACAGCCAGGCCAGCCCAACGGCCAGCTAGGCGGCCAGCCGGCCAGGCAGGCGGGCGGCCAGCCTTAGGCGCCCAGATACGGCGCTGCAGAAGCCAGGCCAGCCCAGCGGCCACCTAGGCGACCAGCTCAGGCGGCCAGCCGGCCAGGCAAGCGGGCGGCCAGCCTTAGGCGGCGGGCAGCCAGCAACGACCACCAGGCAGCCGACCAACGCACGAAAGGAGAGAAAAAAAATATATTTTAATTGTTCATTTTTAATTTATTAAAAATGAAGCGGGCGGCCAGCCCAGCAGGCGGCCAGACTCAGCCCTAAGGACACTCCCCACGGGCGGGCGGCCACGCCCGAAGCGGCGAGGGCCGGCCCGGCCCGTTATTTTTTTATTTTATTTTTTTTATTTTTTAAAAAAAACAAAACACACAAAACAACGGTACACCCCACGAAACAAACCCAACACGGCCGTCGCACCGTGTGGCCGTAGTGCCCGTTTTCCATGAAAGAGACCCACCGCACATGGCCGTAGCGCCGCGTGCTAAGAGACAGACAAATCCCACGGCCGAATACCGAGTCCTTCGAGAGAGAGTCGTTCTATGGCCGTTGTGCCTAGTGAACACGTCTATGGCCGTAGCGCCTCGAGAGTAGCACATGTAGAGATCACACGTTTGGTTCAGAGAGACTAAATTTAAGCTGAGCATAGACTTAGTATGCAATGGCGTCAGTTGTGCCCAAATTAGACGAAGTGCTTATCACACGAAATCAAGGTAAGCCTAATTGAGCCGTAGTGCTCATAACCCTTCACAATCTTTTAACAGTTGCTAGAAGATTGTGATAAACTTTGGCAAATGAGAACCATGTACAAGCGTAGTCTTGATGTGGTTATGCCTTGTGTCCAAACAAGTTGCTTACTGTTTGTAGCAACAAGAGAGCTTTGGCCCGTAGAGGCAAGCTGGCCCTTGTTGGTAGTAACAAAATAGTCTCACTACTTGGGCCTAGAGAGTAGTGACTAGTTTGATTTAGTCACGTACATTGCCTGGTAAAAGTAATCCCTAAGGTGTGTATTACTTGGGATAAAGGGGCTAGCAGTGCTGCTAGCAGTACTCAATTGAATAATTTATCTAGGAGTACTAATCTGAGGGATTAGCATACGCCTAGATATAATAGCAGATTTAAAATTGATTTGTAGAAATCAAAGGTAAATCTGAAGGGGTATAGTCTTGAGATGTTATGCTCAATGCCCTTATAGAAGTTGATCAAAGAGAACTGTTCTTAAACTTACTAGCATGGTTTTCTCTTCTTTTTATTGCCATGCGTCGACATCCCACTGCTCGAGAGTTTGTGGTAATCTTTCGAGGGGGGAAAGAGCCTTTTTATATGTCACATCAATTGGTTTGGTGGTAATTTGATGGTATGGGACATCAAATTCTCACGGAATCGATTGTAGTCTTGGTGGAATGGAACGCCAAGGCTTGTGCATGTAACTTGACTCTTTGGCAGGTCTGTATGTACACTTGTCTGTAGTGATAAAGTGTGCAAGATAAAATTTGAACTTTGAAAATTACCAAATATAGCCATAAGTTGGGATAAAACCCAGTTACAGAGTTCGGAGAAGCTCTAGGTAGCAAGACCATGATGGTGTGCTAGTGCTAACAGAGTGATTTAGTTCCGGAGTGATCTAAATCTAGAGGTTAGCAGTAAGACTAGTTTGGTTGGACAATCTCATGCATGGGGGACGCCCTATAGCATTTTGCAAGCGTAGTCTTGCCTATGTTCAATATAAGTGTGCGATTGTGAGAACATTTTAGTTGCTACCATATGAATTTGGAAAATATATTACTTTCCTACATAAGCAATTGTAATATTGCATGGCAGGCTATTTTGCTTACAAAGTTCATGTGCGTGTAAACCCTATAAGTCGTATGACCCCTGGGGAATGAGTGGAGCATTTCTAGGATTTAATAAGGTTTTACATGGCAATAGTGAGTAGTATCTCACTCCAGACGAGCCTGGTTGTTGTTAGTATCGGATCCGACATATGTAGTGTACATAAAATCGGGCTGAATTAGGATAGGAGGCTAAGCCAGAGAGCTTAGCGATAAATCCTACTATATCTGGTGAGTTTTGCCTTAACCGGAGTGTTAAGAAGTAAACTCAAAGTCTGGGGCTGAACTGGAGTGTTCGGAGGCAGACATATCTTTTGTTAAATCGGAGAATTTAGCAATAGATGAGCTTGGGGTGAACCATGGTACCCAGGAAAAAAGCTCTTCACACTAAAATAGTGCACAATAATTTTAGGGTGATAAAAATCCATCACAGGAATGCTTTACAACTTTCCATAGATGATAGATGAAGACCATGTACTTTATGGAGTTAAAGTACATAGGTGGTGACTTCGGCGCCACATTTTTTGTAGGAAGTCACCAGTGGTGTGGTTAGGTCAGCCGAGACTCCACAAGACCTATGCACTAGTTTTTAAGTTGACCTTTATGATAAGGACGTCCAAAAATTCGTGTTGTAATACCAGAGATTGTACTGCAATGTGCAATGGAGGGTCAATTCCTGTAGTCACTTCTTAGCAGCAAGTGACTTGACCATCTTGTTATAGATGGTTGTATATGGTACTCCCACTGGGGGGAGGTACGCCATTGGGTACGGAGTTACTCACAGACTAGTATGGAGCTACTAGTGTGATGATAGTGGGTACGTAGTTACTCACTACTAATACATAGCTGCTAATAAAATTAAGATCCTCGAGTGAAAGATACTCTAGATCAACATTTTAAATTACCGAACCACAATCCATGAGTATCGAGGTACTCATAAATATGTTGACGTTGCTCAAATCGAGGGACCGATTTGTTCGATGGTATGGAAAAGCAAGGAGAGTGGAGTAACTTAAAAGTTACACATCACTAGTCCTAGTGAGTTGTCGAGGTCATCCGTAGTTTGATGATCCCCTCTACCTATCAGATAACATTCAATTTTGCAAGCCCTGGCATTTAATCCGTAGTGATTATGAGTTTGGGGTGAGATATGGTTATGAAGTTCTTACAAGAGTACTCGTTTATTTGCTTGTCATTGGTTATAGCTTGGTAGAGATTGCCACCTGTGAGATGGGTAGGTAGCTTTGCCGCTATAATGAGGAAGCAGCAAATAATGTTCTCATAGTTATACTTCATACCAACACCAAACAGGGATAGGATGAAATTCCTAAGTTCATCATCACGAAGTACTGTGATGTTTGCATTTATATTGAATGTATGATGTAATGAGACATTGGGCTTGTGTAATTACCATCAATTATCTAGCAACCTATGGCTTCGCAGCAAGCTCAGTCATTATTTGTGGATTAATAATGTGGTTATTAGTAGTTGAAATTTTCTTGATAGATGGTACAACCCACCCAAATGATTCATAAGTGTGTAACCGCTTATGAAGGATAATAATATGCAACAATGAAGCACTTTGTTACAAGTGTGAAACCACTGATCTATTGCAAAGCAGTTTATCAATAGTACCACCATATGTGCGTAGACACTATACCACATCTTCGTTGTAAGATGTTTAAAAGTTTCTTGGAAGGACTCAAGAATATAACATATGATATTAAACATGGTCTAGATTTGTTCTTGGACCTATGACACTAGCGCGTAGTCCGCTTGAGAGTAGAGTTTTTGAGGACAAAAACCTTTCTTGAGGGAAAGGAGGGATATCCTCAAATATCACATAAACTCGAATAGTTGTGTGAGTCCAGACAATACTTGAAGGGATGTGTCTGGTAATAGCAACAAAGAGTTGTAAGTGATTGGATGTAACTCCAGACACCCGTAGTGGTGCAAGAATCTTTATCAAACATCTCCACATACTATATGATCTGCCCGGATATATAGTATGGCATAAGAGATAGGAAGTTTGATTGTTATATTTGAAGGGAAATTTTTAAAAGTTACATTTACTCTGAGTTAGAGTGGAGTTTAACCATCCGTAGATTGATGGTAGTTAGAAACTCAACAAGATTCTAGAGCATATGCTTGTGCAAAGATGTTACTCTAAGAGAGAAAGTATCTCTCAACTTTGGAACTAATCCTTGTGATGCATGATTAGATTGGCTCTAGTTTATTTCTCCTATGGCCGTAGAGCTTTCCAAGGAGAAGTTTTAACAAGTTGGTGATGCAACATGGTAGCGTAGTCTACAAATATCTAGTAGCATAGTCTAAGAACTTGCGCTACTAGAGTGCTCTCCAGTACATTAGCTTCTGTGCTAATGACATGATGCAAAATCAAGGCATGAAATTTGCCTTGGGGTTTTGGTTGAAATACCAAATCACGGCTTCCGTGAGTACTACTAGACATTTGCTTACCAATGACTTCCCCAGTTAATGGCACGTCGGATTGCCCGTATAGCGGCGGTCGAGCTCGACCGGACACGTGGGAGAAATATGCTAATTACTCCATTGACGAACGGGTACTTACTTTACAAGCATAGAGTATGTGTACCAACTATTGGTGACTTTCGGGCCCAATATTTAAAGAAAGTCATGATAGTCCAAGTGCGGGTCATCTTGGGATTCAGAAGACCTATGCACTAGTTAAAAGACAGTTTTATTGGCCTAGTTTGTTTAAGAACGTCCAGACTTATGTGCTGAAATGCAGTAAGTGCCAGGTCAATAAACATGAACGTCTTAAGGTTGGAGAACTACTCCGTCCGCTGGACATTCCTCAAGGGAAATGGGAAAGCATTTCCATGGATTTCATTACCGGTTTACCCAAGACGAGTCGAGGGAATGACTCGGTGTGGGTGGTAGTGGACAGGTTAACTAAAATGGCAAAGTTTATTGCCACGAAGAAAACTGTTAAAACGCCAGAGTTGGCAAAACTCTTTATTGAACATCTCTACAAGCTATATGGCCTGCCCGCGGATATAGTGTCGGAGAGAGATAGAAAGTTCAACAGTTATTTTTGGAGGGAAGTCTTCAAAAAGTTGGATACTACTCTGAGTATGAGTACGGCAGATCATCCGGAGTCTGATGGTCAAACTGAAAGAGTTAACCAAATTCTAGAGGATATGTTGCGTTCTTATGTTAGTAAGAAGCAATCTAATTGGGAAGAGTACTTGCCCTTATTGGAGTTTGCCTATAACAGCTCCAAACACTCAGCGACTGGATTTACACCATTCATATTAATGTATGGATTCCAGCCGAGATCTCCGATGGCTGTAGGCCTAGAAAAGGAGAAGATTCAATTTGTCAAGGATTTCCTTGAAGATATGAATGATATGCTCAGAGCCGCACGAGAGAGCACTCGTAGCGCTCAGGATCGCGCTAAAACTTATGCGGATAAAGGATGAAGAAAGGTGACCTTTGTAGAAGGTGACTTTGTATTCCTCAAGGTTCCTTCGCAGTCAGAAACCATGAAAACGGGAAAGTGTGATAAACTTTCTCCGAGATATTGTGGTCCTTTTAAAATCCTTAAGAAGATTGGGGACGTAGCATATAAATTTGAGTTACCAGAGAGTTCTCAAGTCCATCCTGTCTTCCATGTCAGTAAACTGAAGAAATCAGTTCACGGGTTAGAGAACGCAGTTTCTCCAGAGATTTTGGTGGACTTGATAGAGCCACCAAAGATACCACATGAACCTGAAAAGATTCTAGAGTATCGTGACAGACAAACCCGACATAAAGTGTACCAGGAGGTACTTGTTAAATGGACAGATAGGGATGAGGAGGTAGCTACCTGGGAACGCCGTAGTGCAATTTCCAAGAGGTTTCCCCAGTTTGTTTTCGAGGACGAAAACTCTTCTTAAGGGGGGGTAATGTCACGTAGGCTGTAACGCCTGTGACCGACGGCAGACCGGATGGCCATGTCCGGGGTTCAGTGGGAGAGGACGCCCATGCGGAGTCATGGGTGGCGAGGCTAGTGTGGACGGCAGGCCACACACTATATAGCCTGGGGGATGAGGGGCAATCCTCATTCTTCCTCTATGGCTGGGTGGTGAGTCAGAGGCCGTCCCCTCTTGTGGTAACGCCCGTAGCGGCTTACGGATATGTAACACCATTACTTGGGAGGTTCTTGTGCCGATGGTCTTGGACTAGGAGGGGTGGTTTCTAAACCCTCCTTAGGTCGGAGGTTCTTGTGCCGATGGTCTTGGACTAGGAGTGGTGGTTTCTAAACCCTCCTTAGGTCGGAGGTTCTAAGGCTTTAACTGGCCAGCAATCAAAAGGCCGCAATCAAAAGGCCGCAACAACAACAAGGGCAAAGGGAAGTCTTCACCGTCAAAGTCTTTTAAGAAGAAGCCCAACTCGTATCGTGATGCCTTAAAGGCCGAGTAGACCTGTAACCATTGTGGCCAGAAGGGTCACTACTAGAGGAAATGTATTCAGCAGTGCAGTGCAGATTCCTTAGTTGTTGTTGCAACTGTGAAACTCTAGCTAGTGTGCACTTGGAGATTATGGACACCATAGCTTCATCTTCTTCAAGCAGGGAGGCGGTTGGTCTCACCCCATTGGGGATACTTAGGAGTGGATTTTGGACGGTGGTGCTTCCAGGCACATGACTCCTTCCCGAGAGTTGTTACAAGATATTTGAAGGCAAACATGTCACATCTTTATTGGTGACAAGTCCACTACCCCGATTCATAGTGAGGGCAAGTTGGAGATTATTCCCGATGGCAGAGGGGGGAAGCATTCCTCCCCAGTTCTTTATGTCCCATCTCTTGGCTTTCATCTTTTGTCAGTGCATGAGGTTTAGCCACATATCAAGGAACTAGCTCAACTGAAGGAAGCTGATGTTCCTCCAGCATATGATCGTGGTGGGAACAAGACAAACAAAATAGAACCTTCTAAGATTTGTGAAGAATATAAACCATCCTTCAATCCTCCAACTCCTCATGGAATTGGAAACTTGAAATCGTCGAGATAAATATCTGCAACAAGCTGCAACATCATGCCCATCATTTTCAAGATTTGGTAATCCTTGTACCCCACACAGACTGTATCATCATGACGTAAACAACCGGTTCTGAATATAGTATTGACTACCTTCCACTCTAACATGTGGAATGATCCCTGAGTCCAGGTCTAAATCAATGAAGATCCTCGCTTAGACCTAAGTCTGCTCAAAATTGGGTAAAAGATTCACCCACCCCAATCCAAGTACCCCATCCAAATTACCCTTCTAATTTCCTTGTGAAGTCTTACATAACTCTATCTACCATAGGGTAACTATCCCTCGTAAGCATAGGACATAGCAAGGTTATAAAATATAGACATAGCCAAAAACTCTACATGTTGCAGATCCTAGCGTCCCATACCCCTAGGATACACACCATATAAAATTTCCTTGAGACTTTTAAAACTAAGTCAAGGTGATCAATCCTTTCCCAAGTAAGTCTTGGTGCAGTACACCTCCACCCCATGTCATGGTCCGCCCTACAAGTAAACCATTGAAATAACAATGAAATAATTCACAAATGTCCACACATGACACATCCGAGATATTTTGACTATTGTCAAGCAATCTCGTCCTAATGGAGCTCCAACTGGGAAATATACCATGTGATCTATCCCAACCCCGAGATATTCAGACTATTGTTAAGCAATCTCATCCTCCCCCAGCTAGCTCATCCTTAGAGGTTGAGACCCTGGGATCAAACAATCCTCTGATTAACCAACCGTTCAACTAGAAGACCACAACTAACTCAGCAGTAGAGAAAAGATCTACGAAACCGCGCACTGCGAAACCAGCGTCCCCCAAACATCTAACTTAACCAATGTCTCCCAATGTTAATTATAAACTATAGTTAACACAAGACAAAAGAGTACCAACACATTTAAACAGTTCATAATAAATATACATTATATTATGAAGTCATGTTGAGTTACAAAAATAGAGGTGGGACCGCAAAGTCACCCTTCAAAATACTGGAGCATCTTCCATCACAAAGGATAAAACATTACATGGATGCATAAATCTAAATATACATCAATAACTACCTTAGACACACACCTATCCCAGATCTGACCGTCCCGCTGCTAGGTTCACACAATACACGTGCTCACTCGGTTGCATTTTCACTCCTAGCTTCTACACAAATTTGGCATTAGCGAAGTTGTGAGTGCTACCATGGTTAAAAAGGATGTGCACGGGCATCCCTAACACCAACTCATATATATGTAGCAAGTCATTTTTAGGACCGAAGATTGCCATGCAGAAAACACATTATTTGCAAGCACTCTGACCTAAAACAAACATGAGAAAAGCACGCAAAACAAAATGACCCACCTGTACTTCAGGCGCACGAGAGATGAAGATCCGGCTCTAAATCATTGCAACGACTTGCTTCACTAAATTTCGTAATGGGCTGAGTACAAGGGAGCTAAGGCCTTCCCTTTTATGGCTAAAACAACACCCAAGTGTTTTTTTCGAATAAAAGGGCCCTTTCTTAAAGTGCACTAAAAAATCTCCCCCTCCCTCGCGCGCGCGCGCGTGTGTGTGTGTGTGTGTGTGTGTGCACGCGTGTGTGTATAAATACAGCTCCCATGCTTTTTTTAATAAATGCAACTCCCATGATTTTTTTATATTAAAAATAGCATGATTGTTTGTTTAAAAAAAACAATAGCCCTATAAATGCCATAAACATGCTTTTTTTCTTCCAAAAAAAAACAGCTCACCACTTTTTACCTCTCTCTCTCTCTCTCTCTCTCTCTCTCTCTTTGCACTACCCATCAAGCCCCATCTGCTATTCGCTTGCTCTGTCACATGCGCCGGACCTATGGCTTGTGTATGACTTGTGCAGGCCGATACGGCATGTTGGGATAGCCTGTGAGGCCTCTTCACGACCTGGTGCAAGGCCTGCAACCCTGTGCACCACATCTCCCTCCCTCCCTCCCTCTCTCTCTCTCTCTCTCTCTCTCTCTCTATATATATATATATATATATATGCGCACTACCCATCTGCTGTCCGCTTGCTCTGTCACATGCGTTGACCCTATGGCTTGTGTACAACTTGTGCAGGCCGATACAGCATGTTCCAAGTGTTGTACACCTTGTTGGGATAGACTGTGAGGCCTCTGCATGGCCTGGTGCAAGGCTTGCAGCCATGTGCACAATATCCCAAGATGGCCTATGCCGACTGCAACACCAGCCCTAGCTTTTGGCTACACACACCCTCTATTGTGACTACAACTCTACTGCCCTACAGCCAGACTTACCTCAACCTAAATCTTTGGAATTGGACCCAAAGAATCCACTTGGGTTTGTGATTAATCAGGTCCTGTGCACAGATCAATGCACCTCAAGCCCTTGCACAGGCAGGTCATGAAGCCTACACATGTTGTGTTTCCCCGCATTCCTGGCTGCAAAGTTCAAACCCTACATCCCACCCAACACAAAAAATTTGCAGCGCCTAACAAGAGTGGCTCCTCAGACCTGTTCAAGCACAGAACCCAAGGTCTGCAGAAAGACAGATTCAAACAAAGGTGGAGGGGTGGAACTTCTCCATTTCCACCCATGGTAGTTTTGCAACAAGATAAGTTTGAGAGAAGAGGGAGAAAGGAGAGATTTGTAGGCACGCATGCAGGCCAGGACACCCCAATTTTTGAATTACAACCCTAAGTTTTCTCTATAAGATTTGGTGGGGAAACAAAAGAAAGGAAGCTGCGAGCATGCATCTATGACTTTGATTCTATGTATTGTGTACATAAGAAAGATGTACATGTGTGCAAAAAACAAGAAGGTAATTAAGAAATAAAACAGAGCCCCAACTTGGCCTTGGAACAGGAAAGCGCAAGACGCTTTGTAGTTTGTGAAGAGGGTATGGTTGAATGGAGAGGCTCTGCAGCAACAAGCAACTTACTTCCTTAAAGCCATAGCAGACTCCTCGAAGCCACAATAGACCTCCTCAATGCTCCATAGTTGGATCCGGCCTCCAACAAGGCCTGGACTTGCCCTTCCTCCTTCCAACACAATACCTTCCCCCTTGTGAGGTGGGATTTCTATCCGAAGGGACTTGGTGCCTTGACGGTATGCTAGCCCGCCCCGAATAGTTTGCCTCTATATGGGGGGGAGGAGGTGCAAGAGGAGAGGCAAAGCACGGACCCATGGTAGGCACCTTAGGAACGCACTCACACACCGGGTAGGCACGTTAGGCCGTCCGGGGTGCGGGTGAGGTTCCGTGGGTGCCGAGTTCCCCGAGGGTTTCCCTCCCCGCCTTGACAGTGATCGGGCCGAACGTGGAGTCGGGACCGAAAACGGTGAAAAAACAACCGACTGGCGGACTGGCGAGTCGTGCTGACGGGGGTCGAGATGCGGCTGGGCCGACGGATCATGGATGGAAGGCAAGACCCGAGACGAGGCCGAGGGAGCCGAGCCGAGCACGAATGCAAGTGATCGGTGAGACCCGCAAGGAAAACGCGCGAGACACGCTCGACGGGCCGATGGAGCCGTTTCATGAAGCATGGATTGTGGAAGTTTTCACGCGGTCTTCCACAATCCATGCTTCATGAAACGGCTCCGTCGGCCCGTCTCGCGCGTTTTCCTTGCGGGTCTCACCGATCACTTGCGTTCGTGCTCGGCTCGTGCTCGGCTCAACTCCCTCAGCCTCATCTCGGGTCTTGCCTTCCATCCATGATCCGCCGGCCCGGTTGCATCTCGGCACGTCTCGGCACGGCACGGCTCGCCGGTCGGCCGTTTTTCCACCGTTTTCGGTCCCGACTCCACGTTCGGCCCGATCACCGTCAAGGCGGGGAGGGCAACCCCCGGGGCACTCAGCACCCACGGAACCTCACCCGCACCCCGGAAGGCCTAACGTGCCTACCCGATGCGTGAGTGCATTCCTAAGGTGCCTACCATGGGTCTGTTCTTTGCCTCTCCTTGCACCTCCTCCCCATATAGAGGCAAACTATTTGGGGCAGGCTAGCATACCCTCAAGGCACCAAGTCCCTTCGGATAGAAATCCCACCTCACACCCCTCTCCTACCAACAGCACTCCATCAGCGACCCCCCATAGCCTACCCGCCAAGCTGTTCCCGACCCACACGTGCGGCGTCAAGTATCTTCTTTTGCCAGCATAATAGAGGGAGAGAAGTAGAACTTAGAGAAGTTCACAGAACTCCGGGGGCGAAAGTTTGTAGATGATGAGAAATGATAAGGGCGAATGGAGCTTCATGGCTTACGAGCCTAGAGTGAATGCTAGACGAATTACTCACTTTACGTACGTAATCTCTAGAGTAGGAGTTTTTGGGCTATTATTATTTTTATTCAATTTTAAAAAATAGCCTCTCTTTTTTGCAATATGCTTTAAATTCGCCTTTGGGCTAATATTAGCCCCTAATTTTACCCCGCTTTCCGTGGGTAAAGTGTCATGCCATTTTTAAACTACCTAAAGTAGTGCCTTACCTCGACAAGGTCTGCCTCATAGAGCCTTCCATAACCAATAAGCATGGGGCTTGGACTCCCTTTGACCTCACACTTCATTAAGATCTGCCACAATATGAACAATGCAAGGGAGGTCAAGATGTCGGATGGGTCACACCCTCTCACCAAGGATCTCATTTAGAAGAACCCTACACCTCCCAGCCACTATATCAAAATTCCACTACAAGAAGGAAGCCATGGCCGACGTTCAATACACCTGATCACCGAAGATGGTCTCAATTCCAATGGGACTAAATTTGAAGATATCATTGTCCCCGAATCGGTACCCCCGACCTGTGTACTCACTTTCTTCACTCATGCGAGAAGGCTAGGGATTGACACAAAAGACTAGCACTCACTATCCTAGCCAAGTTGTTTTTCCACCAACTCCAAGGCTCATACAAGAACCCAATATACAAGATACATTGCATCCACATGGTTACAAAATTCCTTTTTCATGCCATTGACAAAGAGCTTCCACCCCCTATGTCTCGCTAAGCCCTTTTCCAGCTTATGAAGCAGCGCCTCTTCAACAACCCCAAGCCGCAACTTCCCCGAAGAGGTAAACGCTAGAGACATTTCGAAACCCCTAAATTTCCTCACCAAGGCCAACAATGGAGGAAACCTTCAACCACCCACATGCCTCTGGCACAAGACCAACACACAACAGCTTCCTTCAGAAGCCCCATTCCCCAATCATCTCAGGAGGAAGATCATATCAGCTCCAAGCGATATGCTTAAGCCACAAGACTTCTTCACATAAGACCCATATCAAGGAGAGGTGCTTGGATCCCAAGCCGAAGTTGCCCATTAAGAGAGCCACCAAGTGGCCCATGAGTAGGCTCCCCCGGCCCCCCACAAATACATTACCCACTCCCACATCATCCCAACCTCTACAACATCCACTTTGATCGACCTTCCACCATCGGGACCATCCCATACCCAAGTCCATGAAACTCTCAAGGATACCATAGCGCTCGTGGACCACCTTATCCCATAGGGCCCGACCCATAATGACTTCTTATCTCCACCAAGCACTTCAAAAATCAACTCACCAATGGGTCAAGCTTATTGCCATGTGGCCTAGACTTCACATCCTTCGATAAGAACGTAAGAACATGAGCAAGTGTCAGACTGAGTCTATCCCAAGAAGACTAACGAAATCATCACCACCCCAACAATGGCTCTAGGCTACTAATGAAGAAGAATGCAAAACGAGAAATCCATAGGCTTTAGAATGAGCTCCTTTCTACTGAAGCCACCCAAAAGGCGCTGCCCAACACTCTCACAAGCAAGACATAGATGCCCTTCGCCTTTGGCAAGTTTACAATAGCCCAAACACATGAAGCCCAAAGAGACCAACTCCTTGATGAGGTCAAGCAAACTTAAGCCAAAGAAGCCCAAGCCATCTTCATGTGGCTAACCAGTTTGTAAAGGAGTGTGAAGATGCCCTCGTAGCAACTAACTGAAGAGGCAACCAAATCCCTCATCAACTTCCATGCGGAGTATAACCAAGCCATGAGCAAAGGGACAGCTCCAAAAGTGGCCTACCAAGAACTCCACCATAAAGAACCATCATCACCTAAGCACACACAGAAATTCATAAGCTAAAAACCATTGCCTCATATGATACCCCTTTGGAAAGACGTGACCAAAAGAAGTTGGACATGCTTCTCTCATGGTCCAATGACCTTGACACCTTGCTAACCACCATGAGAGTCAATCCCCCGTGGTGGATACCCTTACTCTCATCAATTATGTCTTGGCTCTTTACCTGCTTCAATTCAATACCTTTTTATCGAACCCTATCTCAACCCCCGCCTTTCACACCATCTTATCCCACATCAACATTGCATTACAACTGTTAAAACCCTAAGATCTCTCTAGATAATTGTTATGCATAAACATGCATAAATCAAGCATAAACTCAACCACCCAACCACCCCCGACCCCAAGGGATGCACACATGAATTATAAATGAAATACATCATACCTCTACCTTGATGTCCCATACCATCAAGAGGTATAACTCCAATCCAATAGCATGTAGCTATAGTGTGAAATGGTAGGTGAGTAGATATAGACCTCTACACAAGAGACCATAGCCTAAGCCTCCAAGCCCCCCAAGCCTCCCTTGAGTGTGCCCCATGCCCCTATTATATAGGAGGACCCTCAAGTGACTCTTGACTCTCCATTTCCCATGTGTGACCCTTGGATGCCTAACCCTAACCTTAACCCTTTTAAGGTTAGTCCTAACCCATGCTCCACTAGAGCTTGTTCCCATGCTCCCATGCTCACAAGCCTAATGTGGGTTAGCCTCCTAGTATATGCACACATAATGTGCATATAACAACAACCCACCCTTGCCACCCTTTTCTTCTTCGACCAAGCCATCTCCTTGGACACCACACTTATGTGATCCATTGAATCCCATCCAATTGTATCCAACCTCGCCACATTGTGCCACATGTTCATCAATTCTATAGTCTTTACCAAGGAAGATCATTTCCTCAAACTCACGGCACCACCTGGCCTCAACTTCCCCATTAATAAAGATATATTTTTCTTGGCCATAAGCTAGACATGAAGGCCCTTGTTCCTCCCAGAGTAGTGACGTCCACCTACCACTAGCTTTGTTATATGCCCAACAACCAATACAATTTGTAGAACATTCTCTACCTATATCAAATAGTCTACACTTACCTCAAGTAAGCCCTCGCCACCCACAGATGCCACCTTTACACCATTCCATGGGGCTTACCTGCAATACATTTATATCGAGATGAGGCACAGGAGGCCTATGCCTTTTTCCAAAGCCATGAGCCAGCAGATGAAGAGGATGACCTTAAAGATTCCTTAGAAGGAAAACAGGGTGAGCACCAACCTTCTAAAGAAGAAGCCGATGAGACACTCATTTGGTAGTTTAGCCGACAAAGAAAAATAACCAAGAGCCAAACCCAACCCTAGCCATGAGCGATCCCAAAGCCACTCCACTAAGCCCAACTCTACACCCAAATCCATAACCCTCCCGTCAATCCATCCACATCATCCTCCGCGAGAGTATATACTTCATCCAAATCTCATCCTTGGAGCCTAGAGCCTTTCCCCCAATTCAACTACCTCATCAACCGCATCTATGCGCCCCCCATCATCAAATCATTCCATGGGGAGTCAGAACTCAATGAGGCACCACCGCAAACTACTATGGAAGAAGCTAGTGAAGAAGATGGTAAGGACCCAAGGGTGTCCTTGCACAGCTGTCCATGAACAACCACTCACATACCCGCCCAATGTGCGAGATCTCACATGACAAGACAACTTCCATAGTACCCTTCATACACTCTTCGAAATGTACCCTTCATACACTCTTCGAAATGTACCCTTCATACACTCTTCGAAATGGCGAAAATATGTCTTGTGAGGCAATACATGGATCGTCTATTTACCCAATGGAAGATCGACCACCCATGGCACACCAAAGGAGGCTGGCAACAGTTTGTTGATCCGAAGGACTACTCCGTCACATCACATAGGAGTCCAACCCGAGAAACGGCCATCAAATGTGGCAAGAGTACATGACCGCACGCCAATAAGTCCTCATAGACCCCACGTACATGCCAATCAAAAGAAGGTGGACTTGACACAAGTTCTTGCATATGGCCACCTCATGATAAGTCCGCATCAACGCCCAATACATGCCAATCAAAAGGTCCTGACACAAGTTCTCGCGCATGGAAGGCAAAAGGCCCATCTATAACTTCCCATACATGACGGACCCACACCACTCACCACCATAGATATGGGACTCTGAATGAATAACTTGAATGACCTATACCATACTAAGGTCCCCGATTCCCCTATAGTAGCCAAATGTCAATTCTTCTAGTTTATCATCCTCATCCTTGAGGAGGTGCTCAAAAACCAATGGACAAGCAAAAGGCGGTTGGTCTTCGATCTCAATGAAGGTCCCAACTTTCTGCCAACAGATAGATCTTTATGGCATGGTTAAGTACTTCCACAACCTTAGGGTAGACACTTTCAAAGACATGCTAGGTATGGAGTTTTGGAAACCCTTGTCACCAACATTCTCACAAGCCCTTCATCACTGATGTCGTTCTACAAGGCCGGTAGCATCTTTGAAACCAATGCGGGTGGTAAGTCTCACCCTTATACCAGAGACCCCGTCTACTACTTTCTAATTGCTTATGGACACAAAGTTGGTACAACACCCTAGTCCAAGGGTGTGCCACACACAAGCTACATGAAAAGAGTCGAAGAAGGCAACCAAATAAGTGTCGATGAAAAAAATGTGTTGACTTTTAATCGTACGGAGTCTACACCAGCACACCTTTAGCCCAGTGACCATGCACTCCACCTATACACTATACACGGACTTTGCATTTAGTAGACAACATCTAACAAGAATAGACTCCAATATCTTAAGCGCATGCACTAAATCTCATCATTGACAACCGTCCAAGTATATTTCTAGATAGGAGAGACCATGGCAAGCGTAAACTTCATCCATAGTACAATCCATTGCTTGGACCCTCCTTAAATCCGTAGGAACCCTCTGTGGCCTCTTCTTCGATCCCACCAATCATTGATCCAAATAGGCTCTCCATTCCTAGTTCTCAATAATGCCAAATCCCGTGAGCAAGAGAGGTCAACCTCACCTGCTTTGCACCTATGGATAAAGTCCACTAGCACATACATCATCATCTCACGATCTTGACTCCCCAAGAAAAAGAATGTCAAATAAATATCGAGAAAAACCAACCATAGGAGTCCAATTGCGTTGGAAAAACCTTTACCTTTGAAGGAACACATAGGGCACAACTTCCACCTGCCATTACCCGTGTACGACTCTTGTATATTTCACTATAGCCATCACATTTGTTTTCCATCACCTCACGATCCAAAAAAAACCCATGCACTTGTAGCTAACCTCATCAACACCAACCCTACATTCCCCAAAAGAAGGGACCATAGCAAACCCAAACCTATCACATGGGATAACCCATTGCCTAGAAAACCATTGACTTTGTAAGTACCTACAAAGAGCTTCAATGAATACAACCTCTACTCACAAAAAAATTCAAAGCTTCTCCAAAAGAATGAAAGAAACATCACTTCACATTAATTGGTCTAATTATGAGATTTTAGAGTTGGAACAAGTTGGCAGAACAGCTGCTTTAAAGCTCAACGCCCGCCTAATGGTGCTTCTTTTGACCTGGTTAGAGAGAGGTCTGTGCAGTTCGTGAGGCTGGATGGGACCTGTCCCGTAGTTGTTTCGTCACAACAAAGTTGCAACAAGAGGTGGAAACCTCCAAACCAAAGCAATTCATAGCAGAAGGATTGTGGGTTGATCTAAACAGTGCTACAGCGAATACATCATATGCAGGATATGCAGCACTCAAACAAAGCAAAGACGGCATTGCTCCACGAAAGGTTCCAACAATTTAAGGGCATCTCCTGCAAAGGCAAGACCATAATAAATAACCACATCCTCCAATGCTGCTCATGACAAGATTAAAGCAAAAGCAATGGCTGTCCCTCCCTTGAAACGACACTCAATAGATGTGCATTATGCCACATCCATCGTTATGCAATGGAGGACCAAAGCTCAGAACAGCATCTACATTTGAACATTGAAATTGGGGTGAATACTATGCGAAATTAAAGGATAAAACACAAAACAATGCCAGAAAGCAGGGGCCAACACAGGCACAATTGCACTCCAAAAATTCCCATTACTATTTGTAGAGCTTCTCAGCTACCACATCAGCTCAATATTTATGATTATACATTCTCTTCCTATAAAGTCCTGCTTATGAGCATTTTTTGCTTCCTAAGAATTACAAAAGATTCCCCCCAAAAAAAGGCAATCACTTCTTACCATTGGAAATGAGCGCATCCCTCAAAAGAAAGTCTCGGGTTTAGGAGATGCATAATGCTTAAACCTATGATACTTGTGATGTGGACATAAGCCTGCCCTTTTTGACCTGAGTAGCACACTAACTTCTTAAACTCCGCACCGTCTCTTGAACACAGGTAACTTACGTTCCAATCACATCACAACACAGTTCTTTTGATGTGACTTTTTTTTTCTCCTTTGCCTTGGGGGTTGTAGCACAACCTTGATGGCAGCATCGAAAACAGCCTTCACATTCTGAAAAACCTCTCGAGAAAATTTCAGCATATTAGCAACCACATGGTTAGGAAACAATCCCAAACACTCACGTCAACCTGCCTCTAATGAAAAAAAGTCCTATCATCTCTAAATCTTAAAGCACATGAAACTGAAAAGCTGATTATATAAGTCAAGAAGAACCTGCTGCGTCTTTGCACTACATTCAATGTAGGCAGCAGCTCCAATCTGCTTCTGTAGCTCCTCTCCCTGCAATAGTTTATTCAAATTTTCAGCTCTAAAAACAAAAATTGCACTAGTCAAACATTATAGATATTACAATGATAGAAATCGTCATAAGCGGCAGGATAAGGAGGCTTCCATAAAGAATCCATAGTGAGATTCCTGCGAGCCTTTAAAGTGTAAAAGGTGATTGGAGGAGCTCTCACAAAGACACTTGTGATGGGCACTGCACCCGGATGATCCATAAAAAACTGTTTGTCATCACGCAAATCTGCGGATGTGAAGAAACTTGACAAATAAAATCAATGCTCCACGAGAAAAAAAAACCCATAATGCACCATATCATTAATGTATTATGTGTGTGTGCATGTGTACGTGCAGGCGCCCGCCATGTGAGCAAAAGAAATTCACTGAATGAACATGTGCAAACGCACAATCACCTAGCTTAGTTCCAACAAGAATGACCGGAACTCCAGGAGCGTAGTGCCGTAACTCAGGAATCCACTGCAAAACACATCTGTATCAATATCTACAGGTACACACCCTTTAGGCACTAAGTTCACATGTAGAACTAAAAACAAGTACACGTTGTAGAGCAGTTCACCTTCTTGATGACATTCTCATAGCTGGCCTTACTGGTAAGAGAAAAAGCCAGAAGAAAGACATCTGCACCTCTGTAGCTAAGCGGGCGTAGTCTATTGTAATCTTCTTGACCTACACATGGTAGAAATACATGGAACCCCAATCAATAAATAACTAAGACAAATGCCACAAACCTTAGCCCTCGTGTGGATGTCAATTGTACTACCACTAACAACGAGCATTGATGAAGTGCTTTGCACTCCACTACATATCCCACATTATAGAGTAAGATCTTGCAGTCTAATGACGCAGCGGAAAATATGTGAAGCAAGACCAGATCCCAACGCAGGACCTCTGTCCAGATGACACTTGGAAACTTAGCTGTGTTGAAGATAAGAGCCATCACCTGCAGTGTCCCAAAGCCCGAGGTTCACAGTGTTGCCATCCACAGATACATTCGCACTGAAATTATCAAAAACAGTGGGGACATAGTCCTGCAATCCAATTTCAAAATCCAAATAAGTTACAACATATCCAGATGTTACATATGTGGTATAGGGTGCCAGGACAAGCAATGTATCTAGATACACAGAACCCATGTGGAGATTGCATGACCACGACGAAGAAAATGCTACATATGTGTTCAGGCATGGCATCTCATCCAAGATAAAGGAAATATTGCACTACAATTTTTAAAAAAATCATTCAAAAAATATAATATTTTTTTTTTAAAAAAAAACTATTAGCCTGGCATATGTATTTCAGGCATGGAATCTCATCCAAGATGAAGGGAAATATTGCACTTTCAATTTTTTTATTTTTTTTAAAGCATCAATACATGGCTTTCTGAAGAATAAAATTAACAATTAATCTGGCATGCAAATGTGACAAAGCACTACCACCAACAATTAGTCTGGCATGCAAATGTGACAAGGCACTACCGCCAACAATACAAAGATCTGGGGGTTTAAACTCTAATCAAACGGCCAAAGAAATACATTTATATTACTTAATGCTGCTTAGCAACAAATTGAAGCTGTACTAAAAACCCAAACGGGCAGAAGGACTTGCAGAGGAGGTAGTGGGCTTACCGTTGGGAATGTATTGCTGGTGTAAGAGATGAGCATGCAGGTCTTGCCCACAGCCCCATCTCCAACAGTCACACATTTGATGAATCTGGAGGTGCTCATGGTGAAATAAGTACCGCTAGAAAGATGGTTTTGAGCTCAAAGGCATGGCTTTTCCACTTCGGAGTATGCAAAACAAGGCCAGAAGTTCGTTAGGGTTTCGTCTTTCCGACCTGTCTAGGTGCGTTGAAGGTCTATCAATGCACGAGAAGTACGCCCTTCACATCGCCTTAACAAAAAGAGGATAACTCAGAGAAACCCATTACAATGCTAGCTTGCTTCCTGCTACATTTCTACGGTGAAGCTACCTCACCTACCTCCCTAGCCTATCTATCCCTCTAGGCATCCCCCCCAAGCGATGGCTCACACCCACCTCACTACGGCCCATGTGTGATCCCACATCAAGTGTCACATCCTTTTGTTCCACCCATGAAACCCTTCATGTTTTGCACATCAACAATCATCCTCACCAATCAAGCTCCCCTTCCAATTTAATGAAATCCATGATCACCTCAGGATGAGTTTCACATTTGGGCTCTCCCCAAAACCACTTCTTGGAGTTCTCAAGAGTCTATCCCCACTTCGACCGTTCTCACATTCAAATGCTTTTCAATATGATCAGATGAAGGAGGATTCACACCCAAGCAGTGTTGTCTAACTAGATGGGATTTCCTTTCGTTCGATGGATTCACACTCAAATTCGATCAGCTAAGGGAGATTTCACATTTGTGCAATGTGAGGCCTATTACACGTAGTCTCATGTGGTGGTTTTTCACATGGGGATGATTGTTGTGTCCAAAGAGTTTGCAAGAAATCAATTTGTGGGATGGTTTTCCACTTGCAACACATTAATCCACATACTAATCCATGCTACACTGGTAAGAACCATATGATTTATTTATGCACTCCTTTAAAACACCTGCCACATTGTTATCAAAGAATTTCGCTAGCCAAACAGCCACCATGGTGGCCAATCACATCTTGAAACCCTACAAAAGTGATTTGGGTTAGACCAAGCATCTTCTCATTGAATGAAGTGATTACATCAATGTATTGTTATTAA
Source organism: Cibotium barometz (assembly GCF_041138505.1). Classification (NCBI taxonomy): domain Eukaryota; kingdom Viridiplantae; phylum Streptophyta; class Polypodiopsida; order Cyatheales; family Cibotiaceae; genus Cibotium; species Cibotium barometz. The sequence continues at coordinate 40,767,993 of NC_141057.1, read as the reverse complement.
TAACTCCTGTAAAGAGTCTTTACACACACTAGCATTATGCATTGCCTAGCATATGAATCAAAAACCATCTCTAGCTGCATGAAACTTAGGAAAGAGGTGGGTTTTTTAAGAGATTAACTATAAAGCTAGCACATTATTTGTATGACAAATCATTTAGATAATAAAGTTTAAAAAAAACAAACCATCTCTAGCTTCATGAAACTTAGAAAGGAGGGGGGGTTAAGGGATTAAGTATAAAGCTAGCACATTATTTCTATGACACAAGTCATTTAGATAATAAAGTTTTAAAAAACAAGCGATGTAATCATACACAACATTGCATTTAGAGCCTCTGTGATATATGAAGCGAGCCCATTCTCGTGAGCTTTTCTAAAGTAACTCCTTGTGAGACCCTAAATATAAAAAATGGATCCATTCTTGTTAGATTTTCATTGGTCTACCTAATTTTTATACTTTATACCACAAATTTTCTGATGCTTAAGCTAACGTGCATGTAAAAAAGCAATGACATATAGTGTCAAAAACAAAAACAAAAAAAAGGTAAAGTAGGGACCCTGTAAACATAGCCACACAAGATTATTACCCTACTATTTGCACTGAAAAACACACAAATTGAGTGCATAATACCCTCTCACAAGGTTTTTTTGTTTGAGAGAGCCACTACTTGATTTCTCAAAGAAAGTCATGTTACTCCTCATTTCAATACTCTTATCACTATCTCATGACCATGCTTAAGTTTTAGCAATAACCCTCATATTGAATTCAAAAGCAAGCACATCTATGCTATAAATGTGTGGAACAAAACATGATCAGTAAGTTCACACTCATGTTGTAGTGCATGTTGAGTCTAAAGACTGTAAGAGTCTATAACATGAGACACACCTTCGATCCTACATCCTATGTGCCACAAATCCCTCACTTTCAATTTTCTTTTATTGCAATTGTCCCCCCTCCTCAAGGTTAAGCATGACTAACTCCTAAAAAGTACCACATGGATTAAGTGAGTATGAATGCTCAAACTCCTTTTAATAAACCCATAAATACAGCCATGATATAAAAGATTGTACTACCAAGCTTAGTGAAAGGCATGCGTATTTGTTTTATTGATTTTTCCATCCTTGGAGCACACACAATGAGTTTTAGTACAAAGGTACCATGTGCATGAAGTAAACATAAAAAACATAAGCCTTTTCTTGTGCATATAACTACCATAATTACATGTGTCAAGCCTTGCAACATTAACTCCATTGAGTGCTAAGCTTAGTGCAAGTCACTCATATTCTTTTTATTAATTTCTCCATCCTTTGAGCATATAAAATGAGTTTTAGTAAACTCACACCCACCTCACTACGGCCCATGTGTGATCGCACATCAAGTGTCACATCCTTTTGTTCCACCCATGAAACCCTTCATGTTTTGCACATCAACAATGATTCTCACCAATCAAGCTCCCCTTCAAATTTAATGAAATCCATGATCACCTCAAGATGAGTTTCACATTTGGGCCCTCCCCAACCACTTAGGGCTCTCCCCAACCACTTAGGGCTCTCGAGAGTCGATCCACATAGACTAGTTTGCCAAATTTTACATTTAAATGCTTTTCAATATGATCAAATGCTTTTCAATATGATCAGATAAAGGAAGTTTCACACATCCAAGTGATGTCTAACTAGGTGGGATTTTCTTTTGCACGACGTATTCACACTCAAATTCTTTTAAAAACGATCAAGTAAGGGAGATTTTACATTTGTGCAATATGAGACATGTTCATATAAGGAGTCTAATGTGGTGGTTTTTCACATGGTTATGATTGTTGTGAGAGTTTGCAACAAGAAATCAATTTGTGGGATGATTTCCCACTTGATCCATGTCACTCTTTGGTAAGAACCATATGACTTATTCATACACTTCTTTGAAACACCTACCACATTGCTATCAAAGGATTTAGCTAGCCAAATAGCCACCATAGTCACCAATCACACCTTGAAACCCTACAAAAGTGGTTTGGATTAGACTAAGCATCTTCTCATTGAATGAAGTGACTACATCAATGTATTGTTATTAATAACTCCACTAAAGAGAATTACACTAGCATTGTGCATTGCCTATGAATCAAAAACCACCTCTAGTTGTATGAAAACTTAGGAAGGAGGGTTTTTTTTTAAGGATTAACTATAAAGCTAGCACATTATTTCTATGACACAAATCATTTAGATAATAAAGTTAAAAAAACATGCAATGTAATCCCACACAACATTGCATTTATTAGAGACACCATGGCAACCTTCTACATATGAAGCAAGTCCATTTTCGTGAGCTTTTCTAAAGTAACTCCTTGTGAGACTCTAAATATAAAAAATCGGTCCATTCTTGTTAGATTTTCATTGGTCCACCTAATTTTGTACTTTTCAATTCACAAATTTTCCAATGCTTAAGCTAATGTAGTGTTAGAAACAAAAAAAAAAGGTAAAGTATAGACCATGTAAAAATACCCACACAAGATTATTACCCTACTATTTACATTGAAAAATACCCACACAAGATTATTACCCTACTATTTACACTGTAAAAATACCCACACAATTGTATTACCCTACTATTTACACTTAAATCAAACAAATTGAGTGGATGATACCCTCTCACAAGGTTTTTTTAACTTGAGGGAGCCAGTGCTTGATTTCTCAAAGAAAGTCATGTAACTCCTTATTTCAATACTCTTATCACTATGTCATGACCATGCTTAAGTTTTAGCAAGAACCCTCATATTGCATTCAAAAGCAAGCACATCTACACTATAAATGTGTGAAAAAGGAATGAAACAAAACATGACCAATAAGTTCACACTCATGTTGTAGTGCATGTTAAGTCTAAAGACTGTAAGAGTCTATGACATGAGATACACCTTCGATCCTACGTACCACAAATTCCTCACTTTTAATTTTCTTTTATTGCAATTGCCCCCTCCTCAAGGTGAGGCATGACTAACTCCTAAAAAGTACCACATGGATTAAGTGAGTATAAATGAGGTGTGAATGCTCAAACTCCTTTTAATAAACCCATAAATACATCCATGATACAAAAGATTGTACTACCAAGCTTAGTGAAAGGCATGCATCTTTGTTTTTTTTATTTTTCCATCCTTGGAGTGCACACACAATGAGTTTTAGTACAAAGGTACCATGTGCATGAAGTAAACATCAAATACATGAGCCTTTTTTTATACGTATAACTACCACAATTGTATGTATCATGCCTTGCAACATTGACTTCATTGAGTGCCAAGCTTAATGCAAGTCATGCATATTTCTTTTTATTGATTTCTACATCCTTTGAGCATACAAAATGAGTTTTAGTACAAGGTACCATGTGCATAAGGTAAACCTCGAGTACATGGCCTCTTTTGATGAGTATCCTTTATCACAATTATACGTGTCAAAAGACTTTCTACATCGAATTTGTTTGGGACACCATGGGTAGTTACTATACTCTTTCTAGCATGCATTAAAACATTTTGATATTAAAATGTATAGTGTAAAAACTTTAAGGCAAAAAAAAACAATAATACTACTCTAATTATCTAAGGAATAATCATTGTGGTTAGACCATAAGCAAGATGAAGACTTATACAAACTTGAGATAGGAGCATTTCACTTGTATGAAGTAATTAAACCTCACATTGGCTATACCATAAGCAATATGAAGACTTGTACAACTTGAGATAGGAGCATTTCACTTGTATTAAGGAATCATAACTCACATAGATGTATCTTCGAAGGAACGTAGATGTATCTTCGAAGGAACGTAGTCACATAGATGTCTAAAGTGGAAGGAGAGCGGAGGGGGTGGAAAGGGGGTGCACACAATTTCCCATTTTACAATTATGATGGCTATCCTCCAAAAAGTGATGTGCTATATAAATAGGAGAACATTTAGCTCACAACTTTTCAAATTGCACAATATTACTCACTTTGAGTGATGTGCTATATAAAAAGGAGAAACTTTAGCTCACGATTTTGCAAATCAACAAATATTACTCACTTTGAGTGAGTTTTAAAGCCAAAATCACAAAAAATTGCATAATGTGTTGGCACATTTGACAAAAATTTCACAAGATTTGCCCGAGGTTCTTATGCTTCATGTTTAAACGAGAAACCACTAACATATCTATATTTATATCAAGGTGTTGACTTGTTAGTGTTTATAATATATAATAGCATAGTATCATGATTTCATATGAGAGTATCTATATCTTACCTTAATCATCATCATCATCTCCTCACAACATTTAAGCATTCGATTTAAAAAAATCCCCCTCGTGCCTTCAATTATTCATCCACCATGAAGTCTTAATGTTGGTTATTATTAACAATTAACCTCACTCAAGTCATTTGTTGGTTATTAACAATTAAGATCACTCAAGTCATTATAACACTAACTTAACCAAATTTAGTTTCACAATTTGTAGCATGGTGATGTCTCATATGAACCTTTTTTTAAAATTTGATTAGTATGAAGATATATTGGAACTTCTTGATTCCATTTGATTCTAGGACTCAATTAATTTATGTGTCCCTTCTTATTCATTCTAGGACTCAATTCATTTATGTGTATGTTCTTATTCATTCTAGGACTCAATTAATTTATGTGTCTCTTCTTATTCATTCTAGGAGACCCAATTCATTTATGTGTCTGTTCTTTTTCTACTTATTGTGTTGAGAAAACATGGTGCTCATGCTAGATCAAGTGTGTGGAGAGGAGAGACTCACAAAATACAAGAACAATATCTTGCTTATTAAGTTGTTTATGAATACAACTAGGCCTTGCTCCATACAAAATGCCTCATGGCCTCATCTTTAAATAGATGAGCTAGTGGACCTTAAGTCCATTCACACTCACACCCTTCTCTTCCCCTTCTACATAACCTTAGTCTCTTAATACCCCCTCTCAATACCAACTATGGAAGAATGGAATAGGTGGTATTGGACATAGGATGCCTTTATAACATTAGGCGTACAAGGTTTGGAATATAGGTGTGGTTATCTAGGATTTACAAATATGTTCCTAGAGCCTTAGAGGCTAATACAATGTTGCCATCTAAGTCTTTATTTGTTGTCGATGAAGATGTACACCTCAATGATGGTGCACCCCACTCTTTGTGTTTGCTTGACTTCTTGTAGATGACATTTTTTAGACATACATGCCATTGTTTCCACCACATGCTTTCCACCTTGACCATTCTCACACAATGATCAAAAGCAGGCTGCCACCATTGCTTAAGTGGTTTGCTTATAGATGTTCCTACAACATGCTTGATGCTTCCTTGAATACCATATCTCCTCCATGGGCAATGAGGTAGATTTAAATGGGAAAGGGAAAGGGAGGGTCTTACCACTTGCCTTATGAATTGGTCAAGGGCAGTGTCTACTCCACAATTACAACAACTTTTGTGCATGTTGGTTAAATGATACCCATTAGGGTTTGAAGTTACAAGCTTAATGAAAATGAGTAATTGGTTGAGGTAAATGCTCAAACCAATAAGGTTCATCATCCTTGGCTCAAGAAGGAGAGGGCATGGCTCATAATGTTGCCAATGCCTCTTACAAAAGTAATGCCAAAAGATGCTTAAAATCATGACAAACAACAAGGTAGAGCACTTAGGGATGCTATGCTCAACCTTACCACTCATCTTAGACGATGAAAAAGATGAATATGCAGCGGAATAACATGCCTTGGGCTTGGGAAACGAGAGCATACGGCTTAGGACATGCCTATGCCTCTTACAAACAATGGCCTCAAGGATAATACACAACAACATTGAAGATGAACACTTAGTGCACATGTGTTCAAGTTTAAAACCACTCAAAATAATGAGTTTGTTGATGAAAAAACCAGAGATCTTCAACTTCTTTGGCTCATGAGATGAAGACAATTGGTTCATGGTTGCACCATTTCTCCTTGGAAGAAACGGGTTGACGATGAAGACTTGTAATGTGGCACTTATAGTGTGTGCCTGGCCTCCATGTTGATGAAGAAGAGCGTCCTTAATGTAAATGACCTCCTCCTTTGATGGTTAAGACCACCTTAGTGTTTAGCAACACTTTGGTTGATGATTAATATCACCATTAGTGTGTATAAAACACAATTAGTGCTAAAAACACATTTTTAGTGTCAAATGACACTTATTTTGGTGATTAGTTTACCATTAGTGTTTAATAACACTATTAGTATTTAAGAACACTTTTCCTTTACTGGATTAATAGATTAATTAGTGTTAAACAACACAATTAGTGCTTAAAAGTACACTTTGAAAGCTTGAAAGTTGATGTTGATGTTGAAGCTTGTTGAGCATGAGGCTTATGGATACCTCATGTGAATGGAACCTCTTCAAAATCAAGAGAAAGCTCAGCAAAAAACATTTACTTCATCACTTGATTGATTTAGAGCAAAGAAGGTGATGATATGAGCAAGAAAAAACACAAAAAATGAAGCTTTAATGGAAGCTTGAAGGTGAAGAAGAAGGGGCGCCTGGTCTTTTGCTTCCAGCTAGTGCATCCGTGGTGGACGGTTGAAGCTCAAACTTGAGCTGTGGGGTCTCCACTCAATGGGCTACCATAGCCCTAAGGTTCCTTGCCTTATGATGGCCCACACACTTGCAATTGCTGTATGACCAGCGCTGCAACAGACTGCACCGGGCTGCTACAGATAGAATGCCGCGGCGCCTAAGCGATGATTCATCAAATCGACTGTACGAAATGATGCGCCCACGAGTCCTTAACATCTCCCATGTTGAAAGCTTTGAGAGATTTTACCTCTACCGGCTGCTGGAAGGCCTCCAATGGAAGAGGGTTGAGCTCCAGACATGAAAAGATAAGAAAAAATGGAGATATTTGACCTATTCTACACCACAAGTGGTTCTAATCATCCAAGCTCTAGATACCATGTTGAGAAAACGTGGTGCTCATGCTAGATCAAGTGTGTGGAGAGGAGAGACTCACAAAATACAAGAACAATATCTTGCTTATTAAGTTGTTTATGAATACAACTAGGCCTTGCTCCATACAAAATGCCTCATGGCCTCATCTTTAAATAGATGAGCTAGTGGACCTTAAGTCCATTCACACTCACACCCTTCTACATAACCTTAGTCTCTTAATATATTGATATATGCCACTTGGTTTTATTTCTTGATTCCATTTGATTGTAGGACTCAATTAATTTATGTCTCTCTTCTTATTTATTCTAGGACTCAATTCATTTATGTGTCTGTTCTTTTTCGACTTATTGATGTATGTCAGTTGGCTTTATTTACAACTTACCTAGGTTTTAAATGATAGTGTAAGGTTTATACTACCTGAGGCAATGCCTTTTGGTTATTATTAGGCTTTAACGTTGTCATGTATTAAGGGGTCTAAAATCCCCTTGTCTTTAAATAAAAAATTATGACCATTTTCTTCTCATGTTTCTATCTTCAAGCACTACTCCACATTTATAGGTTTCACAGATTAACATAGCTTGATTTTTTTCATTGTGAATAGAAGGTTATTTTTACCTCATAAGCTTTTGGATTTATATCTACTACTTCATAACAATCATGCAATCGAGTCTTGTTTGATGATCGTAGAGTAGCAGGTGACTGGCCCTAGCACATGATCTTCCGTCTGATTGGGAGGAGTTCAATCATTAGGGATATCGCTTTGTTATAGCACCATCCATGATTCAAGGTGCATATCATGGTCTATATATTGCTCAAGACTTACATGTACTACCTGTACAAGAGTACATGTACAAGAGGTATAGTGACATTGATGAGATTCTGTGGTCCTTTATATTTTGGGGAGAATGGCAGCAACTTACTCGTTATGTGATCAGCATGGCCATGTATGGGATGTGCTCAAATACAGCATCCATTACTGAGTGAGGGCACACATTTGATAGCAAGGTTTCACGTGGAGAACACACTTACATAGATGATCACCCTTTTACACGTGGGACTAGTGTAGGATTAATAAATAGTAATAGAGGAGAGCTAGGGGTGTAGCCGAATTATATTAAGGAGTGCATTGGCATTGAGCAGTACATGTCGGCATGAGTTTCTAGATATATAGTAGTCATTGTTGTTACTAGGAGTTGGGAATAAGTTATTAGTATACCACACATGTGAGCAAGACGGGATTTCCATTAGATGTTCCATTGGGATGTCGTAGGAGGGTTAGATTCTTGTACTCATATATTTCTATACTTAGATGATTGTACTTAGATATTCATTGCTCATATATTTTTGCACTCGGATGATTGTTCTCATGTATTTTTTAACTTTGATGATTGTCCTTAAAAAAAATTGTGTGAAAATTTTATAAAAGAAAAGAGTATGTTTCTATTTGTGTGTAGTCAATGTTTTGGAGCTACCTTAGTCATGTGTAGACAATGTGTGTGTGCGCATGTGTGTGTGCGTGTATGTGTGTGTGTGTGTGTGTGTGTGTGTGTGAGAGAGAGAGAGAGAGAGAGAGAGAGAGAGAGAGAGAGAGAGAAAGAAAGAGAGAGTGGACTGAGAGAGAGTGAGTGTTGACTTTTTCTTTTATTTATTAGTTTAGGAAACAAATGATATTGATGAGTAGTCTATAAAGATCATGGCCCCTCATCATGGACCACATATTTTACAAATGCCAACGAGAATATGCCAATCTTATAAGAGATAGGGATCCCGTCAAATATTAAAATCTAAAATGTTAGAGATCACGTACTGATAACTTAGAATATGATGACACTTGGGACGACACATGACCATCAACATGTTGTGCGATGTATTTGACAATCAAGAAACATATAACTTAGACAGACCAAGTGGGTAAAACAAAAGAGAACGTGATCGACATAGCCATGGTAATTTAATAAAGAAAGCCTCAACTCCTGTTTTTGAAAATGAAAAAATCTCAAGGCGTTCTGCAAGCTTTGCCATTCTAAATCTACAAACGCAACATGGATGGACTAATAACTCTGTGTGACCGCACTAGAGTATGTCTTCCTTTCTCTTCTTCTAAAAATTATCGAATATATGAGAGTATACTTTATATTATCTTCTTTGTGAGAACATGATAAAATTTTATAAATGTGAAAATCTTATTAACAAGATTGTTGCCAGAAACAAATATGTTACCAACGTCAAGATCCAAGGCAAAGTCAATACTATTTGAATTGGGCATGTATTATTTATGCTTGCGTTAATGATTGTATCTTGTATAGAGGAGAATATGCAAAACTCATGCATTTTCCTAAATGTAATGAGCCATGGTTTAAAGAGGATTCTACAAAGGCCAATGAGCCAAGAAAAGTCATACGCCATTTTCCTTTTAAACCTTGTCTAAAGTTTATGTTCGGATGTCTGAGTCTTGCAAAATATATGGACCGGCATGCAAAAAATAAAAGCATCAACAGGAAGCTGCGAATCCCTACAGATTGTGAAGCATTTCAACATATTGAACGAGAATGGCTGGTCTTCAAAGAGGAACCCCATAATTTATGAATTGGACTAGCACTTGATGGGTTCAACCCTTTCTCCATAAAGTCATCCAAATGGTTAGCCTGACCTGATGTATTACAAACATTTGAGCTTGTGGGCAAGCTTGTGGGTCATTAGGCAAAATATAGACTCTCACTTTTTCCCCTTAAGGATTTCCACACCTCCTCTCTCTAGAAAAACGGGCTCATGGTGATGAGTCGGATAGACTTCAATGGTATAATTAGGGTGCTTCTCTTACCGCTTGTCTGACAATCCTTAATTCGTGAACTGCTAACATGTGAAGCTCTAAGGCGTGAAGGGTTAACTCGTGAAGTATTAACCCGTGAAGTAGCAGGTTATGGTTCATGTCGTGAAGTATCAAATGCGTCACGTCGTGAAACAGAGTGTGGTTCACGTCGTGAAAAGCTTTTCCCAGCGCTGATTTGCAGAAGATGTTTCACGCCGTAAAGTAGCAAGGAATGGTTCACGTCATGAAATGTTTCCTGCACTTTCACGTGTTAACAACTGCGTCGACAAAAGGAAGGTTAGAGGGTGATTTCCCTATCCAAATGATCCCAAACTATTGTGCCAAGGATGAGGAATGCAATGCAAATTATAAACACAACCAATGGCTCTTTATTTTTATAGTTTTTGTGATTTTTTGAAAAACAGAACAAAACATGTCACCTCCTACTAGCTCATGCTATAGGAATTGGTGACAAAAAACAACAAAATTGAATGTAAAATTGAGTGTAGCTTTCCTCTAAGTCCTCGCCCACCCTTCTAACACACGATTTTTTGTAATTATTTCTCTACCACTCAAACCTTATCTACACAGTTTCTTCACATTGCACCTTCCAAATGCAAAGGCAATGGTGAATCTTGAATAGTGGGAGCTGAAGCTCTAAGAGGGTGGAAGAAACAAAGGTGTTTCCCCAATAGGCGGCGCCAAAAATGTTATGGGCTATTGCACCTTCCAAGAGGGAACTCCACACAATCGCAAACGGGAGAAGCAATAGACACAACAATCGTTGGGTACTTACCAATGCTTCGAGCTCACGTCCCTTGAGGCTCCCCAAGCTCGCTTTGGAAGCTCCACTCCTCCGATCTCCACCTCCATGCTATCACCGTGGAGTCGCTCGCACCACAATGCGAGGCAATCTACCTCTCGTTCTCTCACAAACATGCATGAAAGAGGAACATACACTAGAGTACAGTCTCACTCTCACTCTCACTCTCTCAAGATAAAGACAAGAGCTCTCATAACACAAAGCAAGGCAATCTACCTCCATGCTATCACCGTGGAGTCGCTCGCACCACAATGCAAGGCAATCTACCTCTCGTTCTCTCACAAACATGCATGAAAGAGGAACATACACTAGAGTACAGTCTCACTCTCACTCTCACTCTCTCAAGATAAAGACAAGAGCTCTCATAACACAAAGGGAGATTGTGCCATTTCATTATGAGAATTGCATTTTATACAACTGGCCCTTATTTACTTACTAACTAAGGCCTTGGGTGGCCAATATCTCAATTTAAATTTTATAGTGCCTTTACATGACACTTATTAATGCCCTCAATTGGAGGAGCATCGTTGTTGTTAATCCAAAATAGGACTTCTGAGTTTATTTGTAAAATGTTTCAAGGCATAAACTGCTACCTGCTACTTCACGACATGAACCATTCTCTGTAGTTTCACGAATATCTGCTAATTCATGGCCAGAAAAGATAGTTTGGTAGAAAAATAAGGAAACGATTAGAGTAGCGATTTCGCTTGTTGAAATACATTCTCATGCACTTGAGGTCTGGTAAACTCATTGGAGACGACCTTACCCTCGACGATAGTGCATCAAAGCACCCAGGTTCTTCGTACCAAAAAAGTTGTGCTCAGACCGCTCGGTGAGTACCAATTGGGTGTTTCAGTTTGGAGGAATGTGACCACCATAGAAACAAGTAGAGCGAGGAATCCATGGAAGAATAGCTAAGATTCTCTGGCCTTGGAGAGGAAGAAAAACCCTCTTCTCTGCGAGATCCAATGGAATCTTTGATATGGCCAGGGGATTTTTTGGTCTCCAATACGGCATGGAAGATGAAGCGTATCTACGGGCACGGGCTCTTCAACCAGCGCAGGGCACCGTCTACTAAGACCGAAATTACCAACCCAATCTTATGGACCTAGGTATACTAACATAGTAAGGATCAGTGGGATGAGCCCCAGGGTTAGAAGGGATAAGGAAAGCGCCAGGTCAAGTCTTCTTCCCCACATTAGAGGAAATAGAAACAAACTTGAAGAGGGTTGAGGCAAAGCAACAATTGTGTCTATTGAGCTTAATAAAACAAGAGCTCGATAGTCAAAGAACAAGGGCGGAGCAATGGGAAATGGAGAACGTGATTCCATTTTGACCACGTGGCAAAGAACCAAAAACATCTAGAAATGCCACTGATAGTATGTGTATGGGAATAACAAAAGGAGTGATACCAACTCTAGAACCCATTAATGAGGAACCAAGGGCGGTCGAGAGCCTTGAGACACAAGAGGAGGAGAACAACCTACCTAGGGCACCTATACTACAGGTGGTGAGAATCATCTCTATACAAGAAATGATCAATGATCCCACGTTCTAACAGAGCATAGAACTCTTGTGATCAAACAAAGGCAGGCCGAGGCTACTAACAATGAGCCAAGCAATGAGGAATTACCCAGACCTAGCCATAGACCCAAACTGAATAGAAGAACCTATCCAGAAAGAGGACGTGGTCTAGGTGGTAGTAATCTAGGTGTACGCAGGTCTACAAGGGTTAGATACCCTGTTGACAGGTTGAGATATGATGGATATATAGCCCATCATTATGCTTACAAGGGTTAGATACCTTGTTGACAGGTTGAGATAATGATGGATATATAGCCCATCATTATGCTTACATGGTAAAAGCAATACAGGAGGTTGAGCCCACTTGGTTTGAGCAGGCAATTGGAAATAAGAAATGGGAAGATGCCATGGGGATGAGGAGATGGCAGCATTGAATGTAACATAGGAGTTAGTGCCTTTGCCTAAGGAAAAGAAGGTAATTGGATGTAAGTGGGTGTATAAAGTCAAGCACAATGCTTATGGTTCAGTGAGCAGGTACAAGGCAAGATTGGTTGCCAAGGGCTATACGCAGACTTATGGCATAGACTATGAGGAGACATTTAACCCGGTTGCAAGAATGGCAACCATGAGAGCTGTCATTGCTATGGTTGCAGAGAGAAGGGTTGGTCTTTACATCAAACGGATGTAAAGAATGCTTTCTTGCATGGTGATTTGCAAGAAGAAGTGAGATGAAGGATTTGGGTGAGCTACGGTATTTCTTGGTCATAGAGGTGGTGAGATCACCTCATGGCATTTTGCTATTGCAGAGGCAATATGGCTTGGACATGTTGTCCAAGTATGGTATGATAGGCAGTAAGCCTATTTCAGTGCCATTGGAGCAGAACACAAAGATTTCTGCAAATACAGGTAAACTTTTGGAGGAACCCACTACATAATATAGGCACATATTGGGTAGTTTGATCTACATGAACAAGGCTAGACTTGAGCTATGCTGTTGGACTTGTGAGTTAGTTTTTGCAGGCCCCTAAGAAGCCACACTTGGATGCGGCTAGACAGATCCTCAGGTACATAAAGTCCACAGTTGATTATGGACTTTTCTATGAGGCTAGTACAGAGATACACTTGCATGGATACACAGATGTTGATTGGGCTGGTAGTATTGCAGACATGAGATCTACCAGTGGTTTTATGTTCTCATTTGGGAGTGCTACTGTGAGTTGGAGTAGTAAGAAGCAGCCAATAGTTGCCTTGTCAAGTACAGAGGCAGAGTACAGGGGTGCTGCTATGGTAGTTGTGAGGTAGCTTGGTTTTAGAAGCTACTTGGTGACATGGGAGAGCCCATGGATAGAGCACTTGTCATATATTATGACAACATGAGCAGCATACAATTGGCCAGTAGCCCAGTATATCATGCTAGAACAAAGCACATTGAGGTGCATTATCACTTTATGAGGGAAAAGGTTCTAGCAAGAGATGTAGATCTGGTATATATCAGCACAGAGGATCAGGTGGCTGACATCTTCACAAAGGCATTGGGCACAGAGAAGCTCCACAGGTTTAGGAGATTACTTGGAGTGCAGTGTGTGGAGTTGAGCTCGAGGAGAAGTGTTGAGATATTGAGCTCAACTAGTGCTACGGTGGACATTGATGACCCGCTAGGGTGATAGCTTCCGCATCTACACCACTGGCATGGTTGGTGAGATTATGGGTGATATGCGGCCAGTGGGATGATAGGCTATGTGAGCCATTTTGGATTACTAGAGACTGGCATAGTTATAGCACCAGCTCATTTAGTCGGGTTCATAGTATGGTCCGTAGTAGTTGAGTACTAACCCATATAGTGTGTACTCTTATCTTTATGTTATGTTGGTTGAGTAGAGAAGATAGAAGAAAATTGAGCTATCCATATCTCTCTTGTGTCTTGCTCTCTCTTGTGTGTATGTGTGTTTGCTTGCTAGGGTTTGAATCTCTCACTCTCCCCCACATTCTCTTTATAATGGCCATCATGTGCTTGCTCCATGTGCTTCTTCTAAGTTAGTGACAAACTCATCTTCTTGCACACATCTCCTAAGGATATCATCCTTCCCTATCTTATATAATTCTCCAGTAATTAATTGATGAGGTGCAACAGCCAGCTTAATAAGCTGATGCATTTTATCCTTGTTCAAAGGTCGATCTTGCAAAAAACCATGAGCTAGATAGTCACATATTTCCTCACTCCACTCAGGTACCATGTCAAGTTTGAACAAATCTGGAAGGTCATCATCGATGCCTGTCTGCTGGTTCTCCATTAGGAATTCTAGACATATGGTCCGCCAAAACATGTTGTGTTACTTTTCTAACCATGACCGTAAAGTCAAATTCCAGGAGTAGAAGCAACCATCACGTGATTCTTCCTATGGTGCAAGGCTTGTTCACTAGCTATAAGGGGCTGATGGTCCACAAAGAATACAAATTTGTTGGCCAACAGGTATGTCTGTATTTCTTTATAGCATAAACCATGGCCAACCCTTCATGCTCGTGGTGTAGTTGATCTTTGCATCATTCAGTTTGACGATTGGCAAAGCAAACTGGGTAATCCAATTTGAATTCCCTAGGTTACACCAATATGCATCCTATAGCGAAGTTTGATGCATCAATGTGCACATGGAATACAAGATCCCAATTGGGTTGTCTCAAGATTCCTGCACGAGCTAGTGCATTCTTCAACTTATCATAGGCCTCTTGGCATTCCTCAGTCCATTCAAAAACAATGAGTAATTTATACAATGGTGGCTTGGCAATTTCAGCATAGAATATGATGAAGCATCGATAATACCCAACATGGCCCATAAACCATTGTACACCTTTGTAGTTGGTTGGTGGGGATAATTCCAAGATCAATTTTACCTTGCTACTCATCATTGAAAATGACACAATGTGCCCTAAGATTACACTGTGCTTAACCCATAATTAACACTTTAAAGGGTTTAGGGATATATGATATAATCGACATCTCTCAAACACCTTCCTTAGGCAAGCCAAGTGCCCAGTCTAACGTGAGTGTGCACATAGATCATTAATGTATACCTCCAGTCACTTTTGCAAGTAATCCTTGAAGGCCGTGCGCACATCAGTTGTTGGAAAGTTGCTGGGACATTAGTGAGGCCAAAAGGCATAACCTTATGAGCATATGCTTCCCACATCATATTGAAGGTTGTCTTGTGCTGGTCTTCTGGTGCTATGGACACTTGATTATAGCCTAAAAACCTATCTAAGTACCCATTCTAATACATGTTCTGTATATGGCAGTGAGTAATGGTCCTTCTTGGTGGCTGCATTAACCTTATTGAGATCAACGCAGACCCTTAATTTCCCATTTTTCTTTGGCACAATCACGATTGGTGAAAGCCAATCTATAAAATCCGCAGCATGAGTTTATCAATTTCCTCCTTTACAATCCTTGTATACTTTGGATTCATTTGGTATTTGCCTGGATGGTCTCGATTCTTCCATGATCGGAATGGTGTGTTGAACCACCTCGGGCGGTACATCTTTCATTTTCGTATATTTCCAAGCAAAACAGTCCTTGAATTCTTTTTAAGAGAGATATGAGCTCTTCTTCTTCAGTTGTAGTTAAGTCTTTAGCAATGTAGACAGGTTTGGTGTCCTCCCTTAGCTCTGCAATATCAACCTCCTTAACTTTAGTTGGGCCGTTGTAAGACGTGGATTGGCCATCTTCCTTTACTCTCTTAGCCGTTAATTGGACCACCTTTCATTCTTCAATGGTGTACGTTTTAAAATGGTTCGACACACTGGCTTGTCGTCCTCCTCATCATTCTTCCAATCCATCACCTTTTTTTCCTCGTGCTTAGCTTTAGCCAGAGCCTTATTTCATTTTCTATGCCCGGCCTTAGTGAGTTTAGGCATTTCTGGCTCTTGTGGCATAGCCTTTTTCTCCCGTTTTCCTTCCAGGTTCCAGGGTTATCTTACTCAACTCGTCACCCCAATTTTTAGAAAACTCCTCATGCACCTTAGTGACCTCAAAATATTTTAGCCACCACTGGACGTCCATGGGTTTACATCATAATAGGGTATTTCGTCGAGTGATATACCTCTTGTGTTTTCACCATCTCCTAAGGCGTTGGGTGCTATTGCGGCCTTGCAAGCTATACCATTCTGTGTTAGAGGCTTCATCCTCTGTTTCCTCTTCTCTTGGTTACACATCTACCATGCGCACTAAGGTGGCAGGAATGTTTCCCAATTCAACGTACTAGGTTCCTTTAGGGGACAACACATCTATAGTGGCAAGCACATGCATTCGGTTTTTGCTAAAATATGGAGGTGGAAGCGATACATACATTGCAGCCTCTTCCTCTTCCCATGAATTCTCCTCAACTGGTTGGCAGACTTGTAAGGATGTGGTTCGCTCTGTGGTGGTGACCGAATCATTTCCAAACAATTTCCCTTCCATGGGATGTTCCTTCCATATATGTAGATCGATTTTCAGAATCTATAAATCCTTTCAAACATAAACCTGATCTAACGCCCAATCATGCACCAATTTGTCTTCCCTCATGAAGTGTCTGCCCAAGATAATGTCATATGAATCCGGCTGGTGGAGAAAGTCCATTACAACAAATGTATGATGGTAGGGGAACGAAAAGACCTTAATCTTAACATTTTTCAATAGCCCCGTTGGTCTTGAGGATGTTCCATTTGCCATCTTGACGATTAGATCAGCTCTTCCCAATTCTAGTTTTCCCTAGTTTTCCCAACATCGTTTGGTAATGATGCTCACACCCGCGCCTCCATCCAGGATAGCCAGTGCTTGGTACCTGTTGTGGTGGATTGGAATTACTATTATATTCGTATCATCACTCTCATAATACTGGCTGGGTGTACTAGGTTTTTCTCTGCTAGAGGTTACTGGCTACCCTCTATAGTGGACATTGGGTTCAATCTTCCTTCTACCCAGTCCTTGACATCTGCGCACAATGTCGGCGTTCGTGTTGCGTAGCAATGGTCCTAGCGGCATTTTGACAGTTGTGGATAGTATGGCTGTTTGCGAGACTGCCTATGTCTCTAGGTTCCTTGGCAAGTGAGGGCTCCTTACATGTGTTTGTCGCGTATTCAATCCTAGGGAATGAATGGATTGACAAATATTGATCTACTTCCTCAAAACATTCTTGCCGTGAGTTCACTGTGAGTCCCCTCCTTGGACTCTTCTAGGATTGGAGTAGGCATGACCAATCTTCTTTCCTTTAACAACTCATTTCTGGATACAATGTATCATTAGCCCAGTTATAGCCCTCAACTTGGCTTCGTGATTGCGTTGACATTCCTCAACTAGGGCTTTAGCTTCTTCCAACTTCCTTATTTCTTCTTTAGCATTTGGATATTCTCCTACTCCCTTAGGGGTAACTGGTCTTTCCCTTGTAGTTGCTTGGGTCTGCCCATCCTATTTCGGCACTTGGTCACCTTCCTCCCTTGATTGGGTGGATCCGGTGTCAATGGTATCTTCTTCAGATCCATCTTGTATTGTGACCATGGTATCTCCCTTGTCCACTTTTTTCACTCTTCTTCTTCTCCCAGTCTTAGAGGTTATAACACCTCTTGGGTTTTTTCCTTTGTCCCCTTGTTTCACTTGCGCTCCTGTGAGAACATTAAGTGACATGATATTCCCAGGCTCCACACTTATAGTCCTAATAGTGGCGTGGTTAGAAGCAGAGGTAGAACTACTGGCACGATATCATCGACACCACACTTCACACATGAAAGTGTAGGCATCACGTTGGTCTATGCTGCGACTGGCTGAGCTTGACCGGCATTAGCCACATTCTTAAGAGGACACTCTGCTACTCAATGAGGTCCATTACAATGAAAACATTGTATGGGTCCCCTTCTCATAGTCGAGTTTATGTCTTTGGAGGGAGAGGGAATTGAAGGAGAGAGAGAGGGGGGATGATACAGAGAGATACCAAAGAGAGCGAAGGATAGAGAGTTAGGAAAGAGAAGGATAGAGAGAGTGAGATAGGGAGGACACAGAGAGAGTGAGAAAAGAGAAGGATAGAGAGAGTGAGAGGAGGAGGAGGATATAGAGAGTTAGCAAAGAGAGACAAGGATAGAGAGAGTGAGAGAGGGAGAGTGAAAGGGAGGGAAGAGAGAGAGGGGGAGGGAAGAGGGTGGGAGAAGGACAGAGAGGGTGGTGTGGGCTAGGGACTGGGCTGGACTGGGCTAGGCAATGGTGGGCGGAGATGGTGGTGGCAATAGTTAGAGAGAGATTGTTCAAGTAGAGAGAGAGGATAGCCAAGAAAAGCTCCCTCCACTAAGCTCCCTCAAAAATAACACTCCCAAAAAAGCTTAAAGGTAGTCAAAGAACAGGAGGCCAGATTACAGACTTTGGAAAGTAATACAAATTCATTAGTAAAACCATAGTCCGCACCACAAAACAAAACGAGGAGCTGAAGGCAAGATTAGAGTAGCAACTACAAAAGGAAGCGGCATATACCAACAAGGAGAAGGAAGCACAACATGCAAAACAACTAGAGGAAGCACAAGCCACATTCCAAGAACAAGAAGATGAGTATACAGGACAAGTCAAAACACTCATTGAAGCACTTACTCAGGTAGACAATAGAGTGGTAAGCCTACACACAGAAAGAGAGGAGATGAACAAAGCCCATGCCGAGAAACTGAAGGCCCTAAATGAGGTAATCAATGCAAAGTCCAAAGAGATTGATTAAATTCTTGTTAGTCATCAACAAGTATTTGAGCACGTACACCAGCAGCCAAAGCTTGGTAGAGGAGTGGCAAAGACTACTTGAAGAAGCTACGGTTCAAGCCATAGCTTCCAGGCATGCAGTAGAGGAAGCCAATAGAAGATATACAGAACTGGCTGTTGCTCGATATGTGAGGGAAGCCGCCATCTCCACACTCCTCACCACCAAAGACTCAAGAATACAGGATTTGGAATGCCAGCTTGCCCTCCAAGAAATATCTTAGAGGATGGAACAAATTGATGAATTACGACTCCTCATCCTCGGAGATAGGTTCATTTTGCTAGTGACTCCTCGGGCCCCTCCTCAAAAATTAACATTGTTTTTATCTACACTAACCCTCTCTCTCCTTCAATACGAAATTAACCTAAGAGAAGACCTCAGTTTAGGAGACCTTACACTAATTCGTCTCAGAACATGAAGAGAGATGTAGACCCCACAATCATAATGGGAATCCTTCGGATAGTGCTTACTAACCCAGAGCTGATATCTTTTTCTTTCCCTTCCATCCCATAGTGCTAAACCTCCGTGGTTGGTGTCAGGTGCTACAACAATTAGACATCCTGGATGACAATGTCGATAAACTCCACTTGTTTATCCTTGATGATATCCCCATGACACAGGCCAACTACGAGGTGGTTGCACGAAGTTATCAATGGGTTATTAGCCATGGATAGACTAAAGTATATAATACTCATCAAAATTTAAATCTATCAAAATTTAAATCTATCTGAATCTACTTTATATATCCTTTTGGTATTATAAAGCTTCTCGGGAATGTCATCTTGGACAATGTCGATAAACTCCACTTATTTATCCTTGATGATATCCCCCGATAAACTCCACTTGTTTATCCTTGATGATATCCCCATGACACCGGCCAACTACGAGGTGGTTGCATGAAGTTATCAATGGGTTATTAGCCATGGATAGACTAAAGTATATAATACTCATCAAAATTTAAATCTATCAAAATTTAAATCTATCTGAATCTACTTTATATATCCTTTTGGTATTATAAAGCTTCTCGGGAATGTCATCTGGGACAAACAGGTTTAATTTTTCGACACTGTTGTCTAGAATTTTAGAATTTTGGAGGACCCGACACCAACTATGAAGGTTTAACACTATAGGATGTAAAGGGTAAAATAAGATGTCTTGTGGATTAGTTAATACTATGCCCCCCCACAAAATTTCCATTATTCTTGTAGGGTCAGCATCTCGTTCAGTATTTTGTTTAATTAGGGTTAGTTCACCTAGGGCTGTTTCTTCAGATAGATTTATATTATACTGAAGTAAAGAGAGGGTTAGTGTAGACAAAAACAAAGTGAGAGTTTGAGGAGGGGGAGTGTAGACAAAAACAAAGTGAGAGTTTGAGGAGGGGGACTGAGGAGTTAACCAGTTAGGTTTTGTGAAATAGTGAGGTTCAGGAACCTGAGGTTCCGTGAAACTGAAAACTAACAAGCCCAGCCTCCTGCCCCCAAGTTGTGGAGAGGGCCAAGAAGAAACACAAGGACCCTCCTCCTCTTATACTTATCCAGTATTCTCATCCATGGCTAGTAAGTTATTAAACCCATTTCCTAATGTATCTCCAACTAAGAAAACTGAGGCAGATTGCATCTTTTCTTGCTTCTCTTCTCTCCCATTAGATTTTCCCACTAACACTCTTGCCCCCCAAGAGTTACCGACACCAACACTATCTCCACCAAGGCTGCTTGGTGAGGTATGTAGCCATCACCCTCATGATGATATCTAGGCTTTTTTTGATGATAATATTCTTGACTCCCATTTTATGGTTGTGTGTGGAGTTCCCTCTTGGGAGGTGTGATAGCCGATAATAGAAGTGAGCGACATTTGGAATCTACTCTTCGAGACCTTTTCAATGATATATAGCATGATGGACAATTTTGCATATTCAAGAAGTCTCCAAATTAGTGATGATGTATGCCACTTCACCAATTTGGGGACTTCTTGAATATGCAAAATTGCCCATCATGCCATAAATCATTGGAAAGGTCTCAAAGAGTAGATTCCAAATGTCTAAACTCTGCTCACTTCTAAGTTGATTTGCAAAAATTTCACCATGAGCCCATTTTTCTAGAGAGAGGAGGTGTGGAAATCCTTAAGGGGCAAAAATGAGAGTCCATATTTCACCTAATGTGATATGCAGTTGAGCCAAGTGGACTTGCAGGCTTACGAACTTGTGGACTTGCCAGCTTGTAAACTTGTGAACTTACGGGGACTTGCCACGCTTGTAGACTTGTTGGTTTGCACATAAGCGAGCGAGTAGGCAAGTGGACAATGGGCTTGTTGTCTTGCAAGTAAGTGGACTTATGGATTTTCTTACTTATAGGCTTGTCTTTTTGAGCGAAAGTGGGCTTGTGGGCTTACTAATATAAGTACTTTCCATGTTGTAGACTTACTCGCTTGCTCCTCGCTTGTGGGCTTGATGACCTGCCTATTTGCAGGATTACTGATTTGCTAGCTTGTGGGCTTGTAGACTTGCCAGCTTGCCAACAAGTGGGCAAGCGAGCTTGTTAGATTGGGAGTAACTGAGATTACACACTTGATTGCTTGCAAGCTTGTAGGCTTTTACTTGCATGCAACGAATTGGGGGGGTAAGTGAGATTACACACTTAGTCGCTTGCAAGCTTGTAGGCTTACTTGCATGCAATGAATTGGGGGTAAGTGAGATTATGCACTTGGTTTCTTGTAAGCTTGCAGGCTTACTTGCATGTAGATTTAGCTGCTTGTAAGCTTGTAGGCTTACTTGCATGTAGATTTAGTTGCTTACGGTCTTCTTTTGCAATGGGCAAGTGGACTTGTGAGATTACAAACTTGTGGACTTGTGGGTTTGTCATTCTATGGGTAAATGGGCTTGCGGACTTGCAAATTTATGTGCTTGCAAGCTTCTTTGCATGTAGACTCATAGGCTTTTCAACTTGTAAGCTTACAGGCTTGTAAAACTTATCTCTTCTCCAAGATTACTAGCTTGTTAAAAGGTGATATTAGAGAGTTACTCACTTTTGGGCTTAGGTACTTTTGGGTATATATGCTTTCACACTTATTGGCTTGTGGGCTTGAAAACTTGATGACTTTCTTACTTGCAAGCTTGCAAACTTGTCAGCTTGTGGACAAGTGGTCTTTTCGGAATGTGGGATTTTTGGCTTGCAAGTAAGTGAAAAAACTGGGTAAGCAGAATTATAAACTTGCCAACTTGCAAGAAAGTAGGCTTGCCGTCTCACTTACACGTAGACTTGTGAACTTACAAAATTGCAAGCTTGCAAGATTACACGCATGTAGGCAAGTAGGTTTGTGGACGGGGGCTTTTACATCTCTTGCAAGATTGTGAGATTACATGCTTGTAGGGTTATGGACGTATCCATCTTGTCAACAAGTGGGAAAGTGGACAAGGGGTGGGAAAATAATCTTGCCAGCTTGCAAGCAAGTAGGCTTGATGACTTATCAGCTTGTGGGATTGCTAGCAGCAACTGGGCAAGCGGTTTTGTTTGCTAGTAGACTCTTGCAAGTGGACAAATAGGCAAGCAAGAAAGCGAACTTCTTTGCTTATGCGTTTCTCTATTTGTGGGGTTTTGATCTTATGGTCTGCCTAACTTGCAAGCTTCCTAGCTTATGGGTTTCTTAGCTTGTGGATTGCCTAAGGTATGAGCTCCCTTGACTATGGTCTACCTTGCATAAGAACTTCCTAACTATGGATTTTTTGTCTACAAATGGAAAAGAAGAGAGTGTAAATGGTGACATTTATTCATAAAGCTTTATGCGTTAAGTATACAACTTTATGCTATATGCTTCATACAAGAGCTTCCAAATTTATGCTTTAATGCAAATTTATGCTTTTGATGCAAAAATCTTTATTCATAGCTTTATGTTAATGCTTTAGTCATAGATTTATTTTATTGCTAGCTTTCTACATAGGCATATCTTAGATTTTATTTTATTGCTAGCTTTCTACATAGGCATATCTTAGATTCTCAAATGCACTAGTACAAAAGTTTTCTAGGAGAGCCACTTACATACATCATGGTCACATCTTCTTTGTTCTACTTGTCTCCTATGCAACCTCCTTCCCACCATGACCGGAAGGTATCAAAGTAGGTATTGGCATCTCACCAATGGCATCTCACCAATGGGCTCGCAAAATGGTAATCAATACCTCCTCCTGCCTAGTGATCGGCCTCCTCTGAAAAGGGTCAATAAAATCTCAAATCTGATCAGCCATTAGCAAAGGCCATGGAGGCCATCCCATCCTTCAAAACATCCCATATGAAACTTGCATCGACTAAGATCTACCTAAGCAAGATAAAAAAAGTGACAATGGCAGGATCCATGCAGGCTGGAAATGCCAAGCTATGTGTGAATGTAGCTACAGGAATACCAAGCAAGTGTGTGGCTACAAGGTGTGGAGAAGCGGAAGCTATACACAACTATAGGTGCTCGAGAGCTACAAGGAAAGGAGGGAGAGAAAATGAAAATTTGAAGTACAGTCAAGGGGAAATATGTCAGGATAATAGATGGTCATGTGTCACTTAGCGATAAAATAATAGTGACACACCCATAACGACAATTTGTGTCACTAAGTGACACGCCTTTTTTAAAAACCTCTTTAAAAGATGGGTTTTTTAATCGAAAAGTGGCACTAGGGGTGTCGCATAGCAATACCCCCCATAACTATGTCATTACAATGGTGTTGTTGTACCCCCCTAATGTTGTAGTGATGGTGAGTTCTAAGCTTAGAAGCATAGTGAAACCTATAAATCTACAACAAAGCTCAAATGTTGACTCTTTATCAAGTGGAGAAAGAGATTGAAAACTCAAGCTATTATTTTATGTAAAAATGAGTGGATAACTTTAGGGCTTTTCATATATTATCTTCCTCCCTTAATCCACTAATTTTAGGTTTCTTTATTGATAAATAAAAATTCAAGAACCAAGATGTTAATAAATTGGTAGTTGGTACTCTAAGATGGGAGAATGATGCATATGAAGGAATTAACAAGGTAAAAGATAGTAAATCAAGGTCAATCAGAAGGGTATAAAATATTTCTTCCCAACACTCAAATTTGTGACTCGTAAATGTCAAAAAGGAATTTGTGGTGATTTAATAGTAGACATTTATGATGGCATTAGGACACTCGAGTTGAGTTTTTAGGTAGCTAGGCATAAATAAAATATATATTGACTAAGGTCAAGGATTATTAAGTGAAGGACTTGGTATGAAACCTATGTCATGTGAACATAGCATTAAGCCAAAACTCAATTCTTCAACCCTCTATTGAACAAGATCTCAATCACTATGTATCTCTTTGCCACTTGTGTTGCACGATGTGGTTATGTTGTCCAATGTGTAGAGAAAATTAATTCCACAAAGAATAGAGTTGCAACTCTCTACAAATCTTCATCATCATGTGCTATTATAGCTCAAAAGAGTAGAGTTGAAACTCTCTACAAATCTTCATCATGTACTATTATAGCTTAAAAGAGAAATAAGAGAAGAGAGAAAAGAAAAGACAAGAAGAAGAGACCCGTAAGCTTAAGGCAATGCCTCCCCAACGTCCCTTGTCTCTATGCTTCCACACAAGCTCAAAGAGAGTGTAAGAGAGAAGAAAGATCAAGAATCCCAAAGACTTTATTGTTTGCATCAATGGGAAGTGTAAACTTGTATTATGAGAAAAAGTGTCTCATATACATTTTTGGCCTTAACCCCTACCCTCAACATAATCCAAGCATGCACAACCAAGTTTTCTAGGCTCAATGTAGCTGTAGCACTATAAATTTAGCTTTCTTATAATTCAACCATCATGCACAACGTTCATTATAAATTTGGCTATCGTATAATACAAACATCATGCACATAGTGTTCATTATAAATTTAGCTATCTCATAATACAAACATCATGCACATAGTGTTAATTATAAATTTAGCTATCTCATAATACAAACATCATGCACATAGTGTTCAAGCCATCATATGCACATAGTGTTTACACCATCATTCACATATGTTGAGATCAAGCTCTTGAAGTGTCAACAACTCCATCTCATGTTTGTTTACTTGGATTTCACCTTAGAGGGCTTGAATGGCCTAGGCATGAGCCTCGTTTACGAATTCCCTTTACAACTTCCTTATTACTTGGAGGAGCTCAACCTTTTAATTGAGGATGGACTCTTAGATTCTAAATTCATTGATCTATTTTTTTAATTTAATGCCTTGTCAACCAATACGTTAACATCCCCATCTTCCAACGCATGATCTAATCCCATGAGTTGACTTTGGTGTGCCATGAGGTTACTTTTTTGTAAAGACAAGGTAATGGTGTTTATTGGTTTGGCTTTAAATATTACAAAGATTTGAAAATTTATTATTTTAAAGTTTATTATCACTTAGGGAAAAGTGTTTTGGGAAGGTTGATTAGATAGAGAAGTGGCTAGGGTATACAAGGAGGGAGAGGAGGAAAGGGATTATCTTAGCTATGTTAATAGAGGGAAGGGGAGTAAGAGAGAGGTGATTTTTTAAAAACTTGGTGGATGATTTCATTTTTTGATTATCAGTAGGACACAAAAAGTAAAAATAACAGTAAGATTTTTGTCTTTCATGTTTGATCTTCTCTTTTCTTTCTTTCTTTGTTCTTCCCTTCTTTTCATTCTCAAAAGTTACAAAAAACATTTCCAAAAATCGATCACACCAAATTTACAAGTTAAGAATTAGGAGATGGAGGATTAAGGAATAAATTACAAGTGAAGTGACATGATAAGGTCACTTAAACACTCCCTCATAAGAGCATGTACACACGTGTTGAGATATCGAGCTCATCTAGTGAGGCGGTGGACACTGATGACCCACCTTGGTTCATGCTAAGGGCTGAGCTGCAAGCAAGAGAAGCACAGGAAGCGGTACGAGGTTAAGAGCTTCAACTACTCTTCCCTATTTGTGTTGGCGACTACACCCTTGTCGGGAGCTCTACGGGAGGCACCGACAAACGATCTCTGATTGAGGAGCTTTCTTCACGGGAGTAAAGCTATAGGGCAACTATACTGTCCTATCGTATACACGAAAACTATACTTTTCAAACATAACAAAGAATCTGGTTTCAGTTGGCCAGATGATTGAGCAGGGTTTGCAGGTTTGGTTTAACCCTGATGGTTGTTATGTTGAAGACTTTAAAGACAAGTGCAGGTTGGTTTGCAGGTTTGGTTTAACCCTGATGGTTGTTATGTTGAAGACTTTAAAGACAAGTGCAGGTTGGTTTGCAAAAGGCACCAAGTGGGCAGAATATTTACATTGAATGTAAACATACCTGAAGTGAGTGCTGCGATGTTTGCAAACGGTTCAAGAATTGTTCAGACACAGACATTTGGCATAAAAGAATTGGACATGTGAATGTGCAGAGAATGAAGTCTATGCTGCGACTAAAGGAATTGTGACAGGACTGCCAAAGTTTAAAGTTGAAGGTATGCAGAAAATATGTGAAGCATGCCAATTTGGAAAGCAAACAAAGCATGTATTTCCACGTAACAGAAATGTGAGCAAAAATGCACTAGATATTGTGCATTCAGATGTATGGGGTCCTACGAAGACCATGTCTATGGGAGGCTACAGGTATTATGTGACATTTATTGATGACCACACAAGGAAAGTGTGGGTATACTTCATGAAGGAGAAGAGTGAGGTGTTCACTCATTTTTAGAATTTCAGAGTTATGGTTAAAAAGCAATCAGGAAAATATGTAAAGTGCCTAAGGTCAGATGGAGGGGGAGAGTACTTCTCCAATGAGTTCTCTGAATTTTTGAAGAAGAATGGTATTCGGAGACAGTTTACATGCAGATACACTCCGCAGCATAATGGAGTTGCTAAGCGGAAAAACAGGCACATTGCTGAGATTGCACGAGCATTAATGGAAGAGAAGAATATGCCGCATAGCTATTGGACTGAGGCTGTAGAGCAGTTTACATCATGAATAGGACTCCAACTACAGCCATACATGATGTAACTCCAGAGGAGAGGTTTACTGGCAGAAAACCTGATTTATCTCATCTGAATTGCATATGTGCATGTGCCAGATGAGCTGAGAACTAAGTTGGATCCAAAAGCTAAAAAATGTGTGTTGGATATTCCCTTGAGCAAAAGGGATACAGGTGTTATAACCCTGCTACTACACGTGAGTTGAGGGTAAGCAGGGATGTTGTTTTTGATGAGTAGGGTAGCTGGTATGCTGCTGGAAAAGAAGCTGTTGGGGCTGATGTGGTTGGAAATGTGGTTGCACAGAATGCAAGTCAGCAATCACAGTCTTTGAGTGGACCAGGAGAGTCCTCATCTAGTGGTTCAATTGTTGATAGACCATGGAGTCCTGCAAATGTGATTAGTACATCACATAAAGGCAAAGAGAAAGTGGTTGAGCCCCTTAGTATGCCTGACATTTCTCAGGGCATTCTCATGTTGATGGAGAGTCTAGTGGCTCGGAGATGAGTCTTGATGAGGATCTTGGGATACCAGCTATGAGAACACCTAGTGTAAAGAAGGCTATGGAAGCCATGAATGCAAAGCTGCGAAGATCTGGGAGAGTGAAGAATCCTGTGCAGAGGTTTACCTATGTTGGTTATGTGGCACATCACTATGCATACATGGCAAAAGTTGTGTAGGTTGTAGAGCCCACATGCATTGATGAGGTTGTTGGAAATGTGTGTTGGGAAAAAGCTATGGATGAGGAGATGGATGCACTATATGGAAATGAGACTTAGGATTTAGTGCAATTGCCTGAAGGCAAGAAAGCCATTGGATGCAAGTGGGTGTACAAAGTAAAACATAACAGTGATGGAAGCATAAGCAGGTACAAGGCTAGATTGGTAGCGAAAGGGTATGCGTAGACATATGGCATTGATTATGAGGAAACTTTCAGCCCAGTTGCCAAGATGGCAACAGTGAGAGTTGTGATAGCAGTGGCTGCATCAAAGCAATGGTCTTTACATCAGATGGATGTAAAGAATGCATTCTTGCATGGGGATTTGCAGGAAGAGGTGTATATGTTGCAGCCACCTGGTTATGAGGATGTGAGTCACCTCGAGCATGTTTGCAGGTTGAAGAAAGCCTTGTATGGCTTAAAACAAGCACCAAGAGCATGGTTTGACAAGATTTCTAAATATCTTGTCACTATTGGCTTTCATGTAGCCAATGCAGATTTCTCGCTGTATGTGAGACACAGTGATAGAGGGGTTGTGCTTGTTGTTATCTATGTAGATGACCTGATCATTACGGGGGACCATGATACAGAGATGTAAAGATCTTGCTTAGATAGAAGTTTGAGATGAAGGATCTGGGGGAGCTCAGATATTTTTTGGGCATTGAGGTGATTAGGTCACCACATGGTATTGGATTACTGCAGAGACAGTATGGCTTGGACATGTTGTCCAAGTATGGTATGACAGGCTATAAGCCTATCTCAGTGCCATTGGATCAGAATGGCAAGTTGAGTGCACATTCAGGAGAAATTTTGGAGGATCCTACTATGCATAGGCGCATAGTAGGAAACTTGATCTACATGACGATCACCAGGCCAGATTTGAGCTATGTTGTTGGGTTGGTGAGTCAGTTTATGCAGGTTCCACGAAAGCCGCATTCGGATGCATTGAGACGCATACTGAGATATGTGAGGTCTACTTTGCAGTGTGGACTATTTTATGAAACTGGGACAGAGATATGTGTACATGGGTACACAGATGCTGATTGGGCTGGTAGCTGGTAGTATCTCAGATAGGAGATCTACTAGTGGCTTCATGTTTTCTTTGGGGAGTGCTGCTGTGACTTGGAGCAACAAGAAGTAGCCTACGGTTGCTCTATCTAGTACAGAGGCCGAGTATAGAGGTGCTGCTATGGCAGCACCTCTGTATTGGGTCTATCAGTGGATAGACAAGTTGTCATTTTTGTGACAACATTAGCAGTATACAGTTGGCCAGGAACCCAGTTTTTCATGCTCGCACACGAAGCATGTAGAGGTCCACTACCATTTTGTCAGAGAGAAGGTTTTGGCAGGAGACCTTGACCTTGTTTATGTCAGCACACAGGATCAGGTCGCTGACATCTTCACCAAAGCATTGGGTACAGAGAAGCTCCGCAGATTCAGGGCTTCGCTTGGTGTACATGAGATGGAGTTGAGCTCGAGGGGGAGTGTTGAGATATCGAGCTCATCTAGTGAGGCGATGGACACTGATGACCCGCCTAGGGGATAGGCTCCACACTTACACCACTAGCATGGTTGGTGAGATCATGGGTGATATGCGGCCAGTGGGATGACAGGCTGTGTGACAGCCATTCTAGAGACTGGCATAGTTATAGTGCCAGCTCATTTAGTTGGGTTCACACTATAGAGAACCCTAGTATGTATTTGGTTGAGTACCTTTCATATTGTGTGTACTCTTATCTTTGTATATGGTGTGTTGAGTGTTGAGTGAAGAAGAAGAAGATTTTCAGCCTCTCACCTTGTGTGTTCTCTTTTAGGGTTTTGTGAGTGTGTGTGTGCTTGCAAGAGCTCAAGCTCTCTTCTCCCCTGCATTCAACACGCTCACGAAAAAAAACCTCCTAAGGAAGGAAAAAGTGCCTCGGTCCATTATTAGCCTATGTCCACACATCACTACTATATAAATGGTAGTGATGATATAAACATGTGCAGGGATCATATGCCTGATCCCTCCTAAAGACCATATTAGGGTGTTTGGAAAAATCCCCATAGTTAGGAATTCTAGGCAGTTTTGAATCTATTACCATATAAATGGTAGTGATGATATAAACATGTGCAGGAATCATATGTCTGATCCCTCCTAAAGACCATATTAGGGTGTTTGGAAAAATCCCCATAGTTGGGAATTCCAGGCAGTTTTGAATCTACTTTATTAGAGTATCTTGAGCACACAAACTCCAACAAAATTATATATTTAGAGACTACACGTCAAGAGCTTTCTAATGATATGTCATATGAGGGGGTTTTGACAAAAGATTGATAGGGTTCACTGTTCTCCCTATTTGTGAATCTTTGTAAAGTGAGAATTGAGAATTTCTCAACTCCCTAATATTGTCTTCCTATACAAATCCCCCTGTAGTGATGATGTCAACATGTATAGGGATCATGTAGCTGATTAGTCCCTAAATGGCATCAAGCTCAAAGCTTTGCCAAAAGCTTCTAAATTCTCTCGTGAGAGGTCCTCCATGAATATATCTACAACATTGATGTGCACGTTGTTGTGTGCAGAGACATAAGACAAACTAATCTATCCTACAATGAGTCTCTCCCTAAGATAATGATAATGAATTGCTATGTGCTTTGAGCAAGCATGAAACACTAGGTTCCTTATAATAGTCAATACACTCTAGTGAAGATGGAGGTAGGGGACTGTTGTGTACAACACCAAAATGTGCCAAGCCATACACACTCTACAGTCGTTAAAAGCTACCATATACTCAACTTCACAGCTGGAAGTGGCCCACCGTTTGCTTCTTGCTGAGCTATGATATACATGAATCACCAAGAAGAAGAAAGCAAAAGCCACTAGTCAATACTCACATGTTATAACATCAAGCCCAATTGGAGTCACTAAAAGTATGCATCTCAATATCACCCTTCTTAGCATAGAATAGTCCAAGGGATGAGGATAAGCCCAATCATAGTCAGACAAAGCATAACATCCTGCCCAATCGAAGTCGTTGAAAGCAGTAGCTAAATATCACCCCCCCTTAGCTCAGAATTACGAATTTCCTCAAAATGTTCTCAAAAGCTCTTAACCTCTTTTCAAAGTCATTTTTTGTGAAAAAATGAAAATTTTTATTTCCTTGAAACTATTCTTCTCATTTTTTTCTTTTAAAAAATGAAGCATGTTTTTAATACAATAGAAAATCCCAAATTATAAAATTCTTCAAAAATTATGGGAGGCCCTTCACCTCTTCTCAAACCTTATTTTTTGTGGGAAAAATATATAATAGACAATTAAAATTAGAAGTTTTCTTTAGATATGCATATTAATTATTTATAAAGAATTAGAAAGCATAATACAAGTTATTGAGTTATATGTGAAGTTCTTCAGAGAAAACCAATACAATGTTTCTCTTTGCATGATGTTTCCATACAAAAAGTGTGGTATCTTTTTCTTGTATCGAATCTTCTACACTTCAAACCTAGTTTTGTTAGTGCTTTCAAAGTAGTAACTCCTATATCTGGTGTCCAAATATAGCCATGCAACCATGCAAATTGAAGGAAGAAAAGCCATTTGAAAACGTTGAAGGGATTAAATTTTATACATCTCATCATTTATAATATATTTTTTTAAATAAAAAATTTAAATATTTTTTCTAAAGGCATAAACCAACCTTATATTAGTAACACTTTATGTAAATGTTATCTCATAAATTACTATTATGAGCATAATTTCTCTCTTAATTATTTTTAAAATTAGATAATCATGTGGTCTTTAAATATAAAAAATTATATTTATTTTTATTTTTAAATTATATTTCATTTAAGGATTATTTTAACACAAAAAATTCATATAAAAATACTAAATTTTGTATTTAATCTACTTTAATAAGAGACACTTTCTTATATATCTATTTTTTTATCTTCTTTAGAACAAGGTATTTATCAAAACAATATTAATTTACTTAGAATACTCTACCACTTCATTTATTCATTACTCTAGTATCAATTAGATATTTTTTTCCTTAGTTAGGTCATATATTTACATAAATCTCATGTAGTGATCTAGGTTAGATTTATTATTTTATCATCATAAATGTATATATGTTAAATATTGATATTATTTTAAAAAATTAAGTTTTAAAATTTCTTCATATCCATCACTAAAAATTATTATGAATAATATATGTGGCATTAATCGATGCTTGTTTTAAAGACTATACACTAGAAAATAATTTTTATACACAAGCATTAAAAATTGCCACGTAGAAAACTTTGCTTGAAGGTTTTTACTCAAACTTTGTATGTATCATAGGGGACTGAGTGCCCTAAGTATGCATCCTAAGGGACTGTCTTCTTAGCCTGCCAATGTTTACTTTTGGGTCTATGCATAAACTTGCTCAATTGTGAGACCCCAAGCTGAATGTGGCCTCATATTGCATAGATAGATGAGGCATGCTCGCTTTGGTCACTTTGAATGGAAAAAAGGATCATAGTTGTAGTGTTGAAAGAAAGTAGCATCTAGACTAACTTGGATTTATCCTAATTAGGCTTGGATTAGCCTAGTTTTAGAGAGAAAAGAGACAGTAAGAGACTTGTGTATTCACGATTATCAAAAGGTATCAAAATAATGGTGTATGTGACCTATATACATGACCCCCCTTTCACACTATCATAAGTGTTACCCATGGGCATGGTCAATTGGCCTTGTGCCTATTATTCATATGAGACCTTTCCACTTTGTTACAAACCATCCCCACCCAAAAGGTTTTGTCCTCAAAACCATTGATATGTACAATTACAAGCCTCATGGATGGAGTATATGTCAATGGATTCATGTCAAACTTGAAGCTCATGCACACACCATGTATGGGAGACCAAAATTGCATGTATATGGCTGTAAACTGCTCAATAAGCCCTCAAAACAAGTTACAACTTCTTCCCCATAATGGCATAAGAACATTGAGTGAATTTATAGTAATTTCCAGCAAGTTAATTCGCTGTTCTCATGACCCTCATTGGACTTCCAAAATGCATCTAACAACCCTTCACATCCTTCCAATGTAGAGGTAGGTTGCCAAGAAGCTTCTTCCTTAGGTAGCCCTCGCCATTTGACCAAGTACTCCACTAATGTACGGTTGCAAAGAACTCTTTCTCTTGTACCCAAAATTGCTTCTGGCACATACTCAATCATTCCCTCCTCATTCACTAGAGGTAATTCATCTTGCACAAATACCTCTGG
Organism: Cibotium barometz; assembly: GCF_041138505.1. Taxonomy (NCBI): domain Eukaryota; kingdom Viridiplantae; phylum Streptophyta; class Polypodiopsida; order Cyatheales; family Cibotiaceae; genus Cibotium; species Cibotium barometz. The sequence goes on along the minus strand of NC_141057.1, from coordinate 40,735,207 downwards.
CCCAAGGTAAAGCTTTGAGATGTGATACATGGAATACATCATAAATCTTTGAGGTTGATGGAAGTGCAAATTGATAAGTAACTTCACCAACACGCCTCACCACCTTGTATGGCCCATAGTAGCGATGAGCTAACTTGGTATTTGTCATGCCCTTGAGGGAACCATATCTTGTCTTGGGAATCCTCAAGAATACTCAATCACCCTCCATGGCCTCCAATGAGCATTAGCATAATGTTTCATCCTTTCTTGAGCTTGCTTCATATTAGCTTTGCATTGTTGCAAGAGTGCATCCAACTTTTCCATCTCCTCTTTTGCATTAGGATTCACCCCTTCTTGCTTTTGAATGATCATTGGCATATTCACTTTGTCCCCATAGAGTGCCTCAAAAGGTGACATGCCAATGCTTTGATTATGCGTGCTATTATGAGAGCAAACTCAGCAAACGGCAAAGCTGTAAAACATATATGCATTCCATTTTCTTTAGCTCTCTCTTGAGTTATGTTGCATTGATCATCCTGATACTTGTTGGCACATGAGTTCCAGTCAATGTAACCTCATGGTTTCCATGCATAAAACTCATATACCCTTGCTGTAAATTCATGTGAAACTACCCAAGAGTTGCCAACCAATCGCATCCCAAAACAATGTCAATGGGACCCATATTCAATACAAGTAAATCAGCCTTACAAGTGTAATCACTTTTTTGTGAGAATCAACCTCACATCCTTGCATACCATTGTGCAATCCATCTTTTCCCCATTAGCCACTTGAACCTCGTGCCACAAAGATAAAGCTATGAGCTGTAATTTGAGATTACACATGGATTTGGTGTTGATAAAGCTATGTGTGCTTCCACTATCAATCAAAACATGATCCCCCCTTCCATTAATGCATGCCTTCAACCTTAATATATTGGCTCCTTTGCAACCAGCATACGCATCACTTGAGATATTGCATAGGGTAGCCATATTGTCTTTGTCATGATAAGCACACGTAAGCAATGGTACCCCATCATCATAGTCAACATCTCCCTTCTTTAATCCACCCATATCACAAGAAAATTCACTATCCGTCTCTACATCCTCAACTTCATTATTGGCATCTTCAAAAAAGTACGCCTCATACTCATCCACATCCTCCTTAATGTCTTCATGGCAAGGTTCAGTGAGAATCATACTTAGGGTCATCTTCTTGGCCTTACAAACCTTCCAATGATCCTTGTTCCATTTGTCAACACATTTGAAGCACAAACCCTTTTCCTTCAAGTCATTAATATACGATCTTCTCCCATAACCTTGATCTTGTTAGATGCTTTCTCATCAACTTGCTTCCCATCACCATTCAGAGGTCGAGAAAAAGAGTTACCAAACCTGAAATTTCCTCTTCCACCTTTTCCATAGACGATTGAGAATCTAGGAGGACCCGTGTGATAAGCAACTCCACTTGAAGATCTGCCCAAAGTTGAAGTGTCAATATATATCAGCCCTAAATCCATGCCTAAATCCACAAGCATGTGTATACTTTGCCTCATAGATCTGCGTAAGAAGCATGGCCTCCTTGATGGTTTCGGGCCTTTGAGTATCCACAACAACCTTCATGTTGTTTTGTAGCCCTTTGATAAACTTACTCAATTTGTACTCCTCACTCAATCCTTCCACATTAAGTGAAAACTTCATAAACTTGTGCACATAGTCCTTGACATTGCCCGTTTGAGTAAGATCATCCCATTTTTCTACCATCCGTGACCTATTGAGGGCTGAAACAAAGGTTCTCCTCATATCATTCTTGAAATCATCCCAAGCAGTGATCAAATAGCCATGAGCATTCAAGTGCCGCCACCATGCATGGGCATAACCTTCTAGATGCAAAGTAGTAAACAAAATCTTGGGGACTAAGTTCAAAGTAAAGCTCCATCTAGTCAATCCATTCTTCAAACTCCTCATTGGTTGAGCCTTCACCCTTGAACTTGGTAAAAGTCAATTTGTCCTTCACTCCCTTAAACTCATCTTCATCACCACCTCGATGATGAACATCTATGCTCCATTGATCTAACATGATTTCCCTCAAACTCATTGAAGTGATGAGCTCTACCATGATTAGGTTACATCCCATTAAAATGATGACCCATCTCATCAAAGTGATGAGTACTCATATGTGAAGGATGATGACCCATCTCATCAAAGTGTTGTCCACTCATGTGTGGATGATTCCAATTTCCATTCACCCTTGATTCTTCCAACACTATGCCTTTGCTTTTGTCCACATTTCTCCCTTGCATTGATGAAACCCCATTCATAGGACCATGCATAGGCATACCGGACATACTTCTTCCACCTCAATGCATCAATGACGGAGGCATCTTGCCCTTTCCAAGAAGAGACCCATGATTCCTATCAACATGGTGCATACCAGCTTGAGGAGTATGCAATGCATTTCCATGTGAAGGTCCTGCAAAAGATCCATAAGCTTGTGGCCCCATTGGTGGAAAAGTGTTTGGTGCATATGGATGCTCATAGAGTCAAGCTTGTCCACCATGAACTGAAATCTTTGGTCCATCCTTTCAATCATAGTTTGCATGAGATTAATTATGTTATTTATGTTCATGTCCTCGCTTTCTTTAGGTATTTGTGGAACATTTGCCTCTTGATACATCCCTTCATTGGTGTTGCCACCAATTTCTTCTTGCAAAGCTCCTTGAGCAACTTGCTTTGCTTCTTGTCTTGCTTCTGATGTGCCCGCTTCATACTCAAGAGCTTCCTTGTAGTTCCCCTTGTTGAGTTTGGCCCTTCGACATCATCTCAATTGCTCAAAAGATTTATGGAAGGGTTCCCAAACTCCAAATTGAATGATCTTTGGCTATATAGAGAGGTATTTCAATGCTCTATCCATGTATGCAGTTGCCTTTGACTCGGTCAACCCTATACTATTCTTTGTTTTGACTTTTTTGAAAAAGTTAACTTTATCACCAAAGTGACCAAACCTCGATCAAACGGAGGCCAATTTTGGAAGTCTTTTGCTTGATGGAATTCTCTCGACAAGCCCTACGTATCCATGTCAATGCCTTGACCACATTTGATTGGCAACTATCCTTTGTTTTGACCTCTTTGATTGGCCAACTATGGCCATTTGACCAAGTCAACAGTACCAAAATCAAGAGCCCGTTGTTTGTTGGGGAGTTAATGGTATGTGTAATGTCCCAACATGCTCAAATCTCCCACTCAATTCTCTGTTTTTGACTGGGTACCCCTTTGTCTTGTTGATAGACTTGCCGATTAGAGAAGTAAACGGAGTCCAAATCGAGCACTTGAGGGCTCTAAACGTAGTCCTTGGAGAGTAGAATGAAGCTATGCAAGCACCTTAAAAATAACCCTAACCCTCTCGGACTGAATTAGGGTTTAGTAACGCAACAGAAAACCGTCAAGATTCTCCACTTCCCCTTTGCATTAGGAATGTCTCGGACCCATCTAAAGGCATGCACCACATCAATTTGTATCTTGGGAATCCAAATCTAGCCTCAAGTGCCTTGCATAAATGCTTTTTGCCAAAAATTTGATAGCACCTTCTTTGTTTTTGCAACAAAATCTCAATATAAACTCAATTGAAATTCAATTGCAACACTATATCCATTGCTTGCCAAATATTTACCCATCCAAATGCATCCGTTTTTATGAGAACTTGGAAGTCAATGTAGAGCCCTAAAGCATGCCGATCTCCCGCGAGCACCAAGCTCTTCCAACCCCCTTACTCAAGTTTAAAATCTGAGAGCAAGGGCTTGGGCCAAGTCTTCACCACCATTGTACCTAATCCTCTTCCTTACCGCTTTACCAAGGCACTCACAGCAAGGAAGATTTAAGAAAACTCTCCCCTTGGCCTCTCCGTCTATATGACAAGGTACTCCCCTCTACCACAAACTAGATTCTATAACAGAAATATCTTGCAATAGAAGAGTAAAAGTAGGAGTTCACTTACAAATGGCACTTATAGATGCATGATAATTTCCATTAATACAAGAGTTTAATGGTGATGATGAGAATTGCAAGGGTGAACTTCAAAAAAATGTCTTCCAAGTACCATTCAATCACTTGCCCTTGACAATGCTCAAACATATGCCTCTTCACAAGAGCATATGGCATACCTCATATCACTTGCATCACATGATCAATGGCATACATCTTCATTCCATAAACTCATATGAACCCATAACATGATTCATACATGTCATATGACATATCATAGCATGAAAATGGCTATGAATGGTATCTACAACTTCCAATGGCATGAAAATGGCTATGAATGGTATCTACAACTTCCAATGGCATGTAACAATGCATGAAGAGAGCTTAATGCCATCAATTGGACCATGGGAATCCGTAATTGCCACAAGCAATGCTAAAAATGGATCCAAATCTCCCAAATGTGGCTTAGGGTTTCCCTAATGCTTCAATTGAAGATACATGATTGCATATGGTCATCAAGCAATTCATATTCAAGAAGCATAAACCCTTTTAATCAAGCAATTCACATTCAAGAAGCATAAACCCTTTTAATCCCCCTTTCACTAATGTTTCCAAGAAATCATTAGATGCATTGGCAACTTCAAATCATTTATTCTTCAAGCCCTTTGCTTACCATGTCTTGCAAAGCCACATTATGCTTCTCCCTTCCCATTAATCCCTAAGAGAATCATGTAGCCCCTTTTCTCCCTTATGAACAAGAGCAAAAGCTCCAATCACATATGAAAAGCTTATTATGCCTATTAGCATGAGATTAAAAATTCATTTTCCAAGATTAATGGCTTAAGGAGCTTAAGAGCACCTTGATGGCCTTAATGAAACACATGACGGTCGTGAGGCTTCAAATGAAGAAATCAACACCATTGTTGCCTTGCTACATCCTCAATCAAGCTCTCAATGATGACGAATGCCTTTATTAGACCACATTAGGGATTAATGGCACCACTTAACCTCTTGATTTGACTGTGATTTTGCTTGATCGTTGGCGGCTAGGTCTCATATCAAAAGCGCGCAGCCGTTCACCTTCCTTAGGAGCTTTAAATTGCTGTAGCCTCTCCCTTGTGCTTAACCTAAGCTTCCCAAGCCCCAAGCCAAGCAATAGCTAAGAAAATGCACTTGGATTTGGCTCCAAAATGTGGGAAAATCAATGTGAATATAACTTGGATTATCTAGTGACGAACGGGCATCAAACGTGACTTGAAAAGCTCTTTGGGGAGATCTTGATGTGCTTAAGCAAAGCCCTAAATCAATTGCTTCTGTTTGGCCAAATTGAAACCCTATTTTCCCTCAAGACCAAGCAAGAAAGAAGAGGAAGATTAAATGTTGTGGATTAACCCCCTAATCAAGATTAATAGTTTTCCCAAATTTTGGTCCCAAGATTTAAAATTAGGGGCAGATTTCTCAAAATTTGGTCCTCTACCATCCATGGCCCCAAAACTTAGGAAAAGGGTGAATCAAAAGATCAATTCCACTCAAGCAAGATCAATTCCGCTCAACAAGATCATTATGTCCCCTATTCTTCATCCAAAAAATCAAGAAATCCAAGAATTCCTCAAATTTTCTTAAGACATGGCTCTAATACCAATGAAAGAAAGTAGCATCTACCCCATGAATTGAACCATGGGAATCCTTAATTGCCAAAGCAATGCTGAAAATGGATCCAAATCTGCCAAAAGCATAGACCCTTTCAATCCCCCTTTCACTAATGTTTCCAAGAAATCATTAGATGCATTGGCAACTTCAAATCATTTATTCTTCAAGCCCTTTGCTTACCATGTCTTGCAAAGCCACATTATGCTTTTCCCTTCCCATGAATCCCTAAGAGAATGATGTAACCCCTTTTCTTCCTTATGAACAAGAGAAGAAGCTCCAATCACATATGAAAAGCTTACTATGCCTATTAGCATGAGATTGAAAATTAATTTTCCAAGATTAATGGCTTGAGGAGCTTAAGAGCACCTTGATGGCCATGCAACACATGATAGCCGTGAGGCTTCAAATGAAGAAATCAACACCATTGTTGCCTTGCTACATCCTCAATCAACGATGACAAATACCTTTATTAAACCACATTAGGGATTAATGGCACTTAACCTCTTGATTTGACTTTTATTTTGCTTGATCGTTGGCGGCCATGTCCCATATCAAAAGCGCGCAGCCGTTCGCCTTCCTTAGGAGCTTCAAATTGCCATAGCCTCTCCCTTGTGCTTAACCTAGGCTTCCCAAGCCCCAAGCCAAGCAAATGCACTTAGATTTGGCTCCAAAATGAGGAAAAATCAGTGTGAATATAACCTGGATTTATTAAGGGACTAAGGTTATGTAGAAGAGGAAAAGAACTCACAAAATACAAGATGATGTCCAAAGGCTTTTGGCCATTCATCTCCGACACCAAGGTTATTGATCGAACAAAGGCTGAAGATGTTGAAGATGATGAGAGGGCACAAGCCATCATCATGCTTCATCTTGATGAGGCACTCATCCACCATGTGGACCAGCTTCCGACTGCAAAGGAGAAATGGGATGAGCTTGATAAGCTCTATGGAGCTCGTGGTAAGAATTCCAATATCTCACTCAAAATTGAATTTTTTAGCTTGGAACTCAAAGAGGGAGATGGCATTGGAGCCTTCATCTCTCACTTAAAGGGCCTTATGGCTCAACTTGCATCAGTGAATGCGAGAATGGATGAAGATGATGCAGTGGCTCAGTCAAGAAGGTGTACCCCACCTTGGTCACCACCCTGAAGAACATACCTAATCCCACCCTCAAAGGAGTCATTCAATCATGTCTTGATGAAGAAAAGAGGCCAAAGGGAGTAGCTGAATCTTCAAATGCAACCACTTCATTGACTATCGAACAAGCTTTGTCACATCAAGTGGTCAAAGTAAGATGTGCCCATTGCAAAAAGGTGGGTCACTTGGCAAATAATTGTTGGATCAAATATCCCAATAAAATGAAATGTAACAAATGTAAACAAACGGGGCATATCACTTCTAAATGTCCTAACAAAGAGTCAGAGACAAACTTTGTACCAGCCTCTACCTCTGCTGAGAAATTGTTTTAATTCTCAATGTAATCACACCTATATTCCAAACCTTGTACGCCTAATGTTATAAAGGCATCCTATGTCCAATACCACCTATTCCATCCTTTCATGTTGGTATTGAGGGGGGGTATTAAGGGACTAAGGTTATGTAGAAGGGGAAGAGAAGGGTGTGAGTGTGAATGGACTTAAGGTCCACTAGCTCATCTATTTAAAGGTGGAGCTATGAGGCATTTTGTATGGAGCAAGGCCTAGTTGTATTCATAAACAACTTAATAAGCAAGATATTGTTCTTGTATTTTGTGACTTCTTTTCCTCCACACACTTGATCTAGCATGAGCACCACGTTTTCTCAACAGGATTATCCAGTGATGAACGGGTGTAACGCAACTTGAAAAGCTCTTTGGGGAGATCTTAATGTGCTTAAGCAAAGCCCTAAATCAATTGCTTCTGTTTGGCCAAATTGAAACCCTATTTTTCCTCAAGACCAAGCAAGAAAGAAGAGGAAGATTAAATGTTTTGGATTAACCCCCTAATAAAGATTAATAGTTTTCCCCAATTTTGGTCCCAAGATTTAAAATTAGGGACGGATCCCTCGAATCTGGTCCTCTACCATCCATGGCCCAAAAACTTAGGAAAAGGGTGAATAAAAAGATTAATTCCACTCAATCAAGATCAATTCCACTCAACAAGATCATCATGTCCCCTATTCTTGATCAAGAAAATCAAGAAATCAAAGAATTCCTCAAATTTTCTTGAAACTAAGATGGAAATGGATCAAAGGCATGGCTCTGATACCAATGAAAGAAAGTAGCATCTAGATTAACCTAGATTTAGCCTAATTAACCTTGTATTAGCTTATATTAAGATGATTAGCCTAGTTTTAGAGAAAGAAAACAGAGAGTAAGAGACTTGTGTATTTATGATTATCAAAAGGTACCAAAAATATGGTGCATGTGACCTATATACATGACCCCCCTTTCACACTATCATAAGTGTTGTCCATGGGCATGGTCAATTGGCCTTGGGCCCATTACTCATATGAGACCATTCCACTTTGTTACAAGTGCACAATGAATGCCCAATAGTCTTGTGTACGGTTCGCTGACTCCTTTTCAACACTTGGCAAAACTACTAGCATATCACTGATGAGACGGAAGACTACGTTACTCACTCATAATAAGAGTGTGTACACACGCTCGAGGGAAAGAATCTCCTAAAGAGGGAAAAAGTGTCCTGGCCTAGGCTATGTCATCCACACATCACTACCTTATAAATGTCTACATGAAACCTACGACACCTATCCCCATACTTGATTACAGAAAGAGAGTAAAAAGCATGGGTAACTCTAGAGTTCGATGGCATTGGTGGGTTTACTATTGAGTGCCCTTAGGAGGTGATTTTAAGACTTTGAAATGTATGTATGGATGCAAACACAGGGGTAACACAATGTTTAAGTGTCTTTATTGTTCATTCCAAAGTTGAACTGAACAAAAAGGGAAAGGTAAAGGACAAGGGCAATTGCAAAAGGACAACGACAAGTAAAAGAAACAACGGGAAAATAAAATTAAGAGGTACAATCAAAGATTCCCTCCCAATTTTCATGAAATGGATGAGAATTGGAGCCTAATTCTTTGACATTACACTTCATTATGTCCACATATGCACCCACACCCTCTATGCAAGTCTAAAGATACTAGATAACAAGCTTCTAAAGTTACATGTTAATTATGTATGTAAGAGAATGTATTTACCAAATTGGAGCTAACAAACTAGAACCAAATTTGAAGAGATTATGTCAAAAGCAGGCTATGGAGGGAATATGAAATTAGGACACCAAAACATCCTGGAAAACACAAGATCAACGTAGCAAAATTTCTATGGGTGGATCTAAGGCAATACATCTTCTATCTAATCACACAGATGTTAAAATGCAATACATCTTCTATCTAATCACACAGATGTTAAAAGGCAATACATCTTCTATCTAATCACATAGATGTAAAAGCCACACAATATAGAAACCTTGCATGAAATGCTTAGTTGGTTCTATAGGTGTTTGGGTTGTTGAAGAAAGCATGCAGAAGAAAGAAAACAAGAAACCCCCCTTCATTGTGTACTTAAAAAAGTGATGAGCCCACGAAGAAGTTTGGCATGGAGAAACTCGATTTCATGTCAAGGGCGACAACAATGGTTTTCTACTTGTCATTGGTGTGAGAGTACGTGGTTGACAATCGACTCTAGTGTATAAGCACAAGATTTTTATTATTAGGTCATTTTATTGGCTATTTTAATAGCTTACACATTTTTTTAAGTTACTTTTAAGACAATCAAGTCACTTCTAAGTTTAAAAACACTCATTTTTAATCACGCAAACTCTTTGTCGAGTTGTTTCTACCACAACCTTAGGGGTGAGACAAATCCATCAATCTAAACCTAAATCTCTTGTCTAATAATCCTAGCCCTAATGTTGAGATTCCTAACCCTAACCCAAAATCCATTAACACTAACCCTTTGAGCTAACCAACAGGGTTAGAACTGGCCTATCATAGCCCTTTGAGTTGGCCAAGAGGGCTAGCAACTGTGTAATAGAAACTAGCCTTCCATAGCCCTTTGACCCAATTTTCTTAGGATTTGAGTACATGCATGATGCTCTATGTGAAGGCAACAACATGAGCAGACATGAGAGAAGACACATGTAAGAAGAGGGAGAAAGCTCATATATCAAATAGACTGCCTTGGGCTAATACCACCACCCCCACCAAAAGGGTTCCTCCATCACTCAGAAGGAAGAGCTGAAATAGGTAGGGATGTAAAGGCCCTGAGAGAGATCCATAAATTCAAAAAAGCACATATGGTTTTACTACCAACAAAGGCCTCTTTTTCCAAGGTGGTGAAGGAGGTAATGGAGGATATGTTGCCATTCAGAATCATCGTATAAACAAGCTATAGCAAGGATGGTCCTCCAGGAGGCATTAAAGAGATCCATCTTTGAAGACTCCATCTTGCTAAGATCTCTCTTTGACAAAAAGACTTGAGAGCAAACCAGTCCCTTCCATGATTTAAAATTTCTTTTTTCATGAAGAACATACCTTTGATGATGCCGCCTTTTTTAGGAAAATATAAAATATTTTTGCTTACTATTGTATCTTGTGTCAATAAACGCATGGTTTATTTTGTATTAATTTAATCAATTGCAAAAAAAATATCCTTTAGTATTGATAATTGCTCACTGTGGTAGGCAAGGTTCAGGGAAAAGATATGCTCAGCTTAACCTAGAACTTGTTCAATTTCTTAAAAAACCTTCTCAAATTGAGGGAAGAACGAAAAACATCGCCTCAAAAATTTCAAGATTTAGTTATATTTAGACTTAAGTACAAAGAAAAAACTTGCTCAAAATTACAATTTGCTCTTCAATTCATGATGAAAAGTGTTGATGTAAGGCTTAGTAAAAATAATTTCCCGAACCCTGGTGGTAGGGTCCTGGTGGTAGGGTGTAACTATAAATTGTGAATATCTTAGATTTTATAAAAAAATACTAATATCTCATGGCAATAGACCCCCCCCCCCCAAAAAAAAAATCGGTGTTAAAGTCTTTGGATAGTCTAAGAGATTCTTTATCTTTCATTTCCTACTCGGTCGTTGGTGGACATTGTCCCAAGGTAGAGTTCCTATTATGGAAATTGGGTTATCCAACCTTGATAGCACTCTACCCAAATAGTCTACAAAAACTATACAGCCTGGAGTTTCTCAACATGAGTACTATCTTGTTAGCTTTACTTGAGATGGCATTGTTGCATAGGCAATATTTGAATAACAATGGCAAGATGAAGGGATAAGGTGTGCACTTCGGATTTAACTTGCCACCACATCCTCGTCTCCCTTGATGATTTGTTGTTGATTGGTCACATTGATGCTCCCTAGGTTGTAGCATGGCTTGTTGGAGAGGAGGTGTCGATATATATCAGGTCTTTGACTAGTCCTTGTCTTTTTGTTTAGTTATTCCTTTGATATCAACTATAGAAAGACTCTACTTCTTGATTGCAAGAAGCACAAGAGCAATTGTTTACTCTATGTTGTGGCTTCATAGGATATATAGTCTAAAGACTTTGTTAGGTCATTGTCATTATCATCAAAGTTGACCACCTGACCTTCCATAGCTGCCAAGATGGAGAGTGCATGATCCTCCCAAACGCCCACATTCTTCTAAATGTCATTCATTTGCAACTCACCCCAGTGTTGGGGTAAAGGCATTATGTCCACCCTTATAGTGTGTACAAGCCCATAAGTTATAGTACATAGTACACTTAGTACTTTTAATGTACTAAGTGCACTATGTGTACTAGTGCAATATACATGTGTGATAGGGGAGTCACACACTCATGCCTCATGAGTTGACTTATCCCCACAACTCTCTCTCTCTCTCTCCCTTGTTCTCTCTGTGTATGTCTCCCACATGAATTAACCTAACCCTAATTCTTCTCTCTCCCACACAACTGGTATCAGAGCCTTCAACTGGAGCACACAGTCGAGCCAGCAGTCGTGAAGAGAACAGGCTGCGGAGAGTCTGTAAGCGAGCAGCAGAATCACGCACGAGTGGTGACACGCCTGTGGCCAGGCGTCTAACGACTTGCTTGTTCGCTTGTTGCGCTTTGTGGCCACCAGCGACTGCTGTTGTAGGCGAGTGGCGCTCATAAGCGAGCGAACACATGGGAAGGTAGCAATCAGGCGTGAGGGAAGGAAAGCACCCGTAACGTAGGCTGCAGGCGTGTTAATCACTGGCGAGCACAATCCACGTAAGTAGGCGTGAGCGAAGGCGAATACACGAGCGTTGGGCGAAGGCGACGTGTCGACTGGCTACCGGAGGTTGCGTCAACAATATCGAGTTCTTTTTCTTCGCCCACCTCTCGGCCCCCGATCACCTCCTCCTAGTCTCGCCCGCCATCACCTTCTGGATCTCCCACGAGTGAAGCGGCCGATTCTTGCTACAAGCAACCAGCCTCCTCTAGCCGCTCTGCACTCCTTTGCAATCACGTAGGCCCTCAAGGTTCTCACCACTTGAGCACCTGGATCATATTGCCCATTTCTGCACAACAGCAGCAAAAAAATCATCAACCCCATTTTCCTGCAACAAAAAGAAAAATCAAAAAATTACAAGGTATTTTCCTCAAATTTTTTTTTGGGATTTGCAATTGAGCAAGTACAATCAACAATTGAGCAGATACAGGTGTCGAATTGCTCAATTTTTGAGCAAAATTGGCAAAATTGGGTGACATTGGTCACAATCAGGATCAATTTGCAGGAAATTGGTCACAATCAGGATCAATTTGCAGGAAATTGGATGTCGAAATTTGGGGCTTTTGATGTAATTGTGCAATTAAGCACTCATACATGTTGTATGATGTGAGAAATCGCACATTTGGGCAAAATTGTAGCAAATTGCAGCAAATTGCAGTGCAAATCAAGGGGCTTTTGTGCCGATTAAGTTGATTTGCATGCAGGCAATCGCATTTGATGCTATGGATAATGTGTTGATGCCTTACAAGCACTCAATGTGCCTGTAAATCAAGGGGCTTTCATGTATTAGATGTACACGTGGCTTGGGGGAAGCATCGTGAACACTCTGGATGCCTTCATGTGCGTCAATGTACCATGTATGATCAGCAATTGATCTTAAATCAAGGGGCTTTTCAAGATTTTATGCTCGTTAAGCTTGGCAAAGTAGCAGGCAAGACATTTATGTCTTGAATCCTCAAAAATCAGCTTGCAATCAAGGGGCTTTCGCCCAATTTCTGTTCGGGACTATTGTATGCAGTGTTCGGGACTGTAAAAGTCTGATTTTCACTCATTTGGACAGCCAGGATAGCATTTATTGCTACTGTACCTGCTGGTACAGATTTGGCACAGCTTTGTGCAAGTTTTGGCATGGCTGTACACTGTTTTGAGTGACCAAAAGGTTCAATTTCAGCTGCTGTACTTGTCGGTATAGGTTTGGTACATCATTGGTGAGCACTTGGTACTGCTGTACAGTACTTTGGAAGGGCAACAGAGCACATTTAAGGTGCTGTCCAAAATCTGCAGCAACCAGATTTTGGTGATTTCATCACAAACAGTGGGAGAAAAGTTGCATTCTTGCTTCCGCAGTGGGAGATAAAGCTTGGGAGAACAACTGTGAGCACTTTGTGTGCTTTTGTTGGTGCAGTGTTTGCACATTTTGCATGGAGTCAGGCATTGACATGTTGCATTTTGCTATGGCAACCACAGGTGAGAGCTCTTCATTGCTTCACATCAAGAAGCTTGAAGGCTCACATAACTATGATATTTGGCAAACCCAGTGCTATAATGTGTTGCTCCAGAAGAAGCAGCACAAGCCTATCAAAGAAAGGGGTGTAAAGCCCGCTTCTCTTACTGCTGAAGAGTGGGAAGATATGGATGAGCTAGCAAGATCCACCATCATGTTGTCTGTGTCAGACACTTTTCTTTTCGGCATTCGTGAAGAGAAGACAGCTTGGGGAATGTGGCAGAGATTGCAGGGCTTGTATGCCCAGCAAAGTGCCTCAAGCAAAGTGTATTGGTTGAAGAAACTCATAGGTCTTCAGATGAAGGAAGGGGCGTCTATGGCAGCCCATCTAAATGAGTTTAATGGTATTGTCAGCCAGGTTATAAATCAAAAGTTGGCAATGGAAGATGAGTTCAAAGCCACTTTTCTCTTATGCACTTTGCCAGAGAGTTGGGACACATTCAGGACAGCCACTAGCAATTCGAATGCTATGCTGTCATATGCAGATGTTGAGGGTGCTCTTCTTCAAGAAGAGATGAACAGGAAAAACAACTCTGTTGGAAAGTCCAATGCAATGAATACACGTGGGAGATCCCAGCAAAGGGGTAAAAGCCAAGAACGGGGAAGGAGCAAGTCTAGCTCCAAAAAGGACTTGGAATGCCATTATTGTGGCAAGAAGGGACACATCAAAAAGCAATGCTACAAATGGAAAAATGATCAAAAGGAAAAGGGAAAAGGCAAAGACAAAGACAAAGATGAAGCCAAAGATGTAAAGCCAAAGGGCAAAAGTGGAGTCAAGATTGAAGAAATCAATGTGTCACATGCAGGTGACAGTGAGGATGAGGTCCTATTCACGTCTTCACTTGATGCCCGTTCACTTCTTACAGGAGATGGTCATGGTATGCACTCATGGATCATTGATTCAGGTGCCTCCTTTCATGTCACAGGTTGCAGAGACTTGTTTGTCAGGTATACTGCTGGCAATGGAGTAGTTTATTTGGGTGATAACCATGCATGCAAGATTCTTGGCAGAGGTGATGTGAGGCTTGTGTTTTCAGATGGCTCACAGCTTATGCTCCATGATGTCAGGCATGTGCCTGAGATCAAGAAGAATCTGCTTTCTACTGGACAGCTTGATGATGCTGATTATCTTACCACATTTGGTCGTGAAAAGATGCAGGGGGGAAGAGAGCTTGAGCTCTTGCAAGCACACACACACTCACAAAACCCTAATAGAGAACACACAAGGTGAGAGGCTGAAAATCTTCTTCTTCTCTACTCAACACTCAACACACCATATACAAGAATAAGAGTACACATAATATGAAAGGTACTCAACCAATACATACACGGGTTCTCTATAGTGTGAACCCGACTAAATGAGCTGGCGCTATAACTATGCCAGTCTCTAGAATGGCTGTCACACAGCCTGTCATCCCACTGGCCGCATATCACCCAAGATCTCACCAACCATGCCAGTGGTGTAAGTGTGGGGCCTATCCCCCAGGCGGGTCATCAGTGGCCACCGCCTCACTAGACGAGCTCGATATCTCAACACTCCCCCTCGAGCTCAACTCCATCTCATGTACACCAAGCGAAGCCTTGAATTTGCGGAGCTTCTCTGTACCCAATGCTTTGGTGAAGATGTCAGCTACCTGATCCTCTGTGCTGACATAAACAAGGTCAAGGTCTCCTGCTAAGACCTTCTCTCTGACGAAGTGGTAGTGGACCTCTATGTGCTTCGTACGAGCATGAAAGACTGGATTCCTGGCCAACTGTATACTGCTAATGTTGTCACAGAAAATGATAACTTGTCTATCCACTGATAGACCCAAATCTGCAAGTAGCTTTCTCAACCAAGCTACCTCACATGCTGCCATAGCAGCTCCTCTGTACTCGGCCTCTGTACTGGATAGAGCAACCGTAGGTTGCTTCTTGCTGCTCCAAGTCACAGCAGCACTCCCCAAAGAAAACATGAATCCACTGGTAGATCTTCTATCTGAGATACTACCAGCCCAATCAGCATCTGTGTACCCATGTACACATATCTCTGTCCCAGTCTCATAGAATAGTCCACAATGCAAAGTAGACCTCACATACCTCAGTATGCATCTCACTGCATCCAAATGCGGTTTTCGTGGAACCTGCATAAACTGACTCACCAACCCAATAGCATAGCTCATATCTGGTCTGGTGATCGTCATGTAGATCAAACTTCCTACTATGCGTCTATACATAGTAGGATCCTCCAAGATCTCTCCTGAATCTGCACTCAACTTGCCATTCTGATCCAATGGCACAGAAATAGGCTTACAGTTCTTCTCTTCCATCAATGCTTGCGCAATCTCAGCAATGTGCCTGTTTTTTCGCTCAGCAACTCCATTTTGCTGCGGAGTGTATCTGCATGTAAACTGTCTCCGAATACCATTCTTCTTCAAAAATTCAGAGAACTCATTGGAGAAGTACTCTCCCCCTCCATCTGACCTTAGGCACTTTACATATTTCCCTATTTGCTTTTCAACCAAAACTCTGAAATTCTGAAAGTGAGTGAACACCTCACTCTTCTCTTTCATGAAATATACCCACACTTTCCTTGTGTGGTCATCAATGAAAGTGACATAGTACCTGCAGCCTCCCATAGATATGGTCTTCGTAGGACCCCATACATCTGAATGCACAACATCTAGTGCATTTCTGCTCACATATCTGTTACGTGGAAACACATGCTTTGTTTGCTTCCCAAATTGGCATGCTTCACAGATTTTATGCATACCTTCCACTTTAAATTTTGGCAGCCCTGTCACAATTCCTTTTGTCTGCATAGACTTCAATCTCTGCACATTCACATGTCCAATTCTTTTATGCCATATGTCTGTGTCTGCAACAATTCCTGAACCATTTGCAAACATCGCAGCACTCATCTCAGGCATGTCTACATCCAACGTAAACATTCTGCCCACTCTGTTGCCTTTTGCAACCAACCTGCACTTGTCTTTAAAATCTTCAACATAACATCCATCAGGGTTAAACCGAACCTGCAAACCCTGCTCAATCATCTGGCCAACTGAAACCAGATTCTTTGTTATGTTCGGTACATGAAGTACATCTGCAAGGTACTTCACTTTGCCATCCTGCATAGACAATGGCACATCTCCAACGTGGGCAATTGGATGAGCAGTGTCATCCCCTGTTTCCACAAAACCTGGTCTTTCCGGGTTTTTCATCTCCTTGAACCACTCCCCATGACTCGTCATGTGGTTCGAAGCGCCTGAATCCACACACCATACATTATCTTTTTGTGCTGCATCAACATTTTCAGACATGGCATTCACAACATGCTGCATAACAAACAACCTTTCATTATCCTCATTATTTCTGCTTGAGGATGCATAGTTGTTTTGCTGCACTTTCCCATTTTGCATGTCAGCCTGCTTCTTATAACATTCTGACTGCACATGTCCAGGCTTACCACAATAATAGCATTCACGTGCATCATTATATTGCCTTTGCCAATTTCCACGGCCTCTTTGACTCCCCCTGCCTCTGAATTTGCCTCTTCCACCTGCGTGTTGTTGTTGTTGTTGATTCTGGGACTGTTGTTGTTGTTGCTGCTGCTGCTGGCCATAATTCTGATTACCTGTTCGGCCACCTCCTTGACCGTGTCCACGGCCTCCTCTACCTCGTCCTCTTCCTAAACTCGTGTAGAAGGCCTGTTGCTCTGAACTGTTTTTGCTTTGTGAAGACTGTTGGTCTTCACCCAAGTTCTTCTCTCTTCGATAATCAGCATAGACACCAAATCTGTAAAGTTGGGAATGTTTTCCCGAGTCTGAATAGACGTCTTAAACGCCTTGTATTGTGGCCCGAGACCACGTAGACAGACCTCCACCTTATCATCATCATCTACTGACACACCAATAGATGCAAGGGATTCCACAATACCCTTTATCTTCAACGCATAGTCATTCACAGACATGCTCTTTTTCTCCACAGTATGAAGTTTATTCTTCAACTGTATCTTGCGTGCCTTGGTATTTGTTTCATAAAGCTTTACCAAGGTGTCCCACGCCTCCTTGGGGGACTTGGCATCCTGAATGTGCCCAATCATGGTGTCCTGTATACTAATGGAAAGCCAATACATAACCTTCCTGGCTCCTTGGTTCCAGTCTTTAAACTCTTTCACATCTGCAGCAGTCGGATTTATATCCGGTATCTCCGGTGCCTCTTCATGCTCACCTTCTATGTAGTCCCAATAGCCTTTTCCCATCAGGAAATTTGTCAACCTGAACCTCCAAGCATGGAAGTTATTCTTATCCAGCTTCTCAGCCACAATCTGTGTTATGCCATCATTAGACATCTTGCCAAGCACACAATTTTACCAGAAACTGCACTCTGGTTTTTCCTGCACAAATGCTGTATTTTCTGCACAACGGTACCGTAGTCCACTCAAATGTCACAACCAGTGACCTCAATGTGCATACATACACCCAATGGCAACTGTAGACCTCTTTGCAGCACCCACAGTGTCTGCACAGTCAATCTGTCTTCCTGCAGTTCTTAAAACAGAGTTCTGCAGAGAATTGATGACTTACCCGCAGTGCTCGAAATCGCCTGCTTTCTGAAAAACGGAGGTTCAGACGCGCCCGAAACGCGTTTTCGGCCTGAAAATCTCAGTCCGATAGCTTTACTCCCGCGAAGAAAGCTCCTCAATCAGAGACCGTTTGCCGGTGCCTCCCGTAGAGCTCCCGACAAGGGTGTAGTCACCAACACAATAGGGAAGAGTAGTTGAAGCTCTTACCCTCGTACCGCTTCCTGTGGTTCTCTTGCTTGCAGCTCAGCCCTTAGCACGAACCAGGCTCTGATACCATGAAAAGATGCAGGGGGGAAGAGAGCTTGAGCTCTTGCAAGCACACACACACTCACAAAACCCTAATAGAGAACACACAAGGTGAGAGGCTGAAAATATTCTTCTTCTCTACTCAACACTCAACACACCATATACAAGAATAAGAGTACACATAATATGAAAGGTACTCAACCAATACATACACGGGTTCTCTATAGTGTGAACCCGACTAAATGAGCTGGCGCTATAACTATGCCAGTCTCTAGAATGGCTGTCACACAGCCTGTCATCCCACTGGCCGCATATCACCCAAGATCTCACCAACCATGCGAGTGGTGTAAGTGTGGGGCCTATCCCCCACGCGGGTCATCAGTGGCCACCGCCTCACTAGATGAGCTCGATATCTCAACAGGTCGTGGAAAGTGGAAAATTAGTAAGGGCTCACTGGTTGTTGCCAGAGGCTCTAAGGTGGACACTCTTTACTTTATGCATGCAGGTGTTTGTCACCATGCTAATGTAAATGCAACCGAGCTGCCGGAAATCTCTATGTGGCATAGCCGGTTGGGACACATGAGTGTCAAAGGAATGGAGCAATTGTCTCGTTTGGGTTACTTGCCTTCTCTAAAGTTTTCAAGTTTTCAGTTTTGTGAGCATTGTATTTATGGTAGGCAACTACAGTGCCCCCACAAGAAAGCTCTTGGACAGAAAGATGCTCAGTTAGAGCTTGTGCATACAGATGTATGTGAGATGCCTCAACTTTCTTTGGGAGGGGCAAAATATTTTGTGTCTTTTATTGATGATGCCACACGTAAGGTGTGGGTTTATCCTCTTCGTTTGAAGAGTGATACATTCTCAGTGTTTCAGAAGTTTGTTGCTCTTGTTGAGAATCAAACTGGCAAAACACTGAAGGCTTTGCGTTCCGACAATGGTGGAGAGTATATATCCAAATAGTTTCAGGACTTTTGTAATGCTAAAGGCATCAAGAGGGAGCTCTCTACTCCTTATGATCCTCCACAAAACGGGACAGCAGAGAGGATGAACAGGACCATACAGGAGAAGGTCCGTTCTATGTTGTCATGCTGCATTACCTCATGGTTTTTGGGCTGAAGCTGTTATGACAGCCGTTCACCTTATAAACAGGTCATCTAACACGAGGCTTGGTGGGAAAGTGCCAGAGGAAGTATGGACAGGGAAGCCTCCGTCATACAAGCACTTGAGAGTGTTTGGTTGCGTTGCGTACGTGCACATACGCAGGGAAATGCGCACCAAACTTGATCCTAAGTCTCACAAATGCATATTCCTAGGATATGGTGACAGAGGTGAAATGGGGTTTAGACTTTGGGATCCCGTGAATAGAAAGATTATACGCAGCAATGATGTCATTTTTTATGAAACATGCATGTATAAGGAGCCTGCAAGGCAACAGGAGCCTGGCAGAGTCATCTTTGATGATGATGGACATCATGGACAACAACAAAGGGCTGTAAATCAGCCATTACAGCAGGAAAACCAGCCCTTAAATGGTGCTGAAAATGGTCCAAATGGACAGCCAGAGATGGCAGAAGATATCCCTATGGATATACCACAGTTAGAGGAGATACCGGGCATAATTTTTCAGCCTTATGGCATGGAACAGGAGCCACCAATGGGTGATATGCAGGCTGGACAGCAACCTGCAAATGATGGTCATTGGGTACGGAGGTCCACAAGACCCTCCAGAGCCCCTGATGACAGGTTTGTTCCAGGGGTTGACTACTTGATGCTTACTGACTGTGGGGAGCCCTCATGTTATAAGGAGGCTTTACAGAGGGTAGACAAGGCTCTTTGGGAGCGTGCCATGAAGTCAGAGATGGATTCTCTGCACAAAAATGGAACATGGAAGTTGGTGCATTTGCCTACAGGCAAGAAGGTTTTGCCATGCAAGTGGGTTTACAGGCTCAAAGTTGCACCAGATGCAAAGCCAAGATACAAAGCCAGGTTAGTGGCTAAGGGCTTCAAGCAGGAATATGGAGTGGACTTTGAGGAGATCTTCTCTCCAGTGGTCAAAATGACCACACTTAGAGCTGTGTTAGCTTTGGTTGCGCATGATGATCTGAACTTGATTCAGATGCATGTGAAGACTGCTTTTCTTCACGGTGATCTCCATGAGGAGATATATATGCAACAGCCAGAGGGTTATGCAATAAGTGGAAAGGAGAAGCTTGTATGCAAGCTGAAAAAGAGTCTTTATGGGCTCAAACAGGCACCAAGGGAATGGTATCATAAATTTGATACATTCATGAAATCTCAGAAATTTAGGAGAAGTGACATAGATCACTGCTTATACACCAAGAAAGCTTTGGATGGCAGTCTATTGATCCTCATCTTGTATGTTGATGATATGTTGATTGTCGGGAAATCTCGTAAAGAGATGGATGCCTTGAAGCAGAGGCTGCATCAAACCTTTGATATGAAGGATTTGGGTGATGCAAATCACATTTTGGGTATGCGGATACTTCGGGACAGAAATCAGCATGTGTTGTATTTGTCTCAGAAGGAATACATTGGAAAAGTCTTGCAGAGGTTCAATATGGACGGGGGGAAGAAAGCTAGTACTCCTTTGCCTCTATATGTGAAACTCAGTGCTATGGACAGCCCACAGTCAGATAGTGGCAGGGCTGATATGGCCAAGATTCTGTATGCTTCAGCTTGTGGCAGTCTCATGTATGCCATGGTTGCTACTAGGCCGGACATTGCATTTGCAGTGGGAGTGGTTTCTAGATACATGGCCAACCCTGGCAAGAAGCATTGGGAAGCAGTGAAAGGTGTCATGAGATACCTGAAGGGCACACAGGATATGTGCATTTGCTTTGGCAAATAGGATGCATTAGTGCATGGTTACACGGATTCGGATTATGCCGGTCATCCAGATAACCGGAAGTCTACTACCGGTTATGTATTTACATTCACAGGAGGTGCTGTGTCATGGATATCCAGGATGCAGAAGTGCACAGCCTTATCTACTACAGAGGCCGAGTATATTGCAGCCACAGAGGCTTGCAAGGAGGCATTATGGCTATCTCGGTTAGTGGTTGATTTGGGATATACAGGGGATGTTCCATTGTTGCATTGTGACAGTCAGAGTGCCATCCAGTTGGCAAAGAACCCTGTCTTTCATGCAAAGACGAAGCATGTGGATGTGAAGTATCACTTCATCAGAGAGGTGATAGAGAACAAGCAAATTCAGCTTGTTAAGATTCATACGGATGACAACCCGGCTGATCTGTTGACAAAGAGTTTGCCTCCAGAGCGGTTTGCTCATTGTTGCAGACACTTGATGGGCATTGTGGATGAGGCCAGTTTCAGCCTTGATATGGCCTTGTATATTATCATGTACATGCTGATTTTTTCTTTTCCTTTACTTAAGGGCACTTTGCCTTTAAGTGGGAGGTTGTTGGGGTAAAGGCATTATGTCCACCCTTATAGTGTGTACAAGCCCATAAGTTATAGTACATAGTACACTTAGTACTTTTAATGTACTAAGTGCACTATGTGTACTTTTAATGTACTAAGTGCACTATGTGTACTAGTGCAATATACATGTGTGATAGGGGAGTCACACACTCATGCCTCATGAGTTGACTTATCCCCACAACTCTCTCTCTCTCTCTCTCTCCCTTGTTCTCTCTGTGTATGTCTCCCACATGAATTAACCTAACCCTAATTCTTCTCTCTCCCACACACCCAGCACCCATTGGTTATTTTGTCATAACTAGTAAGATTGAATTGTGGAGTCCATCTATATAATCTTTTGAAACTGATCTTCATGCAATCAAAGAGTTTGTTACACATCACTCATCGATCTTGCCACAAAAGATTGGCCTCAACAACTGGTGTTTATGTAATCAGAGAGTTTGTTATGTAATCAAAGAGTCTTGCCACAAAAGATTGGCCTCAACAACTAGTCTTTATGTAATCAAAGAGTTTGTTACACATCGATCTAAGCTTTGCTCTTTCAAAAAGCCTTGCAATTCAGAGGTTGTGGTGGCCATGGTAGTAAGTAGAGAGGTGAAAAAAATGGTGGTGGCCATGGTAGTAAGTAGAGAGGTTGTGGTGGCCATGGTAGTAAGTAGAGAGGTGAAAAAAATGAAGCTTCAACTTATAGAAGGTAAGAATGACACTTTTATAAAGACCTCTAGCTTAGACAGAGGTTGTGGTGGCCATGGTAGCGAGAGGTGAAAAAATGAAGCTTCAATTTATAGAAGAGAAGAATGACACTTTTGTAAAGACCACTAGCTTATATAATTGAAGTTTTTATAAAATTTGCTTTTGATATCTTTCACAAATTATGATTTAACAAGAAATATCGCTCATGAAAACTTGGATTATAAAAAATCCAGTGTTTAAAATTTGGATTATTAAAAAAACATCATGAAATTTGGATTATATGAGGTTACCATAGTATACAAAAATTACAATGTCAATTAATAATTGTATTATAAAAAAATCAGCATGCTCAAACTGGCATTATAAAAATTTTCATGTACCGAATTTGGATTTAAAAAACAATACTATATAACACCTTGATTATGAAGAAACCATCAAATATAAAACTTGATTATAAAGAAACCATCACACATAAAACTTGAATTATAAAAATTCATCGCGTAAAAAACTTGGGCTTTTAACAAGTACATCATTTTGTTGTTATCCACACTTGATTAATGTAAGATGCTTGAAAAACTTGGATTATACGCTTACGCTAGCATGTAAAAATTACATCAATAAACCATTGTGTAAATTATGAAAAATCCATCGTGCTCAAAACTTGCATTATAAAAAAACTAGTGTGTACAAAAGTTGGATTATGAAAGCATGGTGTATAAAACCTCTTATATGAAGAATCCATCACATATAAAACTTGTGTTATAAAAATTCATCACATACAAAACTTGGGCTTTTAACAAGTACATCGTTTTGTTGTTATCCATGCTTGATTGATGCAAGAGGCCTAAAAATAAATGTAAGCCATTGCCCCCCCCCCCCCCCCTTTCCTTTTTTTAATCTCTTTTTACCATCTATCAAAAATGAAAGTACTAATTAAACTAACATGTAAAACTATGTAGTATCTTAGGTTTGAGATTCCACTTTTTATTCACAATCACATGATGTAGGTCACCTCTATGCAAAATGATTGGAAGCTCGATTCATATTTATAGCAATGATACCAGAATCAAGGGGTTCCCAATCCTATTTTAGGTACTCAAACTCCTATAAGGAAACACCAAAGTGAGATTTTGATAATTAATGTGCAAGTTTTTCCTTAAATTAACAACAAAACACTTGACCAAGTCCCCTTTATCTCCATCCTCCTTTGTATCCCAACCCTCCGAATGCAACCTATTCATCATGCTTTCTAGGATTTTCCCTACAAATCCACATGGTTAGGTCCCTATACACTTCATATTGAGAGAGAATATAAATAAAAACATGAAATGTCATGAACCATCTCAAATTATCCTGCCATGAGCCATAGGTGAAGTTCATGGAGACATGGATGACTTACATCACAAACTCTCAATTATGAAGTGCAGGTGGGGATGGGCGCTCCAAGGCTACTCCACAAATGGTATAGGAATGGGAGCCAATATTCCACAAGTATATTGCTTTTTTGGGATAGCATATGACACGGCATTGTAAAAAGCACCCCTTGAGCAGACAAGCACATGTGCTTTTTTAACAAGTCCCCAATCTCTATATATAGAGCTTTAAAAGTTCCTATCAAGTACTCCAAGGGTTCCCACTCTATAAAATTATTTCTATAACGAAGATAAGAGAGCCAAAATAACAAATAAATCAACAATAAATGAGTCCATGGAAAAAACAAAACACTCACAATTTCAAGAATCCGCATGATCAATAAGCAAAGGTTACTAACTTACATTTTCTAGCACTCTTTGTTGTAAGCTCCAATTTCAACAATGATGGTGAATAGACATGTTGAACTTTCATGTCATTTCAATCAATGGTGGATGGGGGATGAAATATATTGTCTTTGTATTCTATGCACTCCCTTCATTTTGATGGTTTCATATTTACCTTCTAGATTTTATAGGCACCCATCCCTATCATTGTCTTTGTATTCTATACACTCCCTTTATTGATGGTTTTACACTTTCCTTCTAAATTCCATATGCACCCATCGTTGTCCATCCCCCTATCTTGAACTAATGATGGATTTTGGCCTTCTTCTAGGAGGTGGGGACATTGTGTCAACTTATGTAGAGAGAAGAGAAGAAAGAGGTGATACACAAGGATTCTATAGAGCTTGGGGGTGTTGTGGATCTCAAAGGGGTGCTATAATAGCTTAGAGAGGTGTTGTAGATCTTAAGAGTGAGCTAAGGGATACTATAAAGCTTGAAGGTGATACCAAAGGGATGTTGCATAGCTCAAAGAGGTGTTGTAGATGTCAAGAGTGAACTGAGGGATATTATAGAGCTTGAAGGTGATACCAAAGGGATGTTGCATAGCTTGGGAGAGGTTGTAGAGATCATGGAGGTTCATGGATCTTAGGGGTGTTGTAAATCTCAAAAGTCTATTGCAAAATCTTAGGGGAGGTGTTGCAAATATTGAGGGTAGATTGAAGAGTGCCACAAATTTGTAAGGTGTTACAAAATATTAGCCCTACCAATCTTAGGGGTGAGTTGGTGTGCTATACATATCAAAGATGAGCTAAGGGGTACTGAGAGTTGGAATAAAGGGATTGGAGGGTGTTGCAAAGCTCACTAATGGTTTAAGAGCTACTTAGAGGTGGACTAAGAGTTGTTGTAGAGCTCAGAGGGGTGGTGTAAAGGTCAAAGAAATGCTACATAGTTGATACGAGCTCTCAAAAGTGTGGGCTAAGGGCTGTTGCAAATCTCAAAGACTACTCGAGGAGTGTTGCAACAAAGGTTAAATAAATTATACATAGATGATAAGACCTCTCAAAAGTAAAACAAAAGGTTTATAGGGGTGATGGAGAACCACACACAAAGACAGAAGAGAGAGAGAGTTGTATATCAGAGAGGATCACCTGAGACAAGGGAGGAGGTGTTGAGAGATTGGGGGCTAGAGGGAGGATATTGGGAAGTTGGAGGAGGCTATGGAGGGAGGAGCTAGATGGAGGAAATGAGATAGGTTATGCCAAAAAAGGAAGAGTATCAAGTTTCAAATCTATAGTTCTACATCTAAAAGGAGAAAAAAAAACATTTTAATTTTAACAACTTAGATACACAAATCTTTGGCCACATTTTTGGAGGGGGCACAAGGAACCCAACATTTTTTGGACGGGACAAGGAACCCAATACTTTTATCCACATGGCATTTCCCCATAATGAGAAGAAATCACCATACAGCATACTAAATAAGTTATCAACTCACTACTGTCAAGGAGTCATGACAGTGAGTCATATGGTTAAAACTATTAAATTTCTTTATCCCCAATGCCAAACAAAACAAAAAAGATAATTAGTGGAGGTGAAAGAGAAATATTAGAACATGACCCATTGTATTGTAAACAAGTTAATGACTCACAATATGTGCTATTTCAATGAAATAAATAGCCAACTACCAATAAAAGTATAGCATTATCGTATTGTCCCTAAAGTATAGCATTATACTATTGTTTGAATTGTTAAAGAAAGATAATACTTCTTGATACAACCAAGAACCAAGACACAATCCTGGTAACACGATGCTCAAAGTTCTCTCTTAGCTTGATCTTAACAATGGTCCATTCAAGTTCTCCTGGCACTTACACATCACTAGTAGGTGAGATTTAAAAAAATTCATCAATGACACGAGACAATGTCTTGTTGGTCTTAATGACCTCTACTTGAACAATGCATGTGTTCGTGCTCTTGGCACTTATAGATCACCAGGTGAGATTTTGAAAAAAAAACATCAATGGCATGAGACAATGTCTTGTTGGTCTTAATGGCCTTGACTTGAAC
Source organism: Cibotium barometz (assembly GCF_041138505.1). Lineage (NCBI taxonomy): Eukaryota > Viridiplantae > Streptophyta > Polypodiopsida > Cyatheales > Cibotiaceae > Cibotium > Cibotium barometz. The sequence continues at coordinate 40,709,061 of NC_141057.1, read as the reverse complement.
AATCTTTTGAGCACTTATAGCCTTTACAGCTTTGATAAGTGTTGTCAATAGACAATAAAATTTGATGATAACATGATGGAAGGCAAAAAAATTGGAATGTGGTACCCATAAATCATATCAAAAGTGCCAAAAGCCTCAAAGCCAAGCTTCAAGAAAACTTAAAAAAGAGGAGATACCAATCCAAGGCATGGCAATAAAGGAATTAAGTACCTCTATCTTGAATTAATTAATCCAACAATAAAGAAATTAAATGCTTATCTCCTCATTGAAGGAAGTGTGTGGTAGGGAGCTTAGACATGGATTATCTTGATAAGTATCTTGATGGAAGTGTGTAGTTAAGGAAGTGTGTGGTAGGGAGCTTAGACATGGATTATGTTGATGAGTATCTTGATGAGTAGTACCCACATGTGTAGAGTGAGATACCACTCTATTATTTGCTACAATATGATATACATGTGAATATGATCTACATGTGCCTGTGTTTCAAAACAAATGGTTATGCAAAAAATGGGTAAGGGGGTTGGGATATGAACAATTCGTCAAAGAAAGGATCACTATAGGATTATCATTGCTAAGGACCACATAGAGTAGCAAAGTTCAAACAAAATTTTGTAGATGTGACATCAAGCCCCACCAATACACCTATGTGTAATGGGTGCAGTGTTAACCATCTATGCAAGGGTTGGCTAATGGGTGTGGAGTTTATCATTTATGCAAGGGTTGGCTACAGGGTGCGGAGTTAACCATTTATGTGTAAAGGGTGTGGAGTTGGCCGTTTATGTGTAATAGTGCGGAGTTGTCTTATAAAGACAACTCCACACCCTTTATGTGTAATGGGTGCGGAGTTGTCTCCACACCCTTTATGTGTAATGGGTGTGGAATTGTCTTATAAAGATAGGGAAAACCTTAACACAAGAAGGAACTCAAAACACAAGCCTTAATATCTCAAGTGTCTAAAGAGGCAAAATTACATCTATATATTAATATAGTCATGTGTTTGCAAGCCAAGCAAAGGTTTGCTTCTAAGAGAGAAATCAAAGCTAGCACATCTATATTATTAATACAGTTAGCAAGCCAAGCAAAGGTTTGCTTCCAAGAGAGAACTAGCACATCTAAGGAGGTGATTACCCAAGCTCAATTTATCAAAAAGAGGAAGAAATGTAGATCCAAACATATTGAAAATGGTGAAGACAAGGTTAGAGGAGTCCACCTAAGTATCTAAAGACTCAATGGGCCCTAAGGCTAACCAAAGGCTTTTAAGCATGAAACATGTAATGTGTTAACTTGAGGACAACGTAAAAGTAACCACACCAATAGAATTGGGTGAATATCCACAAAACTTGGTTCGAAAACATCAAGAAAATTTTGAAAGCAAAGAAAAAGCAAGCAACTCATCAAATATTTTCCACCCTAATAGTCGACCAAGTAGAATGACCTTCAGAGATTCCATGGGTAGTATTGAAAAGGAAATGAAGCGCGGCCATCATTACCAAAAAAGTATCAGAAATGATTTGGATATTCCTAAACCAGAAGGGATCTGACAAGTTCCTTATATGGATGTGAAAAAAAAAACCAGTATCAACATATTTAGACCTATAGACCTAGAGATACTGCTAGACTCATATCCTTCCATGAACAAAAAATCAAGGTCCTAATTTCTACTCTACTTTACTTTAGGGTAATGTAAACTTATGGGGAGATTTAAAGGACTAGGTGCAATGAAGTCTCTTTTTAAGTAGTTACGGAAGAAACCATGCAACCAATGCCAATAATAAAACCAAATTAGGAAACTCCTCTTAATGATAGGAAATGGAAGTTAAATAATGTGCCTATCAACAAATTGGGACATCATTGTGGAAGTGATGAGAGCAATTTTTTCAAAGGTACATAAGAATCAAGAAGTTACCTACTCATTTAGAGCGTGGTGTTTATTCATCAACATTGTCACAAATTTTGGGGAAACCACCCAAATTTAGTTGTGAAGCTAGTAGAAAAAACACAGCAAAACCCATTGGAAACTTGAAAGAGCTTAAAGTCAAAACCTCTAAAATAAGTTTTTTGTGGTGAAAACTTTTATAGGCAACCTTGATCATATAATGTGATCTTGAGAAAACTCTATATGCCAAAATCTAGATTAGTCCATGATTGGGATACCAATCATGACCATGATTGGATATCGATCATATCTACCTTAAGAAGAAGAACCAACCTTGCATACTTGGAAGGCTCACCCAATGAGTGGCAAACTTTTGAATAGGATTCACATACCATTGTTGGAACCACATTAGTCAATGTGTGTTGAACATGTTATTACGTTCCATGAGAATATCGAGTGGAGTATCCATCATTACTTGAGCTTGAGGACTCATGCATCTCTTGGCCACAATGATTTCCTTCCGAGACCAATAGGAACAAACTATGAGATGAGCTTAGGATGAGAGATTACACCACTATGTACACTTGGAGTGGTTGAGATTTTTGAGTATACAAAAACCCCAAGCGACATAAAGGAAGCCTCTCAATCAAATGGATAAAAGAACTAGATGCATCTCTTGGCCACAATGATTTCCTTCCAATGCCAAGAGGAACAAACTATGAGATGAGGATGGCAATTGAACGACACCACAATGAAAGGGAAGGGTTAGCTTTAGTGTATGTTGAATTTTTTTTTTGATATTGTCATTTGGTTCACGAGCTTGTTCTTAATGTTGTTCATCAAAAAGCCTTATTATACTTGGTTTATAGGGGTCATAGCATAATCTTTCACATGCTCCTTTGTTCCAATTTGACTTGGTACTAGAATGGAGTACATTTAATCAAATGGACCTTATCAAGATAGTCCTTATCAAGATAAACTAATCACAAGTATAGGGCTAGAAAACTTATCAAAGAACCTACACCTTTATCATGTCATTTGAAAAGTGGGTCATTAACTTTGTAAGCCCAATCAATCTTGTAGCAAAGATAACATAAGCATGATACATCATCATTGCTATAAATTACATGATCAATAAATGGGTAGAAGCTAAAGCTATAATGCATGAAAAGTTTTATGTGAGAATATTATTTCTAGGTTTGCACTGGCCACAACTTCGTCAATGACTTCAAAAGAAATAATCATATCTGCTAATATGACAGATAGATATACCAACGGAAGCAAATTCAGGTTATATCCCAAACTACACAAAAACCAAAGTGCAACCTTGACTCCATAAGGGTGTACTCACAAAGCATTAATAAACCTTATACAGAAAACATGGCACAGACTACATCTCTTCTGGTTAATAACCCCATTTAACAGTGCATTAGCACATCATTGCTGGGACAAGACAAGAATGCAGTTCAGGAATTTCCATGACTGTGTGGTACAAGTCTGTCTTCAAGCATATGCTTTGACTGGAAGCTCACAACAAGCTGCTTCAGCACTCCTGACTTGCATAGGAGGATGTTGTTATGAGAGGCAAAGGAACACCAAATCTCCAGCAAAGCCCCAATAAATTTCAGGAGAAAGCACTCATATGACCAAACCAAGGCTCCACAGATATTCATAGAGCTGCGGAGCAGTCAGGAGAGCCATCTTCTGCTTGCTTCCTCCAACTAGATTTGAGGACTCTCACGCTTACGAACCACCAGTTATTTACGTTTCTTTTCAGCAAGACTTGACAGAAATTCTGTGAACACCTTTTCATATTCAGGCAATTTCCCATAACCTGCACATGAGATGGGCATCGTGAGCACACCGCGATCAACCACCAAGCCCTTGCACATGAGACAGGCCTTCGATACAGCAGTAGAAGAAAATCGATAAAAACTTGACATACCTGGGAAATAGTTAATGTCGATTACGTGGTACCGATTGCCCTTTCCACCCTCCCTAATCATATCTAAATTGAAAAGGCTTAGACCCTGCAAACAAGTAGAGCTAAAGTGTGTAATGTAGGTTGATAATCTAGAAAGTATTCTGTAGTCCATCTCAGCAGAAGTTTAGCCCATAAGTCTAGGCTGAGGTCTGACCTACAAATAGAATGACTAATAAATGCTGCCTCAGACGCTTACCAATCTACAACGAAGTTCTCTAGATAGTGACTCCAGCATCTCCTTAGGAGGTAGCTCTGGGGAAAAAACCACTAATCTGTTATTAGAACTTTATGCCATTGGCTGAGTCAATAACGTGGAGTGCAGCTAATATAACGTATGTGTATAGCTCACCACCAACATTGGGATCAAGGTCCGCCCCATCGGCAGAAGCTGCTGCACATGACACCCGTGGAAAGGGGATAACACCACTCTTTCCAGGTTGACCTTCACAAACATCAGGAAGAGAAAACCTGCGGACCACTTTCACAATATGTCCGACGATATAAACCTTGAATAGAACACCACCTGCAGCATAAGACAACAAGACGTTACACAATGCAGGTCCTAGAAACTTATTGACTCTTCTACACTTAATGTCCCATCCTGAAAGCCGCGACTAGAAAAGCCAACAAAGTGCTATATTACCATGATTCACAAACTCTTGTAGCACCAAAGGGGGTGTAAGCTCCGACAGACAAGCTTCATTGAATGCCAGAGAAAGTGCGTGAGACTTTGCTGTGCCATCTATCCATAGTGGTTTAGCAACTGCAAAAGAGAACAGCAGAAACACAACCTAAGAATCCCAACATGGTGCTTTTTTATTCATTCTTAATGTGCTACATGGTATCACTCGCTTAGGTTCAGGCTACTCCATCCTTCTGCAAACTGCTCTCCGTCTTCTACTTTGCTATGTGTTTTGCTTCCATAGCTTCTCCGGCTGCAGATCAGTCTCCTACAGTGGCTGCATTTCTGTACCTTGCTGCGTTTTGCTCTTCAGAGGCAGGTTGTGAAGTGTTTTGGCTGCGTTTTCTAATTCAGCATCTGAACTAGATCTGTTCCGAGTTCATTGTTCGAGACTTTTGGGACGTGATATGTTTTCTGTCCATTGTTGGGGATTATGGGCACATCGTGTCCAAGAGCTCATCATCTATTCTTGGAGTTCATTGCACATTTGTGTGGAAATTCGTAGCCAAGCAAAATTCCTTGCTGTTCATGGTGGCATTTTGTTTGGAGGAAACAGGTTGGCGGGTGCTCTCTCCAAGGTGATTCCAGTATTCGCAGTGCTGGAGGTCCATGGTTGCATCTTCATCAACTTATCTTCTTCAAGACTCTTACACACTATGAGCTGCAGAGGGGGTGTTAGAATTGTGCATCTCAGTGTTATGAGGTTTACCCTATTTGTTGGGTATTTTATCTATTTTCTCCTATTTTAGGATGTCTTGAGCAATCGGCCAGCTCTTCCTAGAGTCGGCAGCCTCCTTGCTTCACTATAAAAGGAGCCTCTCATATTCACTTGTAATCATCCATTCCCTTGCACATTGTTCAACATCTCTTGCTTGCTATTGCCATTGTATAGCCTATTGCTATTATAAAAGGTGATCTTGTCCACAAGCTCTCTCTACTCTCTCTTGTTCAGTTTATGCTTCCGCCTATGCATTCTCCAACACTACAGAGCCCCATAAGCAATCATAAAATATTGGGAAAAACCCAAAACCATAACTATGTCACCTAAGATAACCAGAAGTGCATTCACTAGATTGCAAGCACCCACATCGACACCCTGCATACACATGCATTGAATGATGTATGGCTTGAAAGTTGTCTATCAGAATGACTTCTTTTATGTAGCTCTTCTTTTATGTGGCTCAAATACGCACCTTTTCTTATGGAATTTCAGATTTCTTCAACCAGACCAACATTTTTCACTGTAAAAAAAAGTTGCCCATACTACAATTTTACAACAAAGAGCCTTTTAAAAATAGTGTAAAAATTTACCTAGGGGAAACTTTAAGCCTGCTTTTGCCACCTTTTCGGATATGGAAGTAGGGTCACCAATCACTACCAGCTGCTTTGGGACCCCCACCTTGCCTGCAGATTTGAATCCACCATAGTTGGCAACAAAGAATAACAGTACCCTCTATAACAAGGAGAGTTGAGCACACAATGCTTCAAACCTCGGGGATGCCGGAAGTTCAGGGCAGTCACTTCTTGGAGCATCGATTGCCTATTGTAGACCTTTTTGATAGCTTCTGGTGGATCGAGAATCATAACCTCAGGATTGCTTTGTTTGTAAGCCTGCAGCAGCCAAACAGCATTGTGAAAACAAAGGATAACTGAAGCCATTTAAATAAGCAAGTATAATAAATCAATAACGAAGAGAATCCCATACCCAAAGAGAACATGTTGACCTTACATAGAACCCACAAGCAAAACACTGCTTACCTTCAACTGTTGATGCCAAACCTCTCCAGATATCTGTACCGAAAAGCAATAGAAAGAACTTTCAGCCAACTTAAAAGGGTGAACATTAACCTCAAGACCTACATTAGCCAAATTTCCTTCCTGAATAATTCAATAATACACAATCTTGGCTTTCATGGGTAGAAGGCTCCTTGTATATCCTTTCGCACGTTGTAAATTCCTCACAAAGATACTTAAGTCAATTTCCCAATCCAAACAAAATTTAGGTGCTGTCTAGTGTAAGCCAGAGCTCCAACATTGAAACTCTCCATTGATAACACTCTTTGAATTGATTTCTCTAGGTGAGGACCCCTGGAAGAAAAGAGGGGAGAGAGAGAGAGAGAGAGAGAGAGAGAGAGAGAGTTGTATTAATGTCTACAAAAGGCCAAAATGACCTATGAGACCAAAAGGTTACATCATGTCCATGAAATACATCATCATGGATACTAAAAATAAAAATCAAAGAAAGTAACAAGAGCTGAAATATCAAATCTGATCCCAAAACAAAAAGTATCCAGCTCTCATATCACCCTAAAATATCCTACATAGGATGCTGCAACATGGCACTCAATGTAGTAAAGCTGGGCCGGCGGGAGAAAGTCCTATGGTGGTTGGAGATAATGACTTTGATCCTCCTATAGTGACGCAGGCATGGGCAGGGACCACGGGGTCGAGGGCGCCGGGCTCTGCCTATCTAAATGGCTTTGTCTAGTGTCACTCCTCTTGGCCGAGCTCTTGCATCATATATGTGATCTAGCTATGTGTACATGTATCATTGTGATCTAGCTATGTGTACATGTATCACTGTGTGGTCCGCTGAGTGCCCCACGTGACGTGGAGAGAGAGAGAGAGAGAGAGAGAGAGACTCCTATCTTGTCTGACCAAACTCTAGGTACCTGTTTCAAGCCATGCACAAGTTTGCACAACCTGCAAACAAAATCAGGATATGCGAGAGAGAGAGAGAGAGAGAGAGAGAGAGAGAGAGAGGACATTCTCCAACATACAACAAATCAAGTGTACCATATGATGGTGGAAGATAATCGCTGGATCACTGAGAAGGCTAATGGGGTATGAAATATCACGAAAAGTAGGGCCTATTAGAAGGAAGTAATCTTACAAGGCTAGTGGTCTAAGATTCCATATCAAGGAAAGGTGTTCTTATGGTGCATGCTAGTTGGAGGCCTACCATTGGAAAACCAGTTGCATAAGCGACGAATTGCTTCTGGTAATTGTGTGTTTTGTACTACATGCTTGGAAACATGCCCACATCTTTTCATTTCATGTTTGATGGCAAGGAAGGTGTGAGATTTTCTTTCTCACGTATGGATTCCGTTGACAGATAGACCCGTAAAGGTTAAAGACAAGATTTTTGGCAAGACTCCCAATGGGCCGGATAACCCAAAACATTCCGTTTTCTTTCATTTTTTCAGGAGGACAGATTTGTCGCATATCTGGTTAACGAGGAATGCCTTCATATTTGATGCAAAAGTGGGTATTATAGCTCACATAGGTCGTATAAAAGGACTACTATTGTGGCAAGTCTCTTCCTTGCGGTCAACTCATTTGGTGAAGAATGACACGGCTATTGTTAGAAGTCATCTCCTGTCTAGATTTATCCACCAAGGCCTTTGTTGTGGGTATGCCCGCCCTTATGAGGTGTTTTATCAATTTTTCCCCACTCTCCGTATTTTTCCCCTATTTTTTCCATTTTTTCTGTGGCTTGGGAGGCAGTTCTGAGTTGGCAGGAGCACTGAGTAGCTAGCCGACTGACCCATCAGCAGACAGGTGACTGGCCGACTGCCCAATAGCAGTCATGGACATCTGTACTGCTGGCCGACTGGGCATATACAGTCGTGGGTTTCATTCAGTGCTGGCCGACTGATGCTACAGTCGTGGAGGCTTTTTCAGCAGGCCGACTGGCCATCTGGGGGCATATAAATAGGCCCCCAACCCCCATACCACACTTGTATCATACCCGGGATTTTCTTGTGTATATCAGAGCAGAGTTACACGCCTACATCTCTCTCTCCTGTGCTGTTTTTCTGCCTGCGTTTTTTGCTCTCGTGTTCCCAGATATGGTCATCATCTCCGCTGCGTATTCCGACATGGTATCAGAGCCCTAGGCTCTAGATAGGTCGTGGGATTTGTGTGAGCAAGAGGGGGACTGTTTTGTGGCTGATAGGTGGACTGTTTTGGACTGTTCGGGAAGAGGAGGAGCAAGAGTAAGGCGGGCTGATTTGCGTAAGGCGGGCTGATTTGCTGGACAGCCACTTGCAGGTTTTAGTTCTTCTTTGTTCCCACCCACCCACCCTTTTCAGAGTACATCCCCGCAATGGCAGATCTGTATGAGATGGCCGAGAGACATGTGAAGATCCCGACACTCCCCACGTTCCCTGTGGACCGTTAGTTGGACGGGAGCAACTACGGCATATGGAAGGTTATGATGGAATCTGTTCTGGAGTCTTACGACCTCGCTGGTTTCGTCGTTGTTGGGGTTCCACGGCCGGAGGTAGAGGAAGGGGAGTTACCGTCGACCCGAAAGGACCGGGAGGCTCAGACACACATGTGGGATCGTGTCAACGCCAGGGTCCGTTCGTTTATCTTCCTCAACTGCACACCACAGGTAATCAATCATGTAAAGCATATGACGCTGGCCAGAGGTATATGGCAGCATTTGACTTCTCTTTACAACAGGGTATCGCCCATGAAGAGGATTTCCTTGGAAGTACAGATGCGGGTTATGAGCCCTGCAAAGTCGTTGACGATGCGGGAGTATATTAACAAGCTGCAGGCTCTTCAGCAAGAAGTTCTTCAGGCTGGGAAGGAGATATCATCAGAGGACATGGCCATAACGTTGCTGTCGCACTTGCCCTCTTCGTACTCAGCATTTTACTCGTCGTTGATTACCAGTGGCAGGCTCAGCACCATCATGTGGGAGGAGCTTGTGCCCATGGTCCTGGACCAGGAGGAACGATTCACGAACCCTCCTCAGGTGGAGGTTCGGAGGCCTTAACTGGCCAACGATCGAAAGGCCATAATATGGGCAAAGGGAAGGCTTCGTCGGAGAAGTCTTCTGAGAAGAAGTCCATTACTGACCGCGAGAAACTAAAGGCAGAGAGGACCTGTAATGATTGTGGCGAGAAAGGCCACTATTGGAGACAGTGTCCCAAGCGGAAGACCGAGAAGGGTGAAGACTCCTCAGTAGCAATCATGAAGACTCCGGCTTTTGTGCACCTGGAGGTGGTGGACACCGATGTTTCATTTTCTTCAAGCAGGGAGGAGATTGGAGGACTCTCCGCAACGGATACTCGGGAGTGGATTCTCGATAGTGGTGCTTCCAGGCACATGACTCCTTCCCGTTCCGGTTTACAGGATTTCTGGTCGCATACTTACTGGAGATACATCCACTATCCCAGTTCACAGTGAGGGTAGGATGGAGATAGTTCCCGATGGCAGATGTTGTATGTTCCGGCACTTGTTTTCATCTGTTGTCAGTGCATCAGGTTTGCAAGACTGGCGTACGGGTGGAGTTTGATGAGCATTTTGTTGCTCTCCGGGACAAAGCAACAGGCCAAGTGGTTTGGGAAGGCGGAGTGGAGAATGGAGTTTACACGCTTTCAGCACTCTCTCTCGCAGGTCCTCAGGTTTGTGATAAGTGGCAATCTGGTAATGGCCACTCAAGTGTGGATACGCTGCAGGTGCGGGCTTTCCGGGACCAGATGGTGGATAGCTTGCCAGTAGATGGCAGCAGCTGGTAGGAACTTTCCAATACTGATGTTGGTAGTTCTTGTGTTCGACAGTCAAAGGAGGCTGAACAGGTCACTTATGCTCTGATGTCTCGTAGTGTTCGGGACGTAGAACCTCCAATAGATGAGGATGTTCTTTCCACGGGGACCTTTCGGAAAGCCAGGCAGGTGGCAAGTGCTTACTTGCAGAAGGAGGTGGTTTCTCCAGGCTTTGTGGTTCCGGATTCAGAGGGGGTGGTTGACAGGTTTCATCAGGTTTCCAGGACTTGTTTATGCACCGTAACAGGTGTTGATCCTTGTGAGCAGTGTGATGTCTCTGTGACTCAGAAGCTGTATCGTTCATCGATCTGGTGGATGGACACCAGATGGGATTGTTGGATGGAGTCCAACTCCACGGTTGGAGTGACTCGGTTTGGGAAGGAGATACGGACACAAGGAGATCTACTTCAGGCCCAGGAGCAGTTTTTCGGAGCAGTAAGAGACAGTCATCTTTTGCCTTGTCGAGCACAGAGGCAGAGTACCGGGCTGTTTGTGATACTGCTTGTGAGGTGGTGAGGATGCAGAGGTTGCATTGCAGGTTTGGGCTTCCACTGGAGGAACCCATAGTCATCTAGAGGCACTTTGTTCGTGAACAGATCGTTGCTGATGACATCTTGCTAGAGTTCTGTTCGACGGAGGACAGTACGGTGGACCTCTTCACGAAGTCGCTCTCTCAGGATTTGCTCAGGCGGCACCCCAGCTCCCTGTGGTTGGTTTCACAGCCATGAGCTGAGAGGGGGTGTTAGAAGTCATCTCCTGTCTAGATTTATACACCAGGGCCTTTGTTGTGGGTGTGCCCGCCCTTATGAGATGTTTTATCATTTTTCCCCACTCTCCGTATTTTTCCCCTATTTTTTCCATTTTTTCTGTGGCTGGGAGGCAGTTTTGAGTTGGCAGGAGCACTGAGTAGCTGGCCGACTGACCCATCAGCAGACAGGTGACTGGCCGACTGCCCAATAGCAGTCGTGGACCTCTGTACTGCTGGCCGACTGGGCATATACAGTCGTGGGCTTCATTCAGTGCTGGCCGACTGATGCTACAGTCGCTTTTTCAGCAGGCCGACTGGCCATCTGGGGGCATATAAATAGGCCCCCAGTCCCCATACCACACTTGTATCATACCACACTTGTATCATACCCGGGATTTTCTTGTGTATATCAGAGCAGAGTTACATGCCTACATCTCTCTCTCTCCTGTGCTGTTTTTCTGCATGCGTTTTTTGCTCGTGTTCCCAGATCTGGTCATCATCTCCGCTGCGTATTCTGACAGCTATATGTTGGATGAGGGTACTCCGAGCTACACCTATGGTTTAGAGTAATTAGTGAGGGAAAGCTAGCACATCACATGGCGGCCATGTGGCCATTTGTAAAGTAATTTTGGTAATATATCTTCTATTACAAAAAAAAGGGGGAAAAAAAAAAGAGAGTTCAATATAACATATACTAAGAACCCAAAGGCTCTATGAGACCAAAAGTTATTGCAGGTGATCATGAGAAGACTGAATGTCCAAAAACATGTTAAGAAAGAAAAAGGAAAAACCCATCTACTAAAAAACAGGATCTACATACTATGGGATTCCTGCATGTATAATGAAATACGCAGATCCCATCCTGTGTTATCCTCCCCATAGACAAAGTACATAGTATCAATGTCCACCTCCTGTGTCACTGCCTCTCCATGGAGCTGGAGTATGTCCTGAATCTGGACTAACAGGAAGAGGGTCTGGTTCCCTGGGCACAGGGAACTGGCTAGAGAGAGAGAGAGAGTTGCACTGAGGTAATTGGATAGGTAGGTTCTATGAGCTATAGCTAAACCCTTAGCTCAGCAAGACAATGAAAAGCTTGGGGAAATGGAGCGGGGGAGGAGAAAATTGCAGTAGCCTCTCTTGATGAGTTTGATCATAGATGCCCTGGCAGGTATAGAATGCCTCACAAATATACGTTATGAAACTAAAATAAATTTCTTTTCAAAATTCCTCCAAAGCCAAAGTTATGGAACCCTCTCGGAAGGCAACCAGACCCAAAATGAAATACAAAAAATTACATGAATCAGGCCTGTGTTGATCAACCTTATATACAGAAGTAACTTGACAACAATCTTATATAGAAGATAACATAATAAATCCTCTTTTATCACATTATTGTTGGATATCATAGAAGTATTGAATGCAGATTTTCAAAAGATCAGCCTTAAAGGGCAAGCAAATTTATATAAAGTGCAGATTTACACCATGTACTTGAGCTATGTGTCAAACAGAAACTGCAGTCCAACCATACATGCAAGTGATTAAGACAGTGAAACAAGCATAAAGAGCAGCTACAGGGGTGAAAGAAGAGATGAAGACTCACTTTATGCAAGATAACGTCAAAAGGACCTTGTTCATCAAGTGGCCTATTGCGGTCTATCACTGTAAACGTAATGCCCTTGCTCCTGTAAGGCCAAAGAAACTAAATTAGAAATCCAAAACCAGCTGTTGTATAGCCAACAACACCTATCCAACCTAGGATAGGACCATGTAGCGATAAACCAAGTCGAATATAATGATCAAAAGTCCTTAAGTCCTTTTAAAGGTGCCAGTGTTGTTGAGTGCTTTGATTGCAGAAGGCACGCAAAGACATTTAAATGATTGCTTGATAAGGAGTGTCGTTAAGTAGCTGAAAACTTCAAAAGAGGCATTGAATGTCCTCTTAATAGAGCTTTGTGATGCCAATCAAAAGGGCATTGACACTGGCACAGACGACTGACCAGCAGCCAAATATCATCTTTGAAACCCCAGCAGGAATAATGTCAGGTTAGAACCTTTAAGGGGCCAAATGTAATTTACCAGTGTGGTCTTCCATGAAAAAGTAAATGGAAAATGTGGCTGTCATGAGAGACAACAATTAATTTGCATGTATCAAGTTTCAAGGGTGGTCTGAGGACAGTTTCCAGGTAGATGAAAGGGCAATTTTCCATGGCAAAAAAAACACGTCTTCAGTGAAAAACAAGCCATAACTTCTGTCTGTTCACTAGCTTACAGATGCATAGGCACTGGTAACTGTAAGTAAAACGCTATGCAAATGGGCAACATTCACAAAGACACAGCTTTGAATTGTGGGTAACGTTCACAAACTTGATTACCCTGTGTTGAAAACATAATTGAAGGTAAGACTCAATATTAGCATGCGCATGGTTTACACAACATACCAACAGCCTAACACTACCATGAGCATGGTGTAAACTCAATATTTTTGCCACTGTCGTTGATTTGATTGTTGGCTACGTTACCACCTACTAAACTATGTTGCTTAGAACCCCGAGAAAACCCAATTTTTTAAAAACACAGCTTGAACCTATAAAGCATATGGTTTGCACCATTTCACCCTGCAAAACTCTCCCCTGTCTTTGCAAGAATTTGAGGAAGAAAGTGTACCTAGCATGAGCTACTAGAGTGGGCTGCACAAAGCTCAGGGTTTTCTTGGCGGTGAGGGCGTATCCAACAGTGAATTTCGAAGGGCTAGCCATGACGATGGTTGAAGAGTGCAACAAATTCCCGTAGAAGGGAGGGCCTTCCTCTCTGATGTCCCTCAAGCTTCCACATTCCTCACATTCATCATCATCATCTTGGTCGATTCTGCTGTAGCTATTTTGCCCTCGCCCTGCCCTCTGCCAGTCCAGGCCATTGTGATGATGAAGATCATGATGATGGTAATGATGTTGATGACGCTGCTGATCTCGGCTTCTCTCCGCCACAGGGTGCCCGTAGAAATGGCCCAGTCCAGCCCTTTTCAAGCCCACGCTCCACTCCACCTCGGAGACCATGGGGCACACTGCAACAGCCTCCCCTTCCAGCCTCATGTCCAAGGGAGAGACAAGAACCTCTCCGGAATATTTCTTCCCCAACACACAGACCTTTTCCAAGGAAAAAAAAAACCACAGGATATGCTCCTCAGAAACCCTCGAAAAGACGTAGAATATGCCCGCTCTACCTTCAAAAACCCTAGAAAAGACGCAGGTATATGCCCCTATCCCTGATCTCAAAATCCTAGTAAAGGCACAGGATATGCCCTCATCTCTGAAACCCTAAAAAGCACGCAGTATATGCCCTGCAACCAGAAAACCCTAAAAGATGCTCGCGGACTCTGAACCCTTAGTTTGCTTCAGAAATGGCCACTGCGTCGAGGATTCTTCTTCGCTTGCTGGATATGCTTCGTGCTTTTGCTGCGAGATACTAGTGTAGCGTCGATCTTGCTGGGAGCAACCAAATCTGAGAGCACTAAGGAGGGGACGGCGACGGATGATGATGATGATGCAGGGGAAAGCTATCACCTCTCCTGTACAAGGGGCACTATAGAAACCCTGATTTTAGATCAGAGAAAAAGATCAGATTGAAAAGCGAAGCTTGGCAGGGAAAATCAAAGGAAACAGGGGCAGAATGCGCACACAAAGGGCCCTCGAAGATGATGATCTTTGTCGAAGGGGGTGGCAATGCTCTCTCTCTCTCTCTCTCTCTCTCTCATTCTAGTTATATCATGGGTTTTCCACAGTTTTTTAATTCATATATTATTTAAAATTCCAATTTCCATAGCATAATAATAATTTACTAATTGCATTATATAATTCATGTTTAGTTCAACTACTAAGATACTAGTGCTAGGTTTGTCCTGAGGCTAAGTGTGTTACCACTTGAGCTATAGCCCATCAGACCAGCTTTATTTGTCATTGTCTTTTGTCATAATTTTTGACATTAGCGTGACCTAATAATACACTGCACTTGTTTTCCATCATTGCTAGAGATCCCCCGATCTGTCGTATGTGATGGAGAGATCTCACTTGCTTGTGAGAGGGACAGGCAGGTAAGCTCATGGGTCGGGTTTGCATTTGTAAAGCCCATGTCAATCTTTAAAAACCCATATTCCTTCTCGTGGGAATGTTCTGAGAAGAAGTAATCTCTTTTTAGCTTAACAGATTTTGAGAAATGATATCTTTCTCTTAGGAATGTTCCATGGATTAATTTTCATAACCCCTATGCTGCCAGCCATATTTCAATAGGAACACATTCACATTGGATACTTGCCTTCCTATTGCAACAATGATAAAGACAAATGTATACCTTTTACTTCAGTTAATCTTACAATTCATTGTTTCCTCGCCCCCCGCCTCCAAAAAAAAAAAACAATGATAAAGACAAACTCCTCATGTGTGTCTCTCTTCCTTGTTTTATACTCCCACCTATTTCAATCTTCTTTTCATCTTGAGAAAGGTGTCCTCCAGGGGGGGTAAGGCATGGTCACTTCCCTCTGTCCTTGCACCTCCTCCAAGAATTGTGTATCCCTGTAACTATTGCAAAAAAGTCACAGGTGCCATTAGGTAGGGTCAATTAATGTGTCTCATTGACAATGTAGGTCGCCTTGCCTTGGGGGAAAATGAAGTTATTATGTTTTCCATCGAGGAAATTATGCATTGTGCTTAGATAAAGAGGCAACCATTTGACACATTGTAGTAACTATGGATGTGATGCACTTATTAAAACCAAAACAAAAAGTGCATACAAGTCATCAATCTTCCCTACCATTAGCCAACTCCACTCACCTCCCTCAACCATACACTACAATACCCCCCCCCTCCCCCAAAAAAAAAAAAAAAATTTACATTGGCAATTTGTACTTTCACACGTGAGAACAAAAAATCTCAAATGTTATCCTCCTACTACACCATACCTACCATTCCCTTTTCGCCGTGTTTTTTATCCTACACCTTACCTACCATGTTTTTTATCCTCCTACACCATACCTACCATTCCCTTTGTTCTCCCTTCCTTGAAATTTCCTACCACCTTAAGTGTCCTTTGTTCTCCCTTCCTTGAAATTTCCTACCACCTCAAGTATCCTTTTAAAATCTTCTTTTTGTATATCAACCAATGTTGGTGGCTACCTACATCCTCAAGCCATGCCAACCATTGAATTCAACATCTATTTGAGTTGTGATGTGCAATCATGAAAATTTATCATACATTGTCTTTGCAAAATCAACAAAAAGGATAATGGGCAATACTTTCTTTACCCTTAGTTTTTGCAAATGTCAGCAAATCAAGGTCCTATGATGGAATAACACACAAATTTAAAAGATTAACTTAAGATTTTAAAAGCCATTCATTGGTCTTAAGGATAATGCCCGTTTTTGTGTTCTCATGTGTAGGTGGGTACATGTACCCACCTACATGTTTCTCATGTTTCTCGTGTGTAGGTGGGTACATGTACCCTTAACAAACACTAGTTGGTTAAACAAGTTAGATAGTTTTTTAACATAACCAAAGCGGGTTCATTTTTCTAAGGTAGAATGCCCACTTTTATTTATAATCCATGTTTTAAAGTGGTTGATTTATCAATAGAAAGCATTTATTGGTTAAACAAGTTGGATGTTTGTTAGATTACAATGCAAGTAATCAAAGTGTGTGTATATATGTTTGTTTTAAATCATTTGAAATGTACAATAAATACTTTTATTGAAGCAAAATTAAAAGAACAATAAGAATTAGTGCATGTCTTCATACATAACTACATTATCCATGGCTTTTTTGGGGATATATATAATTAAAAACAAACTACACTTAAGGTTAGACATTAATCACTTAGATTTTGACTCCCTCTAACAACTCAACACCTACAGACAAAGTACCCAATAATCCATACAGACCAGCTAACTCCGATAGTATAGAATCTTACTCCACCTAAAACCTTAACACCCTAATGACAGAGTACAGAGCATTCCCAAGGTTTACTTGCTCATTGGGAATACATTTAACCACTGCTTCTCCCCTTCGCTTGTATTCAGAAGGATCTACATCCTTGGGTTGACTTCCACCTGCATTATCCATGGCTTTAAGGAAATGTAAGTTTCAACTTACCAAAAAGCTAAGAAGTTTCAACTTGCCAACGAGCTAAGAAGTTGAAGAATATAAACACTCTCTCATTTTCTTATCCAATCATTTTATTTGGTATAAACTAAAAATTATAAAGTTGTTATCTTCATGTAGTTTATTATTGAAAGTTGCCAACAATGATCGTCATTAAAAGTTGACAATGTTCTTGTCAACAAAGGAAGACAAGGACATCCTAATTATGTTTGGCATCAACATTTTATGAAAATATTTATCCATTGATCTTTACAAGTGAATCATTAGGTATGACTATATAGTCAAGTCGTGTCAAAGAATAATATTTCAATGACAAGATGGACAATCTCATGGACATGTCTAACTTAATCTAAATCATGGAAGCATGATATAAAAGAATATATAGCAAAGGCCCATCTATATGCCCTCAATTTTTCCAAGTAGCTCGCATTGTCATTATTCAAAATGATAGATCCAAATAAGCATATACATGTAAGATCCCTTCCATTATGTGTAGGCAAACAACTATGATTGGTCAAGTTGGCAAATCATGCATCAAAAAGTTTTCTTAATCATAAAGTCAAGCAATGATAATTGGAAAGAAAAGGAAATGCTATCTATCCATTAAAGATGTGTTCCAGGAAGGAGGAATATGCTCAAAACTCTTGATTGTGCTACTTATTGAATTTTTTTTTTAGTGGGATGCACAAAGATGTTGTAGCTTGTAGCATTTAAAGTATGATTATTTTCAAGGACTACTATTACAATAAGGAAGGTTTTAGTGGAAGACATGCATGAGCAAGCTTAACATTCAAAGTATGATTATTTCAATGTCAACTATTACAATAAGCACACTTTGGTGTGCTTATGTGCTTATTAATAAAATATAGGTGTTCCTATTATTTATACAAACTATTTCAAGGTCTACTACTATTTATACAAACTATTTCAAGAAAAGATATGGAAAACCATAGTATCACTTCAAAGGAGACATATATTCTTATGATTAATAGAATTTACTATTTTTAACATTTCTTATTATAATCCTTGAATTGAATTAGATGTAAATTTTACGAAGGTTAAATCATCTAGAAACACTCGTCATCGTAGAGCTGTAAACTTGTGTTCCTAGTCCAATCTACTTGCTTTAATGGTCTTTCTTAAAATGCCACATAAGATCTTGTTTATGCTCTCTGCCTATAGCCATTGGCTTGTGGATAGTAGGGCAAAGACTTTTTGTGCACTATCATAAAGCCTTTCATGAGAGGTGATTAGTCACCTCATTGAGAAAGTGTGACCCTTGGTCACTAAAAATATCCAAAGGGCATCCAAATATTCAATGGTCGATCTCGTGGAAAAAAAAAGCGAGGTATTGAGAGATTTTATCACTCCACTCACACGAACTGCAAAGAACTAGCTATGGCCACTCAAAGCATGGAGTGACAACATGGGTGTAGGAGAACCACCCATGAGTAGGGAGAAGGGCAAGATTGCCATGAAAGGTGATTAGCTTTTAAATTTGATTAGTATGAGTTAATTGTGGATAAGCTATTCACATTGGCCTATATACCATGGCCCCCTTTTCACACACACTTATTAATGTCCACCCTACTTGGCCTTTGCCCCCATAAGCCTATGTCCCCACTTATACTTGACCCTTTGGCCCAATACAAGTTATGCTTGGCCCCTGGCCTCATATATACAACTTATATCCAGCTCTTCATTACAAACCATCCCCACCCAAATATGTTTCATGCTCAAAGTAGAACCATAGCATGGATGGTTTGCATAAGCATCAACATGAATCACTTCACACTTCTTTGCCAAAGTTGTCCCCAAAAGAGCATCATTTGAGCCTTTGATACCTTCAAAATGTCATGAAGTGTTCCCCAACACATTGCCAATCATGGCTAAGAAGTGTATATATTAATTGCATCCATTTGAACCTCTTTTATGCCTCATAACAATAAATTACAGCAAGCTATTTTTTTCTGTTTTGGGTCAAGAATGCACCTCGGATGCATCAAAAAGGTGTTCCATCAACCTTTCCACTTGACAAGGTATTCACGCAAAGTGCAGTTGCGTAACACCTTCTCTCTTTCTCCCAACACCTTCTCGGGCATGTACTCCACCATGCCATCTTCACTCATGGGTGGAAGCTCATCTAATACTTGCACCTCCGGCCCAACATATGCCTTCAAATGTGATATGTGAAAGACATCATGTATTCTTATAGTAGATGGAAGTAGCAATTGATAAGCCACTTCACCAACTCTTCTCAATACTTTGTATGGCCCATAATAATGGTGTGCAAGCTTTGTGTTGGTACTACCTTTGAGAGATCCATATCAAGTCTTAGGTATCCTCAAGAACACAAAGTCTCCTTCTTTGAATTCCAGTGACCTTTGATGTGCATTTTCATAATGCTTCATCTTCTCTTGAGACTTCTTGATGTTCTCTTTGCATGTTTGCAAAAGAGTTTGCATTCTTTCTACTTCATCCCTTGCATGTGGATTTGCATTCTCTTTCTTGAATGCTACAATCGGTACATGCACCTTATAGCCATACATAGCCTCAAAAGGCGACATTCCAATACTATTATGATAGGTGCTATTTGAAAAGATGTAGGGGAAAAGAGAGCTTGAGCTCTTGCAAGCACACACACACTCACAAAACCCTAATAGAGAACACACAAGGTGAGAGACTGAAAATCTTCTTCTTCTTCACACAAGGTGAGAGACTGAAAATCTTCTTCACTCAACACACCATATACAAAGATAAGAGTACACACAATGAAAAGGTACTCAACCAAATACATAATAGGGTTCTCTATAGTGTGAACCCAACTAAATGAGCTGGCGCTATAACTATGCCAGTCTCTAGAATGGCTGTCACACAGCCTGTCATCCCACTAGCCGCATATCACCCATGATCTCACCAACCATGCCAGTGGTGTAAGTGTGGGGCCTATCCCCCAGGCGGGTCATCATCAGTGTCCACCGCCTCACTAGATGAGCTTGATATCTCAACACTCCCCCTCGAGCTCAACTCCATCTTATGTACACCAAGCGAAGCCATGAATCTGCGGAGCTTCTCTGTACCCAATGCTTTGGTGAAGATGTCAGCTACCTGATCCTGTGTGCTGACATAAACAAGGTCAACGTCTTCTGCCAAGACCTTCTCTCTGACAAAATGGTAGTGGACCTCTATATGCTTCGTGCGAGTATGAAAAAGTGGGTTCCTGGCCAACTGTATACTACTAATGTTGTCACAGAAAATGACAACCTGTCTATCCACACACTGATAGACCCAAATCTGCAAGTAGCTTTTTCAACCAAGCTACCTCACATACTGCCATAGCAGCACCTCTGTACTCGGCCTCTGTATTGGATAGAGCAACCGTAGGCTGCTTCTTGCTGCTCCAAGTCACAGCAGCACTCCCCAAAGAAAACATGAAGCCACTAGTAGATCTTCTATCTGAGATACTACCAGCCCAATCAGCATCTGTGTATCCATGTACACATATCTCTGTCCTAGTTTCATAAAATAGTCCACAATGCAAAGTAGACCTCACATACCTCAGTATGCATCTCAATGCATCCAAATGCGGCTTCCGTGGAACCTGCATAAACTGACTCACCAACCCAACAGCATAGCTCAAATCTAGCCTGGTGATCGTCATGTAGATCAAGCTTCCTACTATGCGCCTATACATAGTAGGATCCTCCAAAATCTCTCCTGTATCTGCACTCGACTTGCCATTCTGATCCAATGGCACTGAGATAAGCTTACAGCCTGTCATACCATACTTGGACAACATGTCCAAGCCATACTGTCTCTGCAGTAATCCAATACCATGTGGTGACCTAATCACCTCAATGCCCAAGAAATATCTGAGCTCCCCTAGATCCTTCATCTCAAACTTCTGTCTAAGCAAGATCTTTACATCAAAGATCTCTGCATCATGGTCCCTCGTAATGATCAAGTCATCTACATAGATGACAACAAGCACAACCCCTCTACCACTGTGTCTGACATATAGCGAGAAATCTGCATTGGCTATATGAAAGCCAATAGTGACAAGATATTCAAAAATCTTGTCTGACCATGCTCTTGGTGCTTGTTTTAAGCCATACAAGGCTTTCTTCAACCTGCAAACATACTCGGGGTGACACATCCTCATAACTAGGTGGGTGCAACATATACACTTCTTTTTGCAAAATCCCCGTGTAAGAATGCATTCTTTACATCCATCTGATGTAAAGACCATTTCTTTGACATAGCCACTGCTATCACAACTCTCACTGTTGCTATCTTGGCAACTGGGCTGAAAGTTTCCTCATAATCAATGCCATATGTCTGCGCATATCCTTTGGCTACCAATCTAGCCTTGTACCTGCTTATGCTTCCATCACTGTTATGTTTTACTTTGTACACCCACTTGCATCCAATGGCTTTCTTGCCTTTAGGCAATTGCACTAAATCCTAAGTCTCATTTCCATATAGTGCATCCATCTCCTCATCCATAGCTTTCTCCCAACACACATTTCCAATAGCCTCATGAATGCATGTGGGCTCTACAACCTGCACAACCTTTGCCATGTATGCATAGTGATGTGCCACATAACCATCATAGGTAAACCTTTGCATAGGGTTCTTCACTCTCCCAGATCTTTGCAGCTTTGCATTCATGGCTTCCATAGCCTTCTTTACACCAGGTGTTCTCATAGCTGGGATCCTAAGCTCCTCATCAAGGCTCATCTCTGAGCCACTAGACTCTCCATCAACATGAGAATGCCCTGCAGAAATGTCAGGCATACTGAGGGGCTCAACCACTTTCTCTTTGTCTTTATATGATGTACTAATCACATTTGCAGGACTGGTATTATGACACAGCCTGCCACTCCATGGTCTATCAACTGAACCACTAGATGAGGACTCTCCTGGTCCACTCGAAGACTGTGATTGCTGACTTGCATTTTGTGCAACCACATTTCTACTCACATCAGTCCCAATAGCTTCTTTTTTAGCAGCATACCAGCTGCTCATCTCATCAAAGACAACATCCTTGCTTACCCTCAACTCATGTGTAGTAGGGTTATAACACCTGTATCCCTTTTGCTCAAGGGAATATCTAATAAACACACATTTTTCAGCTTTTGGATCCAGCTTAGTTCTCAGCTCATCTGGCACATGCACATATACAATGCATCCAAAAACTTTAGATGAGACAAATCAGGTTTTCTGCCAGTAAACCTCTCCTCTGGAGTTACATCATGTATGGCTACAGTTGGAGTCCTGTTCATGATGTAAACTGCTGTAGAAACAGCCTCAGCCCAATAGCTGTATATTCTTCTCTTCCATCAATGCTCGCGCAATCTCAGCAATGTGCCTGTTTTTTCGCTCAGCAACTCCATTTTGCTGCGGAGTGTATCTACATGTAAACTATCTCTGAATACCATTTTTCTTCAAAAATTCAGAGAACTCATTGGAGAAGTACTCTCCCCCTCCATCTGACCTTAGGCACTTTACATATTTCCTTGTTTGCTTTTCAACCATAACTCTGAAATTCTGAAAGTGAGCACCTCACCCTTTACCAAGGTGTCCCACGCCTCCTTGGGGGACTTGGCATCCTGTATGTGCCCAATCATGGTGTCCTGTATACTGATAGAGAGCCAATACATAACTTTTCTGGCTCCTTGGTTCCAGTCCTTGAACTCTTTCACATCTGCACAGCAGTCGGATTGATGTCCGGTATCTCCGGTGCCTCTTCATGCTCACCTTCTATATAGTCCCAATAGCACTTTCCCATCAGGAAATTTGTCAGCCTGAACCTCTAAGCATGGAAGTTGTTCTTATCAAGCTTCTCAGCAAACAATCTGGGTTATACCATCAGGAAATTTGTCAGCCTGAACCTCTAAGCATGGAAGTTGTTCTTATCAAGCTTCTCAGCAAACAATCTGGGTTATACCATCATTTGACATCTTGCTAGACACACAAATTTACCAGAAACAGCACTCTGGTTTGTACAATCTGGGTTATGCCATCATTTGACATCTTGCTAGACACACAAATTTACCAGAAACAGCACTCTGGTTTGTCCTGCATAAACTGCTGTAGTTTCTGCACACAGCAGCGGTACTGTAGTAGACTCAAATGTCACAACCAGTGACCTCAATGTGCATACATACACCCAATGGTAACTGTTGACCTCCTTGCAGCACACACAGTGTTTGCATAGCCAATCTGTCTTCCTGCAGTTCTTAAAACAAAGTTATGCAGAGAATCAATGACTTACTCGTAGTGCTCGAAATCGCCTGCTTTCTGAAAAACGGAGGTCGAGACGCGCCCGAAACGCGTTTTCGGCCCAAAAAATTTAGTCCGATAGGATAGTGTAGTTGCCCTATAGCTTTACTCCCACGAAGAAAGCTCCTTAACAATCAGAGATCGTTTGCCGGTGCCTCCCGTAGAGATCCCGACAAGGGTGTAGTCACCACCAACACAAATAGGGAAGAGTAGTTGAAGCTCTTACCCTTGTACCGCTTCCTGTGCTTCTCTTGCTTGCAGCTCAGCCCTTAGCATGAACTAGGCTCTGATATCATGAAAAGATGCAGGGGAGAAGAGAGCTTGACTCTTGTAAGCACACACACACTCACAAAACCCTAATAGAGAACACACAAGGTGAGAGGCTGAAAATCTTCTTCTTCTTCACTCAACACTCAACACACCATATATAAAGATAAGATTACACACAATGAAAAGGTACTCAACCAAATACATAATAGGGTTCTCTATAGTGTTTACCCAACTAAATGAGCTGGCGCTATAACTATGCTAGGCTGTCACACAGCCTATCATCCCACTGGCCGCATATCACCCATGATCTCACCAACCATGCTAGTGGTGTAAGTGTGGGGCCTATCCCCCAGGCGGGTCATCAGTGTCCATTGCCTCACTAGATGAGCTTGATATCTCAGTACTATTGTAGGCAAAGTTTGCCAAATGTAACCAATCATCCCATGCATGTTGCATTTCATAGCAATGAGTAAGTCTCAAGCCATTTATTAACCCTTTCGGTTTGACCATCGGTTTTCGGATGATAGGCCGTACTAGGAGTCAACTTAGTGCCCATACTATGAAACAATGTACGCCAAAATATACCCATAAACTTCACATCTCGAGCGACGATCACTCCTGCAGCATACCATGCAACTTGAACACATTTTCCATGAATTGGTGTGCCACTATGGATGCCGAGTGTCTCACTTTTGTTTGTACAAAATGGGAAGCTTTTGTCAATTGGTCAACCACCACATAGATGCTATCCCATCCCCTCCTGGTAGAAGGCAAGCCGATAATGAAATCCATAGCAATATGCATCCATTTATCCTCTGGAATGGGTAAAGGCTGAAGCAAACTATCGGGCTTGTGTGTGGGATCCTTGTTGAGTTGACAAGGCATACACTTAGCAATATATTCTTTGACTTCCCTCCATAGGCCTTTCCAATGGAAACTCTTCCTTATGGCATCATAGGTTTTGAACAAACCCAAATGTCCCGCCATGGGAGTAGAATGCATCTCATCCATGACCTTTTTCTTGAAGGATGAGTGGGGCCGATAAAGAACATGCCCTGAATCCGCCACCACATTCTCCTTTCCCTTTGTATATGTGATCTCAAAATCATATTGTTGAAGGGTAGCCAACCATCTTCTTTGCTTAGGTGAGAGGTTTGATTGAGATAGGAAGAATTGAAGAACCCTATGGTCACTTCGCACATAGAATTTGCTTCCATATAAAGATAGTGATGCCACTTCTTGATTGCGTGCAAAATAGCAATCATCTCTTGATCATACACATGCATCTCCCTCTCTTTTTCATCAAGTTTGCGGCTTTCATAAGAAATGACTCCATGGTCTTAATACAACGCCGCACTAATGTCTCTTCCACATGCATTTGCTCTCTAATAGTGAAAGGCTTGGAGAAATCTGGGCATACCAAGATAGGTGCTGAAGTAAACATTCTTTTCAACTCATCAAAACTCTTTTGTGCCATTGCATCCCAAAAGAATGCCTCTTTCTTCAACTGATTCATCAAAGGAGCCACCATATGTGCATATCTCTCAATGAACTGGTGATAGAATGATGAGAGACCTAAGAATCCCCTCACTTGAGTGAGATTGGTGGGAGTAGGCCAATTCTTCACACATTCCATCTTCTTGGGGTCCACCTTTATGCCATCAATGCTCACAATGTGACCAAGGTATTTCACCTCTTTTGCCATGAATATACACTTGGTTTCTTTGGCATACAAGTGGTTGGCTCTCAATGCATCAAATACCTCCTTCACTTGAACCAAGTGCTTCTCTTCACTCTTGCTATACATCAAGATGTCATTGTAAAACACCAATACAAACTTGAAGAGGAATGGCTGTAGCACTTTGTTCATCAATGCTTGAAAAGTGGCCGATGCATTACATAAACCAAATGGCATTACCATGAAATGATAGAGACCTCTTTCGGTATGAAATTTCGTTTTATGCTCATCCCCAATTTTCATTCTTATTTGGTGGCATCCGGACCGTAAGTTAATCTTGGTGAAGAACTTGGCACCCTTCAATTCATCCAAAAGATCATTAATTCTTGGGATTAGGTACCTATTCTTGATGGTTATTTTGTTAACATCCCGATAATCTATGCACATTCTAAAAGCCCCATCCTTCTTCTTCACCAATAAAACAGGTGATGCAAATGGCGATTGACTCGGTTCCACCCAACCAATATCAATGAGCTCTTTAACCTGCTTTGCCACTTCATCCTTTTCCACTTTTGACAACCTATATGGAGGTTTGTTGACCGGCCTTGCATTTGACTCCAACTCAATTGGATGATCAACCTCCCTCATTGGTGTGGCAAGCACTTGAAACACGTCTTCATACTCTTTAAGTAACTTCTTCATGACCTCATATGTACCTTTTCTCTCTTTTTCATTGTCTTCATCCTTACAAAGCTACAAAACATACATATAGCCACTCTTCTTCAATTCCCTCTTGAGTTGTGTGCTATTGATCAAGGTTAACTTTGAGGTGCCAAAACTATGCAATGTAATGGTCTTGTTAAAACCCTAAAGATCTCTCTAGTTAATAACCATGCATAACATGCATGAACTAGGCATATACTCATCCATCCAACCACCCTCAAGCCCAAGGGTGCACACATAAATACAATGAAGTATCACATATCTTACCTTAGTGTCCCATACCCCCAAGAGATATGACTTCACTCTAGCAGCACTTAGCTCTAGCTTAAAATGGCAAGAGAGTAGATAAAATGCTCTACACAAGAGAACATCCCTTGAGAGAATGCCCCATGCTCCTATTATATAGGAGGGCCCTCAAGTGACTCTTGACTCTATTTCCATGTGTGACCCTTGGGCTGTTATAGGCAAATTCCATCATTGGAAGATATTTTTCCTAGCTTGATGGTTTTCCAGAGACATATGCATGAAGAATATCCTCTCTAATCTGATTCACACACTTTGTTTGCCCATCAGACTGCGGGTGATCAGAGGAACTCATACTTAAAGTAGTTTCAATTTCTTGAAAACTTCTTGCCAAAAATGAGCTATGAACTTAGAGTCCTGATCGCTCACAATATCCACGAAACCTAAGAAAGATCTTAATTGCTTAACCGTACGCGGAACTGGCCATTCCAAAACCTTTTGGATGCGATCCACATCTATACTTAAGCCATCTTGAGAGATCTTATGGCCCAAGTATAACAATTCCTTTTTAAAGAAATCACACTTAGATAATTTACAATACAGTTTCTCCTTCCTGAGCCTTCCTAAAACCTCTTTAAGTGATTCTCATGCTTAGCCAAAGTTTGATTGTATATTAAAATATCATCTAAGAAAACCACCACGCGTTTTCCTAACAAATCCCGAAATATATCATTCATCATTTGTTGGAAAGTTGCTGGTGCATTAGTGAGACCAAAGGGTAACACTAAAAATTCATAATGGCCATAACGTGTTCTAAAAGCAATTTTAGGAACATCTTCCTCTGCAATACGGATCTGATGATAACCGGTTCGCAAATCAAGCTTAGTAAAATACTTAGCTCCTTGCAACCTATCAATAAGATCGTCTGATCTAGGCAATGGGTATTTGTTTTTAATTGTAACTTTGTTAAGACGTTTGTAATCAATACACATCCGCCAGGTACCTTGA
This sequence comes from Cibotium barometz, assembly GCF_041138505.1. Taxonomy (NCBI): domain Eukaryota; kingdom Viridiplantae; phylum Streptophyta; class Polypodiopsida; order Cyatheales; family Cibotiaceae; genus Cibotium; species Cibotium barometz. Next base: position 40,681,856 of record NC_141057.1, on the reverse strand, counting down.
TCTTTTTTCTTAACCAGGAGAACTGGTGCACCCCAAGGAGACTTGCTTGGTCTAATTTGACCCATCCTCAAGTATTAATAAGCTAGTTGCTTTGCTACATCGTCTTCCTTAGTCTGGCTAAGCCTATATGGAGGAATACTAACAGGTTCTGCACCCGGCACTAGCTCAATTTTATGGTCCACCTCTCATTTAGGAGGTAATCCATGAGGCAACTCATTAGGAAATACATACTGAAATTCACATTTAATGGAATTTAACACTTTACTTTCCCAAACATCCATAGAAATAGTGTTTACATCAAAATGAGCACATGAAGACACTGGATCCATAACCAATTGAAAAAGTTCGTAGTTAAAAAGATTTTCCATTAACTCAAGCTCATTAATAAAAGTTTCCTTAGGTATAACAATGTTTCCCTTAAGACTAACAAGGTTTCCATTGTGATGGAAAGACATTAAATGTTTGACCCAATCAACAGAAAAATCCTTATTTTTTTTATGAAACCATTTCATCCCTAGAATTATGTCTACATGACCCAAGCTCATGATATGAAAATCAAGTCTATCTGAGTACAATTAGATGTCTAACGGTAGTTTTGACACCTTCTTGTCCCAAAATTGGACTTGTCCTCCTCCAACCATCTTGACCTTGTACATGTGATCATTCTGTGTGGTTTCCAGCTTCATCCTCTGTACCATAATGTTGTCAATAAAATTGTGAGTACTACAGGATCAAACAAAATATGAACCTAATGTCCATTTATTGATCCATAAACACGAAATAATTTGTTTGAACCAAAAACTTCTTTACTGAAAGTACAATTTAAACATTGGCTTTCCTTCAAGATGCGGAATATTGACTTCAGAAAATTCACCTTGAAGTTCTATAATGTGTACAGATTTCTTTGGTATGAACTTCTTAGATGCCTCCTTTTGTCCAGGCACGAAGGTGCTGTAGCTCCATTCAAAGGACATAATTTCTTCATGTGTCCCTTGTCCTTGCATTTTAAACATGTGATATTATCCTTGCTCACAAATGTCTGCTTCTTACTGGCATTGTTAGAATTTTTTTTGGTTTTGGTATAAAAACCAAATTTCTTTTTTGTCCACTATTTAAAAAAGTGAATGTGGATTTCTTTTCAGTAGATGATGGTTTTGAAGTGTTGGCGCCGACCATAGTCTTATGAAAAACCTGAGTTGCTTGAATAGCATCCTTAGCCGTTTTGACCTTGCATTTCTTTATCTCGTACTGATAATCACGAGCTAGACCATTGATGAAAATCCCACACAAGGTATGATCATCAGATTTGGCTTTGGCAGCCAATTGTCGAAATTTCTGCACATAATTGTTAAAAGATTATTTCCCATGTTATTTTTAACAAGCTTGGCAATTATTTTGAATTCATCCTCTGGTTGGACAAAATATTTTTTAAAAGCTTCCTCAAAACTTTTCCAAGTGGTGGGAATGGAATAATCTTTGAGATCCTTCCACCAAGTTAATGCATTTCCTTTCAATAAACCCTACGCCATCTGCAACTTTTGCACATTTGTGAATGGATAAAAGGCAAAATGTGTAGTCCACCTATTGAGCTAGGCATCTACACATTCTAGAGTCTTCTCTTTTTTCTCACCACCATACACTTTTGGTGCAAACAAAAGAGAAATTGCTTTGGTAGAAGTAGGAGGTGCCGCCCCAAAAGAGCTTTTTGCAAAGTCAAAAACTAAATCTTTAGTGACTTCATCTCGTCATGACATTTGGCAATAGGTTCCTCAAGACACTCTGGCACTTCCAAAAATTCACTCTTTCCAAAAGTCTCCTATTCTTCAACTTGAAATTTTAGATCTTCCCCACCCAAGTTGGGATGATCAGTCATCTCATCAACATTATCATTGACTGAGAAGTCAATATGAGCCATTGTAATAAAATTCTTTAAAAATCACGATTTACTCGAATTCAACTTCACTTGCCCTCTTTTGACCAAAATGATCTAGCAAATCAATTTGCTAGAACTGATAGCACATAAGAAAAAATACTTTAATTAGCATTTGGTGGCTAAACAACAATAATAAATCATGAAAACACTGTCTAGAATTAACCAAATGGAAACAACTACAAATACAAGGCATACTTGCATTAATTATATGCAAACAATCCGCATCTATCTAATGATAGCACATAAAAAATATACTTCAACACTAGATAACCTCGAAAATATTAAATTCTCGAGAAAAAAGAATTATCATGATTTTTTTCTAATTTTTTCTATTTTTCTAGGGCCTTAAAATTTACTATTTTGAAATCCACCAAATTGTATCTTATGGCACTCCAAATCTAAAATTTTTCAAAAAATTTTAGCAATAAAATTTACCAAAATATAATTGATATTTCAAAAATACCAATTTTTAGGATTTTAAAAATATTTTCTAGAATTTTTTTATTTTTTTGGTAATTATAAAAAAAATTACCCCGAGAATCCCATCATATACGAAATTTTTTAATTCTGCTTGATAATTCTCAAATCTAATTAAATTTTATAATTTTAATAAATTTACTAATTTTCTTGGCAAAAAAAGATTTTTTAAAAGAATTTGAACGGTCACGGGCACGCGAACTGACACATCACATGTCGATTACCAAACCCAACTATTCAAAAAAATTTAAATAACCTTTGTCTAATTTTTCATAAATTTTTGAAAAAATTTAAAATTGTTAATACACCTCGAACGTATTAGAATATACGAACGCTCAAAAAATTCGAAACCCGAAAGGTCATCCCAGAATATGGAAAGTCAAGGGTGCTGGAAAATGAAAAGACAAAAAATACCGAAATTTGAAAGGTTAAAAAAAAGGACCCCAAAGGTCAAAGGGCTTACCATGATTTTTTTTTCCAAAAAAATATGAATAAGAATTTTTTTCTTTTTTTAAAAGCTTTAACCAAAGTTTAATTAACTTTTAATTAAAATTAATAAAGTTATATTAAAGCTTTTACCAAGCTTTATTTAAAATCTTTAAATTTTCTTTTGAAGAAAGCGTGGGGGGGGGGACCTGTGCACTGGCGGCTTGCAAACCCCCCTCCCATAGTGCGCACGAGAGAGAGAGAGAGAGAGAGAGAGAGAGAGAGAGAGAGAGAGAGAGAGAGAGAGAGAGAGAGAGAGAGAGAGAGAGAGAGAGAGAGAGAGAGAGAGAGAGAGAGGAGCGTAGCAGGGCTCACTCCCCCACTCATCCTCCATCTCCACTCTCTCTTCTTCAACCCTTCTTCTCTACTCACATTCTGTGTGTGATTAAAGTGTTAATCATTATTTTTATTAATCATGATTAAGACTTAATGATGTTTAAACAAATCTTACCCCATAGTGCGCACGAGAGAGAGAGAGAGAGAGAGAGAGAGAGAGAGAGAGAGAGAGAGAGAGAGAGAGAGAGAGAGAGAGGAGAGAGAGAGAGAGAGGAGAGGAGTAGAGCAGGGCTCACTCCCCCATCATCCTCCATCTCCACTCTCTCTCGTGCGCACTATGTGAGATTGGTTAGCTCATTTCCCTCTTGAATCAAAGATCTTGAGTTCAAATCTTGTCAGATAGATCAATTTGGTCTCTTGGGATAGTTTCCTACGATGTTAAAAAGTTCTCTCCTTTCTTCTCTCTCTCTTCCTTCAACCCTTCTTCTCTACTCACCATTCTGTGTGTGATTAAAGTGTTAATCATTATTTTTATTAATCATGATTAAGACTTAATGATGTTTAATATTAAACAAATCTACCCCACCTAAGAGGTGTTCACACGAGGGAGAAGAATATGAAAGAAAATTCAGATTTGAGAGATGGAAAAATGCCATGCACATGGGAGAGAAACCGATGCACTTACCATGCTGTCCCTTACTACATTTCAGCAGAAAATCGGCAAAGATTTGATAGCATGCCCGTGGGAAACCCGTAAAAAAAATGCTTTTTTTTACAAAAAAATGCTCAAACAATGTCTTAAAAATTAGGAAAAAAATCCTAAATTGATTTGAAATGTAGGGGAATCCCTTTTTAGCAAAATATCCACATTATTATGTAAAGTATTTTGGTTTAAAAAATCCATAAATGCTTATTTTAACCATAAAAATAAAGAAAAATAGCATTTCCACAAGAGGAGAAAAACATAAAAAATTAACTAGAGACCACTCTGATACCATTGTTAAAACCCTAAAGATCTCTCTAGTTAATAACCATGCATGAACCAGGCATATACTCATCCACCCAACCACCCTCGAGCCCAAGGGTACACACATAAATACAATGAAGTGTCACATATCTTATCTTAGTATCTCATACCACCAAGAGATATGACTTCACTCCAGTAGCACTTAGCTCTAGCTTGAAATGGCAAGAGAGTAGATACAATGCTCTACACAAGAGAACATCCCTTGAGAATGCCCCATGCTCCTATTATATAGGAGGGCCCTCAAGTGACTGTTGACTCTCTATTTCTATGTGTGACCCTTGGTTGCCTGACGCTAACCTCAACCCAAGGTTAGACCTAACCCTTGCCCCACTAGAGCATGCTTTCATGCTCCCATGTTCACATGCCTATGGTGGGTTAGCCTCCTAGTATTTACACATATAATGTGCACATAACAGGTCTCTTTCCCATGCATAATTTTCAAAAAGCCTTGTTTCAAATTCATGGAAAAGGTTCAAAGAGTTGATAGCCAATTACACCCCAAAACCATATCAATGGGTCCCATATCGAGCACTAACAATTTAGCTTTGCAAGTGTACTCTTTTGAAAGCATCAATTCCACATTGCTACAAATCATTGTGCAATCCATGCTATCCCCGTTTTCTACTTCAACTTTTCTTTTCATTGCCAATGCATTTGGGTATAATTTCAGATTTCCCAATGATTTGTAGTTCACAAAACTATGTGTGCTACCGCTGTCCACCAACACAAATGCATCTCTTCCTTTGACCTCAATGTATGTGTCCCTTTGCAAACCGGCATAAGATTCATTGGATATGGAACAAAGAGAAGTATTGTGTTCATATGCATTTGTAGCACCCAAAGTATGAGGTAAGCCATCATCATAATCATGAAGATCACCAAGAGAGCAATCAGGGTCAAAAGGAAACTCCCCATCTGGATCTAAAGAATAGTCCGCATCCATAAACTCACATGGCTCTTCAAATGGCTCCAATTCCACCCATTAGTGTCATCTACCACCTCCAAGTTAACCATATTAATCTTGACATTGCGGGCTTTGCACTCCTTCCAATGATCCTTGCTATACTTCTCACCACATTTGTAGCATAGGTTTTTGTCCCTCATCTCATTAATGCGATCTTCCTTCATAAATTTGGTCTTGGTGACCCCATCATTAGTTGGCTTTGCACCTGCTTATGAAGGATTTTGAGAAGTATTTCCACCCTTGAAAGTACCCGCATTGTATGATTTCCACCACTACCATAGAGATGGTAGGAAATTTGGGTACATTTGGAGTGGTAGGAGATGGCTTTGTGAAAGCATTCGACCCATAATCCGGTCGATGGTTCACCCATGTGCTTTTCTTCATATACTTCAGCCAAGATCATTGCATCCTTGAGATTTGTTGGTCTTTGTGCCTTCACATCCATTCCAATTGCATTCTTTAAGCCCTTGATATACTTGACTATTTTGAATTCTTTACTAAAACCTTCAACATGAAGCATAAGTTTGAGAAACTTATGTGTATACTTCTTTCACACTCATGTATCTTTGTTGTAGATCATCCCATTCACAAACCATATTGTCCTTGTGCATCTTGGAAGTGCATGTGTCCCTCATATCTTCTTTGAAAGCATCCTAACTTGTGGCCTCATAACCTTGTGATTTAAGATGTCTCCACCATGCAGCATGAGCATACCCTTCTAAGTGTAAAGTGGCGAATTAAACCATAGCTTTTTCACTTCGAGGGTTCATCTCAAAATAGAGATCCAATTTGTTGACCCGCTCTTTAAAGACATCATTATTAGTGCCTTCACCACTAAACTTTGAGAGGATAATCTTATCCTTCACACCCTTGAATTCATCTCTATTGCCATGATGATCACCACGCTTATGCATAGGCCCATCCACATAATGATTATAATCTTCAAACTCACCAAAGAAATCTTCCTCAACATGAGGTCTTGAAGCACCGCCTCGATGAGTATTCCCTTTGAATGGAACGTGACCATCACTCCTTCTCTGGACTCTTGAGCCTTCATTTGGAGATGCATGACCTTTGCCTTTGACATCATTGGGTGAGTGTGTAAACATTGGGTTGCGCATAGCACCATGAGTAGAATGAAAATTTGGTTGATAATTCTCCTTGTCCTCAACATGAGCTTGTCAAACCTTGTGTGATGTGCCACCCTTGTCTTCATGTCTCCATGCATATCCCTAATCTCTTGCACAAGTGTTTGCATTATGGTGCCCGTAATCTCTTGCATTATACTTTCCATCATGCTTCTTATCATCATCATCATTTGTGACATATCATTTGTCATGCGGGCATTGCTTGTGCATTTGCTCCCCCCAAATGATTTGATGTATTGACCACATTTGCAAAACTTGGCCTAATTACCCTATGTGCCGCATTCACAATGTTGTCATCTTGTAGGTTCACATTCTCATCACCAATATCTTCTACACGATCCTCATTCACCATTTCCCTATCTTCCCTTATCTCGTGAAGTTCCATTGCTTGCTTAGATGGATGTCCCCTTGGCATTATGGCTAAAAATGGGAAATGGCTAGTAGAAGGCTTGAATGATGTTAGAATTGAATGATCTAGAGCTCTATTGAAAGATCTTGAGGTATAGAGTGCAAATATTCAAGAACAGAAATTTTTTAAATAGCCCTAATATTCTCTGTTTTAGGGTTTTTACAAACTGCTGAAAATCGGAATTAGGCTATAGAGTACTCAAAAGTCATCGGATTTGGATGAAATTTGATGTGTAGGCTTGTGTGATGACAAGTACTAACTAGGCCTAAGAGGGTTTGACCAAAGTCAAACACTAACTATGCCTAAGAGGGTTTGACCAAAGTCAAAGTGTAGATATCATCTATTTTGACTTTTTGGTCAAAGTCAACCATATAGGTTTGATCCCCCCCCAAACGACATTGGATTCGGGTGTAGTATGGATTGTTGGGAAGCCCTAATGATGTACATCCATCCTATGATGTCATGTGTCCCAAATAGCTCGCTGTTTTTGACTGGGCACAAGTTTGATCTCCAATGAAAAATGGCAAGTTGGGGATCCAAATGATGTCAGAACTTATGTTTAAGGCTTGTTGGGAAGGTATAAGGGAGTAATAAGAGCCTATATAATCACCCAAACTCCAGCCCTAATATAATTTTACTGAATTAGGGTTTTCTAAATCTGTAGATTTTGCTTAAGAGCTCATTTGGTACCCATTTGCCTTCTGCACGTTCCACATGTACCACCCTTTGTTTCTAAGCATCCTTTGTTTCTAAACATCTTTGGCATCTAAAAGCAACTTATATGTGTCCAAAATTGCCCTCAATCCCAACCATGCATGTAAAATTTATTTATTTTTGGCATGGTCTCCTTTGTATTAGTGAGACCAAATCTCAAATTTCTAATGTACTCAAACCATAACCAATGTTCTCTTGGACATTGGCATAGCATTAAGGCATATCTTCATTGCATAATGCATTGACCAATGGTATAATACATGTGATCTTTGGGCTGATAAGATTGATTGTTGATGGAGAGCTTTGCTTGCTAATCTCCTAGCCAAGCCTTCCCACCCTCTTACCAAAGTTTAGAGTCCAATGGCAAGAGTTGGGGCCATTTCTTCACTCCGATTACCTAATCCTCTTCTTTACTGCTTTACCATGGCACTCACGATGGTAAGGAAGATTCAAGTCATGCTCCCCTTGGCCTCTCCAACCAATTGCCAAGGTACCCTCACACTAATCTAGATTCTAGAAATAGAATGTGGGTACAAAGTGATGTGGGTACAAAGTGATGTGAGATGTGATTTGAACTTCAAAGACATGGGTAGGATGACTTACAATGTTTTGCATGAACTCATGCACAATATCATAATGTCAATCTCATCATGTCCAATGTCTTCCACAACACCATATAGCTCCAAAAGTATCAATCAAAACACATGTATGCCTCTTACATAGGCATATAAAAAACATGGGCATAGCTATCAACTGACTGAATCACCTGTAAAGTGTATGAAAATTAACACAGAGTAGAGAATAGAGTGTTACTGGCAAAAGTATGATGGTCGATGTTGTAGAAGACACTGTAGATGCTGCTACACACCAAATCTTTATCGCTACACAGAGTAGAGAATAGAGTGTTACTGGCAAAAGTATGATGGTTGATGTTGTAGAAGACACTGTAGATGCTGCTACACACCAAATCTTTATAGCTACACAACCCAAACACAGAGTAGAGAATAGAGTGTTACTGGCAATGGTCGATGTTGTAGAAGACACTGTAGATGCTGCTACACACCAAATCTTTATCGCTACACAGCCCAAACACCCAAAATCGAGCAGAACCAATCCAAAATGATGCCTCTCTAGAATGTGTTGCGGTGCCCAAAACGCGCCCGAATCACATCGCGCACCTCGAAAACTCTGTATACTTCGTATACAACACACTATAATATACACCTTCTTCTCCTAAGAGGGTATCTCAATCGGAGACAGAAAAATAGGGTCGTGAGGAGGGAGAGAGACTACTAGATCAAGTGTCAAGGAAGCTAGCTCTGATACCAATTGTTGGATTTAGGGTTAGGCTTGCAAAACAATGAACACACACAAGATATAGAAGCTTGAGAGCACACAAACTCACTAGATTAGAATAAACAAATGTGTCCCAGATACAAAAGATAAGTACACACCCCAAAATGAGTAGATAAGAGGGTGTACATACGCACAAGGGAAAAAACCTCCTAGTGAGGGAAAAAGTGCTCCGGCGATCGTATGTTCAGACACATCATTGCCATATAATGCTACACTTTCGCCATCTTCTAAGGCATTGGGTGCTGGTAGTACGGCCCTCTGATCCAATCCCTTCTATGCTAGAGACCTCCTCTTCTGATTCCTCATCAATGGTTTGCCAATTGACCATACAGATAGAGGTAGTAGGAATAGTTCTAGATTCTACATATTGGATTCCTCGGGGTTGCATCACATCTATGGTAGCTAGTGCATGTATCTAGTTTTCACTAAAATCTGGAGGAGGAAGTGATGCATACATTTCTGTTTCCTCTTCCTCTTTGGAATTTTCCACCGTGGGCTCGCATATTTGTACGGTGTGGTCTGCTTGGTTGTGACCAAATCATTACCGAATCATATTTGTATGGATGTGGTCTGCTTGGTTGTGACCAAATCATTACCAAACATTTGCCCTTCCATGGGGTGTGCTCTCCACGTTCTCAGTTCTATCTTTAGAATTTGTGAATCCCTATGCACATACACATGGTCTAATGCCCAATCGTGCACCAATTTGGATTCTCTCATGAAGGGTCTCCCTAATATTATGTCATATGAGTCTAGTTGGCACAGAAAGTCCATTACTACAAATGTATGATGGTAGCGAAATGTAAAGAGTTTGAGTCTCACATTCTCTAAAAGCCCAATGGGTCTTGAAGATGTTCCGTCTGCCATTTTAACGATAAGATCTGCTCTTTTTAGATCGGGTTTTTCCCAATTTTCCCAACATCTTTTTATGATGATGCTAACCCCTGTACCTGTTATGATGAATTGGGATTGTAGCATTAGTGTCGTCACTTTTGATGACTCTAGTTGTTCTTTCCCTTATGTGTTTTAAGGTTCTTTCTGTTGGAGGCAATAGAACATCCTCTGTAGTGTCGGCTAGCCTTAGCCCACCACCTTATTCCCATTCCTTTATGTCTACCCATAATGTTGGTGAACTGCGTAGAAGTTGTCCCAATGGCATTTGCACAGAAGTTGTCCCAATGGCCTGGTTAGAATTTGCATAGTTGTCCCAATGGCGTGGTTAGAAGTGGAAGTTGAACTACTTATACAGTATGGACAATCTTTGATCAAATGATCAACCCCATATTTAGTACAAGTAAGTACTGGCATGTTATTGGGTGGAGCAGTCAATTGTTGGGGTTGGTGCGTATGAACCACATTCTTGTTTGGACATTCAGCGATTCGGTGCGGTCTATCGCAACCAAAACATTATAGCGGTCCTCTCCTCATGTTTGAGTTTATGTCCTTACCCTTCCATTGTACTGTGGTTTAAAACACACGTACTGGCGTGTTATTCTGTTGTAGGACATAGAATTCTAGTGTAATCTCTGTAACTTCCTCATAGTACTCACCACCACTGAGTTCTACTTCATGCACCATATCCATCTCTTTTGATGGCTCTTCAATCAATACTTGGTTGATTTTAGCTTGTGGTGGTAGAATAGGTGGCGGCAGAGGTGAAGTGTCCTGTACCCGGAACGTCCCCCTAGGTAAATAGGAAGAGTTTTGCTCTCCTGCAGTGATTTGCACAGGTGGTGCTAGTAAGGCCAATAGAGCTCTAGGTGCGGGCAATTGTGCAACTATTTGGAACCTTGGATATCTGCACATGGAGGTTTCATGATTCCCTAATTTTACAGAGTATGCACAATAGAGTAGTGGCCTTGCTCTTAACTGTGGGCATTCCGTGGTAGTGTGATTCTGCACATAGAGCACCACACCAATTCTCTACGGGGGTAAAGATGGGTATGCCCATGCCCAGATGTTTCTCTTCCATCCTTTACCTTTAATTTTTTCAATATTGCATTTTTGAGTTTGTCCACAGTCATGTTCCCAACTTGCTTGCTCCGAGTTCCAATCTCTTGGTGACTTGAAACCCGCAGTCAGTTCTGTCGAAGATATTTTGACATCTTCTGGTTGTGGCAATTCTAGAATATTGTCTTCATATCAAATTGTCAGTTTACAACGTGTATTCAGAGTAGCTGGTCGGGCTAATACCAGATAATCATGCATCTTGTGGTCTCTAACTCCTCTCCAGAAGTAAGGCAATAACTGATTCGTCATTTAGCCTTTCCTGTAGTTTGCACCTTGAGTTTAAGTGCTTTAGCCAAGACACATAGTCTTGCATCGACTCCATTTCCTTTTGTTTGATGTTGTGTAGTTGTGCCACAAGACTCCATCTATTGCCACTTCTGGCAAAGTTAGGTACAAACACATTCTTAAGCTGTGTGAAATTAACCTTATCTTCAGGTTTGAGGGTTCGGAACCATTGATGCGCTTTTCCTTCTAGGGTCAGTGAGAAAGCATGAATCATTGTTACATCACTAACTGGCCCGCAAGTTTCACATGTGGACTCAAAGATCTCTACATGTTGAATAGGATCCCCATCCCCAGAGAATTTTTGAACGAGCTTTGAAATGATGTGTGGCTTCATTTGGGAGGGTCTTGATTCTAGAACAGTGCCTAGTTCCGTGACCATTCCTTGGCCCATTTTCACAGCCATATTTAACAAATCTGTCCTTGTGGCCGTATTAAGATCTATGGTTTGGATCTGCCCTTGGCCTTTGATACTCCCCCCTACCTAGACCTCATCCTCTTCCTATGTTGGCTCTTATAGGCATTTCCGGCCTATGGGACGGTCTGGCCACTTTATTCTGGAATGGCTAATCATTAGTCTCCTCTATACGTCTTTGTAGAATTAAGAGTTCCATGTCCTGTAAGATCGTGGGATGATTGATCATCTGCTCGATGTCCTTTTTTGTGTACAGATGGTCTTCCACTTCACCCACTTCTCTTGGTAGATTATCCCCTTCATCTAGGATTACAAACCCTTCCTCCGCTTTGGGCTCTTTATTAATGGGTTCTAAGTTTGGAATTTCTTCCTCACTCTTGTCCATGACCATTTTTGGCTCTTTACCCCGTGATGATTGAAGTAAGTTTACACTTCCCATCTCCTTTTGTTCAGCTCTAGCCCTTCGAGTATCGAGCTCTTGTTTCCTTAAGCTCAATTGTCATAGCTGTCGTTCTACTTCAATCCTCTTCAGATCTAATTCTACATCCTCTGAGGTTGGGAAAAATACTTGACCAGTCCTAGCTGTGCTTTCCATGTCTCTTCTCATTCGGGGGGTGCTTATGTTTGACAGCTTAAAATTTGAAGATTGGATAGGTACTTCTTGTCTTGGACCAAGTCCAGTGCTAGTTGATGGACCCATGCCCGTACATTGCGCCTCTTCATCATTGCTGGTTTGGAGACCAAAAAATCCTCGGGCTATATCAATGATACCTCTAGATCAGGTAGGGGAGGGTGGTTTCTCCTCTTCCCCAAACCCAGAGTATCGCAACCCTTCTTCCATGGATTATTCACTACTAGTTTCAACGGTGGTCAGATTCCTTAAGACACTCAATTCAGTGCTTACTGAGTGGCATGAACCCACACTCTTTTGATAGGAAAATCTTGGGTGATTTGATGCACTATCATTAGGAGAGTGAGGTCATCTCCGATGAGCTTTCCATACTTCAAGTGCATGTGAATATGATTTGATAAGCTATTTTGTTGCTCCAATTAATTTTTGGTTAGATACTATCGACTTGTTTTCTAAGGCCGTGAGATTGCAGAGAACAGTTCAGGGCATGAAATGTCAGAAAACTGTTCACGTCGTGAACAGTTTTCTACACTTTCACGTGTTTAAAATTCAGTGCTTACTGAGTGGCCTGAACCCACACTCTTTTGATAGGAAAATCTTGGGTGATTTGATGCACTATCATCAGGACAGTGAGGTCGTCTCCGATGAGCTTTCCATACTTCAAGTGCATGTGAATATGATTTGATAAGCTATTTTGCTGCTCCAATTAATTTTTGGTTAGATACCGTCGACTTATTTTCTAAGGCCGTGAGATTGCAAAGAACAATTCAGGGCGTGAAATGTCAGAAAATTGTTCACGTCGTGAAATGCTTTGAAATAGTTCACGTCGTGAACTTTTTCTGCTAATTCACAATTCTTAATTTTGTTAGACCTATGGTGTCAGAGGTGTTAGGATAAGGCTACCTATTTTTGGCAAGGTAATCCTGTGAATTGCGGTGCTAATCGCGGTGATGATGCTGGGAGCGTTTCACGCCGTGAAGTTGCAGAAAATGTTTCATGTCATAAAATGGTCTCCTGCAGTTTCACGTAGGAAATTCTCACATCGACTGAGATAAATTTGGGTGAAAAATACTTATCCAAATGCTTCCAAGATGATCGTGCCATGCATAAGGAATGCAATACGAGTTTAAGGCACAATCAATGGCTCCTTATTTTTACGATTTTTATAAATTTTTTGAAAAGAAAGAAAAATAGAACACCACCCTACTCATTCACGTTAACGATTCTGGTGATGCAAACATTCAAATTGACTAGAAAAAACAGTGGAGCCCTCTTCCAGGACCACTCCACCACACAAATACACAACAAAAACAACCAATTTCTCACAATTTTTCACTTCCACTCAAATCTTATCCATTTATTTCCTACACAATGCACTACCAGAATGCAAAGGCAATGATGAATCTTATGTAATAGGAGCTGAAACTCAAAGAGGAAAAGAAACAAAGGTGTTTCCCTGGCAGCGGCGCCAAAAATGTTATGGGCTACCACACCTCCAAGAGGGAACTCAATGCATTCACCTCTTAGGGAAGAGCAATAGAACACAACTTTCGTAGGGCACTTACCAATGATTCAAACTTGTGTCCCTTGAGGTCTCCAAGCTCACTTGAGAAGCTCCAATACTCCAAGTCTCCTCCACGTTGTCACCGTAGAGTCGCTCACACCACCACATAAGGCAATCACTTTCTCTCACTTCTCAACACAAGCATGCAACATACAAGTATAGAGGAGGCAAAAGTGCTAGAATGCTCTCTCTCAATCTCTCTCTCAAGACAAAAGCAAGAGCTCTCAATAGCATAAAGGGGGATTGTGTCCATTCATTATGAGAAAATGCCTTATATACAATTGGCCCTTATTCACACTCGGGCATCCAAAACTTACTTAACTAAGGCCTTGGGTGGCTAATATCTCATAATGTACAACTTTTATAGTGCCTTTTCATGACACTTATTAATGTTCTCAAATGGAGAAGCATATTTGTTAATCCAAAATGGGATTAACAATAGTCTATGGTTTAAAAGAGGAGAGACATTTGCATAAAGATTGTTTGAATTTGATTGTGAAAGAGTCACTTGCATGGGACTCAAGGATTGGATTCATAATTGGGATGCCTATTTTCATGCCTTTCCTTGTGGGCGAGCTTGACAAAGTGAGGAAAGTGACTTCTCATTTCATGGGAAGAGCTAGATATGGGTGGTTGAAGGAAATGCACAAATATAGTTGGGATTGGCCGAATTTGGCATATGACACTTTGTGACCATCCAAGAGAAAAAGTGCTTTAGAGACCGATGTTTGGTATTTTCACGAGGACTCTCTATCTAGTTATATGGAGAGATATTGGTATTTTTCCTTTTTTGTTCTCAACATCAGAGAAGGAAAGTATGAGGGTTTTATGCAAAGATTAGACAAATACAAGTATCTCAAAGTATTGTGCAAATTGATGAGGAAATTAGTCTTGATGAGATCATGGTGTTGGTGGAACTTGTCCACATGCATACCCAAAGGGTCAATCAACAAGGGTGAGTTTTTAGAGCTAAGCAAGATAGAAATGAATGAGTTGGTGTGGGATGGAATGCTTCAACTCATGTTGAAAGATTTGGATATTAAAAGGGATAAAAGAGGTTACCCATTCACTTAATCTTTTGGTCATTGTTGCATAGAGTATGACTATGTGGGTCTTTATGCACACATTGTGGGTGTTGAAGTGGATGAGACACTTGCTATAATTTGTGGACAACAAGTAAATGAGGATATCTCAATGCCGGTTCTTTCTCGACAAGTCATCACTAATGTGTCCGTTGGTCAATGGGAATACACAAGTTGAAAATGGAAATGCTTGTACCACTTTCATTTATACATTTTTAGCTTATGATATGATGCCACGAAATCATGAAGACATTATCATTGAGGATGTTTTAGATGTGCATGCAATTGTTGTTAACACAAGGGATGTGCATGCAATTGTTGTTAACACAAGTGATGATGACTCACGTATTGATGATACATGTGATGGCTATGCTTTAGATGATTATGCATTGGATAATGCATTGAGTGATTCGTGGAAGTCCTATGGGAACGCATTATATGATACATTCTCGACTCTGGATTAGATGATATATGATGGTCTATTATTTGACTATGGGGACTTGAAGCATGTGGAACTTGATGCATATAAGAGAGAACTTGCTCATGATGACGAGATTGTCTATGCATGTGTTGAGATGACATTTGTATGGACTTTCTAATGACGAGATTGTCTATACATGTGTCATCCCCTCAAGATTGGCATGTTTGCTCTACCAATGCATACTTCATCATCATCATGTATAGCATGTATAAAATCCATGTGCTAGCCATGATTAATAGAAGTAGAATATGTCACCTCAAGACTATCATCATCTCCATGAACATGTGTACCACCGTTATATTGGTATTGTCTCTCTGCAATGGTGACATTTGTTCACGTGTGTTGGGATCCTTGTATATAGCCTTTGTATTTGTTTTTTTCACAACTACCCTTTGATTTTGAGGATGAAATCATTATAAGAGGGGATGGTTTGTAAGGAAGTAGATTTGGTATACACATACACATGCGTGATGGGGCCTAGGCACCATGGCTTGGGGCCATTTAGATGTGTACTTTTGGGGGCCTTAGGCTATATTAGGCATAGGGATCATGAGCATTGTACCTTTTCTATCATATTTTACTTTATAGATGTCTATGTCTTCTTGGTGCCCAAGCTTCCATGGTGACCTTCACCCATGTATTGGACTCCAAAAACGACGTCTCGTGTTCCCGACTCCATGCTAACGAGTCATCCTCTTCCTGATTTCTTTCAATAAGTTTATCAATTCCTTCTTTCACAATGGTAGAATATTGATAAAGTCTTTGCCTTATTGGTCTTAATCCCTCCATGATAAGGATTGTGTGTTGTACCACCTCTGGGTGGTACTCCCTTCATATTCGTGTACTTCAAGGGAAAGAACCCTTGAATTCCTTCAACAAAACTCAAACAATTCCCTATACTCCTTAGGAGTTAAGTCCTTAGCAATGAACACTGGTTTGGGATCCTCCCTAGATTCAACTAAGTGTGGCCACCTCCTTGACTTCAGCAGGTCCGTCATGTGAGATTCCTTTTTTCCCCTTCTTGGAGTGCTAGGATCTAAGATAGACAATTGTTTGTTCACCCACTTTATATGATTATAGTGCTCAGAGACTAGTATTAAGTCCATTGCATCAACTTCTTTTCCTTCGGTCTAGGCCAAAATCCTCTTAACTTCCTACTTGGCTTCTACCAAGGCCTCTTTTCTCTTACGTCTTTCTGATCTAAAAAGTCATGGTCTAGCTTTTTTCTAGGCCTCGGGGTTCCTCTTGTATCTTACTAAAGGTAGTAATCTTTTCTAGATCTTCACCCCAATGTTTTGAAAAGTCCTTGTATACTTTTGTAGCTTTGACATATCTTAGCCAGAGTGCATCCATCCCTACTGAATTTGTAACATTTTATTAGGCTGAGCCTGATAATTCTTTGGCCTTAACCATCTTCTAATGTGCTTCACTTTTGGCAATGATTCACTGTCACAACTTGTTGATAACTTTGTTTATGGCTCATTAGCACTCATCATCAAAATAGAAGTTGAAAGATTGTGCTTTATTGAGTCCAAATCCATGTACTTTGGTTCCCTAACTGGGGAAACATGTGCATCCTATTTTAACTAAAATATGGACGTGGAAGTGATGTATACATTATGTCCTCCTCCTCAACCTTGTTTGGAATAATTTCTAGTTTACATGCTTGCAGTGATGTAGTGTGATCAGTGGTGGTGACACACTTATTTCCAATGAGGTTACCCTTCATAGGGTGACTCTTCCGAGTTCATAAATCCACCTTTATAACTTGAGCATCTTTTCATAAATAGACTTGATCTAAGGCCCAATCATACTCTAACTTGGCCTCTCTCATGAAAGGTTTGCTAAGTATGACATCATAAGAATCTGGTTTGGCACAAGAAGTTCACTACAAATGTGTGATAATACCGAAACAAAAAGATTTTCAATTTAGTCCGTTGGAAGACTCCCATGGGTCTTACAGAGGTTCCCCATTGACCATTTTTACAACAAGGTTCATTTGTTTTAAATCTAGTTCTCCCCATTTTTTCCAGCATTTCTTTGTGATGATTCTCACTCCTACTCCACCATCTAGGATTGGAGTTCAATGTGATACCCGTGGTGGTAGATAGGAATAGATGCATCGGTGTCATCATTTGCATAGCAATGCCCCAATTGGTTAACTAGGATTTATATTGATTTAGGAGCATTACCTCTTCCCTTAATTGTTGTGAGGTATCAACCTTTGGATTATGTCCCAGTTTAACCCGTGGTTTTGAAATTACTTTAACCCATTATTTTATGTCCTTCCACAAGGTAGGATTGATACAAAGCAAGGGTCCAATATGAATTTTCACCTCTAGATGACAAGAATGCCATCAGGCTGGTTACATCCTATGGTCCGTATGCTACCTTGCTTTCCTTAACTAGCAGATGTTTGATCCCATCTTCAAATCTAGGAGTATACACCTCATTCATTTGTTTTAGACATTCTATTTATGAGGTCATCTTCTGACATGTTCATGGAGCCAAGTTCTTACTCCTCCTCTTGTTCTTCAATTGGCTTTGGAATGTCTGATTCTTTTTTTTTTTTTGCCATATTGTCTCAAGGGTTTTACTTCTTTTTAAGTTTTGTTCAATTTTTCCATGGGCTTCTCTAATAAATTCCTTAGCTATTTGTAATTTTTTGATCTCTTTTCTTGCATTAGGATATTCTCCCATGCCTTTTGGTGTTGTTGGCCTTTCCAAGTTTGTTTGTTTGAGGGTTCTTTGTATAGGGACACTCTCTTAACTTGAGCTAGTTGATCCTATTGCTATTATCCCTTCGTTCAGAACCATGCTATATTGATACCATTGACTCACCATTGAGGGCTCTTTGTATAGGGACACTCTCTTGACTCGACCCTAGTAACCCTATTTCTATTTTCCCTTTCTTAGAAAAATCCTAGATTGATACCATTAACTCACCCTTTCCTACCCTTTTTGGTCATCTCCTTCTATCATTTTTAGAGGTAGAAGTTGATGATTGAACATCCATCTTGTCTTTATTAGTGGTCCTAGGAAACGAGTTAGCACATTTAATGGTGCTATAATACATCTTGGTTACATATGTTATAGGATTGGTGGAAGTTGGCACTTCACCTCTTGATTTGTATGGATAGTACTTTATTAGGTGGTCCACTCCACACTTTGCACATGTGAATAATATATTCATTAATGCTTGTTGTGGAGCTTGCCAGTTAAGCAAAAGCAACCACTTTATGTGGGCACTCTTCTATCGATGAGATCCTTGGCAATGGTAACATTGCAATGGGGCTCTTTGAGCTATTGCATTCATGTCCCTCCTCTTCCATTGGTGGAGGTTTAAAACATGGGCACTAAAGAGAATATGGGGGAGAGGGATAGCTTGAGTTCCTTTTGCAAACAAACACACACACACACACAAGAGAGAGAGCAAGACATAAGAGAGAGATGGAAGGCTGAATTTTCTTCTATCTTCTTCTATTTTATACAACCATTGACATAAAGAGATAAGAGTACATACTATAAGGGAAAGTACTCTCCTACTATAAGATACAATGGTCCATACTGTGAACCCAACTACATGAGCTGGCGCTATAGCTGTACCATAACTCTAGTACTCTAAAGTGGCTATCACACAACTTGTCGTCATACATATAGTCCTTATTCACACTTGGGTGCGTAAAACTTAATAAAAGATGGACTCAATGGTTATAAATTACATGGTTTTATGGCATAGCTAGCTATTCTCATAATTACAACCTTTCGAGTGCTGTTATATGAAACTTATTATGCTATCTCTTATATGTAATGGAGAGATGCTAAGTTAATCCCAAAATGGGGTTAACACCCTCCCTACTTGATCCATATTCCGTCCTCAAAATCTATTACTGCAAGGCTTGCTAACCCAAGCAGTGTACGATGTAACAAGTACAATGATCGCCCCAGATTTGTGTCACTCTCATGTCTTAAAATGTTGTATGCATATAAGAGGGAAGGAAATGGAGGGAATGATAATAATACATGATGCCACTATTGGAGGTCCCCTTGTTGTTGAGATCAAAGTGCATACCTTCCCTGATATAGTTGTGGACGTAATCATCTTGAATGTCCATGAGAAGGATGATTAGCTTAAAAAATCTGATCGTGGCTACAATTACAGGATCGGGAATGACTTGCCACGCATGGATAGTGGTGAGAATATATTGGTGCTGTTGATTAAGTGACTCAAAAGTGTTGTGCCTGAAGGAGGAAAAGTTGTAAACAAAATGTGAGTCACAAGCATGCCTCTTGTGAAACCCCTTGGGTGTGAATCTTCTTTTGATAAGCATATACAAGGGGTCCACACACAGATGCTGTGAGATGACATGTAGCTGCTAGCATATTCTTTAATGGTGAGGAAAGGCAATCTCCAGGCTGGATGGATACCAAAGTTGGCAAGTGCAACTTAGCCATTAGTCTTAACTTAAATATCCTCGTGACTCGATGGAATTCTCACACCTCCATCACTTGTATGATGGGCGATCATGTAAGTGACAATCTACATTTTGAGCAAATCCGCTAGGGTTGCCTAGTCTTGAGCCTCGTGCATACGTTAGACCGTAAGGTCTTTGGCTGGTCCATGTGCCCTAGTTCTATCACCACCCACTAAAGGCTATAGTGCATTTGATGGTTACAAGCCTGCGGCATAGGCTTCTTCTTGTAGTGGAGTGGTTGGGTCGAACGAGGTGATTTGCAAAAGGGCCTATTGCATCAGAGGTGAGGTTCCAAAATGGGATTCCCAGCCCCACCAAGATGGTCTACTCATATTTAAGGGCTAGGAGATCCAAGATGGAATCCCAAGTAGGATCCACTAGCATCTTAATTGAAAGATCCCTGCCCCCTCTGCGCAACAGATTCGAGGGTGCTAGAGCAGCGGAAGTAGCACTCCTTGCGCGGTGAAGGGTCCTCTCACTCGGGGCCTCGCCCACGGATATCCGGACAAGAGACTAATCCCTTGGTTCTTCAAAAACCGAACCCGAAAAAAACTTCCCCCTACCAGAAAGCACGGGCGATTCTTCCAGGATATTTGTACTCTAATGTAGTCAGGGTCATTACTGACCAAAATGATCCGACCGAACTTGCGAGTCACTTGGTCAGATCAAGGAAGAAACTTGCACTTGGATCATAGAAACCAATGCTTTTTTTCCCATCGAGAGGCACAGTCGTTGATTCTTTTTCCATAGAACAATTACTATCTGGGATTTACTTCATCTATTGTATTATAACAGAATTGAGTCTCATTTTACGGATCCGCCAGGCCAGCCTACAGCCCCATCCAGTCCCATGGGTTAGCCAACCGCCCAACCACTGTAGTGATGGGATCCAATTAGGAATTTGGTTAGGTTTTGTCCCGGGTACCAAGGGAAAAGAGTTCCCAGGCCCCCTAGCCAGATATTCATGCAAATTTAATGCCAGTCACACCACTTACACACCCAATATGAAATTGCCTTTTTCACATATTCAGCTATCTTTAAAACAATCATTTAATGAAACCATAGTGTCACTTATCATAATCCTCAAAATCTCCGGTTGAATCCTTATTTCCAACCATTCCTTCATTGGTGTATCTATGGCATCATTGGCAACCAGAACGCTCACCACCTGTCCACTTAGGGGCCTTTTCGATAGTTCCTAGCTCATAGTAACCGGCAATATAATCACTTATAAAAATCAAGATGGAATCTCTGTTGGAGATCAGCAAGATCAACCAATAGATCCATATAAAAGAGCCATGGACTTATCCATTGAGGACCAGCAAGGTTAATCAACCAGATCCATGCCCGGTTTCAGAAAACAACTCTTACTCCTTGTTCTAATATCTTCCACGACGCACGTGTGGGTACGTCGGCGACCCAGAGCCCGAGCACCGTATGGTCAGTACCCTCTAGGATCCTTCGCAAGTGACCTAGCGCTTCACTCATAGGCTGCTTCCTTGGTCCCTCATCCACCGTACCGGAAGTTCACCATCGAACCGAGGCTGGTCAAGACCTCGGCCGACCTTGCTACGCGAGACGTCCTCCGTTGACTCTCCGTCAGTTGTTGCAACTTTATCAGTTAGGTCTCCACCCCAAGACCTCATTCACAAGATGGTCAAAATGCTTCCCCAGCATTTTTGACATAAAACAGTCATTTAAAAATAGGTCATAAATACAGTTCCTATAATGAACTCTCGTCTTTCACATTGTCCCACATCCGTCCACATTACTTAATCCATATCCAATTCGTATGTATACCCATTCTCATCCAATCACATCATTTTCCATCTCATCACATCTTTCCTCATTTATTCTCATCGCATCTCATCCACTCGCATCAACCCATATTCACATCCCATCACACCTCATTCATTTCACATCTATCTCAATTTACATCACATCTCATCTCATTCATTTCACATCTCATCTCATCTCATTCATTCTTATCCCGATTCACACCACACCACATCTCATCCATTCACATCCCATATCATACATTTACATCCGATTTGCATGACATCACATCTCATTCATTCACATCTCGATTCACATCACATCACATCTCATTCATTCACTCACATCGACATCACATCCTTTCACATACACATCCACATCCATTCTTCCACATACACATCCACATCCATTCTTCTACATACACATCCGCATTCATTCTTCCACATACACATCCACATTCATTCTTCCATATCCGCATCCATTCTTCCACATACACATCCACATCCATTCTTTCGCATACACATCCGCATCCATTCTTCCACATACACATCCACATCCATTCTTCCACATACCACATACACATCCGCATCCATTCTTCCACATACACATCCACATACATTCTTTCGCATACACATCCACATCCATTCTTCCACATACACATCCACATTCATTCTCATTACATTACATCTTATCACATCCTATTTTCATCTTATCACATCCCATACACATCTTATCACATCCATTCACATTCTATCACATCCCATACACCTCTTATCACATCCATTCAAATTCTATCACATCCCATACACATCTTATCCCACATCCATTCTCATCCTATCGCATCCCGTTTACATCTTATCACATCCTATCACATCCCATACACATCTTATCGCATCCTATTTTCACCTTATCTCATCCATTCACATGCTATTCCCATTTAATAGCTTTTTCTAGGTTGATCCCGATAATGGGACTTTTTCTAAATTTTTACCAATTGCTTGGTCTAATTAAAGGTTCTTTTTCTCGACGACTATTTCCATATTCATTCTCAATTTCTCAAATGAATTATATTCAATATTCCTCTTTTGAATAAAAGAATTCATGGGATTTACAAAAATCAATTCTACCCATATTTCCACTTTTGATAAATAATCATAAACTGAATTATACTCAAAATTCCTCTTCTTCTCATTTAATTTCTTGGATCTCAAATACCATGGGAATTCCTCTTTTTTCATTTAATTAATTGCATTCCAATGTCATGGGTATTCCTCTTTTATCATTAAATATTTCTCATAAAGTAATTTCATCTAAAATAAAATACCCATTAAGTCAATATGCTAGGAATTTCTCTTTTTCCATCTAAATGATGGAATTTCAAATGTCATAGGAATTCCTCTTTTAACATTTAAATATTTCTCAATGATAAATAAAATTTATCTAAATTTCATCTTTGAATTTAATTAAAATACCCATTAATTCTAATATGCTAGGAATTTCTCTTTTCCCATCCAAATGATGGAATTCCAAATGTCATAAGAATTCCTCTTTTAACATTTAAATATTTCTCATAGGTAAAATAAATTTATCTAAATTTTATCTTTGAATTTAATTAAAATACTCATTAATTCCAATATGGTAGGAATTTCTCTTTTCCCATCTCAATGATGAAATTCCAAATGTCATAGGAATTCCTCTTTTAACATTTAAATATATTACTAGAAATTCCTCTTTTTGCTAACAACTATTTGTGCATAAACATAAAAATCAAATTTTCCATGATTATAATGAGAATCATTCAATTAATCTAGGATGATTAATCCTAGCATATGGTAGGAAGTCCTCTTTTCATATTATGAATGAAAATGATTTATGTGTTAATTTTTCAAAAATTTTGCCATAGCTTCACTGCTATTACTGAGAATCCTCAATAATTTTGAAAACATAAAGTTTAGTAGTATCATATGATAGAATAACCATTAGTTGGATCACTATCCAATTATGGAATTGATTCCTAATTTTTCCATAAATTAAATAGTATAAAAGCATTAAAAAGCAACTTCTTTGGCCTCTAATTTGTCAAGCATGAGAAGCTCCAATCTCTTCAATTTGTAGAGAATAATAGAAAATATCCTTATTTCAGTATAATACTGGCATGGTATAGTTCTCATATTTTTTTACAAAGGACTAAGGATCTTTTTATAGGTGAGGGAGGCCTCTAACCAAGTCCAACTAGTTTCTAGAATTTTCCAGGTTCAATTTGGTTGAATTTGGACAAGATTTGGACCTAGTTTGGCTTCCTTTTGATTTGGTTTGATCCAGGAGAGAGGAGAGATAAAAATATCACAATTTTTTTTGAGTTTAAAACTCCACCACACACGTGAAATAGGCACCTCCTTGAAGAGCCCCCTTCTCCTTACCAAGGGGTCAAAATTGAATCATTATACCCAAAATATATCATTTTTATAGTAATATTCATAGTTTTTTACTAATAAACCTTGTCCTTAGTCAACTCTTCATCTTATGTGAGTATTTACTCATTTTTGGGGGTTTTTATTTTAATTCTTAAATTTATCTCCTCCCTACATTTGGATTAATCTTATTGGTCCATAGGAACCTTAATTGGACCATAATCCAAAAATTTCTGAAAATCTGGACCCTTAGGCTAAGGTCCTTTTTACCTATTTTCAATTAATTCCAAAAAATATCTCAATTTTGGGTTACCTCTCTTTAGACATTTGCTCTCTCCAGGTCAAAATAGAGTGAAACAGAATCTTTCTTTTATTTCAAAGAGGGGAATAATTACAAGATCAGAAGGGGAGGTTCTTACACCTGCACACCTCAAAAGCTGGAGAGAGGAATCCTACATCCTACCCCACTTAAAAAACGCAAGATGTCCTCATCTCGCAAAATTAGAGGACAACTCTTTTCCTTATTAAGATCCAACTGATTCTAGGGTTCCTTATAGTCTGGTGAACTCGACAGAATCCTGGGATAAAGATCCCTTATATAGAACTCATCTCATCTCAGATCATATCATTCAAATCCTTATCCATTAGACCGAAATTTTCATCTGAACAGTCCTCCATGGGAATTTTCAATTTTACAGATTTTTAATTTGACATCCCTTAACTTGATCCACTGGGTCAAGTGTTAAGCAGCAATCTGTCAGCATAATCCACTAATCTCATAATGATTTGCTGAAGCCATTATCGTCATTCCAGTTACCAACATCATTACAGGGACTCGTCCCATTCATCCTCAATGTGGCTTTGTTCAACTGATCACTTTTCAACCAAAATTCATGAATTATCTTTTTTCCAATCAGAATCCAAATCAACTCATCAATTCTCAACCAGAATTTTAAAATCATATCAACCACATTCGAGTTCATCATCTGGATAGCATTTTTACTTATAATTTCAAGGTCTTAGATTTACTCGTATATACTGCCAGTAAAGAGCTACAGTTATACCCTCGGTATATACGGGTAGTCACGATCCTTGGAATTATAAGGTAAATACCATCATAACTAGGCCTCAAGCAAGTCAGGAATTTTCATACAAAAGCGGTACTTCATCTAAAGACCCACTTTTAATTTTATGAATCTTCATTCTGAATATCAATTTGTATGAATTTTATCACACAATTATAACTTTTTACTGTTACTTCACAAATTTTTGACATTTTTGGCTTTTCAGTTGATCCACTTTAGCTAATTCGCTCTGAGATCCTTGCCCTCTCCGCGCAACGGACTCGAGGGTGCTAGCAGTGGAAGTAGCACTCCTTGCGCGGTGCAGGGTCCTCTCACTCGGGGCCTCGCCCCCACGGATATCCGGACAAGAGACTAATCCCTTGGTTCTTCAAAAATCGAGCCTGAAAAAACTTCCTCCTACCGGAAAGCACCCTAGTGATGGGATCCAATTAGGAATTTGGTTAGGTTTTGTCCCGGGTACCAGGGAAAAGTGTTCCCAAGCCCCCTAGCTAGATATTCATGCAAATTTAACGCTAGTCACACCACTTACACACCCAATATGAAATTGCCTTTTTCACAGATTTAACTATCTTTAAAATAATCATTTAATGAAACCATAGTGTCACTGATCATAATCCTCAAAATCTCTGACTGAATCCTTATTTCCAATCATTCCTTCATCGGTGTATTTATGGCATCATTGGCAACCAGAACACTCACCACTTGTCCACTCACAGGGGCCTTTTCGATAGTTCCTAGCTCATAGTAACTCGCAACAATATAATCACTTATAAAAATCAAGATGAAATCTCTGTTGAAGATCAGCAAGATAATGCTCGGTTTCAGAAAACAACTCTTACTCCTTGTTCCAATACCTTCCACGACGCACGTGTGGGTATCGTCGGCGACCCAGAGCCCGAGCACCGTATGGTCAGCACCCTCTAGGATCCTTCGCAAGTGACCTAGCACTTTACTCATAGGCCGCTTCCTTGGCCCCTCATCCACCGTATCGGAAGCTCACCATTTATATCAAACTGAGGAGACCTTGCTACGCGAGACGTCCTCCCGTTGACTCTCCGTTAGCTGTTGCAACTTTATCAGTTAGGTCTCCATGACCTCATTCACAAGACGATCAAAATGCTTTCCCAGCGTTTTTGACATAAAACAGTCATTTAAAAATAGATCATAAATACAGTTCCTATAATGAACTCTTGTCTTTCACATTATTCCACATCCGTCCACATTACTTAATCCATATCCAATTTCTATGTATACCCATTCTCATCCAATCACATCATTTTTTATCTCATCACATCTTTCCTCATTTATTCTCATCACATCTCATCCACTCGCATCAACCTATATTCACATTCCATCACACCTCATTCATTTCACATCTATTTCAATTTACATCACATCTTATCTCATTCATTTCACATCTATTTCAATTTACATCACATCTCATCTCATTCATTTCACATCTCATCTCATCTCATTCATTCTTATCGTGATTCACATCACATCACATCTCATCCATTCACATCTCATCCATTCACATCCCATATCATACATTTACATCCGATTCGCATGACATCACATCTCATTCATTCACATCTCGATTCACATCACATCACATCTCATTCATTCACTCACATCGACATCACATCCTTTCACATACACATCCACATCCATTCTTCCACATACACATCCACATCCATTCTTCTACTACATACACATCCGCATTCATTCTTTCACATACACATCCGCATCCATTCTTCCATATACACATCCATTCTTCCACATACACATCCACATTCATTCTTCCACATTCATTCTTCCACATACACATCCACATTCATTCTTCCATATCCACATCCATTCTTCCACATACACATCCGCATCCATTCTTCCACATACACATCCACATCCACATCCATTATTCCACATACACATCCACATCCATTCTTTCGCATACACATCCGCATCCATTCTTCCACATACACATCCACATCCATTCTTCCACATACACATCCACATACATTCTTTCGCAAACACATCCACATCCATTCTTTCACATACACATCCACATTCATTCTCATTACATTACATCTTATCACATCCTATTTTCATGTTATCACATCCTATCACATCCCATACACATCTTATCACATCCATTCACATTCTATCACATCCCATACACCTCTTATCACATCCATTCACATTCTATCACATCCCATACACATCTTATCACATCCATTCTCATCCTATCGCATCCCGTTTACATCTTATCACATCCCATACACATCTTATCGTATCCTATTTTCATCTTATCTCATCCATTCACATGCTATTCCCATTTAATAGCTTTTTCTAAGTTGATCCCGATAATGGGACTTTTTCTAAATTTTTGCCAATTGCTTGGTCTAATTAAAGGTTCTTTTTCTCGACGACTATTTCCATATTCATTCTCAATTTCTCAAATGAATTATATTTAATATTCTTCTTTTGAATAAAAGAATTCATGGGATTTACAGAAATCAATTCTACCCATATTTCCACTTTTGATAAATAATCATAAATTGAATTATACTCAAAATTTCTCTTCTTCTCATTTAATTTCTTGGATCTCAAATACCATGGGAATTCCTCTTTTTTCATTTAATTAATTACATTCCAATGTCATGGGTATTCCTCTTTTATCAGTAAACATTTCTCATAAAGTAATTTCATCTAAAATAAAATACCCATTAATTCAATATGCTAGGAATTTCTCTTTTTCCATCTAAATGATGGAATTCCAAATGTCATAGGAATTTCTCTTTTAACATTTAAATATTTCTCATAGTTAAAATAAATTTATCTAAATTTCATCTTTGAATTTAATTAAAATACCCATTAATTCCAATATGCTAGGAATTTCTCTTTTCCCATCTAAATGATGGAATTCCAAATGTCATAGGAATTTCTCTTTTAACATTTAAATATTTCTCATAGGTGAAATAAATTTATCTAAATTTCATCTTTGAATTTGATTAAAATACTCATTAATTCCAATATGCTAGGAATTTCTCTTTTCCCATCTCAATGATGGAATTCCAAATGTCATAGGAATTTCTCTTTTAATATTTAAATATATTACTAGAAATTTCTCTTTTTGCTAACAACTATTTGTGCATAAACATAAAAATTAAATTTTCCATGATTATAATGAGAATCATTCAATTAATCTAGGATGATTAATCCTAGCATATGGTAGGAAGTCCTCTTTTCATATTATGAATGATAATGAATTATGTGTTAATTTTTCAAAAATTTTACCATAGCTTTGCTGCTATTAGTGATAATTCTCAATAATTTTGAAAACATAAAGTTTAGTAATATCATATGATAGAATAACCATTAATTGGATCACTATCCAATTATGGAATTGATTCCTAATTTTTCCATAAATTAAATAGCATAAAAGCATTAAAAAGCCACTTCTTTGGCCTCTAATTTGTCAAGCATAGAAATTACTTTTAGATTAGAGAATTGCTTCATGCTCAGAAGCATAATTTGAATATAGAATAGGTCATAGGAATGACCATTCTTTGGGGGAGAGAGAGACATGCTTAAAAAAACATTTAATTTAAGCATAAATAAAAATTTATGTGTTTTATCACTACTATTCATTAAAGAACTTCAATTGTATTAAAAAGCCATTCAATGGAATGCTTCTCAAGCTTGAGAGGGGTTGAGAAGAGAGAAACATTTGGAGATTAAAAAAAAAGACCATAAACCACACTTTACCTCCTAGATTGCTTGATTCTTTAATCAAAGTAGAGACCCCCAACCAATCAATTGGTTTGGTATGTTGATGAAGACTCCAAGGAAGATTGAAGAGAGAGAGAGAAGCTCCAATCTCTTCAATTTGTAGAGGATTTTTAAAGGATAATAGAAAATATCATTATTTCTGTATAATACTGGCATGGTATAGCTCTCATATTTTTTTACAAAGGGCTAAGGATCTATTTATAGGTGAGGGAGGTCTCTAACCAAGTCCAACTAGTTTCTAGAAATTTTCAGGTTCAATTTGGTTGAATTTGGACAAGATTTGGACCTAGTTTGGCTCCCTTTTGATTTGGTTTGATCCAGGAGAGAGGAGAGATAAAAATATCACAATA
The DNA here is from genome assembly GCF_041138505.1 of Cibotium barometz. Taxonomy (NCBI): domain Eukaryota; kingdom Viridiplantae; phylum Streptophyta; class Polypodiopsida; order Cyatheales; family Cibotiaceae; genus Cibotium; species Cibotium barometz. The sequence continues at coordinate 40,652,712 of NC_141057.1, read as the reverse complement.
TTTTTGAGTTTAAAACTCCACCACACATGTGAAATAGGCGCCTCCTTGAAGAGCCTCCTTCTCCTTACCAAGGTGTCAAAATTGAATCATTATACCCAAAATATCTCATTTTTTAAGTAATATTTATAGTTTTTTACTAATAAACCTTGTCCTTAGTCAACTCTTCATCTTATGTGAGTATTTACTCATTTTTAGGGGTTTTTCTTTTAATTCTTCAATTTATCTCCTTCTTACATTTGGATTAATCTTATTGGTCCATAGGAACCTTAATTAGACCATAATCCAAAAATTTCTGAAAATCTGGACCCTTAGGCTAAGGTCCTTTTTACCTATTTTCAATTAATTCCAATTGCACATTGGAAAGTTCTTTTTGAATTTCTATTTCAGGGGAAACCATTTTAGACACTAGGAGGATTTTTATATCAAAAAATATCTCAATTTTGGATTATCTCTCTCTAGATATTTTCTCTCTCCACGTCAAAACAGGGTAAAACAGAATCTTTCTTTTATTTCAAAGAGGGGAATAATTACAAGATCAGAAGGGGAGGTTCTTACATCTGCACACCTCAAAAGCTGGAGGGAGGAATCTTACATTGTTTGTGTAGCAAAGGATTAGCTTTGGCCTCTGGCTAGCCGTCTAGTGGTTTCTCGGAGGCGAGAGGGTTAGTGGTAAAATCAAAGGAGAGGTGTCAGGAAAATCTCTCTCAGTTAGTGGGGCATGGGGATCCTCTATAGTTTTATTTTCATGAATAGTAGATGAATAAGAAGTTATAGGACTAAACACCGGGTAGGTGTTGTCCTCTATATCATCCCTCTTATCCCCATTCCCATCATTGGAAGGCAGCAATGGTTTCTTGGTGATGAATAAATCATGTAAAGAGTGGAGATCTTCTTCCTCAGGGAATGTGGGATATTCTATGTGCACCTAGGTAAAGTTATATATATTAAGCTTGTTGTTTGTAAATGGGCACAGATTATATCAAAAAGGTGAAGAATGTCATAGGGATGATAAATTTTACTATTATGTAAGAGGAGGTGTTGGTGGATTTCCCAAGTTAGCATCCATGTTAAGCTTTCTTGTAGTTTAAGAAGAGGAGCTACATAAGATCTCGGAAGAGATGGTAGCATGAGGCCTCCCCCTCTCGCTAAAGTTAGTAGAATTAATAAGCACCCTACACCAAGATCTAAAATTTATCATGTGTAAGGGATATATATACATATATTGCGCCTCTTGAAGTTCGAGGGCCCCTATAAAGATAGGGGTAATAATTGTGGGGTTTACATAGCATGCAGTATTTTGGTGAATTAATGCGAGGTACCATGAGACTTGAGTTAGTTCCTCACTTAAGTTAAGATTATATTGGCATAGAGAGCGTTAGTGAAGAAAAAAAGAGAGAAAAATTATGTTGAACTACTAGGGCTGCCCTATCCACAAGCTTATTGTATGTGTCGTCCTCTTCCGATCTCACGGGTTCTCCTTACGTCCATAACTATTGGTGAAGAGCAGTAAGGCGGGCTTCTTGAGCCTCTAGGACTTCTGCAATGTGGAGATTTCTTTAATGGTGAGCTTCTTGGAGTTGGAGAATTTGGGAGACGAGGCCTTCCTTCTCTATTTGTAGCAGTCCATTCTATGCTTGTAACTCAGCAGTCATGGCATGCGCATCCACGATTTGCTTGTTAAGGTGTGAGATAACCTGTTGTTGCTGGTACTGATGTCCCTTTGTATAACCCGACCTTGCACTTCTTACATGTAGGGCCCCAATAAAGTCCTGTATTCCTTTTGGTATGTTGTCTTCTGTTCTGTAGTATCGGTGCTTCTCTTCTTCTTAGGAGTAGGAACATGAGAGCACTGGAGACTCCATCTCTGGTTTTGACATAGTTGCTTTCTTTGGACTCATTCTGATAGCTAGAAATAGTGCTAGATGAAAACACGAAGATCCTTGGAGCAGGTGCAAAGAGAAGGAAAAAAGAAAAAATGAGAAGGTAGGCAAAATACGACCCAAAAATAGCATCATGACAATGCATGGAGGCAGCGAGAAGCAAACAAGGCGGCTGTGGCAAATGGTATTTTTAGATTTTCTCGTCGAGGAAGGAGCTAATACTTACATCGGGAAAATGCATGATCTTCTTGATTGGGAGCTAATACTTACATTGGGAAAATGCATGATCTTCTTGATCAAAAGTTGGTTTTTTAGACATGGATTTATGATTTTGGGAAAATGCATGATCTTCTTGATCAAAAGTTGGTTTTTGAGACATATGGATTTATGATTTTGCCAGTTTGGTCACCTACACCAGACTCGAACTTATCTTTGGATGTTATTTGATACTCCAAAGCTATCTCTTGTGGTAAACTTCTTGGAGCAAGAAAATTCATAGATTTTCCCGTCAGAGAGTTCCTTTTTTGCATTGAGAAAATGCATGATCTTCTCGATTGGGAGCTAATACTTACGTTGGGAAAATGCATGATCTTCTTGATCAAAAGTTGGTTTTTGAGACATAAGGATTATGATTTTTCCAGTTTGGTCAGCTACACCAGACTTGAACTTATCTTTGGATGTTATTTGATACTCCAAAGCTATCTCCTGGTAAACTTCTTGGAGCAAGATTTTCTTGTCGAAAAGTTCCTTTTTTGCATTGAGAAAATGTGAGATTTTCCCGTCGATAAAATGTCATCAAAATCATTTTCCACCTTGCTAGGATGTTTTCTAAGGTTAATGTTTCTAGGAATTTCCTAGTCAAATTTATCTTTAAAAAAAAATCCCGTTAGAAAAATGTCAGATTTCCTAAAAGATGAAGACTCCTTTTTGAGCACTTCCTTTCTTACATTGGTCCATCCTCTGGCACTCTTTCACATTATTTCCATCCAAACCTTGGATTTTCTCTATTGTTGGTTGCCGTGTGTTGGTGCAACCCTTCCTATTCTATTTTTGAGCATAGAGGCTCATTCTCCATCCCAATGAATCAAGATCTCCATTGACACTTCAATTGAATCTACTAAGGTAGGCTCTTTGCTTTGTCTGGTTCTTGCATGTCTTCCATCTTGTTTTTGACTTTTGAGATTAATTGTAGTTCTAGGTAGCTCCGTTGTTGAGGCACTCATGGCTTCTTCCTTTGGAATGGAGATTTTTGGTACATTTGGTTGATCTTTCCTTCTCCACACCCAATGCAGCTTGGTGTTTTAATCCTTTGGTTTCTTTATAGGCTCTGCCTTGAGTTTAGACCTCGTAGAACCTCCAATAGTTAACATTGTATCTTTGGAGAGGCTTATGCTCGGCTTCTTTGTCATCTTTGGAATCCAAATCTGATTTGCTTCTTCATAGTATCCTTGAGCCTTTAACAGTTGTTTGGGTACCCAACATTGATGAACATGAGGCTACTTTCTCTTAAGGGTTCGTTGTGAGGTGGAACTCTTGTTTGTGCTTGACACATTGGCCTCCTTTATTCGGGGTACATTAATCTCCTTGCCCTACCATTGCACTGTAGCCTGGAACACTGGCAATGGTGTGTTCCCTTGCATTACAAAATACTCCAGGGTTACCTCCCAAATGTCATCTAACTCCTCCATGGCTTACAAGGTTCTCGTGCTTATTCTCCTTCTTCTGGCACCTCTTTAATGATCATTTGATTAATTGGCATTACACGAGGTGGTAGTGGTTATGATGGTAGGAAAAGTGGTGGTATAGGTACTTTGGGTACTCTATACATTCCCCTCATCTAGTTTTGCACGTTTGACAGATTTTCACCTGGTGCGCATGCCCGTACCCAAGTGATGTGGGTAAAGGTAATTGTTATCAGGTAGACTAAGGCACTTGAGGTACTTACAACTATTGTGTCTGATGTGGATACCTACACATACTTGTATCATGGTTCCCCGGTCACATACAATGTGCGCACTACATCAATGAGAGTGAGGCCTCAACTGAGGACACTTAGTGCTTGTGTGATTTTGTCTACATATTGCACACCATACCAACTCTTGTCGGGGATATAGATGTTGGTTTGTGGACATATTCCTTACCTGATTTAGCTTTATCTTATCTAGAAGCACAATGCTTAGTTGATATAAGGTCATATCCTTTATTCATCTCTCTGAGGTTGTCGCGCTTGTTTGGCCCAACGCATAACAGAGCTACTATAGTGACTGATTTGACGTCATCTTGATTTGGTGGCTCAAGCATGTTATCATCGAAATTGATGGCTAACTTGCAACAATCATTAAGTGATGTTGGCTTGGCCAACAACAAGTAGTCATGCATCCTTGTGTCCCTTACTCCCCTATGGAAGCATGGCAACAATTGCTCGTCTGTTAACCTCTCCCTAGGTTTACTCCTTGAGTTTTGGTTTTTCATACGTGAGATATAATCTCTCACGTAGACTCATGCTCTTCTTGCTTAATGTTGTATAATTGAGCCACATGGCTCCACTTATCTCTGCTTCATGCAAAACTGGGTACGAACACATGCTTAAGCCATGCAAAATTAATCTTGTCATTTGGCTTAAGGGATTGATACCATTGGTATTCTTTTCCTTCTAGTGTAAGACATAATGCAAATATTTTTGTTTGGTCACTGATTAGACCACAAGTTTCACATTGCACCCATCCTTTGGGCACTTAGAGTATCCCTTCAAATTCTAGGAGTAAGTTGTACCACGGGTTAAGGATTGCTTCCCTTGGTAATTGTTGTTCCCTGAGTTGTTGCCCTGTATTCCCAAGTCTTCCAATGCTTACTTCTCTGTTTGAGCTTGATGGCTATTCTTTGGCAGCCTGTGGAGCTTCCCTTTCACGCTCATAATTGTATCCTACGATTCCATGGGCTGAACCTATGAACCCACCAGATAGTGTTAGAGAAGAAGTATCCTTCTCCCCCACCAATTCCTCGTTAAGAGGGTCCTTCTAGGTTTCCTCACTACTTAATGATTTAAAAGAATTTAGCCTATGTGCACAACAAACACACTGGCTGCCCTAAGCTTCTCTGGTATGAAGAACTAGGATAATTGGATATATGTTATGACCCATGTTATTTGACGAATGATAATCATGGTCATTTAATATTTGATTTATATTTTTTATGATGCCTATTTCTCATGAACACGTTAGGATTGATTGATGTGATGTCAATTGATTGTTACTACTGATGTGGTTTATGTTTATGAGTTTAGGTGATGAGGTGTGCAAGGGTACCGATTTAGGTGTTGCACAGTGCGAGGGTACCGATTTAGGTGTCGCACGGATGGTGGATTGAGTCGTGGACAGATCTCATTATTATGTTCACAATATTTTGTGGCTGTACTATGGTGTTTGATATTATTTTGACATCATTGTGATGTGTGTGTGTGCACGCGTCAATTTATTGTACAGTGTGCGTACGAGCACTAGTTGATTTATTTTGGAATATGCATATGTGCACAAGTTAGATTATTGTATTAGAAAAATAGTGCAAACCTTAGAAGGTTTGAGGACAAAGGTTAATTGAGGACAAAGGCTAATTAAATGGAAAAGTCCAAATATGGATGTATACTTTATTTTTGGCTGAAAGCCTACTTTTGGAATATATCACAAATACCCACGCGAGAAGTAGTCACTCACGTTGGGGGGGGGAAGATTGCACCCAGTCTTGTGTTGCCTTGTGTTGATGGTGATGTATTTCTTTCTCTTGCCTTATGTTTGTTATGTGCTTTAATTTTTAATTTAATTCAAGTAGTTGTTTTCATATTTGATAAATTTTATGAGTTTTTGATTATTCTCTTCAAGAAAATTAAAGGTCCGGTGGTAGTGGTATCAGAGCTTTGGTGTAATTTAATTTTCTTGAAAGCGGTCAAAAGAGGTGAAAGAGACAAAAACAGAGGTGATTTTGGTAATTTTCTTGAATTTAAATGAAAGAAGAACACGTTTAGGGATTTTTGTTTATGTATGGATGAAATAAAGCTTGTTTTTAACCATTGGGTAATCAATCTCCATCAATCTATTGCCCAAAGGGTAAAACTAGGTGGAAAACCATTAGTGGGTTTCCCAAAACCATAAAACCACCTTCCTCTTTACTAATCCTCTTCTTAATCTGTCGGATTGAAAGAGCAAGCAGAGGAGCATGGAGAGCCATAAGCAGAATTGCTAAACCTTTCCTTTGCTCAATTTCTATAATAGAGGGATGAGAATTCTTCAAGAGTTGCTTTCAAAAATTACTTTTAATTTTTATTTTCCCTCTCCTCCTCAGTTGATGCGCTGGGCGCAAATCTTAGAGTAATATATATATATATATATATATATATATATAATTTCTTTTCTCTCTCTCTCTCTCTCTCTCTCCCTCCTTCGTACCCGGCGGCGAGCGCTTCGAATTCAGGGAGGGAAGGGAATTTTCAGGTTGCGCAAAATCGAGAAGGCGCTGAATTTTTTTTCTCTTCTTCCTTTTTACTCTTGCGAGCTACGCGCGGCGCTGAATTTTTTTTAATTATTATTATTTTTATTTTTAATCTGCACATTACTTGCTGGCGTTGCCCGAATATTAGTGGGAGAGGTTTGATGGCTTAAATTTATAAAGACTTTATGGCTTAAATTTATAAAGTCTTTGATAAAGCTTTAATAAAGCTTTATAAAACCAGCATAATATATATTTTTTTTGTTGCTGTAATTTTTCTCTCCCTCGTTCATCACGGGCGCTGCCTAGATGAATAAACCATTAGCAAAGCTTTATAGAGATAAAACTTATAATAATAATAATAATAATAATAAAGCCTCATATTATTACTATTATTATTTTTCTCTTCTCTAGTCATGCGCTGAGCATACCCTAGTAGAAGGAAAATTATTTTACTATATATATATATATATATATATATATATATATATATATAAGCTTTTGACTGAGCTTTAAAAGCTTTCAAATAAGCTTAAAGCTTTACAAATGAGATTAGAAAAATGTCTTACAAAAGAAAATATTTTTTGACTATTCCCATCATATTTCACGGAAAAGAATCTCATGTGCATATAGTTAGTTTGGGATTTCTTCTACAGATTTTTAGAACTTATCTCAAGAGAAATTTTGAGAGTTGTCAAATTCTTGTGAGTAATGTTATTTTCTAAATTCTCATGAAGTCCAAATAATATAAACAGCTTATTAGTGAAGATATCATTAAAATGTTGCTTTAACCTACGGCTAGTTTTCTAATTTTAAAGGGTACATGGATTATTTCTATGCATTTGTGTATTGAGCTAACTTGGCAGGACTCACATCTAGCTCGACGTTCCATATGAGATAAGAAACCCTATCTTTTCTCTTGCTTTAAATTTTTCCTATTCTTTTTAATTGTCAGGAAATGGGTGAATATCCGCAACATTATCGTACTATTCAGGAACAGCTTGATTCTCTCTATATTCTTTTGAATCGAGAACGAGAGCATCGGGACAACTTTCAAAGAAAGATTGAACGATGTCTATCTAGAATAAACAAATATATTAAGAAGAAAGTTCAAATTGTGGAAGCATCTGACATGCATATCCTGACCAATGACATCGTATCCAAACTGCCTATTGTCAAGTGTTTCAGGTGTAAGATGTTGGGACATTATGCTAAATCTTGCCCAACTAGAAAGAAGAACCAAATTGCACAAAAGGACATGCTTGACACCGAAGAAGTTAACGCACTCGACACATTAACCAAAGGTGGAGGTATGTGTTAAAAAAAATAAATAAAATTATTTATTGTATACAATTTCTTGTTTACTTTTGCATCTGTTTTCTGAATATTCTTTCCTTCTAGACCTAGTTAGCAAACTTTAGCTTCTGAAAAGAATTTTAGATACCGTGACCTAACTAGAAAGATCGAGACAAGATTAGCAAAAGTTATCTTTAAGATCTAGTTGCCCAAATTCAAGTAAAAATGATTGCTAGACATTTCATAGAAGATTAAGACCAATTTAAAGATTCAAGATCTAAGCAAGTTTCTCCAGTCTTTGATTCAAGTTATCAATTGTTTCACCATCGAATTTAGTGATGATGAGAAAAGTAAAGAAATAGCTCTCAAGTGACTAGAAACCAAGCTTAAGTTGTATACCAATCACAATTATGAAGTTTATACCAATTCAAGTAAAGTTTTGTCTAAATTTTCAAGTGTTCTAGTTTAAGATCTATCCAAGTACAAGATTCTTTCTAGACCAAGAATTGCTCTAAGTCAAAGATATATTCAATCACAAGATTTAAACCCCTTAAGAACAAGATTTATTCAAGAATTGCAATTATGATTAATTAAAGACTAATCTCTCAATTTTCGTCAATTCAAGTATTTTTAATCTAAGCCAAGATTCATTACTAGTACATCAAGTTCTTGCTATCAACTAGGGCACAAGATGTCTAATTTTATTCAAGTTCTGATTTCAAGTTTAAGATTAAGCTTAAGATCAAGATCCCCTTAAAATTTCATTGTTTACAAGTAAGATTCACAAATTCAAGAATTATAGACCTATTCAAAGATTATAATTTTTGAATTTAGTTAGACAATTACAAGATTAAGATTAAGATCAAAAACAAATCTCGAGAATTCATCAAGATTAAGATAAAAAACAAATCCCGAGAATTTAGTTAGACAATTACAAGATTAAGATCAAGAACAAATCCCCAGAATTCATCAAGTTATTGACAGTAATGTAAGTGATTATTTTTTAATTTTAAGTTGATAAGAATTTCCATTTCGACCTAATTCATTTTTGGAATAAGACTTGTATTCTAATTTTGAGGATAGAGAAAAGTTATGTCAGAATGAAAGTTTCAGAGGGAATTAGCTACTTCGTCTCAAACTTCTGTTCTTAAGGTAGTGTCGTGTGGAATTAATCTATGGTATGGGACATTAGATTGGTTTTACATGCCTACCCCAGACGTATCTATGTCTTCTATCTTTCACCAGCGAGTGTTTGTATGTGGAAGGTACCTCTGTGGTATGGGACACTTAGATCCCTTTTACATGCCTTCATTTGTTTGGTTTTATTTTCAGAAATTGTTTGATGTGATGAGCTTGTCCTCCACTTGTGCCATGAAGCCATCCACTCATTGATTGCGCAACTGAGGACAATTGATTCCCAACAGGGGAGACTGTTATGACCCATGTTATTTGACGAATGATAATCATGGTCATTTAATATTTGATTTATATTTTTTATGATGCCTATTTCTCATGAACACGTTAGGATTGATTGATGTGATGTCAATTGATTGTTACTACTGACGTGGTTTATGTTTATGAGTTTAGGTGATGAGGTGTGCAAGGGTACCGATTTAGGTGTTGCACAGTGCGAGGGTACCGATTTAGGTGTCGCATGGATGGTGGATTGAGTCGTGGACAGATCTCATTATTATGTTCGCAATATTTTGTGGCTGTACTATGGCGTTTGATATTATTATGACATCATTGTGATGTGTGTGTGTGCACGCGTCAATTTATTGTACAGTGTGCGTACGAGCACTAGTTGATTTATTTTGGAATATGCATATGTGCACAAGTTAGATTATTGTATTAGAAAAATAGTACAAACCTTAGAAGGTTTGAGGACAAAGGTTAATTGAGGACAAAGGCTAATTAAATGGCAAAGTCCAAATATGGATGTATACTTTATTTTTGGCTGAAAGCCTACTTTTGGAATATATCACAAATACCCACGTGAGAAGTAGCCACTCACGTTGGGGGGGGAAGATTGCACCCAGTCTTGTGTTGCCTTGTGTTGATGGTGATGTATTTCTTTCTCTTGCCTTATGTTTGTTATGTGCTTTAATTTTTAATTTAATTCAAGTAGTTGTTTTCATATTTGATAAATTTTATGAGTTTTTGATTATTCTCTTCAAGAAAATTAAAGGTTCGGTTGCAATACACTATCTTCTGGAGTCAGATTGTCTCTGACTATCTTGCCTGATCTTAAGTGCATTAAAGGTTTTTAATTGGCTAAACTCAAAAGCTCAAAGATAAGCTTACTATCAAAACTTGATTTTCACTGGACCAAATATTTTCCCGACGGGAGAATGTCAGATCTTCCTAATAGAAAAATAGGTAGAACTTCCAACCGAAAAAACCTTTGGTTTTTACATCGAGAGTTTTTTAGATATTCTTGGAGATAAGTTTTCTCCAAAAGTGAGGTATGATCAAATAATAATGTAATGCACCTCAGAAAACCCAAATATTGGATCAAAAATGAAATTAAAGAATGTTAAAAAAAGCTTTTGATTGTAATTCTCCAATCTTTGATGCAAAATACATATTTTTTTTTCATCCAAAAACGTCACTGAATGCCGACCGAAAAAATCTCTTATTTTCTTGATGGAAACGGAAAAATATTAGATTTTTTTCGTCTGTGGAAATGTTAGATTTTCTCGGAGATAAGTATTAGCAAGATAGGGTTGTTTGTATTTAGGAGCGCAATCCCGACATTTCCTGTGGGATTATCTTTAGGTTTTCCCGACGAGATAATCTCTTCGGTCAAAAAAATGCAGGTTTTGTTAATTTTGCAGATTTGAGCTTCCTAATGAGTTTCTCACCCAGATTAAGCCTATGCTCATGGGGGATGCTATGATAACTCCAATTAGACTCAATGGCTCCAATTTTCATCATGTTTTGAGTTTTTATGGAAAAAGAAAGAAAGAAGAAAAACAGAACTTCATGACTCAAATTTCTTATATCCTACACTTCTCCAAACCGAAAAACAACACCAAAGGTACTTTCCTCTAGGTTTCCCAAGGACTCATTACCCTTCAAACACAACAAAAAAAAACTTCTTGCAAAGGACTCTCACCTCTCTCAACTCACCACTCTCTCTCACACAAAGAGAGCAAGGAACATGCACCAAGAATCAAACACTATCTACTCTCAACTCTCTCAACACACACACATAGACAAGAGAAAAAGTAGAGAAGAGCAAGACTCTATTTGAACAAAGGGGGATTGTCTTTCATTATGAGAAAAGTGACTTATATACAACTGGCCCTTATTCACACTTGGGCGCCTAAAACTTAAAATGTTACTAAGAATCCTAGACACAAGCCAGTTGTTCTCATAATATTACACCGATTTATAGTGCCATTTCATGACATTTATTATGCTACTCTCTAATGAGGCGGAGAGTGCCTAGTTAACCCAAAATGGGGTTAGCAGCTTGGACATGGCCATTCAAGATTAGAAAAGGAAGGAAGTGGTATATCTTGCAAAGAGCCAAAATTAGCTCCTCCCATAGAAAGAATGTACAATGAATCATAAAAATAGATTTGTATGACACCCAACCAAAAAACTTGCTTTCTTGTTTCCATATATCAATGTACCAATCTCGGCATGGAGAACAGTGACCTTTTCACTTAAACACTCCACAAACTGTCACTCTTCCAATGTGGAAGGAGACAGCTAGAAAACATCATGTGCTTTAGAATCAAAAAATAAAAAATAACTATATTTATTTAAAAAATACCATATAATCATAAGAATATAGCACAACGGAAAGATAGATAGCAAAACAAAGTGCACTAGACAATGAAATAGATAGAGAATTTAAAAATTCTGAGACAAGTAGAATGTGATGGTGTTGTCCACGTGTGCACTCTCTTACTATAGCATGGAAGTAGCCATCCGTTGAGGGCTCCGTAGGAAGCTCAATTCTCGCATCCCTAACAATAGATTCTATGATTTCCTTAAGTAGCCTAGTTGCATTCTCAAGTAACTAGTCCATCCAAACCTCCCTGGCTAGCCAAGGAATGAAGCCATGATCACCACGAGGCATACCATAACTTAGCCTTAGGTTCTCATCTACACCAAGCAACCAAGTATAGATAGTGTCTTTGTCATGGAGCATGTTGTTGCTGTAATGGACCTGGCTTAAGTCTTAGTTTATTGGTCATGGAATTACTCTTGTTTTTCACTAGCCATATAATAGAAAGCCAACACAAAGAACATTATTTGTCCTTCAAGCTAGAAACCTCAGGTTGTTTGAACTTAAATCTTCTCTTCAAGGACTTTACAGAGGAAAGTTGACTTCACATCCATTTGAAGCACCCAACCATCTCTACTCTTCTATACATGTCATGCCCTTTTTGATTGTGATCAACTTGGCTTTGGAGCCAAATGTCTCCTAGGAGTCAAAGCCTCCTACTTGAGCAAAGTTTTTTATGATTAGCCTTGTTGCCTACTTGCAGAGAATGCAATCAAATTGGTACTTTGTTTGTTAAACACATTAAGTACCATAATTGGTTCCCTCTATTGATCCACAAGATTTCTAAAGTGATTTGAAGTCTATCTACATGGCCACGATCCATTCCAAGTGGTATGGGCTCAAGAACGTTGATCACCTTGGACAATTTTAGGGTATAACCAACTCCTCTCATGAGGCCTCCATTTCTCCCAGTAGAACATTACGTTACTCTAGTCAAAGAGCAGGTAGTGCTCCTGACTTGTTGAAGTTGACATAACAAGACCATCAAGGAAGCATGGTAGAGGTAGAGGTAGAGGTAGAGATGATGAATAAGCATAGGAGCGCGACCAAGTAAAGTGCAATGGAGAGTTCCTCTCACAAGGACTTAAGTTTACAAATGCTTGCACTAAGTTTTCTTAAAGATCTTCCACTATTATCTCCAAGTCATACAGAACCTACACCGAGTTTATTGTCTCCAAACTTATTAAGTTGCATGTTTAAACTAGAGCCCTTCCTTGGTAAGAAATGCAAGGATATAGGTACTTATATTACAAATCTAGAGAAAGAGGACGATGATTGTGAAGATTTAATATCAAACTCTGCCAGATGTTCACCAGCTATATGCTAGACTACAATACACAAAAACAAGCTCAAAGGTCAAGGAGCAACAATAGAAGCATAAAGGTGAAGCGGTAAGGGCTCTTGCCCTACACCGCGATGGCCAGGCCCGCCAGGGTTCAATGCCTGCTCCCTTCTCCCGAATTAGGCATGCGGTCTGTCAAATTCCGCTCTAAAATTAACCTCACAATACAAAAAAAATAATAGAATCCGACTTAATAGTCTCAAGAGTCAAATTTAAGCAATAACTAATAACTTTTAAAACACGAAAATCAAGCAATCACTTACGCAGTCTCAAGAGTCAAATTTAAGCAATAACTAATAACTTTTAAACACGAAAATCACGCCGAAAATCTTTACGGGGAAATAAAAATAATAAATATATTCTTTTTTGAATCTTTTAAAGATTCAAAAATCTGGCGGTGCGGTCAACAAAGATCCAATTAACAGCAGCAAAAAAAGCACTTGAATACTTCAATTAATCAGTTTGATTCGCAAAGCAGTCCTACTTAACTAGCGGTTTTTTTTTTCAGAATCTCTCATTAATCACACACGATTTGGGAAGGCCATGGTGTGCGTCGATACTTCAGACATGATACTGCGTGTCGCTCCGGTAAGTTATAAAAAAAAAAACATCAAATTTGTTGTTCTGTTAACAATAATTTTATCTCATTTGTATGCATTTCTTACTACTAATTAAGCACAGTGTAATTTCTATGTTTCCATTATCTGTAATTAAATCTATTTATTGTATGTATTTAATTGCATCATATGTGTGTACCTATTAGTGCATGCATGCATCTAGTGTATGTGCATCATGAATGTATGCTTGTATGCACCTATGTGTGCATGAATGCAGTGTATGCATATGTGTATGTGTTTTATGCATGTGTGTGGAAAACCAGTTTGTATGTGCTTATATATGTAAGTGTATGGAGACTATGTATTTCTATTTGTTGCGTGCGTGCTTATGTGTTTGTGTTTATACGTGTATTCCGTATGAAGAGTATATATTTGTGTTTATGTATGTATATGTATGACGAGTATGTATGCCTATCTGTATATGTAGTGTATGCATGCCCTTGTATGCGTGTCAGTAGATTCATTTGAACGAGATTTGAGTTCATCACTTCCATTGACCTTGCTTTTGGCTACGGTAACCAAATCCATATAAGCATGTAGTGTATGCATGCCTATGCTTATGTAGAGCATTGCATGCCTGTATATGCATGATGTTCTCCATTGGTGTCTTAAATAAATGCATATTATAGTTTAGCACAATTGGACCCGAATAATCCTTCTTTGGTCAAGCTTTGTGGACTTGCAAATCTACTTCCAATATGATTAATTAATCAGTTATTGTATTGTGACCCAGATCTCTCTAATTTCAAGACTTAAGAAGGGTGATCATTTTTTTTAAATAAATAGGGGATTTCTGATTTGCAATTCTCTATGGGCCCATCAACCGGAACGAAGAAGATCAATGTTTCTACAGATAAGTTCGGTTATAAGGTAAGTAATTATACCTTATAGTGTAATTGTTGAATTAATTTTTATAGTCTGTACAAAATTGGAGCATTAATTTGTCTGTGTGTGCGTGTCCATGTGCATGTGCATGTTTATATTGGAATTTGGTCATATCATTGCAAGATATAAAGACACACTTGATATGATATGTGCATGAGTATGGAGGTAGTATACACATGCATGCATACATGTGAATATCTGCATGAGTATGAAGGTATCAAAACTTAAACACATACACATGAAAGCACACATGTGTGTATGGGTATGAGTATGCAACTGTGTGTCTCCATATGTGCATGAGTATGGAGGTATTACACGTTGAGTGTGGAAATATATGACTTATAATAATTGCCAATATTTGCAGGATTCCAAGGGCAAGAAACTACATACTTCTGAAGAAGGCCATGGTCTGCCCAAAGAGGCTTTGCCGATGAAACGGGTTACTTGCCCATTGGGGGTGCAAGTAAATCGAAACTATACTATGTTTTTTATGAAGCGACGCATCCTACGGTTCCTCTTGCAGATACCCCCTGGCTTTTGTGGCTAAATGGGGGTCCGGGCTGTTGCTTCTATGAGCTAGGTCCATGCTGGATTCTCGAAGATGGCTCAGTTCAACTAAACCATGGAGCATGGAATCACAGGTATATCTCCTTCCAGTTAGCTTGATTTGGGTATGTCTGTAGATTGAGTCACAACCAATACCTCTCGTATCTACACATTCCTTCCCCCCACCCCCCCCCCCCGCCCCCCCGTCCGCTCTCTCTCTGCTTGCCTGCCATCTTCTTCTCTGCCTCTCACCTCCTTCTCCCCTTGTTTGTGCAGATAAGCCCCTCCTCTTGCCTCTCCCGCTTCTTTTCTGCCTCTCACCTCCTCCTCCCCTCGTTTGTGCACATAAGCCCTCCTCTTGCCTCTCCCGCTTCTTTGCCTGCGTCAGCATAGGGATTTTTTTTAAATTTTGTTCAAGTCGGCTGCCTGCCCTATGATTGGAATTATGGCCTTTGCCCAAGCCAATCATCCTCCACCCCCCCCACCGGCCGGAAAATTTCTCCGAAGACAAGCTTACAACCTTACAGGCAGATTTTGATAAAGAAGACCACTCATTGGAAAGATTTTCGGGTCTCATCCTTCCTGTTCTTAGGCTAGGGATTGTATCCTGGCAGTAGTCCCTCACATTTTACTGATACTCGCTTGGTTGGAAGGGGCTTCTTCCAAGAAGATTTTGATTCAGGGGAGGCAGCTTCAGACTCTTGAGAGCAGCCCGTTTCCTCTGGGCCCGAGGAAACTGGTCTTTTTCCGACACTGCTGGAACTTCAACCCAGTGCTAATCTTTCTCCAATCTTCCTCAAGTTCGATTTATTGGAAGTTTTTGGCTTCCATAGGGTCACAGCCTTTGGACAGGTTCTGAAAGTTCCGCCCTTCGAGAGACACTTTCCATGGCTGCAGCACAGCTGTCACGGCCAGTGTTGATGGGGTACCACGAGTCATGATACTTGTCAGCAGTGACCAGTGTCTACAGATGGTCATGTGATGCTACTGGGACTAGATGGCTCTTTATTCAGGCAGTGGATGGAGATTGCCGGCAGACCAGGGAGACTAGTGCTGTGTATGTTGACAACGAGGCCACATTGTGAGACACTGTCCCAGAGCCAGGGGTTGCACTAGGAGACGGCACAAACACGCCCCCCCTAGGTGACACAATCCGAGGCCCCTCCACGCCCTGCCCCCCAACCTCGGCTTGTTGGAGTTTATAGACGGGTTGACAGACGTGCACCCACCGCTGATTCACTTGATGATCACACAAGATCCCATTATAGTGGGACAACTATGGATGTTGACACATCACCTTCGTAGCATGATGTATTACAAAGGGATTTGTTGCATGGTGATGTACAACAGAGTGTGCAACAGGCAGATGAGTCTAATGTACACTCCTTGCAGCATCTTGGTGATGATGTCCATGTGTTGACAATGGTGTTTTATGCTCGATTGTTTAAGTTTATAGATGGGTTGACAGACGTGCACCCACTCCTAATCCACTTGATGATCAAACGAGATCTCATTATCCACTCCTGATCCACTTCATGATCATGCGAGATCTCATTATAGTGGGAGAACTGGGGATGTTGACGCATCACCTTCACAGCATGATGTATTACATAGAGATTTATTGCATGGTGTTGTACAACAAAGGGTGCAGGCAGATGTACATGCCTTGCAGCATCTTGGTGATGATGTCCATGTTGACGATGATGTTTTATAATCCTTGATTGCCATCACACTGCAGAACTTTTGCCCTTTACAGGGGCAATGTAGACTTACGAGAGGTCTGAAACTAGATCTGGCGCCATGTTTTCTGCCTCTTTACCATGAGAGTCGTCTCATGGAATGTGCAAGGTCTTGGTGGCATCTTTCCTCGCCGTTGGAAGCAGGTTATCAGGAACCAGCTTCACCCTGCACTTACGGATGGTCCCATGTTATTCTCCTCATGCAGGAGCATAAGCTTGAGGCCGGCCAGTGCACTAGTTTTGGCAAGCTTTATCTGAGCACACTTTTTGGTCCGATGCAGATGGAACTAAAGGTGGAGTATGTACTTCAGTGACAGTTGCATTTATTTCTTATATGATTGGTTATGGAGTTATTATCCCTGCCAGAGCATAGTCGACTATGCTTATACATGGTGGATTGAAGATTGGTTGGTGAATTTGTATGTTTTTAACCTTAAGGAGAAAGGATTCTTGTTTAGAATGCCATCATGGACTCTCTCCCTCAGTCAGTTCATTGGAGGGAGAGATTTATCATGGGAGTCTTGGTTAGAGGATGATTTCCATAGGTGATAGAGGTGGCACTATCTTCATTGATCCGGGCACCTCAAAGTCAGACCATCATCTTGTAGTTTTGTGCATCCGAGAGCTTGGGAGCAATGATGATAGAGGTGGCACTATCTTCATTGCTCCAAGCACCTCAAAGTTGGACCATCGTCTTGTAGTTTTGTGCAGCATCTGAGATCTGGGGAGCCAAAACCCTCCTCCTTGAGTAAGTCTCTTTACTAAGATGCAGAGTTATCATGGCATATGATCGGAGAGCTTGTGATGCTCCTGACTCTAGGCAAAGAGTTGCTGTTGCCTTAGAGAGTGTCAGTGATCTTCATCAAAGTGTGGCCCTTGCCAGGGGGCAAGCGATCTTGGATAGAGAGAGAGAGCCATCAGTAGATTGTGTGCTTTGTAGAGGGGACTTGAGAAACACCTTGATGCCCCATGGATCTCAGATCTCAGATGCATTATGTTACATGCGCGGAAGCCTTGCTGTACTGATCCACAGCCCTAAGCTTGATTAAGAACAAGATACTAATTAAACATGATTAGGACAGAGGAGAGAGAGAGAGAGAGAGAGAGAGAGAGCATTTGGTGTCAGGGTTATCTTATTTTATGGGACAAAAAGGTGACATGAATGTCTGTACATCTTCAAGGCCCTTGGTCTACTCTGTAGGGGTGACATACATGTTTCTACTGCCTTCTAACTTCTTCAAAAGGTGAATGTTGCAATGCAAAATGTTGACTTATGCTTATATATATGCTAGAGGATGCTGGTCGGTCTATTGGGCTGTTGTCAGCCTGCTGTGGACAAGGAATATTAGCTAAAAATGCTAGATTAAATGTTGCGCTTATTCCTAGATTTGCCTCATCTGCTGGCCGACTAAATGATGCTAGCCGACTGCTCGCTTGGGTCTCCCTTTTGCTGCCGACTGTTGTAGGGAAGCTCCTTTGACTGCCGACTGGGTAACCATGCCCTCCATGATGCCGATGCCAGCGATGATGATGCTGTCCTAAATAGGGATTATGCTTTTCATGCCGAGGCTTAGACCATGGCACGGGTGTGCACGTGGCATCCCTTCCTACTAAAGTTGATGACGGGGTGGACACTTTGTCATCCTTCCTCCTTGGACTTCTGACTTTCACCTTCTACTTCTGACTTTCTACTTTTTCTGAACACCTTACACTTCTGATCTCCACTTCCAAGTCTTGCTGAAGAATTGAGCATCTGTTCCACTGCTGTCCCTATGCCTACTATCCCTTTCCCTTAACACAACGGTGGGTCATGTGCCGGAACTGATCATGCTTGTTGCTAGGCCTTTGGAACTGATCTGAGAGCTAATGATGTATGGGCTCTGAGTACATACCCCAGAGAACGCTTTCCTCCGGCTTCGTCTGTTGCAAACCAATCCATCTATTTAAAGATTGACATGGTGCCTAAATGGAGTGATGAAATCTCTCAATACCTTGCTTATGGTTTTTTGCAAGATCGACCATTGAATAAAGATAAGATGGAGCGGCTTATCAAGTTAGCAGCACCATATCAATTGATAGTAGGGCAACTATACAAGTTGGGTAAGGATGATGTTCTACAGAGATGTGTGCAAGAAGATGAATTTGTGGAAGTACTAGAGGAAGCGCACGCCAGAACTCTTGGAGGACACTTCACTGGGGAAGTGACAGCATGAAAGGTTCTCCAAGCAAGCTATATGGTGGCCAATGTTGTTTGGTGACGTGGCTGAATTTGTTAAAGGTTGCGATGAGTGTTAATGATTTGTTGTATCACAGCGGAGGAACCGGATGCCCCTCACCCCAGTAATAGTCGAGTAATCCTTTGAAAAATGGAGAATTGATTTTGTAGGGCTCATTAGTCCTGCCGCACGAAGAACCCAAGCTTGCTACGTCATAGTAGCCACAAATTACTTCACAAAGTGGGCAGAAGCTAGGAGCTACTAGGAAGGCTGACACTCGTACCACTGCTAATTTCTATATGAGCAAGTTATTTCTAGATTTAGATGCCCTTTGGAGTCATACTTCGTTAATGAGGTGATTGATCACCTTATGAAAGGCAGAGAGCACGAACAATCACCTAGGCAGAGAGCATGAACAAGATATTATGTGGCATTCTAACAAAAATGGTTTAGGTAAGTAGAATGGAATGGGAGCACAAGCTTACAGCTGCTTTATGGGCTTATCGAACATCATACAAGGTAGCAATGGGTTACAACCCATTTCGATTGACTTATGGAGTTGATGCAGTGATGCCCATGGAGTACATAGTCCCCAGAAGCATTGTCAGCGAAAGATTTAATGGTTGAATGGCTTATGATCTAGAAAAATTGAAAGAAACTAGACTAATCGTCATGAATGGATTAATGGTGGAAAAGTTCCAACGCAAAAAATGGTTTGACCAAAATGTCAAGGAGCTTAAGGAGAGAAACCTAGTAATGTTATATGTAACTGAGAGTAGTAAGTGAAAAAAGTTAAAACTCAAGGGTTTGGGACTCTTTTGGATTACTGAGATTACTACATTAGGGTCAGTCAGAATTGAGACCGTGGATGGTATTTAAACCCATGGGTACATCAATGGGAGCAAATTTAAAAATTATTACGGACCCTTGACACAGCATATGCTAGTCCAAATACATAAGATAAGGGAGGAAAAGAAAGAACAATCAGGGTGAAAAGGCTCACTCAAGAAGAAGCCATAGCCAGGATCAACAAAGCAAAACAAAGGATGGGTAAAACATTATCAATAAACATGGCTACACTATCATTCATTTGTCATGTGCATCACAGATGCCATGGACATTCTCAGAGCTAGATCCAGAAGAGGCAAGCAGATAAAGAACATGAACCAGTAGAAGATGGACATGGAGCAGGACTTGGAGCAAACCTTGATCCAGATAAGTGCAGTCGGCTGGCTGTAGGAGTCATCGGCTGATTCCAGAAGGGGTCAGGGGCTGAAGCGCATCATAAAGTGAAGAGCATCTAAAGAAGCATGCGTTTTGGTATTTTATGGCAAGGCTGCTGGCCGACCAGCAGTCGGCCAGTTTCTAAAGGATCCCAAGGCCTATATAAAGGCACCCTTGCTCAATGTCTTAATGATTCAAACCCACTAGGGGTTGGGATCACTAGAGGTCCCATAGGGGACAGGTTTTGGTGTTTTACCACCTTTTCAAGAAGGCTGCAAGATATGTACCTTTTTGTACCATAGTATATACTGAATTTCCAGCACTTCTCACTCTCTCTCTCTACTCTCTCTCTACCTGCGTTTTTGCATTAGATGGTGCGTTTTTGCATCAGAAGGTTTCCAAGAGTGTTTAGGGCTGAAAGAAGACTACCCAGAGCTTCCGCGCGTTACATTGGTATCAGAGCATCAGGCTCAGCCAGGCTAAACGCTGATTCAATCCCAGATGATGGTGTACAGGTCCAAGGTACAGGAAAGTACACGGATTCGAAGCCCAAGGCAGGAACACAGATCGGGAAGAACTCCCAGGAGGTTTGTTGGTGGTGTTCCACAGTGCCAGATGGGGATGGCAGTTCCGTGAGCCAGATAGGTTCTCAGGTAACGGTCCCAAGGGAGGTTGATCCTCCAAGGGTGATGTGAGAGTGCCAGACTCAGTTCCAGGAATGAAGACCAAGACGGTGTTCAGAGTCAGGGCAGGAATGGATTGTGGACTAGAGGAAGACCAGATGCATAGATCTTCATCAGAGACAGAGTGGTTTGGAGAACAGACCGGATTTTCAGAGAAAAAGGTTTGCCAAGGATGGATGATGACAGAGGGACTTCGGGACAGGATTGGGATGATGACAGTCATCCAAGAGCAGGTTGGATTCCCGTCATCAAGTTTAGCAGAGGGGGATGTCATGTGCATCACAGATGCCATGGACATTCTAAGAGCTAGATCCAGAAGAGGCAAGCAG
Organism: Cibotium barometz; assembly: GCF_041138505.1. Taxonomy (NCBI): domain Eukaryota; kingdom Viridiplantae; phylum Streptophyta; class Polypodiopsida; order Cyatheales; family Cibotiaceae; genus Cibotium; species Cibotium barometz. The sequence continues at coordinate 40,631,674 of NC_141057.1, read as the reverse complement.
ATAAAGAACATGAACCAGTAGAAGATGGACATGGAGCAGGACTTGGAGCAAACCTTGATCCAGATAAGTGCAGTCGGCTGGCTGTAGGAGGAGTCGGCTGATTCCAGAAGGGGTCAGGGGCTGAAGCGCATCATAAAGTGAAGAGCATCTAAAGAAGCATGCGTTTTGGTATTTTATGGCAAGGCTGCTGGCCGACCAGCAGTCGGCCAGTTTCTAAAGGATCCCAAGGCCTATATAAAGGCACCCTTGCTCAATGTCTTAATGATTCAAACCCACTAGGGGTTGGGATCACTAGAGGTCCCATAGGGGACAGGTTTTGGTGTTTTACCACCTTTTCAAGAAGGCTGCAAGATATGTACCTTTTTGTACCATAGTATATACTGAATTTCCAGCACTTCTCACTCTCTCTCTCTACTCTCTCTCTACCTGCGTTTTTGCATTAGATGGTGCGTTTTTGCATCAGAAGATTTCCAAGAGTGTTTAGGGCTGAAAGAAGACTACCCAGAGCTTCCGCGCGTTACATCATTGAAGATGATGAACTGAATATTGAGGCTGAAAGGGTTAGTATTCAAGTGTCTGTGGCTAGAAACACCAACACAAGCATAGCTCTACTCGACAAGGAGTCAACCTGATGTCATATGAAACATGGAAATCCTTGGGTAAACCGGATTTAATACAAACCAATGCAAATACCCGAAGTTTCCATGATAGCATAGCTAAGGTTGAAGGATGTTTAAATGTGCAATTTCTTGTTAGCAATAACCCCTGGGTCGGAAAGGTATATGTCATGCCTGCTGCAGGTGTGATGGAGGAGCATGTATTGCTAGGAAGATTGCGTTGGATTGTTCCATACAATGGAAGGAACGGACCATCCAAGTGCAAATGAAAGACAGCCAAACAATGGTACGCTTTTGGTCCCCGAGTCCGGAACAAGACTTGTCTTCGACAATGACTTAGGGGAGTTCAAGCTCAAATAATGATGTAATGAGCCAAGAGATTGGCACCAAGGAAAGGCAAGTTAAGGTGATAGCTCCAACAATTTCCAAAAGCATCAGATTTTCACATCAACAACCACAAGGCACAAGGTTACTATGAACGGAATAAAGAGGTTTGGCTACCGAAGTAGAAGAGAGATAAGCCTCTACCTCAGAACTAGAAAGAACAATGCCATTGACGGCTATGGGAGAGAACATAAGCAAGCTAAACCAAGCCGAAGCTACTGGGTACCAAAGACAATGCTAACCATGCAAGGGTTACCACCAAGGTGCCACAAGGATTTGGATACCTAAGAAGGTACAAAAATTGAAGTCAGCAACCAATGGAACACCACAAGTCTAGCATTAGTGGAATGTACATGTCAAACCCAATAAATAAAGAAGGACAACTGAAGGCAAACAAGCATTGGTGTGGAAAAGGAAACCAGAAGCACAACCTTGTCCCATGGATGAAAAGGCCAGAGAGATCCAAAAGGAACTGGCCAAATCGGAGTTACCAAAGGTTAGTAACATCAATGATAAGGGTAAATGCAAAGTTGAGAAAGAAATTTCCCTAGTGGCTGATCCAACCACTAGTTTTTTCTAGTGGTTGAAAGAGGAGATGCGCAACTCAAAGACGGAATTGAAAGATCTCGAGCAGCAATATCCTTCTGCAACTAGATAAGGAAAGGCTACCACAGCTTGGAGGGGGAGGAACTCAAAGCTTAGAGCATTTCCCGAAAAAGGAGGCAGATTGACTAAGTCAAGTTTTGCCACCTGTAAGGTTGTCCCAGGTGGAGAAAACTCATGCCAAACATATCACAAGGTCATTGAGCAAGAAAGGAATACCCAAGAAGGCAGTAGAGTCCCAAGACACAAGAAATCACTTCAAAAGATGAAAAATCAACAAATCTTTTGAAGTGAAAAACCAGTAGATACTCACGATTGATCATAACTCAAGTTTTTCACGCCCAAAAAAGTTGGTTTATAAAGGAAACAAAAATCATGCAGGATGCTTCAGTGTGACATTGGAATTCATAAGCTGAGCTCAGATTGACAGAAATTGGAAGTTCTCCGATGTGAAAAACCACCAGTAGATACTCATGACCGTGAGTAAAATGATTTTTTCACACCAAAAAAATGCATCAGAATAATGATCTGAGGTAACAAGAGGATTCCAGAGGGTGTGGGGAAGCTCTACATCAGGTCAAAAATAAAATAAAAATAAAAGGATAAATTTTTGGCGTGAAAATCCCACTTTTTCACGACTGTGAAAAACCTAGATTTTCACAGTTGTGAAAAACTTTTTTCATGTGTGAAAAAAACTGACCATTGACAAGCTGACATGTGTCGCCTACCCCCTCCCCTATTAATGACTCAATTGCCCATACTTGGCACTCATTGCTTGTATTTAAACCTACTAGTAGAGGGCTAGGGTGCCCATAAGTGTGAATGAGGAAAAGACGGGTGTGTGAGTTATCCCATAAGTCAAAGGATTGTAACGCCTTGTTGCATTTTGTATAAAAGGGGATTTCCCCACTCTTGAAGGCAATCGAATATGTTTCAGCTCATTTATGTTCTAGTTTTAGGCATTTAAATCTGCTACAGGTAGGTCAGATTTCTGGTGATCCTGCTGGGGAGGGGTGATTTTCCATCACTCCCCCTTCCCAGATCCCTGTGTTTATGCTTACAGCATTGTTGTACATTGCCGCCTTCTTTGTCCACAAGAAGACCGACTTCAAGCTCATCCTAGTTACAGATATCGTTGACTTGGAAATTAAGCCCAACCATACAACCATCAAACCATATGCCCATGGGTGAAAAAAATCTGGGAGGCGGATGGTTAGGTGATGGGGTTGATAAGGAGTGAGAAAGGAGAGGATAGGCTGTAGCAGTGGAAATGCTCAGGATTGAAGAAGGCGGCAGTGACGAGGAAGATGAGGAGGGCTGATATGTAGGCGAGGGTGCGATAGAAAGGAGAAGGCAGATGATAAACAGACGGCGGAAACAAGAAGTGAACTGTTAGATGAAGTTAATAAGCAGGGCGTGGGGGTGATAAGCGTGGCTGTGTTGGAGTAATAAGCAGGTGAAAGAAAGCGATAGGGCGCTAAGTGCAAGGATGGATAATGAGTGCAGAAAAGGCAGGGAGAGTAGACGATGTGGGAGCCTGGGAGCCTGGGATGACGTGGCCAGATATGAGGAGGGTTAGTGGTGGGGTGATTAGTTGGGTGGGTGCCCGGTGCCCACCCAGGTGGGAAGAGCTGATAAGTGTATGAAGGGGACGAGCAACGGCGGGCAGGCTGTGAAGTGCTGGGCAGCGGGCATGCGAGAAAGAGGCTCCCAATGCAATCAGCCGTCTATGCGAAAGGGCGAGGACAAGGTTGAAGGGCGCCGAGTGTGGACCGGTCAAGTGCAATGACGAAGGTGCTGAGCAGCGGCGGCGGCAAGGTAATGTCTGAAGGGCACCGGCCAGCAGCCTGAGGGTGAGCAGAGATGGAAAGATGCTGCAAGTGGTGGTTCCAGGTGACCTTGAACAGGTGGTTACCACAATGGTTGAATGAGGAGCAGCAGAAGTAGTAGCGCATTTGAAGTAGTCGTTTGCCTGAGCAAGCGAAGGGGCAATACCAACAAGCAGGCGTAAGGGAGGCACTAAGTGGACTGCAAGCTGGGCAACTAAGGAGGGTGTGGTGAGTAAAAACTTATGAGAAGCTTGTAGGAACCACGTGTGGCGTGGTGCATTAGTTTAGGAACCAAGGTGGTGGAGGGTTAGACCCGCCCTTGGTGCAGTGGGGAGAAGATGGCTTGGTAACAAGAGTACTCAAGCATGACTCCACCTTCTCATTTACATTATGGTTGATGATGGTTATGTTTTTCTCTTGGGTTAGTGGCAAGTTGGTGGATATACACGTGTGAAGCTATAAATTTGTTTTCATCATAATTCACCGGGACGGTGAATTCTTAAGTCCCGGGATACCTGTAGAGGGCTAGGGCGCCCATAAGTGTGAATGGGAAAAGTGAGGAAAAGACAAGTTTGTGAGTTATCCCATAAGTCAAGGGATTGTAGTGCCTTGGTGCATTTTGTATAAAAGGGGATTTCCCCACTCTTAAAGACAATTGAATTTGTTTCAGCTCATTTGCTCTTTTTTCTATGTTCTAGTTTTAGGCATTTAAATCTGCAACGGGTGTGTGAGTTACCCACAAGTCAAGGGATTGCAACGCCTTGGTGCATTTTGTATAAAGGGGGATTTCTCCTCTCTTGAAGGCAATCGAATATGTTTCAGCTCATTAGTCTGGTTTTTCATGCCCCTAAAATCTCTAAACTATGCATTTGTTCTTGACTTCATCTTTCCTTTAACTAACCTGCATTTGTTCTTGACTTCATCTTTCCGTTAACTAACCCTTGCAACTAACATGCATTACTCCTGTAGAAAATAGACCATATTTTCTGGTGTGAATATATCTTGATATTCAAGGCCATGAAAAACTAGGTTGGTTTTTCATGCTAATTGACATGATTTCTACTAATTCTATGTTCTTAAAGCTAGCTAATTCACCATTAAGAAGATTGGAGAAGTGACCATGCCTGATGGAAGCACAAGAAGGGTAATGATCCGCGAAGACTGACATCTGAGAGGCAATGTAGCTACTCCTGGCTGCCCGCACTCACTGAGTTGAAAAGAAGGATTTGCCATTTGATACCATGAAGGAGAAGATCTTTTTTTTTCCCAGGACACAGATCCTTCTATTAGCTAACAAAAAGCCACCCTCGAAGGGCTAAATACAACCACGAAGGGCTAGTACAAACTTGCCTCCATGTGTGGGGCGGGGATCAAAGAATCAAATGGTGGAAAAAGCTGCACTTCTCCTCCGGCTGGCCACTCTGTGAGGAAAAGGCTATCTCATACAGGGGGAGGGAATAACGACACAGGTGGTCTGTAATGCCAAGTGGGATCACCACCTCTATCTGTGCCAATGACCAACCACGTGCCAACCGCCAAACTCCTGTGTGCCAACAGCCAAAGGAAGAGGGTGATCTTTTGAGGCCGAAAACTGTCCTAGAGCCTCTTCCAAAAATCTGAGAGAAACGGCCCTGTGACTTCCAGTTTACTACTGCTGTCGGGGTGCCCTCAACCTCGGGCATCTGGATCCTGTGGCCTAGCTAGGCGGTGTATGCGAAGAACGGGGTACCCAGAGTCTCCTCCCTGTCAGCAAGATCACGCCAAGTCTACTCCCATGGGTCCAACTAGAGGCATGTGAGGGGCCGGGTCTCCCAAATCCATAAACGCCAGAGTCTCTCCCTGGCCACCTTGGCTGAAGGGGGGTCAATGTGCCACTCGTGCCTGAAATCCGATGACCCTCACCCTCTATAAGGTGCATCCATTGAAGTCATCCAACGGGGGCTCTCATCTATGTAATCTGCCATGGGGTCCAATCGAAAAAGTGAGCAAAGCACAACACTCATCTGCGCCATGAATTGCCAAGAGAATATCATGTCGCCTAGCCACTGCGGGGGTCGGGTCAGGGATAGGGATCAGCCACTCCTGAGGAGTAGTAGAGTCGATGTCGAGGATGAGTCTGTCTCTACCCCAGAGCCTAGCCAGGCCTCTCTCCTGAGCCTCGGGAGGAAACTGTCTGAATGCAAGCCAATCTAGGGATCTGCAGGTCCGGTGCTCAATGCTCCCCAGGGTACATGAGGTTGTGCCCCCAACATGTGGCCACTAGGTAAATAGATCATGGTGTTCTAGATCAGGGGTTGTCGAAGATGCTCCTCCGAGGCTACTGGAACTGACTGCTGGAGGGCCGGCCTGATCCCAAGCTCGGAATAGGCTGGTGGCAAATTTGTCCTCAAAAGCTGGACTAAAACCGCAGGCCCACATCTCTGTGAAGATCCATCTCGTGCTTTGCGGCCAAGGGCCCCCTAGGCTCGGAGTACGGGCTGAAGCTTGAAATCCTGGCCAAGAGGAAGTCCTTCCAAGGATCACCACTTGGGAGAAGTCCTCTAACAACCAACTTGCTCAGTAGGGCACAACTCTGAATGGGGGGGTCAATGATGCCTAGGCCCCCTCTGTGTCGCGGATGAATGATCACTCTCTAGGCCATCTTGGCCTAGGCAGGCCTCCCATTTGCCGGCCCACAAAAAGTTGTGGATCAACCGCTGCACCTGACCAATGCAAGCAGGGGAGAAGGCCCAGCAAGAAGTAATATACCATATGGTGGCAAGGAGGACGTGGTTCGCCACCACCACTCGGCCGGCTAAGGAAAGCCTTGTAGTAGTACAAAAGCTTCTTCTGAATGCTTAGAAGAAGGGGCGCTAGCTGCTGCTCCGAGGAGATACTGATGCCCACATGGCATCCAAGGTAGCGGATTGGAGTGTCCCTCGGGATCCACTGGAAAGCCTCAACGGGATGCCAAGTCGGGGAGGGTGGAGAGCCTACCCAAAAACCCCACAACTTGTGCCAGTTATTTGTGCTCCTGATGCGTGACAGAAGATCTCTATCGCCTTTGCGAATCTCTGGAGATTCCTCCCCTCTGAATAAGTATGCTGCTGTGTCATCTGCAAACTCCGAGTCCCATCAACTCCTCTTGAGTGCAAATGGGGAGACGCAATCCCTCAAGCCCCGTCTCTTGGGCTGAGAGAAGAACTGCTCATGGCCTCAGCGACAAATAGGAAGAGTTATGGCACTAGTGGATAGCCTTGTGAGAAAGGGGAAATCTGTCACCTTGGGCTCCCTGAATGAGAACTTGACTGTGAGAGGCTAAGTAGAGGCATGAAACACCACGGATCCACTCCACACGGAACCCCATTTGGTGCATCATGCCCTCTAGAAAGCCCTAGTCAACTCTATCATAGGCTTTCTTAAAATCCATAAGGAGCACAATGAGGTCCTGCTGCCGGGCATCCTGGCCGAACATGTCGCTTCCCAGAAAGTGAAGATGTTGTCCAGAATGCTCTGATGTTGAACAAAACCTGTCTGAGTGTCATGGATCAAGCCGGGGAGGAAAGGCCGAAGTCTCCGGTTGATGACCTTGGCCAAAATCTTGTAGGCGGTCCCAAGGAGGGTGATGGGTCTCCAGTGCCGAATCTGCAATCTGTCACCACCCTCCTTAGGAATCAAGTGAATCAGACCCTCCGAGAGTCTCTCTGGCATGTCGCTTGTAGTCACAGTCTCATTGAAGGCTTCTTGAAGGCGGCTTTCCATGAGATCCTAGTGGTGAAGAAAAAAGGATACTGGAAGCCCGTCCAACCCCGAGCATTTTCCCCTAGGAAGAGCCGTCAAGACCTTCGCCAGCTCCTCTATTGTGAAGGGAGTCAATAGGAAGGTCCGAAGAGTGGGAAAACTCGTGTGCCGCCAGACCCTCTCTCGCGCATCCACCACCTTTGAGGATAATGGGGCACCCGTGAGGAGGGATCTAAAAAAATCCGTGGCAATGGCTCTCACATGGGGGGTTCAGAAACAATAGCTCCATCCTAGCCGCACAACTTGCGAATACCATCTCTCTGCCTGTGAGGGCCTGCAATCTCAAAGTAATCCCCAGTGACTATCTCTAGTCTGGGTCGAAAAATGGTATCTGTACTCCACCCTCCTCTCCTCTATGGATCTGATCTCCAAACGAGCAGCAGCAGCCAGTTGACTCTCAATCCACGGGCTATCAGGGAAACTCTCCTGAAGACGTTGGAGAGAAGCAAGACCCCGCCGAATGCTCCTCTCCTGCTCACTGAATCCAACCAATCTGCTCTGTGCTGCCTCCTGCAATAAGCTGCTAATCTCGCCAAGGCCCGCATGGACCTGATCTGCTCTATCCTGCTGGCAGATCTCAGAGTCTTGTATGAGGCTGTCCGGAATCCTAGTGCTCAAGTGCCTGTCCTGCCTCCATGGGTTTAAGGACAAAATAACTGGAGCATGATCACAGAAAGTAGTGCCCGCCAAGATACCAATCTTGCCCCCGTGACCACAAGCCCACTCATCCACATAGAATCTATCAAGTCGAGAGAGATTGGGCCAGTGCTCCTCCTGTCAGACCGCGAGAAGCATAGACTCCGGTGCTACGCCCAAACTTTGGCAAGTGCCAAGGGTCCGTCCCCTAAGTGCCATGATCAATTCCTCCCAAGTAGAGTACTCTGAGCCTGAGACTGTAGCCGTGCCGCCTCCGAGTCTGTCCTTTGCTGACTCGATCATGTTAAAGTGTCCACCCATACACCAATAGTCAGCCTGAGGGAGGGATTGACGGACTATGTTCTAGAAGGTGGCTCTACCTGTAGGGACGGTCTGGGCATAAACATTGAGGAAGCCCACATAGTCCTCTCCAATCGTAATGGTATCCCACTACGCTCGCCCCCAGAGACTATGACATCCGAGTCAACCACTGTCGGCGGCAAGAGTTGCTCACTGACAGAAATACAAACTCCCCCTTGCATCCCGGAGTGGCCAAAAGAGGGAGACCAAAAAGTGTGACTCCTGCTTGGTAAAATCTTCCTACCAGCGACGGGTACGCCCCTCGGAAAGATGGTGCTCCTGTAGGAAAAGAATGTCGATGGGTCCCCCAATTGTTGCTCTATGGAGCTCTCCTCTAAGGACACCTCGCCTCTGAAAGCATTGAGCCCCCCCATACCCTGAATGTTCCATGAGGCAATCCACATATCAATCTTTGTGGGAGGCGGAATTGTCAGAGCTGCACTCCACTCGAAGAGTCTTGGGTGTTGGTTTCGACGGGGAGTAGTCAGAGTTAGTCTTGGGACAAAGGCGCGCAAGGTGGGCACGATGAAGGAGAAGATCTTTAACAACGGGGTGGAATATACAAATGTCAGGAATAAATCAGAAGATTTGACTGGGCGAGTAGTGTCCATGATCATGCCGATAAAGCCGGTGGATAGTACAACAGAATTGACCTACATAAACTTCAGAAAATTAATATGAATTTGCAAGATGATTGGGTGTACTACCTACACAAGGAACATTATACCTATTTACCCCACTATCAGAACAAAGTGTTCAATCCATACCTCTTCACCAAGGTATTAAGCCAGATCTTAAGGAGCCAGATTCAGCATGGGAATAGACAGAACCACAAGTAACCTTTTGTTCATGCATGTAGCATTAACGCTAGCACGATAGGAATCTGGTTCTGAGTCTAGACTCTATATCCAAGTCAAGTGTTGTACATATTCATGATTTGGAAATATACAGGAGATTAAGTCAATTTGTGTGGCCTTTTCTGTATTTACAGTGATTAGTGTTGATTAGCTCTTAATCAGCATTTGATTTAATACCTTTCCGCATGCATGTTGGAGTATGTTTGTATGCGCGCGCGCATTACGACCTCCGTTTTTCAGAAAGCAAGCGATTTCGAGCACTGCAGGTAAGTCATTGATTCTCTGCAGAACTCTGTTTTAAGAACTGCAGGAAGACAGATTGGTTGTGCAGACATTGTGTGTGCTGCAAGGAGGTCAACAGTTTACCATTGGGTGTATGTATGCACATTGAGGTCACTGGTTGTGACATTTGAGTGTAGTACAATACCGCTGCAGAAAATACAGCAGTTTGTGCAGGACAAACCAGAGTGCTGTTTCTGGTAAATTTGTGTGTCTAGCAAGATGTCAAATGATGGCATAAACCAGATTGTTGCTGAGAAGCTTGATAAGAACAACTTCCATGCTTGGAGGTTCAGGTTGACAAATTTCCTGATGGGAAAGGGTTACTGGGACTACATAGAAGGTGAGCATGAAGAGGCACAGATACCGGAGATCAATCCGACTGCTGCAGATGTGAAAGAGTTCAAGGATTGGAACCAAGGAGCCAGAAAAGTTATGTATTGGCTCTCTATCAGTATACAAGACACCATGATTAGGCACATACAGGATGCCAAGTCCCCCAAGGAGGCGTGGGACACCTTGGTAAAACTCTATGAAATGAATACCAAGGCACGAAAGATACAGTTGAATGAACTTCATACTATGGAGAAAAAGAGTATGTCTGTGAATGACTATGGTCTGTTAGATCAACAGAAAAGCACATATGTTCGGCAAATCAGCGAGAATTGTGCATCTCGTGGACAGGTCAGTTTTCTTCTATGTGGCTTTACCATTTTGCTTAATTAATACTTTCAACAAACTAAAGGCTCATACAAATGCTTAA